>NC_060138.1:1148581088-1149241088 GCF_021461385.2 Schistocerca piceifrons
ACCTTTAATTTGAACAGTTATAGTTGCATCAGCGCATTAGACTCTGAACAGCTCTGGTAGTTGAATTGTGTGGATTCTTTTTTGGTCTATGACTTTCAGAATATAGTGAACATTTTAGAGAAAATCGTTTTTGATTATGAATCCCAGACAATCTCCTAATTCCTCAGAGCTATATGCTTTAGCTATAAGTGTATTTCTCAGATGAAGTGGGCACTAGCAATTCTAATTACAGGCTTCACGTTTTGCTAATCACTTTCTGGTTCCCAATATTGTAGTTAGAGAGCCAGTGTTGAGAACGGCAAACAACAGCATTAAATAAATAATAGGAACGTTTTATATAAACAATTAATTTCCACCCGCCGCTCCACATATGGTGCTAATCGGCCGGGAAATAATACAAAACATTTTGTAAACAATTAATTTCCACCCGCCACCCCACATATGTTGCTAATCGGCCGGGAAATGCATCTTTTCTACATTACAAACCAAACATTATATAACAACAATAATTCCACCCGTCGCCCCACAGTACGTTAATGGGGATTTTCGCCTTGTTATACGCAGTAGGTTACACTTACTAATATTGAGAGATAACTGCCAGGCATAACACCACGCATTTATTTTCTGCAAATCCTCATTGATTTGTTCACAACTTTCATGTGATACTACTTTCCTGTAGACTACAGCATCATCGGCAAAAAGTCTAATGCCCCTTTCAATACCGTCTGTGCAAAGGCCGTTGCTGAAGATGGAGCTCCACGTCACACGACCCCTACATGTTCCTGTGGTGACTCAATGACATTGTCAGTTACGGTTACAATGAACACTGCATCACTGGGTGTTCACCGTTGATCAACAGAAACGTGTCGCTTTTCGAATGAATCTCGCTTCTTGTTACACCAGGTGTAAGGTTGGATTGTTACACGCCGTCATCCAGGCGAATGGCAGGACCAAACACGCAGCGCGCCACGGACGCAAACCGGTGAGGACATAGTTCTGCTATGAGGTACATTGAGTTGTGGTTCCACGCAATCTGCAGTGGCAATCGAAGGCATTGTGACAGCATCGATCTTCGTGAATGTTATTGTGAACCAGCTGAATCGCTGCATGCTTGAAGGCTCCCACTACAGTGATGACATTAATGCAATTGAATCTCAATATAGACAAGTGTATTGTGCTGCGAATACATAGAAAGAAAGATCCCTTATCATTTAGCTACAATATAGCAGGTCAGCAACTGGAAGCCGTTAATTCCATCAATTATCTGGGAGTAGGCATTAGGAGTTATTTAAAATGGAATGACAATATAAAATTAATCGTCGGTGAAGCAGATGCCAGACGGAGACTCATTGGAAGAATCCTAAGGAAATGCAATCCGAAAACAATGGAAGTAGATTACAGTACAGTTGTTCGCACACTGCTTGAATACTACTCACCGGTGTGGGAACCGTACCAGATAGGGTTGATAGAAGAGATAGAGAAGATCCAACGGAGAGCAGCGCGCTTCTTTACAGGATCATTTGGTAATCGCGAAAGCGTTACAGAGATGACAGATAAACTCCAGTGGAAGATTCTGCAGGAGAGACGCTCAGTAGCTCGGTACGGACTTTTGTTGAAGTTTCGAGAACATACCTTCACCGAGGAGTCAAGCAGTATATTGCTCCCTCCTACGTATATCTCGCGAAGAGACCATGAGAATAAAATCAGAGAGATTAGAGCCCACACAGAGGCATACCGACAATCTTTCATTCCACGAGCAATACGAGACTGGAATAGAAGGGAGAACTGATAGAGGTACTCGAGGTGCCCTCCACTACACATCGTCAGGTGGCTTGCGGAGTATGGATGTAGATGTAGATGTAGATATCTTGCAGCAGGACAACTGTCCCTGTTGCAAGGTCAGAATCGTGCTACTGTTGAATCTAAAGAGCTGCTGTTGTACAGGATCCCCTATCCTCTCTAAATCGACTCCAACTTACTTATCTGCGTCCGCAGCTCGTGGACTTGCGGTAGCGTTCTCCCTTCCCAAGTGCAGGGTCCCGGGTTCGATTCCCGGCGGCGTCACGGCTTTTTTTTCCTGCCTCGAGATGACTGAGTGTTATTGTGTCGTCTACATTATCATCACTCATCACAATTACGGTCGGAGGAAGGCAATGGCAAACCACATCCACTAGGACCTTGCCTAGTCAGCGGTGCGGGTCTCCGGCATCGTTCCCTACACTCCTCGGAGTATGGGACCTCATGATTCTTTGCCTGTCACATCATTAGCCGGTCATAGTCGTTGATATTGTACCCAGAAGAATTTAAATGACAGTCGTATTGTTTGCTCGAGTCTGCAGAATCCTGTAGCCGTGTCATCTACCTTGAGCCAGGAAACAGTATTTTCTTCAGCAGGACAAGTATCCACACGCACAGTGGGGCGACGTCTGCAGCATTACCGACAGCACGGTGATCATTACTGGGGATTCTTGGCTTGGTTCAAATGGCTCTGAGCACTATGGGACTTAACTGCTGTGTCATCAGTCCCCTAGAACTTAGAACTACTTAAACCTAACTAACCTAAGGACATCACACACATCCATGGGTTCCAGACTGTAGCGCCTAGAACCGCTCGGCCACCCCGGCCGGACTGGGGCTTCTGTTGATGTGTTAGCGGAGAGAGGCGCGTCGACTTTGGTACGACCAGTAACAACGTTCGACAAAGCAGTGGCAACGGGTCGTCTTTCCAGATGACTGTCAGTTCTGCGTGCAGCATGACGATGGAGTGGGGAGGACCGAGGAGAACGAACCTTACCAGGCTGCATTTGTCATTATCTAGGGGTTACATTAGACTGACCACGGTCCTACAAGAAGCATCTGGAAAATACCGCAGCGAAGATGCGAACTGCTAATGACATTTAACACACGCCGTTCCAAAGAACTTGGGTCTCGTCTGAAGAATCTCTACGCACTTCGACTAGTCTACTCTGCTGCGGAAATGGCGTTCCTGTTGTGGTGTTGTCGATAGACGTAGCGCTGGCGCCTGCTGTGGAAACTACAAAGATGCTGCTTGCTATCGTAACGTCGCTGGCCACACCAATGACACGGAGGTAACAAGACACGCCCATAGTTGTCCGCGCCACCATCGGCGGTCTGTCTTGATACAAACTGGTACACGGACGCGAGGTCCATTCTACGCCAGACTATGTCCCAGTCAGCGACGAGTCCACAGCAAGCAGAGAGGAGGGTACCGTGTCCGGTGTCTTCATAGTTAGAGACAATCAGATAGACTCTTCAACTTAAGCAGCAAGCCCCTGCATATGTTTGTGAAGTTTGACTTTGAAGAAAGGTACGAGAAAGAGTTTCTATTGAACAGTGCTTCCAGCTGTATAACCGACGACAGTCTGTTCCATCACAAGTGTTAGACTGGTTCCATCAATATATATAAACGTACCTGCGCTCTGAGCCACAGTCGCAGCAAAAAAGATGTTGTATAAGTAAAGGTAAGCATACCTTTTTACTGTATCAGTATTTCACTTCTTACATTTTACGCGTGCGGTAATCATATCATACCTGCAACACCCTATCCATCAAGACGCTATCATCTAAGAAGGAGACCGGCTTCGATCAAGAAAACCATCCACGAAAGCACCCATGGAACCATATTAACCGACTCATAGGAATGAGACTGGACAGGAGCTTGTCCCCAGAATGGCCAGAACTTACCTTGCGTAAGAAAGAAACCCCTTGCACTTTGATCAATCGCGCAGAAGATGGACAACCATTAACAGTGTACGCACCAGGCATGGCAGAAGCTCGGTCTTTGTTCATACCTGAGGTAAGACTCCATCTCCAAAATGCGTTTGCGGAGCCGCTAGGCATACCGTACGGCATATCGTTACAGAATGTCCCAAAAGGGCAAATCGTGGAACTTACGATTTCCTGATCGCAACAAATGACGCATCTCATTATATTGAAAATTTAAATGTAAATTTCATGTGTTGATGTTTGTATTTTATTTAACAGTATGCTTTTAGAGGTTTAATTGACTCAGGATTTATTGTTCCAACAGCGCATGAAATGAATACATTTACAGATCAATACCACAAGCGGCGCTGAGGCACTAGGGTTCGACCCATACTGCAACACCCTTATTAATTGGTGGCGTAGCCTGCACGGGTGGCAGTGTAGGCACTGAATTTGGCATCCAGTCGATCGTACAGATGGCGAATACTGTCCCAGGTTACGTTATGCCACTCCTGCTCGACTTGTTCCCGTAGTTCTGTAAGAATTGAGAAACTTGCTTAGGCGGTGGTCAAGAGCATGTACAAATTTTAAAATAATAATAACATCACTTTTTATTTTGCTACCGGCTTCGGTTCTGAACCATCATCAAAGGCAATAAAATTGTCACAGACATATCACATGTCATACATGCTTTGACATAAGTTACATACACTGAAGAGCCGCGTGTAGGGCCCTCGCGAGTACGCAGAAGTGCCACAACACGAAGTGGCATGGACTCGACTAATGTCTGAAGTAGTGCTGGAGGGAATTGACACCATGAATCTTTCAAGGCTGTCCATAAATGTGTAAGATTGCGAGGGGGTGGTGATCTCTTCTGAACAGCGCGTTGCAAGGCATCCCAGATATGGTCAGTTCATGTCTGGGGAGTTTGGAGGCCAGCGGAAGTGTTTAAACTCACAAGAGTGTTCCTTAAGCCAATCTGTAGAAATTCTGGACGTGTGGGGTGTTGCATTGGCCTGCTGGAATTGCTGAAGTCCGTCGGTATGCACAATGGACATGCATGGATGCAGGTGATCGGACAGGATGCTTACGTACGTGTCATCCGTCAGAGTCGTATCTACACGTATCAGGGGTCCTATATCACTCTAACTGCTTACGCCCCACACCATTACAGGATCTCACCAGTTTGAACAGTCCTCTGCTGACATGCAGGGTCCATGGATTCATGACATTGTCTCCATACACGTACACGTCCATCCGCTCAATACAATTTGAAACGAGGCTCGTCCACCAGGCAACATGTTTCCAGTCATCAACACTCCAATGTCGGTGTTGACGGGGCCAGGCGAAGCGTAAAGCTTCGTGTCGTGCAGTCATCAAGGCTACACGAATGGACCTTCGGCTCCGAAAGCCCATATCGATGATGCTTCGTTGAGTGGTTCGCACGCTGGCACGTTAATGGCCCAGCACTGAAATCAAAGCAGTTGGCGGAAGGGTTGCATATCTGTCCGTGGTCCCGTTCTTGCAGGATCTTTTTTCGGCCGCAGTGATGTCGGACATTCTTGATATTTATGGTACACTCGTGAAATGGTCGTACGGGAAAGTCCCCACTTCATCGCTACCTCAGAGATACTGTATCCCATCGCTCGTGCTCCGACTCTAAGACCACGTTGAAATTCACTTAAATCTTGATAACCTGCCACTGTAGCAGCCGTAAACGATCTAACAACTGTGGCAGACACCTGTTGTCCTATATAGGCGTGGCATACCGCAGCGCCGTATTGTGACTGTTTACATAACTCTGTATTTGAATACGCATGTCTATAACGATGACGATGTTTGACTTGTGAAACGCTCAGCTGCGCGGTCATCAGAGCCCGTACAAAGTCCCACTTTTTACACAATCCAATTTTTTTCACTATCCAATCCGGCCACTGGCACGAATGACGCGTGTCTATACCCGTTTCTTTGGCGCTTCAGTGTATCTGCCATCAATGCCGTGTGACTAGAGCCTCCCGTCGGGTAGACCGTTCGCCTGGTGCAACTCTTTCGAGTTTACGCAACTTCGGCGACTTGCGTGTCGATGGGGATAAAATGATGATGATAAGGACAACACAACACCCAGTCCCTGAGCGGAGAAAATCTCCGACACAGCCAGGAATCGAACCCGTGCCGTTAGGTATGACATTCCGTCGCGCTGACCACTCAACTACCACGGGCGGATATCGTATTCATGTGTGACATATGATAAGCCTGATAATTTTCCTGTCTTTGATGACGGTTAAGAACAGAAACCATTGCAGAATAAAAACTAATATTATTACAGACAGCAGAGTGTCATGAATTTTTTAAAATCTGTAAGAATTGTTGGTTAATGAGGCGCACGAGTCACTTCTCGTCCCATCATATCCCACACATGTTCGACTGGACAACATATCGAGCCATTCCTATGACTGTTGTTGGTCTCTCGGGACTGTGTAGCATCGGCGTAATGTCTCTTCGGTATATAACACACATGCGGCCGAGCGCCCCACCGCTGCCACATGTAACTGGCTATAACCCGAGAATAAATAAAGCTATGTTTAAAATAACAACGGCATTGTTTTCCTGGTGAAATTCTCCATCTGTTTGATATGCCACATGATCACATTCCCATTTGAAATTTTGGAGTTGAATACAAGATGGCGGCTTTCAAGATGGCCACCATGTTGGTGGCAGAGCCTATAAAGTATCCCCCTTCCCGTTCATCGTGTGTAGGGACTCTGTTTCCTTGTTTGCTACTGCATTTGGATTTTATCAGGGTGTTTCCGGACTTTTGGACCACCTTGTACATCACCTCCCTGTTGCAAGAATCGCAGAAGACGAAAACTGGTTATCTTCCCCTTCAGAATCACTCGAGGTGCGTAAGAGATGTATTTATCGCACTCCAGACAGTAAGGATTGGGTTTGGGCCAGTCTGTCGTGCATAAATACACTCTACGAGATTTCACTCACCAGGTCTACGTCGTACATGCAAGCGACTATCACTTGTGTGCAGGCAGAATGAGCTTTCACCTCTGAAGACCATGGCCCGCTCTTCCATTTTCCAAGCAGTACTCTGATGGAACTCAGTCGAACATTGCACGTCGATGCTGTGGTGTTTGTGGAAGACGGGCAAGAGGTGCGCTTGCCCGTAGTCCCACTACTAATGACCGGTTCGTAACAGTTTGTGTTGAGAAGTCTGGGCTCATAACCCGTCTTATCTGTACGGTGATAACTGTACGATCTGCCACTACTGCCCTTACAACACGACGATCCTGAAGGGAGTCTGTGCTGTGTGGATATCCAGACCTCGACTACGGGTGTGAGAATGTTTACATGACCACTGATACCAACATCGTTGCACAACTGGCGCAGGAGGTTCAACTTGTATAATAATTCTCCAAAATTACCATCCAGCCACTCAGAAGGCCACAGTTTGACCCCTTTCAAACTCGCACAGTTGGCTGTAGGAAGTACGAGTAACTCTGCATACCATGGCAGCCTGCATGATTCACACTCCTGTGCTACCCTGAATCTGCTGCCTCTGAGCATTCCAATATTAAAGGATGGACCCTATTAAAGGGTAGAGACAGATGGCGAACGAGTAGCTGTCCCACTACGCTATCTGCTGGTGTACGACGTTGAAAGTATTATCTGTACGTATACTATTCCCCAGGTGCTGAAAAAAAAGGTGAATAAATTTTTAAAAAATTGTCATCATCAAGCGGGTCCAGTAACTAGCACCCGTATACGAACCTCACTCCTGGCGGGATCGTTAATTTTGTCACATATTTTAAAACAGCCCAAATAAACAGTCTGACTATTCGGTTGACTTGACTATCAGTGAAATTAATGGCAACAAGCTCGTAGCTGCAGTTTCCATCGGTCCAGTGGCGTCTATATCTTGAGAACTCCAGGGCGTCTCCCTCCCAGTAATATTCGTCACGTGAAAGGTCGCAGTGTGTACGAATCGTGAATCAAAAATCGACTCATTTAATTTTCGTACACCACCAGCCCATGTGCACGAATGATCAATGTTTTTGGAATGGGCTGATTGCCGGTCTCTCGGCGAACCGTCCCGGCGGTTTTAAGGCAGGCAGTGGACGGTGTGTTGAAGCGTGAGGGTATTGGGAGTTGGGTAGGGGCTGTGCGTTGTATAAGGCTGCGTGGGACGGCGCCCTTGCGAAACTGGCGTGCCTATGGTAATAGTTTTGTTGTTTAGCTGTGAATCAAACTGCTTAAAAGTGCAACCTATTCACTAACCGATGTGTTAGATTTCTGTTTAAAAAGAATGATGTAAACAGCGTAAACAGAATTTTAACTTCTGATAGTTAAAATCTTACTTTTGAGTGAAAGCTGGAATTGAAAAGGCTAGGACCACCAAGATCAGATTTAAACTCAAAATTTGTGTAAAAGCTAAAAGTAGTTTTACCAAAAAATTTACTCGCTCTTTATATGATCATCCAGACTGTCTGTGTGGATGTGAAATAAGAAATGCTTCCTTCTGTTACACATGTCTGGTAATGAGTGTTGCAGACCGTGCTCGGATCACAGATGAGATAACGACCATTAAACACTTAGCTGACAAAGTTAGAAAGACATGAACTGAGTTTACTGCACATAAACAGTGGAATCGAGTTTTCTACGCTTAGCAAAGTCGATGTAAGATGTCACCTGGATACAGCATATAGAATGAGGATTAATAAGTTTAATGAAGATATTTCTAAAACTCGTTATAGACTTAGCAAGTTGATCGGCTGTATCAGTTTCTGCGGTAAGTCTGAAATTGCACCAAGGGGGCATGACGTAACGGATACTTCAGACAGTCCTGGTATTTTTCGGTGTTTGGTCAATGTGACGGCAGAATTGGATTCCACGTTGAAGGAACACATTGAAAAAAATCAATAATCGTGTATTTTTGGGGTTTTCCAAAACAGTTCAGGGCGAACTGCTGGACTCTATGTATGCTGTTTGCCATGAGATGATTTACAAAGAAATATCGCAAACGGATTATGTGACAAATGAAGTAGATGACAGATGGTGCAGCCTTGTCTCAACTCGTAATTGTGGTTCGAATTGAATTAAAAGCGGAATTATATGAAACATTCATAAATTTCATAACACCCAAAAATCATACAGCTTTGGGTATATGAAGTGTTCGACGAACTTAACAAACTATAGAAAAATTGATAGCTCAGAGTTACGACGGATCTTCAGTTATGAGCGGTAGGCATAATGGGGTACAGGCAAGAGTGAAAGCAATAGATGACGGACCAAAGTTTGTACACCGTTATGCCCACCAACGCTGTGCTACACAATGCAAAGATCTTAGAATATTTTTAGCAGTTTACAGGGAGACTACATTCTTCTCAAAGTCAATGAAAAGAAATGCCATACTGGGTAATATTGTGGGAAAATATTCCAAGAAATGCTGACACAAGATAGAATTTTAAAACGCCATGTGTAAACAACGTATCTATATAAATAAAAATCAATTACTTTATGAATGAAAGATCAGAACCTGAGGACGGCTTGACCTATTTGGTTGACTATTTATTTGTGTGTGTTCGTTATTGTTGTGTTCTATTGGAAACCCCAACAGAAAAGTTGGAAATTAACAACAGTTGCTGCGTGTATTAAATATCATGAATTAAGGACGGCTCGATAAATTTTGATTGATTGATTTCTGTCTTTGCGGGGTTCGAAATTGTCAGGACAAGGTTTGTACGAAAGAAAAGTTTTGAAAAACCCACCGGAAAAGTCGGATATTAAAACAAGTTTTGTGTGTATGTTTTCATAATTGTGGAGAGGAATGGTATTTTTGATAATGAATGTTCGGAGGAAACAGGTTATATATTTTTACATACCGGGTAATCAAAAAGTCAGTATAAATTTGAAAACTGAATAAATCACGGAATAATGTAGATAGAGAGGTACAAATTGTCACACATGCTTGGAATGATATGGGGTTTTATTAGAAACAAAAAAATACAAAAGTTCAAAAAATGTCCGACAGATGGCGCTACATCTGATCAGAATGGCATTAATTAGCATAACAAAGTAAGACAAAGCAAAGATGATGTTCTTTACAGGAAATGGTCAATATGTCCACCATAACTCCGCAACAATAACTGTAGTCGAGGAATAATGTTGTGAACAGCACTGTAAAGCATGTCCAGAGTTATGGTGAGGCATTGGCGTCGCATGTTGTCTTTCAGCATCCCTAGAGATGTCCGTCGATCACGATACACTTGTGACTTCAGGTAACCCCAAAGCCAATAATCGCGCGGACGGAGGTCTGGGGACCTGGGAGGCCAAGCATGACGAAAGTGGCGGCTGAGCACACGATTATCACCAAACGACGCGCGCAAGAGATCTTTCACGCGTCTAGCAATATGGGGTGGAGCGTCATCCTGCATAAACATCGTACGTTCCAGCAGGTGTTTATCAGCCAGGCTGGGGATGATGCGGTTCTGTAACATATCGGCGTACCTCTCACCCGTCACGGTAGCAGTTTTGCTGTCCAGCGCCATCTGTCGGACATTTTGCAAACTTTGTATTTTTTTTTTTTTTTGTTCTAATAAAACCCCATGTCATTCCAAGCATGTGTGTCAATTTTCCTCTCTATCTACATTATTCCGTGGTTTATTAAGTTTTCAAATTTATACTGACTTTTTGATCACCCTGTATTTTGGCACCAGAGTAAATATTTGTATTAGATGAAGGTTTGAATCACGTCACTTTCTGATACACTAAATGCTATATTTTTCCCGTTCAGGAATTGTTGTGAAGGGGCAAAATATTGTCTACGACTGTTTGGACAGACGTGCCGCCCCTCTTAATGTCCAACCCACCGGCCCACACAGCATCCGTCGTCTGTGGAGTGCACAGATAAGTTTTCTCTGAGAAAGGAAATACAGCGCCTGTGAGGAAGGAAGTGATTTGGCAAACTGACAACTGTAGGAATCAAAGTGGCGCGTCCGAGAGCGCGCTAGATTCCGTATGCCACGATTTTTACTGTGCCCCGCTGTAGTGTCTGCGTCAGTGGATAAAGGGCGCTATAAACGGCGGGTATCGGAAGAAAACTGCAGTGTCTAGGCGGGCGCCTGCAGCCGGAAGAGCCCGAATAGCTTATCGGCGTCGGATTTATGGCCCGGCGCGGCCGGGTGACGGTCGCAGAGGCAGCTGGCGGGCAGCCAGTGGCAGTCCCGGAGCCCCTGGAGAGTTACTGGCGGCGCAGCTGCCGGCTCGCGCAGGGGCAGCCGGCGCGCTACAGTACAGGGGTCCACCTGCCATCAGGCAGCGTGCGACAGCGCGTCGTCGCACAGTAGGGGCAACGACCAAGTCCACAGTCGAGGCACTATAGGAAGAAAAAAAGTACATTAGAACACACTTTATTCAACGTGTGAACGTCACTAGAGGTTTTCTGATTTATTCTGAAATCTTCGATAAGCCTGCCATCATTGACGACGATGTGGCGCACACGAATAGCGAAATTCTGCATGACACGCTGAAGTGTCGGAACATCGATGCTGTCGGTGACCTCCGAACGGTTCTTTTCCGCTCAGCAATCGTTTTGGGATATGTAAGATAGCCTCACAAAATGGTCCACGGTGTGGGTTCCTGTTGTCATATCCTAGTTCATCAACCACGGGCAACGTATGAGTGGCCAAGTAAGTGGTCCCAACAGTCGGGATACCATTTACTTTGGAATAAGGCTGGGCATCTCGGACATATTCTGAGTCGTGGTCACCTTTGTGCTCAGGCGGCAAAGACTACCAAATCCACTGCTTAGTCCCTCAACCATTAGGGGTAAAACTCAATGGGACCCGGGGCAAGTAAGGCTAGTAACCTGCTTCCCTGGTACTTTAAATATGATGCTGGAAACAATCATAGCAAAATGCTTCGGACTTTTGGAGGTGACGGAGTGCCATCTCTAATTGACAAACCAGGGACTCCTAAGATACGACTTGGCAAACAAATGGTAATGAGATGGGGAGCTATTAATATCAATGGGGGCTACTCTGGGAAGAAGGTAGAGCTGACAGAGGTTGCAAGTAAGATGGGTTTGGACGTTTTAGCTGTTAGTGACATTCGGCTAAGGGGTGAGAAAGAAGAGGAAGTGGGAGAATACAAGGTATACCTGTAGTTGCAATAAGGTATGCAAACGAATGACTGATGTGGATAGATTTGACAGTGTCTAGCAAGAAAATTAGGATTGTGTCAGTATATTCGCATTGTGAAGGGACAGATCAAGATAAGATGGACAGTTTTTATGACACACTCGGTGATGTAGTTGTTAGAGTAAAGAACAAGGACAGTGTTCTGTTCATGGGTGATTTTAATGCCAGGATTGGAAATCGAACAGAAAGGTATAAAAATATTATGGGTAAATTTGGAGAGGATATGGAGGCCAACAGGAACGGGAAACAACTCTTGGATTTCTGTGCCAGTATGAGCTTAGTAATCACAAACTCCTGTTTTAATCATAAGAACATTCACCGGTATACTTGGGAATGCAGGGGAACCGATCTGTCATTGACTATATAATAACAGATCAGGAATTCAGGAAGGCTGTGAGGGACTCACGTGTATTCAGGGGATTCTTTGATGACACTGATCACTATTTAATCTGCAGTGAAATTGGTATTGTGAGGCTGAAAGTACAGGAAGTCAGGTCCATATGTAGGAGGATAAGAGTGGAGAAACTTCAGGATAAGGAAATCAGGCACAAGTACATAACAGCGATCTCCGAAAGGTACAAGTTAGTTGAATGTAGTCAATTACAGTCATTGGAAAAGGAATGGACAAGGTACAGGGACACAGTACTAGAAGTGGCTAAAGAATGTCTTGGAACAGTAGTGTGTCAAGGTAGGATGAAGCAAACAGCTTGGTGGAATGACACAGTCAAGGCAGCCAAAAAAAGGAAAAAGAAGGCGTATCAAAAATGGCTACATACCAGAACTCAGGTGGACAGAGAAAGTTATGTTGAAGAAAGAAACAAAGCCAAACAGATAATTTCAGCATCCAAAAAGAAATCTTGGGAAGACTTTGGAAACAGGTTGGAGACTTTGGGTCAAGCTGCTGGAAAACCATTCTGGAGTGTAATTAGCAGTCTTCGAAAGGGAGGTAAGAAGGAAATGACAAGTATTTTGGACAGGTCAGGAAAACTGCTGGTGAATCCTGTTGATGCCTTTGGCAGATAGAGGGAATATTTTGAAGAGTTGCTCAATGTAGGTGAAACTACGATCAGTAATGTTTCAGATTTCGATGTACAATGGGATAGGAATGATGATGGAAATAGGATCACATTTGAGGAAGTGGAAAAAATGGTCAATAGATTGCAGTGCGATAAAGCGGCTGGGGTGGATGGAATTAAGTCGGAACTCATCAAATACAGTGGAATGTCAGGTCTTAAATGGCTACACAGAATAATTGAAATGGCGTGGGAGTCGGGACAGGTTCCATCAGACTGGACAAAAGCAGTAATCACACCAATCTTTAAACATGGAAACAGAAAAGATTGTAAGAACTACAGAGGTATCTCTTTAATCAGCGTTGTGGGTAAAATCTTCACAGGTATTGTTGAAAGGAAAGTGCGAGTATTAGTTGAGGACAATTTGGATGAAAATCAGTGTGGGTTTAGGCCTCTTAGAGGTTGTCAGGACCAGATCTTTAGCTTACGGCAAATAATGGAGAAGTGTTACGAGTGGAACAGGGAATTGTATCTATGCTTTATAGATCTAGAAAAGGCATATGACCGGGTTCCTAGGAGGAAGTTATTGTCTGTTCTACGAGATTATGGAATAGGAGGCAAACTTTTGCAAGCAATTAAAGGTCTTTACATAGATAGTCAGGCAGCAGTTAGAGTTGACGGTAAATTGAGTTCATGGTTCAGAGCAGTTCCGGGGATAAGACAAGGCTGCAACCTGTCTCCACTGCTGTTCATATTATTTATGGATCATATGTTGAAAACAATAGACTGGCTGTGTGAGATTAAGATATGTGAACACAAAATAAGCAGTCTCGCACATGCGGATGACTTAGTTGTAATGGCAGATTCGATTGAAAGTTTGCAAAGTAATATTTCAGAGCTAGATCAGAAATGTAAGGACTATGGTATGAACATTAGCGTCTCCAAAACGAAAGTAATGCCAGTGGGAAAGAGATATAAACGGACTGAGTGCCAAATCGGAGGAACAAAGTTAGAACAGGTGGACGGTTTCAAGTACTTAGGATGCATATTCTCACAGGATGGCAACATAGTGAAAGAATTGGAAGCGAGGTGTAGCAAAGCTAATGCAGTGAGCGCTCAGCTACGATCTACTCTCTTTTGCTAGAAGGAGGTCAGTACCAAGACTAAATTATTTGTGCACCGGTCAATCTTTCGACCAACTTTGTTGTATGGGAGCGAAAGCTGGGTGGATTCAGGTTACCTTATCAATAAGGCTGCGGTTACGGATATGAAAGTAGCTAGGATGATTGCAGGTACTACTAGATGGGAACAATGGCAGGAGGGTGTCCACAATGAGGAAATCAAAGAAAAACTGGGAATGAACTCTATAGATGTAGCAGTCAGGGCGAACAGGCTTAGATGGTGGGGTCATGTTACACGCATGGGAGAAGCAAGGTTATCCAAGAGACTAATGGGTTCAGCAGTAGAGGGTAGGAGGATTCTGGGTAGACCAAGGATAAGGTACCTGGATTCGGTTAAGAATGATTTTGAATAATAGGCTTAACATCACAAGAAGCACCAATGTTAGCACTGTATAGGGGATCATGGCGGAATTTTATAAGGGGGACTATGCTCCCGACTGAACGCTGAAAGGCATAATCAGTCTTAAATGATGATGATGATGATGATGATGATGATCACAAAATGAAGTCGCATGTGTTCAGATCCGGAGAATATGGCGGCCAATAGAGAGCCATGCCAGTGGCCTCTGGGGACCCCAGAGCCAGAATGCGGTCCCCAAAGTGTTCCTCCAGGACATCTATCTCCTGTTTCGATGAGGTCGAACTGCATCTTGCATGAACCACATCTTCTCGATATCATGGTCCCTTTAGATAATGGGGACGAAATCATCTTCCAAAACCTTCACTTACTGTTCGGTAGTTACCGTGCCATCAAGGAATATCGCATCGATTATTCCGTGACTGGCCAGTGCGCACCACACGGTCACCCATTGAGAGTGAAGAGGCTTCTAGATCGCGAAATGCGGTTTCTCAGTTCTGGAAATGCGACAATTTTGTTTATTGACGAACCCATCGAACAGACAGAACATACTAATTCCCATCATTCCCTGCGGCCAGCCGTGCTGTTTGAAGTCCTAAAGCAAACCGTTCAGAAATCATGAAGATTTTATTTCATATAGTTCAATAAGTGTCACCCCGTACATGAGATGCATTGGTATGTCCTCCTTCGTGAAATTAAGATCAGTGACCATTGGGTACTAGCGATGGAAAAAGTATAGATGGCTATAGAGTGTGGAGGTGGAAATGGATAGAAAAGGAAGAGGAGGAGATGGAACAAAGATGAGAGAGGAGAAGGTGGACAGAGAAAGGAGGGCGGAAAAGATGGACAGAGAGAGGGGGAAGGAAGAGATGAAAAGAGAGAGGGGCCAAAAGAGATGCGCAGAGAGAGGGCGAGGAGAAAATGGAGGGAGAGAGCGGAGAGGAGAATATGGACAGAGAGAGTGGAGGGAAGCAGATAGAGAGAGGGAGGAGGAGTTGAACAGAAAGAGGGGTAGGAGGAGGTGGATAAAGAGAGGGGGAGGAGATAATAGACAGGGTGAGGAGTAGTTAGAGGGAGCATGAGGAGATGGACTTAGAGGGAGAGGAGGGATGGACAGAGGGGGAAGCGCCAGGTGGACAGATGGGGGCAGGGAATATATGGACTGAGAGAGGGGCACGAGGAGATAAACAGAGTGTGGGGGAGAGGGGGACGAGACTGACAGAGACAGAGGAAAGAAGAACTGGACTAATAGAAGATCGTAATAAATAAATACCTGGCCATGGCCAGGTATTCCGTCACTTTTTAATGAAATAGAACTTGGGAAGTATTTACCTAGGGAGTGGAACATGTCTTTTGTTAGTAATTAATGAAGGATAAAGACAGCTAACTAGCTACACAAATTTTATCTCATTGACTTCGTTTCGGCACTAAGTATAGGTATCTTCATCAGAATAAGTTACAGTTACTTATAAATTTTTTATATAAACGTAGGAAAATAACAAACATATCAAAAACATTAAGTAGTGATAGAGGTATTAAAAACAAAAAAAAGGTATTACGTACACAGATTCACAATGTGTGGCGAGATAATAAAAAAATGAGCTAAAGGGCTTAAGCCAAATAACTAAAACTTATCTTTTAATGCAAACACTGAAACCACGAGCTTAGCAAGCGGCTAGAACTGACATCAGACTGAAAGGTTTGTCAGCTGATTACACCGTTGTGAATAAACTGCAGTGATCAAACAGCACAGTGTGCTCGACCTATGGGGCATGAATAGCATAGGGCGGCACAAATTAAGAAAACAGTTGTGTTATAAATGAATGTAGTTGTAAAAAGAGACTAAGCTTAACAACAGAAGAATGAAATAGGTAATAAATGAAATATACTGGAAATGCTGTAAAATGAAGCAGCAGTTTTACAAGCGCCTTCTGTTGTGTGCAGATTGAATTACTTGCTTAAAATAAACGGAATTAGTTTAGTAGGAATAACAGCTATGGAACACAGTAAAAACAATTGAAAGAGGAGGGAAACGACTATGTAAAGACCTTCAACCAAAGAACGACAATATGTCACATAGTTGCAAATAGGGGTTTGCAGCCATTAAAGAAATTTCAGATTCGGAACTGTAGCTATCATTACGAATGAGACCATGAAACCTAAGCTTAAAAGTTTCTAGTTCTTCAAGAATAGCAAGCCTATAACTTTCCTTTTCTTTTCGAAGGATACTAACTTCATCGCCTCCCTCCCGTTTGTGGCCTGTAATAAGCAAATGATCTGCAAAGGATGAAATACGTGCTTCAGTACCCTTTCTTAGTTTTGATACTGATGGCTCTTTCGGCCTGGCCTGTGTGACAAATTGGAAAAGTATTACAGCCGATTTATATAAACCCCTGAACTACCCACAGCAGTAATCGAAGATTTCAGATTGTGAATGAGATTTTAATGCCAACTGTTATTAGTGTAAAATGTAACTTTGCATCAATATCTTTTTCTAGCAGGTGACCAATTATGTAGGAAATAGTCCCTAAGCACGATATCGAGAATAATTTTTCGCTTTCGACACTTTCGTTACTTGAGATGTTGCCTAACGTAGTGACTCTTGTATCAGTTTTTGCTTTGAAAATATTATCGACTAAGGAATGTTCATGAGTCTTATTAAGTGCTGTAGTTTTTGTTAAATTCATTTCAACTTTAAATTTTTGTGTGATAAAGGTGTTGAAACAGCCAGATGAAGGGCTGAATGGAAAAAAGGCTTTGTATGAGGTCGGGGGATGTGTTGAGCTGGAGAGTAAAATTTGGTCTGTACTACTTCTTTTCGAAAAATGCGGAAAGTGAACTTACCGTTGAACAGATTATGTTCTAAGAAACTAATTTGATGATTCCCACTTCCTAATTCTCAGGTGAAGTTATTTTCTCATGATTTTCATTAAAAATTCCGGTATTAGGTGCCCCGTAGATGATCAGAATGTCATCTACGTACCTAGAATACGACTGAATACCCAGATCTGCAGCTGCATAATTTTTGAAAAAATTTTCCTCCAGTGAATTAATTAATATACCTGCCAGAGTGCAGTCAATGGGTTACCCATCGCAGTGCTGTCGGGCTGCTGAAATATTTTTCTATTGAATTCAAAGTATTTGTACTTCACCAGAATTTCAAGCAATGAGATCAGTAATTGGTTCGACAGAAACATCTTCTTTAAAGACACGTAGGTTATTTTCTGTGATGGTGATGATTGTAGGATACAGTATTATTAGTGTCCTACTTGACACAGTCGTTTCAAAGCAAAATGAAATGGCACGAGCATATGAGAACTGTGGTAGGGAAGGCGAATGATCGACTTCGGTTTATTGGGTGAATTACAGGAAAGGAGGCCGCATGTAGGACGCTGGTGCGGCCTATTCTCAAGTGATGCTCGAGTGTTTGGGATCCGCACCAAATCGCATTGAGGGAGGAAATCGAAACAATTCAGAGGCGGGCTGTTAGATTTGTTATCACTAGTTTCAAACAACACGTAAGTGTTACCAGAGATGCTTTGGGAATCTCTGGTGAGAATGCGACGTACTTTTCGAGAATAACTGAATTCAGAGACACAGCATTTGAAGCTGACGGCAGAGCGATTCTTGTGCCGCCAACATACATCGCGCGTAAGGACTACGAAGATAAGATACGAGAAATTAGGGACGGAGGCCTATGGATGGTAAATTTTCCCAAGCTTTGTTTGAGAATGGAACAGGAAAGGAAATGGTCAGTATTGGTACAGGGTAGCCTCCGCCACACACCGTACGGCGGCTTTCGTAGTATCTATGTAGATGTAGGTGTAGATGTTTGAACTGCTATATTGATATACAAGTTGGTAATATAGCAGAAAATAATTTTGTAGCTTGATCGCATTTTAAGTGCTTAATTTGATTAACTACATACTGATTGTAATGATAGATTTATTATTCTGAAAAAAAACGAATGACTTTTTAAATTTATCTTCATGAAATTTTGCGATTTTGGATGTGCACTTATACTATTAAGGATTGGACGAACTTGATGATATACTCTATGCACCTTGAACTGAGAGCGCAATTTTGTGGCCTATGGGTTCATATTGCTACCAAGAATCGTTCATCATGGGAAGTTTGGGAGAGGTGAACTTTTAAAGTCAGACGTACAATGGAATAACAACCTCAGCACCACCCAACGACTACGATATCCATTTACTCACTTCATTGCCATCTTACATATTCCATTGTGTCAAGTTGGTCATGGAAAATAGAGCGCGTTCTTCGTTTTTTTTTTTTCTGTGTGTAACGGTCCACTTACATAAGCACTTCATTACCCCCTCTATAGTATTATATTAATATCCATTAACGAAAATCATGGATTGCAATCGTTAGATGAGTTCTCTGAAAAGGTAGACAAGGGAATAAGATTTGTTTAATTTTTCCTACTGACCAGTTTTTTCCAGTAGTTTCTCATTCTATCCCTATGTTGTTACCTCCTTTCTTCTGTCCAAATTGCGCCTGTCATTTTCCATATTTCCCCCTGGAAGCTCTTGAAACGATTTACTGTGTTTCCTATTTCTTCCTCCATGATTTCCATTTACTTAAGATGTGCCATACCGTGTTCGATATTCATCTTTTTTCGGTATCTGACAAAAAAGTTGAAAATTATCTTTATTATTGTCTTCTCATCTAGCAGTTTTAGGTGTCCAAATGGTATCTAATATTTGTTCTGTCTTCATCTTCTTCTTCCTCTGCTCCTTCTTCTTCTTCTTCTTCTTCTTCATCTTTTTCTTCGACTTCTCTCATTTGACGTTAGCTGTTTTCTCCTTTCAGTAGTGTCGGACACTCCAATCGAGATCTGTTACCCCTTTTCATCCATTTCTGGATAAACATATAATTCCCACGAAGAAGTTGACCGTCCCCATTTATTTCTTCTTGGGACCCACCCTTAACTACTTCTTAGGCCACCCGTCGTTGCTCATTCTTTTCACACACCAAAACCAACGCAGACATTTATCCTCCAGCAAGCTCGTTGTGGACAGTGTCACATCCACTCTTTTCCATATTTTAGGCATTTTGATTTTATCTCTATTCCACATTCAGCATATACTTTCTTTTATTCGCATGTGGACACATATCTCAACCATTGTTGTTGTTGTTGTGGTCTTCAGTCCTGAAACTGGTTTGATGCAGCTCTCCATGCTACTCTATCCTGTGCAAGCTTCTTCATCTCCCAGTACCTACTGCAACCTACATCCTTCTGAATCTGCTTAGTGTATTGATCTCTTGGTCTCCCTCTACGATTTTTACCCCCCACGCTGCCCTCCAATGCAAAATTTGTGATCCCTTGATGCCTCAAAACATGTCCTACCAACCGATCCCTTCTTCTGGTCAAGTTGTGCCACAAACTTCTCTTCACCCCAATCCTATTCAATACCTCCTCATTAGTTACGTGATCTACCCACCTTAACTTCAGCATTCTTCTGTAGCACCACATTTCGAAAGCTTCTATTCTCTTCTTGTCATCTCAACCATAAATAGCTGTATTCTCAGTCATAGTGTGGCATATCCTTCTTCTAGTCTGCTGACTTATACTATTGTCGCAGATCAGTCCATGTAGGGAATTCATCGCTCATTTAAGCATCGCTACTCTGGTCTCAATATCTTTGTCGTAGATTCCGTCCCTGGTTATAATAGAACCTAAAGATTAAAAATATTTAAAATTGTCACATTTTTCAATGTTTCCATCTTCGCGAACTAAACGTATTCTGTCTTGCCCAAAATAGTTTTTAGACACTATATTGGATATTCCTTCTGCAGTTCGACTGACGTGTATTTCATATCTAGTCTGCTGTTTGCGAAAATTATTTGGCCATCTGCAAAAAGTAGTGAATGCATTCCGTCATGTCCAGCTAACATAGCCATTGCTGAACAACATTTTTACCGTGCCACCAGTGTTTGGTCCATGTATGTATTAAAAAGTAAAGGCGATAGACTACAACCTTGTTCAAGGCCTTTGGTTGTTCTAAGGCTTTCTGTTATGCTGCTTCCCTACTTTACTTTTAGTTTGTCCTCTTTTACAGTCACATAACTGTATTAATCCACTCAGCCTTTACTTCTCATCTCTTCCTGGCAGACACCATCTCAGGACTTGGGATGCTGCTGTATACCTTTTTCCAAATCAATAAAAGTCATTTCTCTGTTACTGGCTCTGTTCTTTTCAGCTGCTAATGTAAGACACTGGAAGTTATCCAAAAATGATCTACCAACCCTAAAACCATTTTGGTCCTCTGAGAGATTTGTCATATTCTGTTCAATCTTTTCTTTAAGGAAACTAGAAGAAAGTTTTATTACTGAAGTTATCACAGTAAATCCCCTGTAATTTGAACAAGACTTCTTGTCCTTTTTTTTGCCGATGTCGCTAATAAAAGACATGTTCTACTCTCTAGGTATATTCTCTCCATGTTCCATTTTATAAAACCTAGCCGTGTAACTAGCTTCCCGCTGTCATTCTCCTCTTCTTGGTACAAATTTGGTCGAGATCCATCCAGGGGCTTAGGAGGAGGTTTCTAGCAGTGTCTTTGCCCACGTACGCACGTATGACGTATATTTCACACGAATGTGAAGTATGTTACATACATATGAAATATACACTACTGGCCATTAAAATTGCTACACCAAGAAGAAATGCAGATGATAAACGGGTATTCATTGGACAAATATATTATAATAGAACTGACGTGTGATTACTTTTTCACGCACTTTCGGTGCATAGATCCTGAGAAATCAGTACCCACAACAACTCCCTCTGGCCGTAATAATGGCCTTGATACGCCTGGGCATTAAGTCAGAGCTTGGATGGCGTGTACAGGTACAGCTGCCCATGCAGCTTCAACACGATACCACAGTTCATCAAGAGTAGTGACTGGCGTATTGTGACGAGCCAGTTGCTCGGCTACCATTGACCAGACGTTTTCAATTGGTGAGAGGTCTGGAGAATGTATCCAGAAAGGACCGTACAGGACCTGCAACATGCGGTCGTGCATTATCCTGCTGAAATGTAGGGTTTCACAGGGATGGAATGAAGGGTAGAGCCACGGGTCGTAACACATCTGAAACGTAACGTCCGCTGTTCAAAGTGCCGTCAATGCGAACAAGAGGTGACCGAGACGTGTAACCACTGGCACCCCCATACCATCACGCCGGGTGATACGCCAGTATGGCGATGACGAGTACACGCTTACAATGTGCGTTCACCGCGATGTCGCCAAACACGTATGCGACAATCATGATCATGTAAACAGAACCTGGATTCGTGCGAAAAAATGACATTTTGCCATTCGTGCACCAAGATTCGTCGTTGAGTACACCATCGCAGGCGCTTCTGTCTGTGATGCGGCGTCGAGGGTAACCGCAGCCATGGTCTCCGAGCTGATACTCAATGCTGCTATAAACGTCGTCGAACTGTTCGTGCAGATGGTTGTTGCCTTGCAAACGTCCCCATCTGTTGACTCTGGGATCGAGACGTGCCTGCACGATCCGTTACAGCCATGCGGATAAGATGCCTGTCATCTCGACTGCTAGTGGTACGAGGCTGTTGGGATCCAGCACGTCGTTCCGTATTACCCTCCTGAACCGACCGATTCCATATTCTGCTAACAGTCATTGTATCTCGACCAACGCGAGCAGCAATGTCGCGATACGATAAACGGCAATCGTGATAGACTACAGTCCGACCTTTATCGAAGTCGGAAACCTGATGGTACGCATTTCTCCTCCTTACACGATGCATCACAACAACTTTTCACCAGGCGACGCCGGTCAACTGTTGCAGGTGTCGCCACCGTTGCCAAGCTTGTGTGAATGCTCTGAAAAGCTAATAACGTGCATATCACAGCATCTTCTTCCTGTCGGTCAAATTTCGCGTCTGTAGCACGTCATCTTCGTGGTGTATCAATTTTAATGGTCAGTAGTGTACTAACAAAGGGAATGGAAGATGGTAAGTCCTTCCAACCCTCCTTTCTTCCACCTTATTTGCTTGTGCTCTATGGTCATTGAGATTATCAGAGACGGTTGACAGTGGCTGTAACGCTGTATTCCGTCGTTGCTCAATGTGTGCGGTCATTTGAGGTGGAGGAAATGAGTGCTTGTTTTACATCAGGCAGCCACCGCTGTGGCAGGTGAGGTTGAATAACGCTATTTCTGAGAAGAACAAGCCGCAGGTACACAGAGATCAGCCTGCCGGTGCTTTGAGACGGCAGTGACCGTCACAGAGGACGCCACCCGATCCACAGCGAGTCACTGCACACACAGAAGTGGAAAGGCAGCAGCAGGGGCTCGGCTGTATTGTCCCTGCAGCCAGAGGAGAAATGTGCAGGCTATTTCACTGAAGTTGCATAGGAATGTGAGAGCGGCAATTATTTTCGGGCGAAGTAGAGGCCACCTTTCAGCAGGGGTCCTCATATCAGCTTACGTTTCCGCTAACATCGATATCTGCTTGTTGGCGAAAACATTTTCTGGAAACACCGCTGGTGGCTGGAGACTAGGTGACCGAGAAGGTGGAGGTTTTTTCCAGGTCACGTGGGCGCTCTGATCCGCGCAGTGCGAAAAATAACAGTGTGTTGATTGGACTGCAGCCCGTGATGTGAGAAATCTCCGCAGCAGGCGCCTGTCGTTGCGCTAGGATTGGAGGAACAGCTTTATCCTGTCTCGTGTACGGTGGCTGTGCGGGACGCGAAGTGATTCGCAAATGGCGCGAGAGTGTTTACCGAGTTTTCTGTCGGCGGTTTTAATTTGTTGGCGAAAACTCCATGTGGAGCTATCCGCGGCCAGAGAGTTTTTGTGTGAAAGAAGACGTTTTGGTCGTGTTCCGCATGAGAGTGCTGACGGCAGAGTATTCGTTGGTGATCCGCAGAAGAGCACTGACAACATTCGGTCTTTGTATGACTTTAGGTCTTGGGGACCACGGCCGTTCACTACTGTAAGCAAATAAAACGCCTACAGC
Source organism: Schistocerca piceifrons (assembly GCF_021461385.2). Lineage (NCBI taxonomy): Eukaryota > Metazoa > Arthropoda > Insecta > Orthoptera > Acrididae > Schistocerca > Schistocerca piceifrons. The sequence continues at coordinate 1,148,604,575 of NC_060138.1, forward strand.
CGTCCTTATGATCTTATTTATTATGCCTCAACAAGATCATAAGAATGTTGAAGGCATTTTTTTCTTACAATAGATTCGGTGTTGCTCCGAGGAAGAGTGCGCAGTAAGGTCCACCCTCCGACCCGACGCATCGCATTTCGAGTTTTCTGTTTGTATGGTGAGCATTGCGCAGCACTGGCATTAGGAATCTTGAGAGAAAACTCTCTTACTTTATTGCTCTCCCACGGAAGGAACATTTATTGTCAAGTCCAAGCATATTATAGTATTTTGTTTCCGAGTTCAGTTCACAGTCACTGTCTGTCGTATTGATCATAGTCAGACAGCGTTATCCCTTTAAAGTCCTAGTCGAGTCATCACCCTTGATTCAACTTTGAGGACCACCAAAGAGATCGTTCTATTTTTTTGTGAATTTTACAGTTTTAAATATGGTTGTTACTCAGCAACCGTACACTAGTTTCAACACAGGATTATACAGTCAACCGGCTGCAAGTAATTGGTAGGTACATTGACCTACGTTTCGGCACCTACAAGGGTATCTTCACCGAAATCAAATTTTTATAAATGGTAAAATTACATTGCTAAAAACAGAATTTAGAGCAGCTATGCTCAAATCAAAAGTGAAATAAAGGCTATAACGTTGTATTTCACTTTTGCTGCTGTAAATTCTGACTATTGCTTTTCAGAAATGTAATTTTACGATTTATAAAAATTTCTTTCTAGTAAAGATACCCCTAGTAGGTGCAACCGGTTGGCTGTATAATCCTATATTTTATGAATATTGGATAGTGCGTAATCAAGATGTTATCTTGACTCACATTCCTCTTTTACATGTGTCTTTTTATGAATAAGTCGGTCGTGATATTTAATTCTTTCATTCAAATTCACAAGACCCGTTGATCATCTTTAATAATATTATTTACTTATGTGGTAGTTAATTGGAGTAGTTCTGTAGTGAGAAATTCGATGTATTGTCTGCAGTAAAACTACACAGGGCCACCTTCGATAGTCATTTACGTTTCTATCCCCTATCCGTTGTACAAAATTTTCGTAGTAGTGTCACTAAAGTCTTTATGTCTTCGAGTTATTGAGAGGCATAGGTTGATTAGAGGCATCCACATGCCAGCTCACCAGGGAGACGTCTATATAACAATTAAAATCGCTCAAAAGAGGAAAGGCCGCTGGACCTGATGGGATACCAGTTCGATTTTACACAGAGTACGCGAAGGAACTTGCCCCCCTTCTTGCAGCGGTGTACCGTAGGTCTCTAGAAGAGCGTAGCGTTCCAAAGGATTGGAAAAGGGCACAGGTCATCCCCGTTTTCAAGAAGGGACGTCGAACAGATGTGCAGAACTATAGACCTATATCTCTAACGTCGATTAGTTGTAGAATTTTGGAACACGTATTATGTTCGAGTATAATGACTTTTCTGAAGACTAGAAATCTACTCTGTAGGAATCGGCATGGGTTTCGAAAAAGACGGTCGTGTGAAACCCAGCTCGCGCTATTCGTCCACGAGACTCAGAAGTCCATAGACACGGGTTCACAGGTAGATGCCGTGTTTCTTGACTTCCGCAAGGCGTTCGATACAGTTCCCCACAGTCGTTTAATGAACAAAGTAAGAGCATATGGACTATCAAACCAATTGTGTGATTGGATTGAGGAGTTCCTAGATAACAGAACGCAGCATGTCATTCTCAATGGAGAGAGGTCTTCCGAAGTAGGAGTGATTTCAAGTGTGCCGCAGGGGAGTGTCATAGGACCGTTGCTATTCACAAAATACATAAATGACATGGTGGATGACAACGGAAGTTCATTGAGGCTTTTTGCAGATGATGCTGTGGTGCATCGAGAGGTTGTAACAATGGAAAATTGTACTGAAATACAGGAGGATCTGCAGCGAATTGACGCATGGTGCAGGGAATGGCAATCGAATATCAATGTAGACAAGTGTATGTGCTGCGAATACATAGAAAGATAGATCTCTTATCATTTAGCTACAAAATAGCAGGTCAGCAAATGGAAGCAGTTAATTCCATACATTATCTGAGAGTACACATTAGGAGTGATTTAAAATGGAATGATCATACAAAGTTGATCGTCGGTAAAGCAGATGCCAGACTGAGATTCATTGTGTGGGGCGGCGGGTGGAATTAATTATTATATAAGTGTTTGATTGTAGAAACACTGCATTTCCCGGCCGATACACCATATGTGGGGCGGCTGGTGGGAAAAATTTACTGTTGTATAAATGTTTGAATGTTGAAACACTTCCCAGTCGATTAACCATATGAGGGGCGGTGGGTGGAATTAATTGTTATATAAATGTTCCTATTATTTATGCTGTTGTTTGCCGTTCTCAACACTGGCTCTCTAACTACAATATTGGCTACCAGAAAGTGATTAGCAAAACGTGAAGCCTGTAATTAGAATTCCTAGTGCCCACTTCATCTGAGAAACACACTTATAGCTGCAGCTTATAGCTCTGAGGAATTAGGAGATTGTCTGGGATTCATACTCAAAAACGATCGTGAAAAAAAACTTTCTCTGTATTCTGAAAGTCACAGATGAAAAAAAAGAAGAATCCACACAATCTAACTAACAGAGCAGTTCAGAGTCTAATTCGCTGATGCAACTATAAATGTCCAAATTAAAGGTTTTAATGAATGCTCGCCATAATTTGATGATTAGGTTCATCAAACGCCACGCTAAATAATGGTAGAATGTTTGTCCCGTGGCGGCACGTGAAAATACGACAATACGCAAACTGAAGATCGATAACTAAAGTCATCCCAGAATTAACACTTCACTCGAAAATGATTTCATGGTTACGCGTATCCCGAGTAACTTAATACGGCATCCGAGGCTGTTTGTAGCAATGATACCGACGCGACGCGACTCCCGACACAGATGGCGTGCTATTCAGCGTCTGGAGAGAACTGGGCCCTTGCTTCCACGCGCAGCGTTCTTATATATAAAGCCGCGGTGCGGACGGCTAAGGGAATGCCTGATCAAATCGGCTCTCCCGACTACCCGCTGGGCTAGTAATGCACCACATTAAGTTACCGAATAAATCATAGCTGCTTTTGCTGATGGCCGATGAAGCTCTTAATTTAAATGTGCATTCAGCACACAGGTAAGTAATCCTAATAAAAGTTTGACGTGGCTAAGTTAAATATTTTGGGCGAGAGAATTAAATTAATTATACTGCACACAGTAGACGAGCTCTGAACTTGCCCTTTTGAGATACGCTATCGCTATAGTTTTATAGTTATTTAAATGAAACTTCTTACATCTTTATGATTAAAGCGGATCTCCATTATACTTAAATATAAACATCCTAGCCTTATTTATTAGCCTTCTTAATCTATCTTGCTTCCTTGAGTTTTTAGACAAAAACCAGAAAATTATAAATTTCAAATAAAATCATAATTTGTGAGATTCAAAGTGCTGTTTCTATTAAATTATTATTGAAAAGGAATCTAAATATAAATTTTTAAATCTCTAGCTCTTTTCTGTTGCGCCAATGATTTTTGCAGAAAAACGTCCAAATTTCGAAAATGGTTAAAGTTATTCAACTGATATTCAACACATATTAATTTAGTATTACTCCTGACATGCTAGAAACATTTTAGGTTATTTACTTGATTTTTAAAGTATTGCGCAACATTTATGACGTCAGAGCCAGTTACAGCGGACTGGCTGGCACACAATGGAAAGACTGATGTGAATTTACTATGGCGTGAGTAGGCTGCTTCCCTACAATTGGAAGGAAATGCAATCCGAAAACAAAGGAAGTAGGTTACAGTAAGCTTGTTCGCCCACTGCTTGAATACTGCTCAGCAGTGTGGGATCCGTACCAGATAGGGTTGATAGAAGATCCAACCGAGAGCAGCGCGCTTCTTTACAGGATCATTTAGTAATCGTGAAAGCGTTACGGAGATAGATAAACTCCAGTGGAAGACTCTGCAGGAGAGACGCTCAGTAGCTCGGTACGGGCTTTTGTTAAAGTTTCGAGAACATACCTTCTCCGAAGAGTCAAGCAGTATATTGCTCCCTCCTACCTATATCTCGCGAAGAGACCATGAGGATAAAATCAGAGAGATTAGAGCCTACACAGAAGCATGCCGACAATCCTTCTTTCAGCGAACAGTACGAGACCGGAATAGAAGGGAGAACCGATAGACGTACTCAGGGTACCCTCCGCTACACACCGTCAGGTGGCTTGCGGAGTATGGATGTAGATGTAGATGTAGACGTATAAGCTGTCACGCAATATTAAAATTCAATTAAAAGACTTTTTTGGAAAGTAACATTTGTGAAAAAGATGATGGAGGACGAAAAGTTTGTATTACATGTGCAACTGTAATCCAAAACTAAATTAATATAACTAAAATATTAATGACAATAATAAATTCTCCATAACTTATTAAAGACTCGCAGAATCTAAGACCAGTTTTGGAATCACTACAAAAAGTTCGCCGGCCACGGTGGTCTCGCGGATCTAGGCGCGCAGTCCGGAACCGTGCGACTGCTACGGTCGCAGGTTCGAATCCTTCCTCGGGCATGGATGTGTGTGATGTCCTTAGGTTAGTTAGGTTTAAGTAGTTCTAAGTTCTAGGGGACTGATGACCACAGCTGTTAAGTTCCATAGTGCTCAGAGCCATTTGAACCATTATTTTTTTGAACAAAAAGTTCCTTGTGACAAAAAAAATTTGTACATAATTGCTCAGTCATTTTAAATTTCGTAAAAATTTCACTTATTTTATTTTGCTAAGCTGAAAGACAGATTTGTGGATACAACAGTGCTACCACAGTAATATACATTAAAGCAAGTTTCATATGATACAGAAAGATTTGTTTGGGTTAATACTAATACATGTGAAAATAGGCCTATATTTTGGGCACTTTCATCCTATTAATTAATATATTTTGTGTTACAGTTTTGAACATGGCTGTCTTTTAGCAACCGTTTATAAGTTTGAGCGGAGAAACAACACTGACAATAGGCTGCAGATAATTTTTTAATATATTGACTTAGGTTTCGACAACTGTAAGGATGTCTTCGCTAGAATGAAATTTTAACAACCCCGTAAAATAACAGATAAAAAATAAGATTGGCAGAAACATTAAAAAGGACAAAAAATGTCATAACATTCATAGCTTGGTTACGTAAAGTTACATTTTTACTTAGTTCTCTGGCATTACATCTCTTAAACTGGTCGAGAAAGAGATGTGATTATATTTTGTGAAAAGCTAAGTTCCCTTCATATTGATCGGTAATACTGTTTTTGTAAATAACGAGCAAATGTAGGTCGGAAAAGAGGAAAAAGAAGTCCAGTGTCAGCCATTAGCGACTTCTATGTGTATTTATCTGTCGATACCGGGCAGCGACTTTCAAGTACAGCGTCTGACCTGTATGGAAATACACTCGTGCTCATAAATTAAGGATTATGCTGATACATGGTGAAACAACGCTCTTGTGGGCGGTTTGCGGGTTTAAATCACCTCGGGGTATGACCATGCGGTGCATCTGTCCTGCGGTCGTCGCACGGTGGCGCTAGCAGCAGTCCACATACGCAGCGGTGTGTTGGTGCATGTCAGAGTACGGTGCAGCGAGTAAGTGTGTAGACGTTTTCAGACGTGCTAATGGTGACTGTAGTGGCTCAAAGAACACATATTGATGACGTTATGAGGGGTAGAAGACTAGGGCGACTGGAGGTTGGTCAAACACAGCAGGTCGTAGCACGGGCACTCTGTGTGCCAAAAAGTGTGATCTCAAGATTATGGCAACGATTTCAGCAGAAGACCGATATCTCACCATCACTGCCCGCAGACGGCCACGGAGTACTGCAGGTAGCCTTGCTCGGGACCTTACCACAGCCACTGGAACAGTTGTCTCCAAACACAGAGTCTACAGACGACGAAACAGACATGGTTTATTCACTCGGAGACCTGCAAGGTGCATTCCACTGACCTCTGTCACAGGAGAGCCCGTAAAGCCTGGTGTCAAGAGCACAGTACATGGTCATTCGAACAGTGGTCCCAGGTTATGTTCACGGACGAGTCCAGGTATAGTCTGAACAGTGATTCTCGCCAGGTTTTCATCTGCCGTGAAGCAGGAACCAGATACCAACCCCTTAATGCCATTGAAAGGGACCTGTATGGAGGTCGTGGTTTGATGGTGTGGCTTGGGGTTATAACGGTACTTTGCGGGCAGGCGTGTCAATTAGCATTATATTAATTAAAATCGGGGATAAATAGAGTTTATTTTGGAAGAATTAAAAAGAGGAAAGTAATACGAAACTTTAATAACTGCACAATATTACTAAGAAGCAATATAATGAAAAGTAATAAAAGTAGCAAAGACCAAGCGGGACAGAAAGATATAGGGGCGCGTTTGTTTTTTAATACATATAAAACAATATGTAACACATTATTGAGCTCTCTACCTTCAGTTATCGCGACCGGGCTAGTCGATGAAAAACTGGTACGCGACTGCGAAATTCGTTAAGGAGATTATTTAAAGACTCTTCAAGCACGTTTAAAATACATTACGTGTGACGAAGTGATCAGAGACGTTTATTGTCGGGTGAAGTGAAAATGATTCCGACAACATAATTCGAACTTTGTGTTAGCTGGTAAAATTACTCTTGGGAAACTATTATGGTTGTGGAACCAACGAAAGTTGTACGCAACGGAAATCTATAGTTTACGTAATTCTGTATTTTTTTAAATTGTGAAACGCGTGTGCGCGGAACATTAAGAGAATCTTATCCTTAGACGGTTGCGGGGGTAACTGATACAAACAACGCGCCAGCATAAAAATAGTTCGCTTATTAACTACCAGATAGTAATTAACGGGGACCTAAAATACTAAAAACAGTGCATACACCGTTAAATTGAACCCTGCGTGTGAAAGACAATCACATCGAACATTTCGAGAGCGAAGGATAGACACTTAAGTGCCGAATTGATAGCCTGGGTCGTGTCGATATTTGGACATTATATGACACGCGTTATTCAGAACACGATATCGACCATTTTAATACTGGAAAGAAGGATAAGATCATCACCCCCAATCCCGATTCATATTTCATATTTAGTTAGTGAGAAGAAAAGTGATAATAAACAAACTACGAGTACATTTCAATTTTATCGACGATTTTGGCTTCATTACGTAGTCTTGACTGCATGATAAACAATATCTCTGGAAGTTGTATACAACGTATCGTCATAATATTTAGCTAACCAATATTGTGGGACACCAAAAATGTAAATGCATGAAATTTTTCTTACAGCGGATGTATAATGTGTGAGTGCGACGAACTATATTGAGAAACTGAACATCCATTACGTACTTGCATGTTTATCTGCGAAAAGGTTCCTTGTCGGTACATCAGCACAGAGTTCGAATAGAACATTGCCAACCATTCAGATTAATCGAACATCTAAATACGCATAGTGCTGGTATCACCAGGATGTGTTCTTTCTCCTCACCCCCGTGGAAGTAATGGAATCAAGAGTCAGCCGGGAACAACATTTAAATCAATTGACGACCATTGAGCTAGCGTCACGAATTTTGAAACGTCCACTGCCATGTATGAAGGCGAGTGACACCACGAGTGCTAACGTCGATCGAGGGGTGTCGTCGTGGTCGTATTGAATGACATTGAGCGGTCACAGGGTCATGATTGGTGCACGTACACCCCTGCATGTCTTTGACAGAAGAACTGTAGCAGGTCAAGTGTATCGGGACGTCATTTTGAACCAGTATGTCCGCCTTTTCAGGGGTGCAGTGGGTCTCACCTCTCCTAATACATGATAATGCACGGCCCCACTGAGCTTCCATCGTGCAGGAGTACCTTGAAACAGAAGATATCAGGCGAATGGAGTGGCCTGCCTGTTCTCCAGACCTAAACCCCATCGAGCACGTCTGGAATGCTCTCGGTCGACGTATCGCTGCACGTCTTCAAAACCCTAGGACACTTAAGGAGCACCGACAGGCACTGGTACAAGAATGGGAGGCTATACCCCAGCAGCTGCTCGACCACCTGACCCAGACTACGCAAACCCGTTGTGCGGCTTGTGTACGTGTGCATGATGATTATATCCCGTACTGATATCGGGGCACATGCGCAGGAAACAGTGGCGTTTTGTAGCACATGTGTTTCGGGACGGTTTTCTCAACTTATCACCAATACCGTGGACTTACAGATTTGTGTCGTGTGTGTTCCCCATGTGCTTATGCTATCAGCACCAGTTTTATGTAGTTCCACGTTGTGTGGCACCACATTCTGCAATTACCGTTAATTTATGAGCATGAGTGTAGATACAAAGCATGTACAGGTAGTGATCGTAGACGCATGGTTGACGAAATATGGAAGTTTGGATCTGGCTGTGAGTCGTACACGGATAGCAAAATGATAAGGCGACAGGACCCTCGCGATAAGCAGGAAATCCTGGTTGGAGTCCCGATCCGGCACCGATTTTCATTGTCGTCATTCCATTCTACAACTGATATCAGTCCTTCTTTGCAACTGCTAATTCATTTGATGTACTTCTATGAGTGGTTTAAAAATGTTGTGACTTAAACACTTGTTTTATTTAGTAATATTTTCGTCCACGAGACCCAGAAAGCAATAGACACAGGCGCTTAGGTAGATGCCGTGCTCCTTGACATCCGGAAGGCGTTGAGTAGAGTCCCTCACTGCCACCTAATGAACAAAAGGCGAGTGTACTGAATATCAGACGATGTGCGTGTTTGGATTGAAGAATTTCTAGCAAACAGAACACAGCATGTCACACTGAACGGAGAGAAGTGTTCAGGCGTAAAGTAAGTTCGGTCCTACCCCAAGAGAGTGTTATAGGAGCATTACTTCTCAGCATGTTTGTAAATTGCCTATTACGTAACGTCGGAATTTCCATTAAGCTTTTCGCAGATGATGTACAGAGAGGTTGCAACGGTAGAAAACTGCAGCGAAATGCAGGAAGACCTGGAGAGGATCGACGTTTGGTGCAGCGAGTCGCATTTGACCCTCAACAGCGTAAGACGTGTATATTTCTATTGTCTATTGTCAAACCACAATTTATGAAAGATGTCTATATTTTATTAATAGGATTAAGTAGGAATAATTAATATTTGTCATGTTGGAAATAATTGTGATAGCAGGGAATGTCTGCACCAAAGTATTGTTGACAAGAGAGACCGCAAATTGATATAATTTTAAAAAGGGCGGGAGAGGCCGCGCACGGATACATTTTAAGATAAGAGCGGGAATGACCGCGCATTGATACATTTTGTAATGGTAGCAGGGATTGTCTGCACCAGAAAGCATTGTTGGCAGGAGAAACCGCACTTTAGCGTTCGTAGGAAGTCAGTAGTAAGCGAGATGTGAAGCGAGTTGGTAGCAGGTCTGAAACGAGAGGTTGGGAGGCAGCCACCAGCTATGATTTACAAGAGAATATAAACAGATGTACAGAAACATCAACTAACTATTATCATAAGAGGAACTAACATTATTGGATTATTTTCTTTGCGAAACTCGAGACTACTGAAGGTACGTTTGCGCAATGCTAGCTGTAAGATTATTCTAAAAAATAAGCCCCATTTGAACGTTTTTAAAATCATTTCATTACCAACAGTAAATATTTGAAGCGTTTTCAGATATAATTAATTTTTGCCAGCAATGTTGCATTACTGATTATAATCCATCCCAAAAACCATCAACATAAAACTTTGCAAAAATATTATTGTTGTCAAGAAAAAGTATAACTATGAATTACGTAACTTCAGTCAAATTAATTAAAGAACAACGTCAGCTTTGCTAATAAAGAATAAGGTCAGCTTTGGTAATAAATACAGCCACTTATTATGACAGCCCACCAGCAGTTAATATAGCAAACCAGAGTAAGTATATTCATGTCGCAGTTCGATGTAGCAGTCAAATGGCGATCCAGTAACAGTAAAAAAAGGTAAGGAACAGTTTTGGGTTATTGTAGATAACGACTGAGGGCCACGACGACGACACATTCAATGTTTCGTCGAAATACTCAGAAAATCACTTTTAATAAGCAACAATTAAATTTGTATGCGAAGATTGAGAAATAGAATAAATTTCAAAGTTAAGATTTCATTTGTTATTATTAAGCAAGATTTAGAAATCCTAAGGGAAGGTTACATAGGTTATTGTAGAAGGGAAGGTTGCGTAAAAAAAGAGATATAGAGGAGACGGGATGGTTTCAACATAAACAGGTACAACGTATTTCGAGTACATAGACAGAAAGAACCTTTATTGTATGATTAAACGATTTCAGAATAGACACTGCAAACTGTTACTTAAATAAAGCATCTAGCAGTATGCGTACGGAGCGTTTAGAAGTGGAAGAGGCACGTGAATTTAATCGCGGGTGAGCCAGCTACCTCCTACATATATCTCGTGAAAACGTAATGAAAATAAAATTAGAGAGATTCGGGCCCATGCGAAGCCCTGACCAGTAATCGTTCTCCCCGTGAGCCACAGGGGGAAGTGAAAATGGTAGACAAAGTATAACATTAGATTTAGATAAACGTTGCAAAAATTTACGAACCCGCAAGAGAAATTCTGTGTCAAAGACTTGGAATCGACTGTAGAAATTAGCTTTATCACATTACATTGATGAAACCGACAAGTTGTATTTACGGAATGCTATATTCAGTGGGGTCTCTGATATGCTTATTTTAATCAGCCCCAAGCATAGGTAACATCAGACAGTCTGAGTATTCCAATTTTTATAGACGATCACAGATTTGCATATTACTTTACATATTAATCGCGTAATAGACAAACACTCGAGTGTGCTGCTTTCCCATTTCGCAACAAATAAATGGAATATATGATGTAGGACTAATGTTGGGATGCAATTGAACAGCTGAAAAGAATAAGGACCTAAAGCACACCGTCACCACCAGCGATATGTATACCTGTAGCCCCACGCTGCATGTATGAACATTCACGAAAAGCTGTCTCGCCGATTTCTCGGACATTCATTTCCGTGTGGACCTAAAGCACAAACTATAATTTTGTTGCTCTGCGCTGCTCAATTGTTAACTACGGTATTCAATATAAATTAGTGTCTACATCATGAATGTTGTAGTAATACTTCATAATTGATGATGTATCGGCAGTTTTAAATAACCCTTAAGCCACAGAATGTGATTAATGATAATAATGATAATGAAGACCATGAAATGTTGGAATAGGTCATAATTGTTTGTGTATGTGTGTGTGTGTGTGTGTGTGTGTGTGTGTGTGTGTGTGTGTGTGTATGTGTCTGTGTTTGTGTGTCGTGCATTTAGTATCTCTTCTTTATGTTTTGATTTAATTGAACATTAATTACAAACTTGACAACTGTAAAATGACACTATTTTCACTAGCCTAAACAAGGAAATTTTGTTAATTAAATATTAATTAATACTTGATGACAAAAATCTGGTTCATTATTTTTTCGTAGGACGTATAGGATACTGACACTTGGTAAAAATAACTATTCCGACCTGTGAAGAAGGCAGTTTGTCCAGAAATTTGATTTTCACAAAAATTTATTTTTCTCATAACTTTGTTTTGGTGCTTTGGACTGTTACGTTCTTGGGGGCTCAGTTGCTTCTGACTATACATATAGTTTGTTACAGATAACTGGGGGGTCTGCAAATTCTCTGACAGGCAACTACCTTCTCTTTGGAATTTGCTATAAATAAATTTCATACCCGAATAGAGAAATATTATCTCTCATATAACTAAAATTGAACATGGAAAATATTGGTCCCACCACTAAACCCTGAGGAACACCCAAATATACCCTTATGCCTGTCGATGTCTATTTGATTTCTAGTATTATGTTACGTACTGCGTCTAAGCATAGACAGTACAGAATGACGGGAGCCTGTAACAAATCTGAAGAATGAACCGGTAATTATTAAGCCGAAAAGATGCCTCTGTGTGTAGTGGGAGAGCGATTGTAGCGGAGAGGTTTGAGCCGCTGACATGAACCACAGCTACACGGGCCGCGGTAACGCGGCCTGTTAGAGCTGGGGCAGCGTTAATGCAGCGGAAGTGGCCCGCCTGGAGGGAGGTGCGGGGCGGAGGGTGGTGAGCGCTGTTGACACGGCCATTAGCACCTACACGGCCGCGGGACGACAGCGCCGCCGCTAGAGGAGGCTGCGAGCCGAACCAGCGGCAGCAGCAACCTCCCCACTCTGCAGATGGAAAACGCGCTTCTGCAGGTCCCAGCGTCAGCCAGCTCCTACAGATATTGCGTTTGTCCCCTCATCCCGGCGTCACGGTGCTAAGCGACCTTGCAGCAATTCTGGTAACGAGGTCGGCCGCACCAGCGCAGCTCGACTGTGAGGCTGAGCAGCTAATGGCTGAGGCTACTAGAGCACAATAGAGGGTATCCAAACGTCATACTACGTTATGCACACACGCCGTTCTAAGTCCCGCCAGATTATATCCGAGCTGAGAGAGGTTGTAAGACATATGACGTCACAAGGTGGGATGACGCAAGCGCGACAGATACGCCTACCTTGATACAGCACTCGTGGGAAAGAGCGCCATTAGAAAGTACTAGCTTTCTAGCTGTCTGCTGTAATAAAAAGTAGTCATCCTGTCTGTGCATAAATCCGCTTAGTCCCTTTCATCTTCTCGTATATCTATTATACACCTACACTAATAACAAAACTGTAAAACCATCACGTCTCTTTAAACACGCTAATCTCTAAAACTCGAAGACGAATTTTCGTGAAGTTGTCATAGGCAACATGAGCGTAGATTGGGGCAAAATAGTGGTTTTATTTCGTCAAAATCCAATCACGGAGTAAAAGGTAAGTTCTGTGAAAAATCGTCGTGTCTCTCTGTCTGTTTGGGCACGATAAGCCAGGGGGGCTTACACAGGTAGTTTGGGGCAAAATATAGAATTTATTTCATCAACATCTGATCAAAAAAAGATATCCGAATCTGTGGTTTTATAGGGAAACATAGTTAATCTTTGAAAAAGATGTTTGAACTGAATCGGTAACACTCTTTTCACACTACTTCTCGCAAAAGTGACGTCATTTTGACCTCACGCGAAATATCGACGACCGCAGGAACTGCTATCGACTTTGTGACGAGGAAGAACATGAATGATAGATTCACTCGCAACACTTTAAGTAATCTTATTAGGTTTATACCTACCCACACACTCGGAAATCGCCACATATTAGGAAATAAACAGAAAAATATTTGCGACAAGGAAGAATATGAATGTTATTGCTCCTCATCTCTCACAGCAATTTAAGCTGTCCTCTTACACCCCTGTCTAAGCACACACTCGGAAATCGCCACATATTCTGAAATAAAGATTCAAATATTTGGAAGCATATGAATTTTATTGCTCCTCATTTCAGTCGCAGCAATTATAGCTATCCTATTAGATTCCTGCCTAATCACACTCTCGGAAAGAGGTACTATATATTTTATCCTTCTTTCTCTAATCAGGCAGAAGCATAAACAAGATCGAATATTGCAGAACATATTTGTATTGCATTCATAAGAAAGTCCTAGAATTCGTTAACAACGCCAACATGAAAAAAAAAAAATTTTTTTCATGTATCGAGATGCATACCTACATCTTTCACCTCCAGAAACCTCGACGTTACCAATTTGCGTGCACTTTATCATGAGAAATTAGTCTCCTGTGTTGGTTATTAGGCTTGAAGTTTTATATGGTTGATGCTTTATTGACTGACCTTTACTTAAATGGTGGCGTGTTTGTGATAAATTTTCAATGCTCCGTAACCTTGAAACGGAATACTACAAATTAAGGGCATTTCATGGTTTTTTTGCATGTTTAATTTGTAAATTATAACGATAACAACTCATTACTGAGAGAGCACTAATAAAGGCATCAACCGTTGATAAACCATTATGTGACATTTAGTTATAACAATAATTATATTAAATCATTCCACGAATGACGTTTTTTTATAAATATCCGATATGCGTGCAAGAAGTCTCGTGAGAGGCCCGTATCGAACGCTAACGAAAGTCGATAGCAATACCTGTTGTCGTCGATACTGTGCGTGACGTCACAATGACGTCACGTACGCGGGAGATGGCGTCATACGAGTGTTACCCGAACTGTCTCATATTTGTGAAAATGCTTTGATTGATAGATATGTTATACATAATACGATTGAACATAATGATTACAATGCTTATACATTCGTCAATCCATACTTCCATATTAACACAAGATGACACTGTTAAGTCACGACTGAATTGGTGAACCGATTTCGATGAAATTTAGTATGGCGATAGCTTAAACACTAAAAAAAGGCATGGGATACTTTAGAAAACGAAAAAAGAAAAAAAAGGAAACCGATCCCTAATAGCGTGGAGTATGGAATGAAACACACCTGTTTACAGCGGTGAACAGAAACCACAATATTTTTGAAAATTATTAAATTTTTTGCATAATGCTTACAATGTGTGATGTATAGTTACTTCAACAGCACGATGCGTAGATGCGCACCCCTGCCCACGCGCCTCTGCACAGACAGTTCATATGCTGCGCATGCTGCCGCATAGTATATTGTTGCAGTGGCATGAGGGTAGGGGGCGGTGCACATCACTTACTCAAACAGGCAGACCCATGAGGGCAGCTGACATTATTGCGCATACAACAGCTTACATACACACCACCAATTATCATAACAGAACTACCGATATCAAGCACATCTGCAGGTAACAGCTGGCTTATAAAAAGTAAATTAATATTCAGATATAGTCCTAATAGAATGAGAGACCCTCTCAGTACTGCCTTCTTAGACTCGATTAGTTTACATTAGCTGTACTTTACGTTGGAATAGGTCTACAGTGAGGAATCCTCCAGGATGCGGAACATGTCAGAAAATCAAGAACAGAAAATAAACATATGAAAAACCAATATGCTCATATACTTTCCACAGATCTCAAGCAAAATGGTCCTCAGAATAGTTGTTGTTGTTGTGGTCTTCAGTCCTGAGACTGGTTTGATGCAGCTCTCCATGCTACTCTATCCTGTGCAAGCTTTTTCTAGTAGACTAGGTAAAAAAATCTTAAACATATTTTCATTTGAAGAGTATTAAATAATTTGTTACATAACATGTAAAAGCTCAATATACGGAGGTGAATACGCTAAACCGTCATCATCAAACTGAAGACTCATTTGACAACACTTACAGACAAAGATCACTTCTGCAGTGAATTTTATTATACTAATATTCGCATTATTTGATACTATTACTCATATATACACATCAGTGGGGTCTTCTACAAAACTGATAAATGAAGCAGAAGGAACTGACTACCAATAGATAATGTTTGCTCTTCTTCAACTGGACTTTATAGCAGTTAAACCTTTTATGGCTGCTGACAAATTATTAAAAACGTGCGTTCCTGAATAATGGACGCCTTTCTGGGCCACATTAAGTGACTCTAAAATCTTTGTCAAGATTATTCTTATTTCTAGTATATTGATTCCAAGTAACGAGCTGTTGGTCAAAACTAAGAGCTATATTTTTAATTACAAATTTCATTAAGAAATAAATACAGGCTGATTCAAAAAGAATACCGCAACTTTAGGAATTTAAAACTCTGCAACGACAAAAGTCAGAGCTAAGCACTATCTGTCGGCGAATTAAGGGAGCTATAAAGTTTCATTTAGTTGTACATTTGTTCGCTTGAGGCGCTGTTGACTAGGCGTCAGCGTCAGTTGATGCTAAGATGGCGACCGTTCAACAGAAAGCTTTTTGTGTTATTGAGAACGGCAGACGTGAATCGACGACAGTTGTTCAGCGTGCATTTCGAACGAAGTATGGTGTTAAACCTCCTGATAGGTGGTGTATTAAACGTTGGTATAAACAGTTTACTACCCGAGGCGATGGATCGGCCGCCAGGCAGCCCGTGACAGAGCACTTCATCACTGGCCTCCAAGAAGCCCTGATCTTACCCCCTGCGATTTTTTCTTATGGGAGTATGTTAAGGATATGGTGTTTCGGCCACCTCTCCCAGCCACCATTGATGATTTGAAACGAGAAATAACAGCAGCTATCCAAACTGTTACGCCTGATATGCTACAGAGAGTGTGGAACGAGTTGGAGTATCGGGTTGATATTGCTCGAGTGTCTGGAGGGGGCCATATTGAACATCTCTGAACTTGTTTTTGAGTGAAAAAAAAACCTTTTTAAATACTCTTTGTAATAATGTATAACAGAAGGTTATATTATGTTTCTTTAATTAAATACACATTTTTAAAGTTGTGGTATTCTTTTTGAATCACCCTGTATATTGGAAAGCAGTAGTTAGTACCCCCAGGTCCCTAAACAGGCCTCAGCAGAGTATTCTTGACTCCACACCAGAAATAGTTCTTATTATGTGTTTTTGGCTTGACTTGATGAGTTACCAAAAAAATAAGCACATATCATATTACGCAAATAAAATAAGCATGGTATGATAGCATTTTTATTTTTATATCACCTGTATTTGATAACATTCGCTCTGCAAAAAGAAACGTGTTTAGAAGTTCAGCAGTTCAATTGTATGCTCCTCCCAGCTGAATTTAGTATCAAGCGGTAATACCAAAAAATTAGCACTGACAAATTGTTGTGTCTGTTTGTTGTGATATTTTACGCTTAGACTGGCGGGATACCTCTTGCAAGTTCTATGCTACGTGTAGTGTGGTTTCTTTCCAGAGATTAGTGACGAGGAACTGGCTATGAACCACTTATTAATGTCCACGAAAATTTCATCAACTGATATTTCTAAGATTATATTTGACTTGCTATTTATTGCAATGTTTTATCGTGATGTAATTAGACCACTATGTTGTAGTTGATGTTAAATAAACAGTTGCGATACTAAGGAGACCCATATTTCGTGCGTCATCGGCGATTTTACGAACGACTGCCGAGCGAAGTGGTTCACAGCAAACTAGTCAATGTCAGGTGTGATGGAGTAGCTTTATGAAGTATTCTGTTGCGATCGGTCATCTGCGAGCAAAGCAGATTATATTATGAAATCTAGAGTGCGTAATTAGTCTTGTGACACGTCAATAATACATGTTCCCCTGTTAGAAAGTGTTAAATGATTGTATTTTGACTAACGAGGAAGACTGGTGATTTTGCTAATGAACTAGATAAGCGCATTCGTGATTATGTAACGCTGCGGTACAGTTTGATATTTTGTCTGACGGAGTGCGTACGATAAAAAAAATACCTGACACCTCTATGAACTACAGACTTCGTCGTTTAGATGAGATAAAAGGCTTCCCCCAGTTAACTCTAATTCCATGAAAGCCTCTCATCAGAAGCATCTCTCTAGAGATATACGTGGTACTTCTGCGCTGGGACAACGACATTGTATGAAGACGCCAGGTTGGTGGGACAGTTTGATCTTTCGTGTCTTGTTCTGATGTGGGATGAACAGTTAGGATCCTTAAAAGTACCGCTAATGTAATAGAAGTGGAAGCCAGTTACGACCCATTTGATTTGTAATAACGCTGAGAAGCGAATACCACTCTTGTTCTGTAACCACGTGCCAGTTGCTATGCGCATATTGTAACCTCCCCCTTACTAATCGACCTATCCTACTTGCGATATAAAATATGACCGTGGATCGCATGAATACCTAATGGAATTTTTCGAATTGGATAAGGCTATCGCCGGCCGGATAGACCGAGCGGTTCTAGGCGCTGCAGTCTGGAACCGCGCAACCGCTACAGTCGCAGGTTCGAATAATGCCTCGGGCATGGATGTGTGTGATGTCCTTAGGTTAGTTAGGTTTAAGTAGTTCTAAGTTCTAGGGGACTGATGACCTCAGGTGTTAAGTCCCATAGTGCTCAGAGCCATTTGAACCATTTTTTGATAAGGCTATCTTTCCCGAAGAAGTAATACCAATAAGTAGGGGGAAAAGGTACAAGCGATCTTTCTGATAGAAAAGTCTACTAAAAATAAAAAAGTAATTAAACCGAACGGAGCTAAAATTTGGAAAAATGAAAGGTATTTTGTGCATTCTCTCACGAAGAACACTGGACAGAAAAGGGGTACCACTGATCATGAATCCAAAAGTTATACTAATGAACGAAAAGGAAATAATTACGGTCGCCAGCCAACTAGGGCGATTTAGATAAAAAATCGTGTACACTAATTTTAAGTCCATATGTAATGATAAAGAAAACAGAGTAGTCACTTTTACGTTAAGTTTGTCATTAAATTTTGAAAAAGGCAATCAAGTAATAATTTGAAAATATCCACTTAAACTGTATGTTAGTACTGAACTTCGTTACGTGAACAACGACTTTCAGAGACCTCAACATAAGGTCATCAAAGAAATTTAGAGAAAGGCAAGAACTTTTTACTTTGTAGTTACTTAATTTTCAAATTGGATTTCATATTATTGTCTGAACAACTCTTTTTTACTGACTTGAACAGAATTAAATACTAGAATACGTACCAAACCAAACAGCCATGTGCTCCAAGCTATATGTAAAATAAATAAAACTTCCGCACTCTTAATTTGTGTATTTTCCTTAGATTTGGATTTTTTCCAGTGATAGATTCTCAAACTTTGGTTAGCATATAAGGAAAAAAGGGAACAAGGACCCTGCTTGGTAACAATGTGTAGGGGCAATAAGGACACAATCGCCATTAATTTAACTGATTACTATTTAAATAAAGTTCATTAATCAAATCACATTCAGTTGTGCTGCTGGGTTAGCCGTTAATACTTTCTACCAATGAACAGTCTTACTGCAGTGCTGTGCGTGCGACGAAACTCGGAGCCGACGACGAATCTGCGTTGCTGGAACTGCTGCTGTTGTTGAAGACAGTAGCATCTTGTGGGGCCACAGCTAATTACAGGAACGGGCAATCGTAATTAATACAGCCTGTTCCGCCCGTCCACTGTCCATCCTCCCGCTACTAGTCATCTGGCCGGCGCGGGTACATGATGCCGCCGAAATGGTACTCTCTACTGCCAGAGCGTTAACACCACACTTCCGCACACTTCAAGCGCTGGAACCCGTCTATCGCTCTCTCCGCGCGCTCTGCGCAACAACTCCCTACCCAAAGATTTTACAACGCACAAGCACTGGTATTATCGTTGCTAGTCGATGCAAATAAAAATTCCTTTGGCTTTTTCCCAGAGCTTATAAGTTTCACAGTAAAACGCAGATAAATACAATAAAACTTCAACAGACTTCTACCTAAATGTACACGTACAGTGAAGCAATGTCCTTACTTAGTAAAACAAAGCATTTAAATTACAAATATTAACATACAATTAAAAAAAAATTATATCTCGTTAGCAGGTGCCATGCATCCTGCATTTTCGGTGGTTCAAATCTTATCGCTGGTGAAAATGTGTGTTACTCGGTTACGCCGTACGTGGCACCGACCATGGGGCGTGCTGAACTACTGTGATTACGATGAACACCTCACAGCGCCGATTGACTTGCAGTAAAATTTACTAACAGGACTGTGACTCAAATCTTCGTGAACAAGATTAGCGACTGAGCATTATTTACTTGTCTCCACCCACCTCTTTAGCCCGACCTTGCGCTCTCCAAACAGACTTCTTCGGCACAGACTTTTTGACTTGAAGACCTAGTCTTCACAATATTGTCGCATGCAATGGAATGTGTTCCCAGATGGAAAATTCTCATAAAGCGGTGCCTCGAAATGATACTGACGATCTTCCAGGTGTAGATGACCCAATGTCATGGTGACTTATTTGAGACAAGTAATAGATTCCAGACTTAACTGTTACACTTGACTTAATTGTAGGGAGTAGGAGGAAGCTCAAATGCGGCGGCCTCTCAGCGAATGACCTGTTACTTAACCGAGGCCGTTTGTACTGCATCGCCCCAGTAACCTGACTTAATGGAGCTGATAGCACGAGAGAGCGGCTTCTGCAGCAGTGGCCACGTACAAGGGTTACTCCAAAAGAAATGCACACTCTTTTTGTAAAAATACAGTTTTCATTCTGCATGTGTGAAAGTTTTACATTGTGTAGATATATCCTTCGCGCTTGTTTTAAAACTTAGTTCAAACTGTTCCCATGAGTGGCGCCGTCACAGCATGCCTTCAAGATGGCTGCTACACTTGACGTTCGTCAGAAGCAACTTTCTGTCATAGAATTCCAATGCTGTGAAAACGAGACAGGGGGAAACACCCACAAGAGGTTGAAAAAGGTGTACGGAGATGCTGCTGTCGATCACAGTACAGGTAGTCGGTGGGCGAGCAGATTACGTGATGAAAGCGGGCACGGCAATATTGAGGATTGTCCTCGCAGCGGCAGGCCTCGTACTGCACATACTCCAGACAGTGTGGAGTGAGTTAACGAATTGGTGACTGCTGACAGACGCATCACAGTGAACGAAATGTCACGCTACGTTGGGATAGGGGAAGGAACTGAACTAAAAGTGTTGGCGTTAAAAAAGGTTTGCGCCATGTGGGTTCCCAGGATGTTGACAGTGGCTCACAAAGAAACAAGAAATGCAGCGAACTTTTGGAACAGTACGAGAATGGTGGAGATGAATTTCTTGGAAAAATTGTGTCAGGTGATGAATCATGGCTCCACCTTTTTATGATTTTCACCAGAGACGAAGAGGCAATCAATGGATTGGTATCATGCAAATTCACCGAAAAAAAAAATTCAAAACCGAACCTTCTGCTGGAAACGTTATGACTACGGTGTTTCTCGATTCCGAAGGACTCTTGCTTGTGGACATCATGCCAAGTGGAATCACCATAAATTCCGATGCATATGTGATGACACTGAAGAAACTTCAAGCTCGACTGATTCGTCTTCGACCACATCAGCGAAAGCAGGATGTTTTGCTGTTGCACGAAAATGCACGGCCACATGTCAGTCAAAAAACCATGGAAGCGATCACAAAACTCGGATGGACAACACTGAAACACCCGCCTTACAGTCCTGACCTGGCTCCATGTGACTGTCATCTCTTTGGGAAACTCAGAGACACTCTTCGTGCAACAATGTTCGAAGATGATGACTCGCTTGTGCACGCTGCCAAACAGTGGCTCCAACAGGTTGGTCCAGAATTTTACCGTGCGGGTATACAGGCGCTGGTTCCAAGATGGCGTAAGGCAGTTGAGAAGGATGCAAAATTATGTGTAGAAATGAAAATATTCTTCCTAAAGGATGTATCTACACACTGTTAAACCTTCAAGCATGTAGAATAAAAGATGGATGTTTAAAAAAATAGTGTGCATTTCTTTTGTAGAGACCCTCTTAGTACTAGAGCGGCTGCTGCCTTGGAGCGCTTTTCCCAGCTCAGCGGCAGAGTGTTGCAACTGATGGAATGTTATGGGATAGGTTGGGTGAGTATTTTAATGCATTTACGGTACATATACAATCCCCTTAATGTTAGCAGGTAATCTGTGAGCCTACATTGTGGAAGACTGCAAAGCCAGATACACTACACCAGAGCCTGCGACATTCAGTGCGGGGGAGAGTTCTTGCGACTATCAGTGCTAAGGATGTGTTTAAAAATTATCATCTATTTGTCCCTCTTATCTGTACGTTTACTTTTATGATATGACTAGTTTTGATCAAGGAAATGGTTTCGCCCTGGTTGCTTACGTAACAGCATAGATCTGAAGATGACCAACATTGACAGAAACTAGTCGTATCATTAAAATAATTAAGCAATTGGGACGCAAAAAAATTACAAATTCCAGAATGAAATTTTTCACTCTGTAGCGGAGTGTCCGCTGATATGTAACTTCCTGCCAGACTCGAACTCGGAACCTTTGCCTTGCGTTGGCAAGTGTTCTACCGACAGAGCTACCCAAGCACGACTGACGACACGCCCTCACAGCTTCATTTCCGCCACTACCTCGTCTCCTACCTCACAAACTTCACAGAAGCTCTCCTGAGAACCTGTAGTTTTTAAATATAAATAAGCTTTCAGAACGTCTCACGATGAATATGTTGGCAATGTCTAATGGAGTGTGTTTTGAACATTTCTTGTAAGGACGAGTTTAGTAAGGTGCTGTGAAGCAAATGGGTGGCACTGCAGGCTCTGACCGAAAAATGCAAAGTCATCAAAGTCAACTACAGCCTAATGTTACTGCTGATGCAACTGTGCTTCTTACGTTCAAGGCTATCCAACCCCTCCCCCTCCCTACAAGTCCTCCTCTCCCTCCCCTCCTCTCCCTCCCCATCCCTCACTTCCCCTCCGCTCACCACTGAGTTCACAGCCGACTGCGTCAAGTCAACGTCACTATGCGCTGTTCAAAATGGTTCAAATGGCTCTGAGCACTATGGGACTTAACTTCTGAGGTCATCAGTCCCTAGAACTTAGAACTACTTAAACCTAACTAACCTAAGGACATCACATACATCCATGCCCGATGCAGGATTCGAACCTGCGACCGCAGCGGTCGCGCAGTTCCAGACTGTAGCGCCTAGAACCGCTCGGCCACCCCGGCCGGCTATGCGCTGTTACTGACAGCCAATAACTGTGAGGGGTCCACTGTTTTGGGGCAATTTGTTCTCATCCAGTAGGAATTATTCACGACCTGTAATCTGTAGCGAGAGGACCATAACTAATTCAGTCAGTTGTACCACATCTGGAAATTAGAAGATTAAGAAGATTAACCACCCTGTGCATCAACATCTCCATCTTGAAAGCGCAACGGTTCAGCTACTACCACCAAGAGCATTCGAAAAAAAAAAAAAAAAAAAAAACAGGTCACTAAGAGGAAGAAAAACCTCGAATTGGGGATGGCAATCGACTGTGCTTTTTGAAAATGGGAACTCACAGAAAACAGAAATCTGGGTGGCCAGACGGTGGTCTGAACCATCATCCTCCTGAATGTTTGTCCAGTATGCTAATGATTGTCCCGTATTGTTTTGGGAACCATGTTTGAAACATGGATCGTACTTTTGCAGGGTGGAAACGATAACGCTTTATTACATACCACAGTGGAGTAGGAGAAGTCGAGAGAAACAATATGATATGAGACACTTGTAGTCCGTCAAGCTGGGAAACAAACTCAGACTGCCCAAGAAGAGCCACTTAAGCTTTTAACACTAACAGGTTGATTAGAACAGTGCTATTTTTGTAAATTCACCCAATGTTACTCATTTCCGAGGATCGCAACGAGCATGACCGTGAACAATCAAATTACAAATTTCTTTTCTTGGTGTAGCAAGGTGTCATAAGAATTCTGCACCAATAATGAGGTTCAAACGAAGGTTGGTAGGGTAAGTGAAACAGTAAGTGGCAAGGTTATAAATACGGTATACTGCTGAAATGGAGCAATTTACTGAAGCACAAACAGTGCTGACTTTTACACTATCTTATTGAAACATGAAGTATATACTTTCCTTACATTTAGGGAGCAGAATAGGAACAGAAACTGACGAGAAAGCGCTAGCAGTATCAATTACCAATCATCATCAAGATATCTGTTGTTAATAATTAATCAAAATTAATGCAGTGATTTTATCACATTAACTGTTTTTCATCAAATGTAAGCGATTACTAAATAAACAGTGATTTGCACATGTGGTCCGAGAATCTGTAATAGCAAGCTTCTGTACTTTGAATTAAACTTTCGCTAATTAAAATACCTAAGGCATAATGAAGATATTATGGAAACAGTTTGATTAATAAACCATGTGAAATCTGTATAATTAAGAAAGCAGTAATATTTGGATATATGCGATAAGAAGTGAAACTATGTTGTATTATGTGTACATGGCGTAGGTATTACAAGCTGCATGCGCGATGCGCGAGATTTTCAGTATCCTCTTGCTGTCTTTGCGCATCCGCTTAATCGGCTACTTCGTTAACATTCATAAATATCTGTAAGGGTAATTGAAGAAAATATAATTTTATAGACGTTTTAAAAAACTAATTACATTTACAATTCGATCTAAACTTAGCCCTTACAAGCACAGTAGCTTCCTATTAAGAAGACAAGATAAAAAAACGGTTTATTTGTTAATTATATGCTGTTAAAATTATCACCATTTTGAGGTCAAATATAAACAAATGTCAGTTTTACATATAATATCAAGAAGAAGTAGATTTTAATATTCAAGGACGACTTTACCCGAAAGGTTGCACAGCACGCATGCAGTGTAGGTTAGGTGCCTGTTAGATGCCAATTTTAAGCTAGAGAGACACCCAAGCGACCCATCTCAATTTGTTCTTCTCGACTTCACCTACACTATGTGGTACATTCTAAAGAGTTACCGTTTACACCCTGTGTATAGACAGGCAATATAATTCACGTGAGGTATATTTAATAGAGATTTCCAGTTCACTCTTACGGCAGTGAGACTCCGACTTTATAGTGAATGGACATTAGTTGACGAACAATGGAGACGTGTATACTGAAAATTGCTAGGACAGACACATCAGTCATAGACCTACAACCTTTATGAGAGGGGAACAGCCGGCCGGAGTGGCCAAGCGGTTCTAGGCGCTACAGTCTGGAACCGCGCGACCACTACGGTCGCAGGTTCGAATCCTGCCTCGGGAATGGGTGTGTATGATGTCCTTAGGCTAGTTAGGTTTAAGTAGTTCTAAGTTCTTCAGTCCCATGCTGCTCAGAGCCATTTGAACCATTTGAAGAGGGGAACAGAGGTTGGTAAAAATTGTAGCCAGGTGAGTGATCGATGGGCGGACCAAAGGAGTACTTTGCTGGGTTCCAACAGCTTAAAAAAGATTTGTAGTCAGTGTCAAATAACATGCAGGCGCTACATTTATGAGTACGGCTGAGACTCGTAATGCGCGCAGAACTCTTGTGACGAGCTTCATTTAGCAATGGATGTCAAGTTGCTGACAAAGCTGACATCGAATTGAGTGGCGATAAGATGCTAACGTGAAAAAGTTTGACATTTATGGGATTGTTGAAAACCAACTATCTTTTGTGAGAACAGGAAACACTGTTGCTATATTTTGGTGGCTGGTTAGGTGGGGATGGTTCAAATGGTTCAAATGGCTCTGAGCACTATGGGACTTAACATCTTAGATCATCAGTCCCCTAGAACTTAGAACTACTTAAACCTAACTAACCTAAGCACATCACACACATCCATGCCCAAGGCAGGATTCGAACCTGCGACCGTAGCAGTCACGCGGTTCCGGACTGAAGCGCCTAGAACCGCACGGCCACCGCGGCCGGCGAGGTGTTTTTGAGCAATTCCCTGCACACTGATGTCAATCTGATGATTCGATAACACGAAGCCTGAGCAGGCAATTTAATATGTTTCAAACAAAGTAGGTGTTTGGCTTCTTACCCTTATGCTGCTTAAGAGCTATGTATTAGTAATAAATGTCAGTGGTTTCGTGTTATACACCGTTTGTCCAACAATTTTCCAGACTGGTTTTCTTCCTCACCCATACTCCACGTTTGCGCAGAAACTACGGTGGCAGCTCGAATTAACAAATGCAAACAGCAGATGTGCATTCGACCACTCCAAAGGACCGGTCCAATCCCCCATGCGGAAACCTACCCCGAAATTTTTAATATGGGATGAATGCACCTAAAGAAACGTACTGACAAAATTTTAGCTGCTATGGTGCACTGCAAATATCTATAAATTACTCCTAAAGTTACTCGCGTTTGTCTCGCTAGCGCGGAATCGGAAAATAAGCAGATGCAACCATGACAAGAAAACAGAGCCACGTAGCGCGAAGTCCAAACTGCACACACACGAATTTTAAGCACTTAAACTATACCAAAAATGTCTCACATCTTCAATTTTTTGAAAACTTGCTTTTCATGTCTACAGCCAAACTGTTGCAGATGGCCGCGCTGGGTAGCAGCACGGTCCCAGGCGCCTTGCCACGGTCCGTGCGGCTCGCCCCGTCGGAGTTTCGACTCCTACCTCTGGCATGGATGTGTTTGTGTGTTGTCCATAGTGTAAGTTACTTTAAGTTAGATTAAGTAGTGTGTAGGCTTAGGGACCGATTACCTCTGCAGTTTGGTCCCATAAGACCTTGTAACAACAACGACGTTGTACTATTGTACATATAAATAATATTTTTTCCATCTGATTTTTCGATAAATTAGTGTAATCGATGTTCTGATTTCATTTCTTTTTTGTTTCATGTCATTGTGTTAAGAAAACTGTAAACGAATTTCAATGTGAAAATTAATGTTTATGTCAAATGTCAAGTAGTATTGTGATTGAATTGAAATGTAACAAATATTGAGACTGTTGTAAGATGTTTAAAATTGTAACTGTGCGTCTGGTCCATACGTAGGCAATGTGTTAGGATATGTAGAATGCAAAACCTCGGGTGAATACCCTGTCTGTAAGGGAGCGGTAAAAGGTGGATGGCAGGCGAGCGCGGGAAAATGCGCACGGACGCTGCACGGCACAACGGGCTCAGCAGTAGTAGTCGGAGTTTGGCATCGGTCTGAGCAACACGTTCTGGATCGAGGAGGCTCTCCTGGAAGACGTAGTTTCATTGAGCCTCGAGTATGCCGTTCCAACGCCCATACAGCATGGCAAAATTCCATAGGCACTAAACGGAAAAGTATTGCGACGCTAAGAAGAATTAAAGTGCCGATACGTCAAGAGCCATAGCTGTGGTTGTATGTGTGCTTTGTGCCTCGCCATCTCGCCGCCTGCCGACCGCCGCATCGATACAAACAGGTTGAAACTTTTAGTACTGTATTCGTATGGACCAGTGTTACTTTTGTTCCATACTGTTCAATAACAACTTAAATTTTACCAGAACTTTCCTATCATTTAATTATCCTCACAACTAACCTAGACAGGGTCCTTTCCAAATGTTGTGCAATCCGAGTGTCCCGAGATGAAAAATTAAAATGTGTGTTAATAATAATTACTTGCAGACCTAACTATGTTAGAATGGTGTTTAAAGAACTGTTTTGTTAATGAACCACTAAATGAATAACGAAGGTCTGACAAAGTTGGAAGATAACTTTGATATTGATTTAGTAATGAAGTTTAATTATTTCGAGACAGATATAGTGGTATTTAAATGAGTAGGAAATAAGATAAAAAGAGTAGTAACTCATATATTGGAAATCTTGAGCGCAGAATGATTTCAATAATCCAGTTTTTTTTATACACAGTGATCATAAAAGTTTCAGGGTCCCCCCCCCCTTTTTATTCATTTGAATTCTGAAGTGTGTTAAACTGATTTGACCAGCAAAGTTAAAGTCAATATAAAAGCCAAAATTTATCAGTGTTTTATCTTTATCAAAATTGACATTGTGTGTGTGACTCGAAAGTGCTGTTTCTAGGGTAACCTATGCCCGATTTTAATCAGATCAATAGACAGTACGAAGTTTGGTAGTATACATTATAGTGTGGTGTTATGTATTTATGGTTTTTCCGTATCAGTATAGAACGTGAAACTATCAGTTCAATAGATTTTCTGGTCAAAAAATTTACTATATTATGCAGTGTTACTACGTGTTGTTTTGCATGAATGTACATCAACTTGTACAGGGAAGAAACTCAGTTAATGCCCAATTAGGCTGGCGACCGTATTATTAACAAATTGGTAGCATCTCCTGTGTTGCTTCTTGTCCGTCCTGACGTGTAGTTGCACTTCGGACTTACTTGACGTATCATTGTTATTACAGAGTGGGTGTAAGTCAGATTAGCCACCATTCAAGTACACGCGGTCAATATCTATACAAAAATTCTGTCTTGTAAAGTGAACCCCATTCACTTATTATAGTACAGGCTTTAATGAGTATTGTGTGCCCCAAGCGCACGTTACAACCTTACCACAAATTTCCAATTTTTTTGTTGCAGATGTAGTTGTTACACAACACAGAGGAAAGGAAATCAAGGCAGTGCATGACGTCACATTACAGATGACTTCCATCAAACGGGACTTTAATTTGTTGATGTGAGATATTTTAAAACTATTCCCGTATCACGGTTCTTATGACAATTTTTGAATAATATATATTTAACTAACTTCTTAATTCCCTAGTCGTCACAAAAATGTGATGTGTCTATTGGCCAGGCACACCTGGCGCATTCAGGCACTTCACAGTAATTACTTGTTCTGTCTAGAGAGGATTGGGATGGGGTAAGAAATGGTCGCTGCTATTGTTCTCTGTGTTCTGCTGCGTATCAGGCATACTTGGCCAAATTGAAAAAATGTGGACATACGAAGACACAATGCACAGATGAAAAAAGGTTAACAATACTGTACTATTGATTAACCTGCCACTGTTAACTCTGGATGGTATCTGAATTATGTCCAGACCAAGAGTCCAACCAAAGCAATGAATTATTTTCTGCAATTGGTAAGCCGATGTTCATGATATAGCACTGAAAACTGTTCTCTCCCATCTTTGCAGATTTATTACATCCATTACAAGCCTTTTGCAGCTAAACAGTACTTTTTTAAATTTTTGGTCCTAATTTGCCTTGAGGTTGCTGAACATAGACATAAAGCTCGCTTGTGCTTAAAGCTTGTGCTACAAACTTCACTCAGAATGATAAATAGCGGTTTGCACGTACTTTTTGCAGGAAAACTTACTGACTGACTTTGCACGTAGCTTTTTATTGCAAGAAGTTTTGTCTTCATGCCAGCTACAAACGTCTCTACAGTATTGTCTATTAATGGTATGTGTGCACGTTTACTTCAAGGAAACGTCGTAATTTTACGACTTCCTTTTCCCTGTGGTTCCAAAAATGGTTCAAATGTGTGTGGATTCGTAAGGGACCAAACTGCTGAGGTCATCGGCCCCTAAACTTACACACTACCTAAACTAACTTATGCTAAGAACAACACACACACCCATGCCCGAGGGAGGACTCGAACCTCCGGCGGGAGGGGCCACTCAGTTCGTGACATGGTGCCTAAAGCCGCGTGGCCACACCGCGCGACCGTGTAATTTCCTGAATCCCTATAACCACGTGGAAGACGCATTGAAATGAGTAATTTTCATCTAATTTACAATACACAGGGCCCAGTCTCATAGATCTTCCTCGGTAATAGTGCACTGACTGTCACGACCAGTTATAAATCTTCCTAATAGTTTTTACTTAAAACTTTTGCGACTTTCATTTTGACGTATATTTCATACTCTGTGTATATCTTTCGTCCGTTTGTACAGTTAACTTGTAGATTTTACGAAACGAAATCGGCTCAAACGTTTTCTATGTGCTTACTTTAACCAAAAAATTTACACCTTTTTCTTTTTCACTGCAAGCTAACACTTTACACGCATTCTTCTAGCTGGGAAGGTTAATTAGAACAACAATCATTGTTTTAGAACCACAGCTCATAGAATCATCAGAGTTATTTCCTGATTCTTCTAACTCTTTTTTCACAATTTGTAACGAAATGTCGACATCATTCGATGAGTATTAAAGAAATTAACTAATAAATAACACATAAGTAGGTCTTGAGAAGAAGAAGGCGATTTCGACTGCATATGATTTTCTTTATACGAGGGTCACTCCAAAAGAAATGCACACTATTTTTGTAAAAGTACAGTTTTCATTCTGCATGTGTGAAAGTTTTACAGTATGTAGATACATTCTTCCCGCTTGTTTTAAAACTTAGTTGAACCTGAATGAGATTTTCACTCTGCAGCGGAGTGTGCGCTGATATGAAACTTCCTGGCAGATTAAAACTGTGTGCCCGACCGAGACTCGAACTCGGGACCTTTGCCTTTCGCGGGCAAGTGCTCTACCAACTGAGCTACCGAAGCACGACTCACGACCGGTACTCACAGCTTTACTTCTGCCAGTAACAGTTGAACCTGTTCCCATGAGTGGCGCCGTCACAGCATGTCTTCAAGATAGCTGCTACACTTGACGTTCGTCAGAAGCAACTGTCTGCCATAGAATTCCTGTGCTGTGAAAACGAGACAGGGGGAAACATCCACAAGAGAATGAAAATGATGTATAGAGATGCTGCTGTCGATCACAGTACAGGTAGTCGGTGGGTAAGATGGTTACGTGATGAAAGCGGGCACGGCAATATTAAGGATTGTCCTCGCAGCGGCAGGCCTCGAACTGCACACACTCCAGACAATGTGCAGAGAGTTGACGAACTGGTGACTGCTGACAGACGCATCACAGTGAACGAATTGTCACGCTACGTTGGGATAGTGGAAGGAAGTTTTTGCAGAATACTGAAAGTGTTGGCGTTAAAAAAGGTTTGTGCCAGGTCGGTTCTCAGGATGGCTCACAAAGAAACAAGAAAAACGGTATGCAGTGGACTTTTGGTACAGTACGAGAATAGTAGAGATGAATTTCTTGGAAGAATTGTGACAGGTGATGAAACATGGTTCCATCATTTTTCGCCAGAGACGAAGAGGCAATCAGAGGAGTAGCATCATGCAAATTCACCCAAGGAAAAAAATTCAAAACCACCTCTTCTGCTGGAAAAGTTATGGCTACGGTATTTTTCGATTCCGAAGGACTCTTGCTTGTGGACATCATGCAAAGTGGAATCACCATAAATTCTGATGCATATGTGACGACACTGAATAAACTTTAAGCTCGACTGAGTCGTGTTCGACCACATTGGCAAAAGCAGGATGTTTTGCTGTTGCACGACAATGCACGGCCACATGTTAGTCAAAAAACCATGGAAGCGATCACAAAACTCGGATGGACAACGCTGAAACACCCGCCTAACAGTCCTGACCTGGCTCCATATGACTATCATCGCTTTGGGAAACTCGAAGACTCTCTTCGTGGAACAAGGTTTGAAGATGATGACTCCCTTGTGCACGCAGCGAAACAGTGGCCCCAACAGGTTGACCCAGTATTTTAGCGTGAGGGCATACAGGCGCTGGTTCCAAGGTGGCGTAAGGCAGTTGAGAGGGGTGGAAATTATGTGGAGATATGAAAATATTGTTCCCACAGGATGTATCTACAAACTGTAAAACTTTCAAACATGTAGAATGAAAGATGGATTTTAAAAAAAATGGTGTGCAATTCTTTTGGAGTGACCCTCGTATTTCATCTTTGCTAGTTTGGAAGCAGTAACTGGATTCCACGTTAGTGTGAAAACTCTAGAACCTGCACAAAAGCTGAAGCTATTAGCAAGCATATACGAAGGCAACACACAGAGAATTCAGTTTTATAACCATTGTTAGCATTTAGCTATACCGGAAAGGCAGCTGCAAGTCGCTATGGATATTACATGAGTTGCAAATTAGAACGAATAGCAACTGTTAACACTTGTGTCAGAGAAACTATCAAAGGAAACTGAAATTCACTTTCCAAATTACGATCGCTGCGTGCCTTATTATCTGTTTGACGATACGCCGTTAACCAAAGCTAGGTGCCTGCCGTGTTGAACATAAGCTGTCTACTACACCTATGGGGGTGTACACTTTTCCAGCAGCCTGGAAAGCTACAAATTTTTAATATTTATGGTGTGTCTTAGTAGCTAAAATTTTGACATTGTGTTGTTTCTTGTATTCTACATCTACATCTATATGGTTTCTCTGCAATTCACACTTACGTGCCTGGCAGAGGGTTCATCGAACCATTTTCATACTACTTTTCTACCATTCTACTTTCGAATGGCGCATGGGAAAAAGGAACACCTAAATCTTTCCGTTCGAGCTCTGATTTCTGTTATTTTATTATGACGATCATTTCTCCCCACGTAGGTGGGTGTCAACAAAATATTTTCTCATTCGGTAGAGAAAGTTGGTGATTGAAATTTCTAAATAGATCTCGCCGGAAAGAAAACCTTTGTTTCATTGACTGCCACCCCAACTCGCGTATCATATCAGTGACGCTCTCACTCCTATTGGCGATAACACGAAACGAGCCGCCCTTCTTTGCACTTTTTCGATGTCCTCCGTCAATCTTACCTGGTAAGGAACCCACACCGCACAGCAATATTCCAGCATAGGACGGACAAGTGTAATGTAGGCTGTCTCTTTAGTGGGTTTGTCGCATCTTCTAAATGTTCTGCCTACAAAGCACAGTCTTTGTTTCACCTTCCCCCAATATATTTCTCAACATTCTTCCTCTATAACAAAACTTTCAGTGCAGGTTTAGACATGTCGGACATTGTCAGCTGGAAACAGGGAGTATTAAATATTGGAACGTACGCTCTAACGTCTCAGCATTGTTGTACCACGAGCACCAATGAAGCTAGGTACTAAATACTTCTAAAACAAGTGTTCATGACATTCTCCAGAAGGTTTTAGAGAAAAGAAATGCTTGAGAAAAATTTTTATCTCACATTTTGATTCCTGAACAAAAAGCAACGACTTGACTTAAATGAAGAAGGTGAACAATTCTTTTCTGAATAATGTATCATGGGCAACGAGTCAGACAAAATAACCTATCACAAAACGACGAATGCGGAATGGATCTCTGATTGGTCGCCAAGACTGTAGAAGCCGAAATGTGACTTGCAAATTCAACAACAACCCAAATAAGGAAGTACGAAAGTTCTGTGCGTTGTGACTTGCAAATTGAACAACAACCCATATAAGGAAGTACGAAAGTTCTGTGCGTTGCACTCAATTGGGGACAGAGTGAAGAGACTATCTAGAACTCCTGCAGCATTAAAATCAGCATTCTAAAGTTTGTCTATTTTTTATTAATCCACTCTTGTAACTTTTTAGAAAGACCAGATATTCGTTGGGAGGGCAGGAACAGCTTTCGCTTTTTAGTGAATGATTTGTTCTGTCATTACCAGCTATTCGAGTGTTCTGTCCTTCATCAAAGGTATCGAAAGTTTGATGCGAGGGATGTGATATTAATTTTCGTATGGTCATAGAGATGGAGATGTGCGGAGTTGTGAAATTTGGGATGGAGTGGTGTCTTGAAGACCTGTTTTGACAGAAAATATACTAACCTTCTATTTTTTCTATGCATTCGGAATGCACTCAGATGCCATAATCTTGATACGTGTTTTCCGAGTTCTCTCTAAACCACTTCATGTTAAGTAACGGGGTGTTCGCACTGTAGGGAAGTGGGTTTGTTAACACCTTTGACGACGACTTTCCATGTTACGTCATGGTTTATAGATAATTACTTCTTGACTTTCTCTCAGACTTGGTATTCTTATATCTGCATCATTCTATACTATTCTATTAACAATTTCTAACAATATTTAATTTTTGTGTTACACACTAGCGCAACTACTTTGTCTGCCATGAGTTCACGCTCAAGGCGAGTTCTGTATGACCTTGAGGACGGCTAGCCTGAGTAGTAGAAAACTCACTCTCTCTCTCTCTCTCACACACACACACACACACACACACACACTCACACACACACACTAGTTTGTCGCTATTACATCGCAGAAAAAAAAACGTTTGCTTCTCCACAGCCCTAATGATGTTGGGTTACTTTCGCCATCATTTTACTGCTGAAGCTGTTGTCCGTTGTTTTCAGGGTCTGCATCGATAGGACACTAAAAAGCAAACTCTCGCTCTTATTTATTACAGCACCGTTTGCTGCTAGTAGCAGTTTGTTACTGATGTCAATTCGCTCTTGCTAATTTCTAGTGCAACAGTCCCCTCATTCCGAAATTTACCACTGACGCACGACACGTTAATACTGTGATCAGAAGCCTAGCACAATTTCATTTTTCCTCTCCGGTTGGCAACTAGCTTTCAGCAATGGACGGCACGTTCAACTGCGCCGAACAGATAAAAAATAATAACTGACTGACCTTTGTTCAAATCGACATGACAAATTGCGTAAAAATGTGGTGCATTTTCCAAATGTTAATGGGAAAAACCGGGACCTAATTAAATTTCAAAATTTCTGGCTGTGGGACCAATTAGGTAATTGGCGGTAATTTCCGACGCGCAGCTTCGCAGCCCATTACCTGCGAACCCGCTCCCCGGCTGGCGCTGTCATGTCGGACCAGCCGTGGTCGGCTGTAAACAAACCGCCCCTGATTAGCGTGTCCATAAATAACGGACACGCCCACTCTCCCACCGTCCCACCAGGGGTCAACGCGCTGCTGCTGACTTGGCCGGTGGTTACGTGGTGCCGATCCCGAACCGCGTCAGTTCGAGACTTTTGTGTAGTTAATTGCCTGTTCAGACTACTTAGCCCGCTGTCTAGCTTTCTGCAGATGATACTCTTTGGACGCATCGCCTGTCTACGCAGATTCGCTACCTGATTACAAGTATCTGCGCAGTTATTAGTGGACATTAATGTGGGTCGTGTCCTAATTTCGTCTTCACGATGGCTCGAACTCTCCTGAGGACGTTTCTCAGTGAAGTATACGAATGTCTGCGAAGTAATAGCAACCCATTCCGGCACAAGAGACGAAAACAGACGAGGTATTGACGTTACACGCTGGATTGCCAGGTGTAAAAGTATGAAACCGGAATTTCCCTGCAAGCCGTCAGCGTAGGGTCCGTGAGACGGCGTCTGCAGAGCCGTCTGCTTTCTGTAACGGCTGACGTTGAATGTCAACACACAGAGATCCAAGTTGCATACATATGTATCTGTTTCAAACCCGTAAACATGTCGAGTTTTGTGACTAAGAACTACGATTTGCGGACAGCATTGGTTTTCTCTTAGCATTTGAATAAAACTGCTGCAGAATCGCATCGAATGCTTGTCAAAGGTTTCGGCGAACATGCTCTTGGGATAACATAGTGTTTCGAGTGGTTCAAAATATTCGAAAGTGTTCATTTTCACGCGAGAAACGACGAGCGCCGGAAACTACCGAAAAAGTTCGAAGACAACGAATTGCAGGTCTTGTTGGATGAAGATGATACTTAAACTCAACAGGAACTCGCGGAACAATTGAATGTGGCGCAGAAAGCCGTTTGTCTTCGGTTGAATGCTATGGGAAAGGTGCAGAAAGTGGGAAAATTCGTTCGGCATGAACTGAATGAAAGACAGCAAACAAATCGAAAGACCACTTGTGAAATGCTGCTCGTCGGATACAAAAGAAAGTCGTTTCTCCATCGAATAGTGACAGGTGATGAATTTTGAGAATCCTAAGCATCGTGAATCACTGGTGAATCCAGACAAACCATCGACATTCACTGCAAGACCAAATCGCTTTGGAAAGAAGACAATGCTCTGTGTTTGGTGGAAACAGAAGGGTGTGATCTATTATGGGCTGCTAAAACCTGGTGAAACCGCTAACGCTGATCGCTACCAATAGCAAATAATCGATTTAAATCGAGCATTACGTGAGAAACGACCGAAGTATGGAAAAACGCAACACAAAGTCATATTGCTCCATGATAACGCCCCATCACACACGGCAAAAGGGTCAGGGAAACGATCGAGGCGTTCAGTTGTGAAATACCAGAGAATGTGGCTTATTCTCCAGATTTGGCTCTTTCCGATTATCTATTTGCATCACTGGGACACAGTCTCGCTGAACAACGCCGCAATTCGTATGATAATGTACGAAAATGACTCGCTGACTGTTTCGCTTCAGAAGAAGGACTATTTTTATGGCGTGGCATTTAAAGCCTTCCGGAGAAATTGGAGAAGTATATAAATAGCAATGGAGATTATTTTGAATAAAATATTTTTTATCAGTTTCAAACAACCGACGTGCAATTATTGCAACCAAATTCCGGTTTCATATTTCAACACTGGGTAAAGTCGACACAACTCATTGCAAAGGTCTCTATTGATCCATCGTGTCTACAAGACAACGGCCGGTCAAATATTTACCAAAGAAAGTCACCACACAACCGTATGTTTATTTACACGATCAGTTTCAGTATCTCATTAATGCCATCTTCAGGCCCCTATGCACTACATGTGTATACAATCAGATATATTGATACTTGCGTAGGCATCATTAATTGAACTCTGTGATTTCGTTTTTAGAGTGTTGTCTGCACATGGAATGCATAGGGGCCTGAATATGGGATTAATGAGATGCCGAAACTTGTCGTCTAAATAAAATAACTTCTCAAAACATACGGCTCTTTAGCAGTTTTTCTTTGATTAACATCGCAAAGGCGTTCCATTAGTTTGTCACAAGATTATCGCAGCGAGACTGAATACTGTAACTCTAAAATCCTGCAAAAACAAACGAAAAATATGTCTATTCAAAAAATTAGGTAAAAATTATCTTATCACCTTCCTGAGAAAAAGTCTCCATTCCATCCAAAGTAATAATTTACCGGTAAATTTAGATCAGAGGTGACCCGAATTCAACCGAACTGAGACATTTACAACAAATTAACGAAAGACGGAGCGGATCCCCCTTGGTGCACAAAACAGGTCAGACCACTGTCGCAGAAACAACGAAAAATGCCAAATATAAACGGACGCAAAATCTCCGAGACTGGCGCTCTTTTACAGAAGCTCAGAATTTAGCGCGGACTTCAATGTGAGATTCTTACAATAGTTTGCACATCGAAACTTTATCTAGAAACGTGATAGAAACCCAAAGCGAGTCTGGTCGTATATAAAGTATGCTACCGGCAAGACACAATCAATGCCTTCTCTGCTCGATAGCAATGGAAATACTATCGATGATAGTCCTGCTAAGGCAGAGTTACTAAACACAGCCTTCCGAAATTCCTTCAGCAAAGGAGACGAAGAAAAGTGCCAGAATTCAGGTCAAAAACGGCTACCAACATGAGTAACTTAGAAGTAGATATCCTCGGAGTAGTGAAGCAACTTAAATTACTTAATAAAATCAAGTATTTTAGTCCAGACTGTACACCGATTAGGTTCCTTTCAGTCCGTCCAGACTGCATACCAGGGAGGTTCCTTTCAGAGTTTGCTGATGCAATAGCTCCTGTTGTGGCGTAACAAGCTAGTTACGCCACACTGAGAAGGGAGCCGAAAGGCACGCGTACACACACGCCGACTGGCGTCAAGTCTGGAACAGGATACGTTATGACTGCTATCAAGAAAATACGTAGCTTTGGAATATACTTAACTTTATTCTTTGTTGGTTTACAACGTTCTTCTTGAGACATTTATACGATAACTCTCAAACTAGGTAAGGCCTATGGCGCCTTGCTAGGTCGTAGCCATGGACTTAGCAGAAGGCTATTCTAACTGTCTCTCGGCAAATGAGAGGAAGGCTTCGTCCGTATTGTCGCTAGCAATGTCGTCCGTACAACTGGGGCGAGTGCCAGTCCATATCTCGAGACCTGCCTTGTGGTGGCGCTCGGTCTGCGATCACACAGTGGCGACACGCGGGTCCGACATGTACTAAATGGACCGCGGCCGATTTAAGCTACCACCTAGCAAGTGTGGTGTCTGGCGGTGACACCACATTCCTCCCCCGCAAATCGGCGAACGGTCGTGTTATAAGGCTTCCGCCCGCCGTGGGGAGGACCCCATGTTGACGTATGCGATGAGATGGGGAGCCTAACAACAGGCGAGGCCGTGCCACCCGCACCCGGCCATTCGGTCCGAGGGGATCTAGGAAACGCCTGAAAACCTAGTCCAGGGTGCACGTCAACATGCGGTGTATGCGCCCGTAAAGAGACAGGAGGGGCCGAAGGGTGGACCTCCATTGCGCGATGACGCCATGTGGTCCGGAGCGGGCAAGAGTTCCATGGCGGAGGACGGCTGGTCACGGGAAGCAATCGGCGGCGCGTGACCCAGGGAGGCGCTTGGCGGCAGCAGCGAAGCGTCCACTGCGGGCGGCGCCGGCTGGAGAACAGGCGGCGGCGGCGGCGGCGGCGGCTGCGGCGGCGCGTCGCCATGGGGCAAAATGGAAGGCATCGTCGGTAACACCTGGGGATGAGGCGAGCCAGTAGATGGGTCCCCAGGGCGCTGACCGGACGGCACCGTCGCTGAAAGCAGACGGGGAGCGGCAGAACCCGTGCGACGACAGAGGCGCAGCTGATTGAGATGCCTACGCACCTCACCAGAGGCCCCCAAAACCAAATACATCGCGCGGCCGAGGCAGCGAAGAATGCGCCCTGCGAGCCAACGCCGTGAACCTCGATAGTTGCGAAAGAATACAACGTCGCCTGGAGCAAAAGCAGAAGTCTGGCGCTGCACTGGAACCTGATGCGGCGGATGCAGCAAAGACATCAAGGTTCGATGAGGACGACCGTGGAGCAACTCAGCCGGCGAGCGACCATCTCGGGGCTGAGAGTGATACGAAGACAAAAAGAGCAACAACGCGTCCTCCCGAGAATGCGACTCCTTCAACTTCAACATCTGTGAGTTGAAAGTCCGGACCAATCGTTCAGCGGCACCGTTTGACTGAGGCGAAAACGGCGCGGATGTCAGATGTTGAATACCATTGGCCCTGGCAGAATGACTGAAATTCTGCGGACATTAATTGTGGGTCATTGTCGGAAACAATAGTCTGCGGAAGACCTTCAATGCAAAAGATAGCAGACAACGCTTGGATGGTGGCAGAGGACGTCGTGGAAGGCATCCTGACAACAAAAGGAAAATTACTGAAGGCATCTACCAGAACCAACCATCGAGCATTCCAGAATGGACCAGCAAAATCAATGTGCAAGCGTTGCCAAGGGGAAGTGACTTTTGGCCATGCAAAGACTTTCCGCGGCGGTGCGGATTGTTGTTCGGCACACGCCATGCAAGAAGAACACATATTCGTAATCGCAGCATCGATTCCGAACCAAGTACAGTGCTGACGAGCAAGTTGTTTCGTGCGCACTATACCCCAATGTCCTTGGTGAAGAAGCCGTAAAACAGAGGACTGTAACGAACGTGGGACCACGACTCTGGACTGATCATTATCAGAACGCAACAACAAAACACCACGTCGAACAAAAAGTCTCTCCCTGTGAGCAAAAAATCGGCGAACCAACGAATCCTCGATCCGAGACTTTGACAAAGGCCATTGCGTAGCAACAAAACGCAAGACGGTAGCAAGGACAGGGTCAGCAGCGGTGGCTGTAGCTACACGACGAAAATCAATCGGAAACGATTCGACCACTTCATCGGTTTCCGAATCAATGAACATGCAAGCAAGTTCAGAAGAATCGAATGCTTTATCCTCAGCAACAGGCAAACGGGACAACGCATCGGCGTTTCCGTGCTTAGCAGTGGACCGATACAAGATATCGTAGCGGTACTGCGAGAGGAAAATAGACCAGCGAATGAATTTCTGCGCTGTACGTGGAGGTACAGGCCTGTTCGGATGAAAAAGCGATGTCAAAGGTTTGTGGTCTGTGATGATGGTAAAGTGACGACCATACAAGAAATCATGGAACTTAGTAACACCAAACACGAGAGCCAAAGCTTCTTTCTCTATCTGTGAGTAATTTCTTTGCGCAGACGAGAGCAATTTGGACGCAAAGGTAATAGGGCGATCATGCGAGCCAACTTTGTGCGCAAGCACAGCACCGATCCCGAAATCCGATGCATCTACCATCAACAAAAGAGGTTTCTGGGGATCGAATGGCGTAAGGCAAGTATTCGAAAGCAACGCCGATTTCAACTGGCGAAAGGCGCGTTCGCATTCCGTCGTCCAGACGAACGGAACAACTTTACGGCGTAAGCGATGAAGCGGAGCTGAAATGGAAGAAGCGCGCGGCACAAATTTATGATAATAGTTAATTTTACCCAACACACTCTGTAGCTGCTTCATATTTTGTGGCGAAGGCAATTCTTGTATGGCACGGAGGTGCTCTGGACTCGGATGTATGCCTTGGGCATTAATGACATGTCCCAGGTATCGTAAGTCACGAGCAAAAAACACGCATTTGTCCTTCCGCAAGCGAAGACCATTTTGTCGCAAGACCTGAAATAATGTTCGTAGGTTCGCAAGATGATCTTCATCTGTCTGTCCAGAGATCACTATATCGTCCAGATAGTTTGCTGCAGTAGGGACCGACGCACAAATAGTTTGTAAATATTGCTGAAACAATGCAGGGGCGGATGCACACCCGAATGGCAGTCTTTTGAACCTGTACAATCCAAGATGCGTGTTAACCACCAATACGCGCTGGGATTCGTCGTCCACCGGTATTTGCAAGTACGCATCGGCTAGGTCCAACTTGGAAAAATATTTTCCCGGGCACAGTTTAGCAAAAAGATCTTCCGGGCGGGGCAAAGGAAAAGTAGCAGTCACTAGTTGTGGATTCACTGTGGCCTTGAAGTCCACGCAAAGTCTCAATTTTCCGGAAGGTTTTGGCAAAATTACTAAGGG
The DNA here is from genome assembly GCF_021461385.2 of Schistocerca piceifrons. Taxonomy (NCBI): domain Eukaryota; kingdom Metazoa; phylum Arthropoda; class Insecta; order Orthoptera; family Acrididae; genus Schistocerca; species Schistocerca piceifrons. Next base: position 1,148,644,694 of record NC_060138.1, read on the forward strand.
TGAGGCCCAGAGAGAAGCTTGCACACGTTCAATTACACCCTGTGATTCTAGATCGTTTAATGTTCTTGCGACCTCATCACGCAATGCGTGGGGAACATTGCGCGCTCTGAAAAATTTCGGTTGCGCGTTGACTTTCAGTTCCAAATGTGCTTCATAGTTTTTAGCGCAACCTAAGCCTGGTGCAAAAATGTCTGCAAATTCTTCACACAGACGAGAAACACTGTCTGAAGGCACAGTCTGATTTACTGATAGGACCTGATACACAATAGACATGTTAAACAACTGAAATAAATCTAAACCAAACAAGTTCACTGTAGAAGAAGAACAAAGAACGTAAAATGACACAAGTTTTGTTTGTCCCTTGTATGTGGCAAGAAGGCTGCACTGTCCTAACACAGGTATATTCTGTCCTGAATAACTATGTAACTTAACATTTGCGGCACGCAACGGAGGTTTGCCCAGTTGTTTGTACGTGTCGTGATTGAGCAATGAAACTGCAGCTCCGGTATTGAGCTGGAATGGTATGACCTTGCCATTAAAGTCCAAGTCTACAAAAAGTTTGTCCTGCTGACGACAAGAGCGACTGTCTCGTGCAATTTGAACTGATACAGGTACAGCATCACTTGCTAATTGACGTGATTTCCGGCGACGTCGACGCACAGTTCTTGTGGGATGAACACAGTCACTGTTAGAGAAAGTGGCACTGGACGAAGTGGAATTAACGACATGAATGTCCATGGGCGAAGGTCCACGAGCCTGAGTGTCCTTGGTTCGATTCCGGCGCGAAGCAAAGGGCCTGGAATGGTTGTGATTGTCTGATCTGAGCTTTTTCTGGCAAACACTTTGAACATGTCCTTTCCTATTACAGAAAAAGCAAATAGCTTGGCGTGACGGGCAATGTTCACGCAAATGTCTAGTAGCACACCGCGGGCATGATTTCACTGCATTTTGTGCTGGCACGGCACACCTGGTTTAGAGCGCGGCGGCATCTGCGTCGAAGTGCGCGAGGGCCGGTTACCGGGCCGCGCAGCGCGCACAGCGGGCCGGTCAATGTTACACACGGCTGGCGAAGTTTCAAAAGATTCCTGAGCACAGTCATGTGTGTCTTGTCTATCCAATATGTCTATCACTTGTTGAAGGGAGGGATTAGGATTAACTAGTTTCAAAATTTGCTCCCGTATGTGAACATCAGAAACGTTCTGTGCAATTGCATCACGTACCATTGTATCTGAATAAAAAAGGCCACAGTCACAGTCAAAGGCACACTCCCTAGTAAGTCCTTGCAATGTTGCTACCCACTCCCTATTAGTTTGACCGGCCGTACGTTTTGTACGAAAAAACGTATACCGTTTTGCAACCACATTAACTGTTTCCTTGAAATAGGCATCTAAAGCAGACAAAATTTCTTCGTAGGACAGAGTTGCTACGTCGCGTCGGGGAAACAATTTCACTATCACACGGTAGGTGGACACACCGACACAAGAAAGCAAAAACGGCTGCCGCTCATTACCTTGAATTCTGTAGGCGGCTAGATGAAAGCCAAACTGTCGGGACCATTCTGGCCACGATTCTTGCGCTGGATCGTAGTGCCTAAAAGGCGGTGCAACTGCGAGTTGTGGCTGCAGTAGCGGTGAAGCGGCGGCTGCCGCATCGGTTTGAATGGCATGTTGACCCTGGACGAGCTGTCCAAGGGCATCCAATAACGCCTGCGTCTGCTGATTCTGCAAGATATAAAATTCGGACAGTACATCTGGCGAAGCCATGACACAAGTAAATGTAAGCAATCAGAAAGAACACTTCTCTCGTCGCCAATCTTTTGTGGCGTAACAAGCTAGTTACGCCACCCTGAGAAGGGAGCCGAAAGGCACGCGTACACACACGCCGACTGGCGTCAAGTCTGGAACAGGATACGTTATGACTGCTATCAAGAAAATACGTAGCTTTGGAATATACTTAATTTTATTCTTTGTTGGTTTACAACGTTCTTCTTGAGACATTTATACGATAACTCTCAAACTAGGTAAGGCCTATGGCGCCTTGCTAGGTCGTAGCCATGGACTTAGCAGAAGGCTATTCTAACTGTCTCTCCGCAAATGAGAGGAAGGCTTCGTCCGTATTGTCGCTAGCAATGTCGTCCGTACAACTGGGGCGAGTGCCAGTCCGTATCTCGAGAGCTGCCTTGTGGTGGCGCTCGGTCTGCGATCACACAGTGGCGACACGCGGGTCCGACATGTACTAAATGGACCGCGGCCGATTTAAGCTACCACCTAGCAAGTGTGGTGTCTGGCGGTGACACCACAGCTCCATACTTAACTATGATATACAACAGTTCGCTCGACGAAAGATCCCTACCCAAAGACTGGAAAGTTGCACAATATTCAAGAAAGGCAATGGGAGTAACCCACTAAATTACAAGCCCATATCATTAACGTCTATACGCAGCAGGAGTCTGGAAAGTATATTGTGTTCGAACATTGCAGGAACAGTCTATTGACACACAGTCAACATGGATTTAGGAAACATCAGTCTTGTGAAACACAACTAGCTCTTTACTCACACGAAGTGTTGAATGCTATCGACAAAGAATTTCGAATTGATTCCGTATTTCTAGAATTCCAGATGGCTTTTGAAACTGTACTTCGCAAGAGGCTTGTAGTCAAATTTCGTGCTTATATAATATCGTCTCAGTTATGTGACTAGATTCGTGATTTACTATCAGAGAGGTCACAGTTCGTAGTAATTGACGGAAAATCTTCAAGTAAAACAGAAGTGATTTTTTGCGTTCCCCAAGGTAGCGTTACAAGCCTGCTGTTCCTTATCTATATCAACGCTTTAGAAGAAAATCTGAGTAGCCGTCTTAGGCTGTTTGCAGATGCTGTTTATGGTTTAGTAAAGTCATCAGATGATCAAAATAAATTGAAAAACGATTTAGAAGAGATTTCTGTATGGTGCGAAAATTGCCAGCTGACCGTAAGTAACGAAAAGTGCGTGGTCATTCACATGAGTGCTAGAAGAAATCTGTTAAACTTCGGTCAGACGATAAATCAGTCAAATGTAAAGAACACACAGAAAATGTTGTGGGGAAGGCGAATCAAAAATTGCGTTTTATTGCCAGAACACTTAGAAGAGGCAACAGTTCTATTGCAGAGACTGCCTACACTACTGTTAGCAGCAGACACAGTGGCTGCGCCAAAGACTGAGACGGCGTGGAATTTTACAATTACTTATTGAACTTTCTTTACAATTTCTCCCTCGTCGTCGCTGCCCAGCCCTGCGGATCCCTCCGCCTGGCTGCTGCTGTGTAGATTCCCCGACAATGCGAGCAATGCGCGCCGCTGATCGCACTCTGGAGCCTCAGGCCACCAGTGCTCCGCTGAAGCCAGGATGCCCTGTGGTTGAGATGAACTCGTCGCCGCTCGGCGCCCCAATACGGCACGCCCACGGAGCTGCGTCGCCGTGAGGTCTGCTGCTGCCGCCTGCTGCACCGGCGGCTGGGAAGCCGTCAGTCGCCATGTCTGCGAGGTCCCGTCATGGACGGACCACGCGCCGTGGGGCCGGGTTGCCGTGGAGTCCGGGCGTCAGTCCCCGGCGGCGCCTGTGGCCAAGACCGCGTTGCGGCCGGTCCTGCTGGAAGTTCTCGCTGTAGTTAGTCAGCCACGGTGCCGACCGGACTCGGGCCGACCTCCAGAGCTGAAATTGACATCTGGCGGCGAACGGATGACTCCTGCGAGCCGGAAGAGACTTCCGGAATCGTCACATACGAAGACTGAACATTCGGACTCGGACCACGGCCGTCCTCAGATCCGAACTGCTTCCTAATGTCTTCTGTTTGTTGCTGCCTGCGCTCTACTATTTATATCTGGCAGGAGGACGTTTTTTACCCTCGGTGGTAGCTTCTTGTTATTACTCCCGCAGTATATTGCAGCGTAACTTAGCGTGCTGGCCTCACTTCTCTTTACTCAGCACTCTCCAGGCTTCGCTTGGCGCTCAGTCTGTGTGCGTCCTTGCGTCAGCTGCTGTCAGCAAGGTTATCTGTGCCGCGCTTACTTCGCAACGCCTCGATCGCCGGCGTGCCTCTGTTTTGCCATTCTCCACTGCGTGAAGCAACGCTTACTACATGTGGCCGCAACACTACGCTCGTTCGTCCCCTTTTGGAGTACTGCTGTGCGGTGTGAGATCTTTCAAATGGTTCAAATGGCTCTGACTAAGCTGCTGAGGTCATTAGTCCCCTAGAACTTAGAACTAGTTAAACCTAACTAACCTAAGGACATCACAAACATCCATGCCCGAGGCAGGATTCGAACCTGCGACCGTAGCGGTCTTGCGGTTCCAGACTGCAGCGCCTTTAACCGCACGGCCACTTCGGCTGGCGGTGTGAGATCTTTACCAGATAGGATTAATGAAGTGCATCGACAAAGTTCAGAAGAGAGATGCACGTTTTACGTTATTGAGAAATAGAGGAGAGAGTTTCTCTGACATGATACAGGAACTGGATTGGGCATCAATAAAACGAGGATGTTTTTCGTTGCGGCGGATCCTTATCACGAAATTGCAATCATTCTCCTCTGAATGCGAAAATATATCGTTGACGCAGACCTACATGGGGAGAAACGGTCATCGTAATAAAATAAGGAAAATCAGACGTCGCACGGAACGATAGAGGTTTCGTGTTTTCCACGTGCAGTTCGAGATTGGGATAACAGAGAATTATTGTGAAGATGGTTCGATGAACCCTGTGCCAGGCACTTAAGTGTGATACGCGGAGTATCCATGTAGATGAAGATGAGGTTGGGACTCTGGGCAGGTCATTCGATTTCGAAATGTTACTGCTCACAAGCTAATGTCCACAAACTTGCAGGTGAGGCCGAGCGGTTCTAGGCGCTTCAGTCTGGAACCGCGGGACCGCTACGGTCGCAGATTCGAATCCTGCCTCGGGCATGAATGTGTGCGATGTCCTTAGATTGATTAGGTTTAAGTAGTTCTAAGTGCTAGGGGACTGGTGACCTCAGATGTTAAGTCCCATAGTGCTCAGAGCCATTTGAACCACAACTTGCAGGCGCTGCTTTATAACAGGGTGCATTGTCACACTGGGAAAACCACCATCTCCGAACAGTGCCCCTGTTGTACGGAGTTCACACCGCCGTAAAATGTGTGCAGATCCATCCCCATTTGTCGTGTGCTTATGCACGACTCAAGGTCCGCGCCTTAACCACGGAAAACACCTCCAAAACAGTGACATCGCCTCCACCGGACCTCACTCTAGGTACAACACAGGAATTCACCAAACCCAAACCCTTCCACCGGAGTGCCACAAAGTACCACTCCAAGTCGCTCGTTTCCAGTCATCCACTGTCCAGTGACGCCGCTGTTTACATCGCCTCAACCGGAGTTTAGAAGTAACTACAGGGCAGTGTTGCTTATGAGGAGCTGCTTCCCCACTGTGCCCCATCCATTTTAACTCGATTTGCACAGTCACTGTACTAGCTGGACGGCAGGTAGCACTCAGTAACTCACTGGATATTCCTTCTGCTCATTTCAGACAATATATTGTAACCACCCTCCCCAATGCCTTACGGTCCCTGTCCGCAGTACATGAGATAGCCTGGTCTTGGTTTATCTGCAACATCACATATCAGTGTAGAATTCGAAACTTCTAGCTCAGGACAGGGGAAAATAGGAAAACTACGGCTCAAGTTTAAAAGAATTGTTGACCATGTATTGGATAGATATTGTACCTAGAGATCCTCCATAGTATACAGTCACCGTAAAGAAACTTCTCAAGCAACAAATAACTACTACACACAGGGAATAGCCAAAACAATGGGATACCTGTACTTACTTGGTAATGGTTTATTAATAAGGGATGGGACCCCAATTTTCCCGAAATACAGCTGCGATTCTTCCTGGAATGCTGGCATATAACGGTTGTACAGTCTCCAGTGGAATATTATGCCACTGTTTTATCAGAACCTCTTCTAACTCCTGTAGTGATGAGGAAGGCGGAAATCTGCTCTGATGTCTGGCCTCCAATACCACCCGCAAGGACTCGATAATGTTCAAGTCCGGGTACTATGCTGGCCAGAAAAGAAACTAAAGTTCAGTTGTACACTACTCATACCACGATTGTATTGTCCTGGCTGTGTCAATGGGTGAATTATCGTCCTGAAATATGGCATCATTGTTAGGGAACAGCATATGAATCATGGGGTGCACCTGATCACCTAAAATGATCACGTAATCTTTGGCTAAAACACGGCCTTTTAAGAGTAATGATGGGATCAGCAGAATACCAAGATACGGCTGCCCACACCATTACACTTCTACCTCCATGCTTAACCGTTGGAATCAAGCAATCGGAATTGTAGGCTTCTTTTGGTGTTCTCCACACGTAAACCCACCCCGATGTTGGAAATAACGAAAACGTTGGCTCGTAGAACCGCCTGACGTTCCATAAAATTTCGGGCGTGCAGCCGCATAAATTCAACTTCTTCTTCAAATATTTCGGATGAATACCGTCCAGCCATCTTCAGAGTGAGCCGAGGTGACTGACGCTCCAGCACTTGCTCCTTACTTTTAAACTCGCAGACCGAACCACTGCGCATGCGGTCACAGATACACAAGTCGACAGAGACGTTGATCGGCGGCAAAGAGCTATGACATATGCATGGAATTAGATCCATGGCAGCTCAGTATTCACACTCTATGGTATACGATAACGTCGAAATTTTAGCCTCGACTTCATCTTTCTGGGGCTCAGTAGTGAAAGAAGCAATAGAAATTCTGTTGGCGATGAATTAAATTAATAGATAGCGGCTTCTGCTTGGACAAATCATCGAATCCGGCAATCTCTGTAATTAAATCACAAAGACTGCCGCTCATACAACGATATCACCGTTTGGCTCTACTGCGCAGCCGTAGATCTAATTCTAAGCAGTTTCATACCTCTTTGCCGCCGATCAACGTTTCTACCGCCTTGTGTACCTGTGGCCGTATGCGCAGTGGTGCGGTCTGCTGGTTTAAAGGGACGGAGCAAGTGCTGGAGAGTCAGTCACCTCGGCTCTCTCTGAAGATGATTGGACGGTATTCAGTCGAAACATTAGAACAAGAAGTTGATTTTATGTGGCTGCACGCCCGAAATTTTGTGGAACAGTCTTTGCGCCGCGAAAATATTAAGATTCCATCTGACGTGTTTCCATTAATCAGCTGTCCAAGATTTATGCTACTGACACCATGTTTTACGCTTCTTTGCGTTGATTCTCGTTATTAATGGTTTGGGTACAGCAGCTCGTCCATGGATATTCGCTTTATGGAGATCTCAGCGGACAGCGTCGCGAAGATGGCTATTGAGCTCTGCAGTCAGTGTCTTGTCTTGTTTTGACACAATTCGTGTTGGCGTACGACGATTGCTGTCATTTAGTTCTGATTTGCCCCCACTATTACGTTTACACGATGATGTCTTTCCATATTTTGTGCAAACTGTCATAACTTTTGAAACAGGTGCTCTTGAAACATTCAGTAAGTTGGCTGTTTTAGCCACTGATGCTCAAGCTAATCGGGACTCCACAAACTGCTCTCTTTGGTACTCTGTTAGGTCTTTCATTGCACGTCGATCTCGGCGTCTGAATGCAAATATGAAGTGTGCACTACTCGTAAACTACCTACACGGTGGTTCGTACTGAACACACACAGTCCACTGCGATACGTGCCTTACCTGCGCTGTTGACCGTCAGACACAACCATCCCATTACTACTACTGTTCACATGATTTTGCCTATCCCCTGCAGTAGGTACGAAACGAATCCTAGTGCTACACGTAGAAAGATACTGCATGAAACGCTTTTGGCAGTGAAGAAAGCAATGCATGGAGCCTTCAGTGACTACCCTAGCAGACTATTGTCGAAAGACCTTTCATAAAACCCAAAGAAATTCTGGTCGTATGTAAAGGCTATTAGTGGCACAGAAGTTAGCGTACATTCACTCATGGACAAGAGAAAGACTGAAATTGAGAGTAGAAAAGCAAAAGCAGAAATGATTAATTCTGTTTTCAAAAAATCCATTACAAAGGAAAACCCAGCTGCGTTGCCCCAGAGCAGTTCTCGCATCACTAAAAAGTGAAATAGATATTGGTTTCAGTGGCGTTAAGAAACAGCTAAAATCGTTAAAACTGAACAAAATCTCAGGGTAATATGGAATACCTATCAGATTCTGTACACAATTTTCGGCTGAGGTAGCATATCGTAGATCTCTCGAATTAAAAACGGTGCTCAGTAGCTGTAACAATGCCCAGGTCACACCCGTCAACAAGAATGGTAACAGAAGTGATCCACAAGACTGCCGTCCAGTATCTTTGACAACGGTTTGTTGTAGAATTTTAGAACATGTTCTGAGCTCAAACGTTATGAGGTATCAAGATCAGAATGTCTTCCTCCATGACAACCAGCTTGTGATACCGAACTCGGACTTTTCTCACATGATGTACTGAAAGCTTTGCATCAAGGTAGTCAGGTAGATGGAGATTTCCGAAAAGCATTTGTCTCAGTACCCACTTAAGCTTACTGTCAAAAGTTATATCGTATAGGGGGTAACAAGTGAAATTTGTAACTAGATTTAGGACATTCTGATGCCGCGTGGTATTAGCCGAACGGTCTAGGGCGCTGCAGTCATGGCCTGTGCGGCTGGTCCCGGCGGAGGTTCGAGACCTCCCTCGGGCATGTGTGTGTGTGTTTGTCCTTAGGATAATTTAGGTTAAGTAGTGTGTAAGCTTAGGGACTGATGACCTTAGCAGTTAAGTCCCATAAGATTACACACACATTTGAACATTTTTGATAGGGAGGACGCAGCAGATTACCCTGGATGGAGAGGCATCGACAGATGTAGAAGTAACCAGGGAAGAGGGTTGGCTCCCTTGCTGCTCATCTATATTAATGACCCTGCGGACAACATTAAAATTAACCTCAGACTCTTCACGGGTGATTCAGTTATCGACAGTGAAACCCAATCTGAACGAAGCTGCACAAATAGGCAGTCAGACCTTGATAAGATTTAAAAGTGATGCAAAGATTGGCGACTTGGTTTACACGTGCAGAAATGTAAAATTGTGCGCTGCACAAAAAGAGAAACGCATAGTGTCCTGTGAATGTAATATCACTGAGTCACAGTTGTAATCCACAAACTCTTAGAAATACTTGGGTGTAACACTTATAAAGGAGATGGGAAGGAACAATCATGCAGGCTCACTCGTAGGTATGGCAAGTAGAAGATTTCGGTTTATTGATAGACCACTAGGGAAACGCAATCAGTCTACAAAGGAGATTGCTCACAGAGCTTAGGATGTGCTCAAGTAGGACTAGCAGGGAACACTGAGTGTATATATGGAAGGGCAACACGGAAGGTCATAGGAGTGTTCAAACCCGAGGGCCAATGTCATGTAGATGTTGGAAGAACTGAACTGGCAGACAGTTGAAGATGAACGGAAACTATCCCGAGAAAATCTACTTACAAAGTTTCAGCCTTAAATGATGACTCTACGAATGTACTACAACCATCTGCATAGAGATCATGAGGAAAAGGTAATATTAACTACAGTACAGACAGGGGCATTTAAATAATCATTCCTCTCGCCCTCCATATGCGAATGGAAGAGGAAAAAGCGCAGATAGCTGGTACAATGGGACGTGCCCTCTGCCACGCAGAGAATGGATGTAGATGGGGTTGTAGACTTGAGGTTTTCTTCGCGCTTCGATGTCTCAGCCACCAAGAATCCAATTGGATAGGTTTAGAAGAGGGTCAGCTACGTAGGTGCAGCAGAAATGATGAGCGTAAGTTCGAAAGAAATGAGCTCTTCTGGCCGACCCATTCCGCTGTCACTGCGTCTGTCGACAACATAGTACTCCACGCCTCCTTTTATACTGGCTGTTTCGCCTCTCGTGTTACCCAGTGGTCAATTCTGCATTACGCAGCTGTGGGTCCAGTTAGTGTTGATCAGCCAGTGTACACCCGTCAAGCTGGGAAAGGGCTATATTCGCCCGCGCAGGGCCGGGTTTACACCAAGTGCGTCTGAGGCCAGGACTCCGAGAGAAAATGGGGTGTCGACCGACTTAGATTGGCGTTGACATTTTCAGAAGACATGGAGGAGAAAAAAAGAAAAACTCCACGTAATTTTACAACATGGAACGTTAGGCGGCAGCACTGTACACAGTGAGTAATCCCTCTTTCGCAGCTTTTATATTTTGACATCCTCTTTGTAGGTCCTCTATGATAGGCGGCGGGCAGGAACGTCAATAAATGGGAAGAGGGGCTGTTTCCCTTACACGGACTCCAATCACGAGCGTTCCAGGCACGCACCAGCACGGTCGAGGGGAGGGGGAGCGGGTAGCTGGGGACTGACGCGTCCATCCATCACCTGCCAGCCAGGGTCGGCGACGGACTCCACCTCGCTAGCTTTCTTCGCTTTCTCCCCGGCCACTGGCTCTACACACACACACACACACACACACACACACACACACACGCACACGACTGCTCACTTCGATATCAGTGAGCCAACAAACATGCCGTCACACCAACTGATGAAGTTTTACCCGCTTTGGCAGATGAAAAGTAGACTGCTGGTTTCGGTAAGCGATGACCATCTTCAGATCTATGGAAAAACATAGGGTAAACAGATGCAACTTGTGGATTGCTGATACCTTAAAAACAATAAAATAGGCCTACTCAAAGATATCACTCACGTACCTGTGAAAAATATGCAGTTACAATAAAACGAGGCACACCTGTTTTCCAAGTCCCAATATAATGACGTAATAGTAGTATCTACAGGTGGCAGGGGTAAAGTACAGGGAGCGAAAGGCTATATACAATTTGTACAGAAACCAGATGGCAGTTATGAGAGTCGAGGAACATGAAAGGGAAGCAGTGTTTGGGAATGGAGTGAGACAGGGTTGTAGCCTCTCCCCGATGTTATTCAATCTGTATATTGAGCAAGCAGTAAAGGAGACAAAAGAAAAGTTTGGAGTAGGTATTAAAATCCAGGGAGAAGAAATAAAAACATTGAGGTTCGCAGATGACATTGTAATTTTGTCAGAGACAGCAAAGGACTTGGAAGAGCAGTTGAACGGAATGGACAGTGTCTTGAAAGGAGGATATAAGATGAACATCAACAAAAGCAAAACGAGGATAATGGAATGCAGTCGAATTAAGTCGGGTGATGCTGAGGGAATTAGATTAGGAAATGAGACACTTAAAGTAGTAAAGGAGTTTTGCTATTTGGGGAACAAAATAACTGATGATGGTCGAAGTAGAGAGGATATAAAATGTAGACTGGCAATGGCAAGGAAAGCGTTTCTGAAGAAGAGAAATTTGTTAACATCGAGTATAGATTTAAGCGTCAGGAAGTCATTTCTGAAAGTATTTGTATGGAGTGTAGCCATGTATGGAAGTGAAACGTGGACAATAAATAGTTTGGACAAGAAGAGAATAGAAGCTTTCGAAATGTGGTGCTACAGAAGAATGTTGAAGGTTAGGTGGGTAGATCACGTAACTAATGAGGAGGTATTGAATAGGATTGGGGAGAAGAGAAGTTTGTGGCACAACTTGACTAGAAGAAGGGATCGGTTGGTAGGACATGTCCTGTGGCATCAAGAGATCACAAATTTAGCATTGGAGGGCAGCGTGGAGGGTAAAAATCGTAGAAGGAGACCAAGAGATGAATACACTAACAAGGGAACTTCCCTATCGCACCCCCCTCAGATTTGGTTATAAGTTGGCACAGTGGATAGGCTTTGAAAAACTGAACACAGATCAATCGAGAAAATAGGAAGAAGTTGTGTGGAACTATGAAAAAAATAAGCAAAATATACAAACTGAGTAGTCCATGCCAAAGATAGGCAACATCAAGGACATCGTCAGCTGCCGAGCGCCGTGGTCCCGTGGTTAGCGTGAGCAGCTGCGAAACGAGAGGACCTTGGTTCAAGCTTTCCGTCGAGTGAAAAGTTTACTTTCTTTACTTTCGGAAAGTTACGATCCGTCCGTTCATTCATTGACGTCTCTGTTCACTGTAATAAGTTTAGTGTCTGTGTTTTGCGACCGCACCGCAAAACCGTGCGATTAGTAGACGAAAGGACGTGCCTCTCCCATGGGAACGGAAAACATTTGATCGCAAGGTCATAGGTCAACCGATTCCTCCACAGGAAAACACGTCTGATATATTCTATACGACACTGGTGACGGCATGTGTGTCACGTGACAGGAATGTGTTGTCGACCCACCTAACTTGTACACTTGGAGAATGGGTAAAAAGATTCTTCTACGTTGCCCGATTTAGGTTTTCTTGTGGATGTGATAATCACTCTCAAAAAAGTGATGAAAACATAAGAGTTTGTCACATAAACTGCAAGAAATGAATGCAACAGTTTCACAGTCGCACAGTTTTCCCTGTGCTCTGTCAAAACATATGTTTTTAACGTTTTCAAATTTTTCCGTGTGTAGACAGTCAAACCCTGCATATGTCCAAGCAAATCGGAACATCTCCTGGAATTTTGGAGAGCGAAGTTTATTACGTGTGGGTACCTGAACTTTGATAATTGTCTGAAAATAAAAAATTAAAATTTTCGCTCCAGGGAAGATTCGAACGAACAACCTCTCGATCCGCAGCTGCTCACGCTAACCACGGGACCACGACGTTCCTGAGCTAATTTTGTCCGTAAAGTTGCTTATCATGCCCATGGACTACTCAGTTTGTACATTTTGTTTATTTTTTTCTTAGTTCCACATAACTTCTTCCTGTTTTCTCGATTGATCTGTGTACAGTTTTTCAAGGCCTATCCACTGTGCCAACTTATAACTAAATCTGAGGGGGGTGCGATGGGGAGGTTCCCTTGTAAGCAGATTCAGAAGGATGTAGGTTGCAGTAGGTACTGGGAGATGAAGGAGCTTGCACCGGATAGATTAGCATGGAGAGTTGCATCAAACCAGTCTCAGGACTGAAGACTACAACAACAAGAAACAGTGGTATCGTCAAAAGATACATTCGAAGTGAGCGTAGCACCTTCGCACTTATTGAAAATATGGTATACACTAGGCTAAAGCGTCGGCGGAGTCATTTTGTTAACAGAACTGCTGTTTATAAGAAACTGCTATGCAGTAGCCACAAAAACTTTATGTCGTCAGCTTACATGTCACTGCTGTAACCCTACACATATCCGTCAAATACACACACATCAAAAAAAGTTTTGCATCACCTAGGTTCCGAGAGTTACGGAACCTGTACAGAAAATTGGAATAGAGATCAACACAAACACCATTTTCGCCCTTTTTATTGCTCATGAAAACCACACGTTGCATACTGTACCACCATACAGCGAGACCTTCAGAGGTGGTGGTTCACATTGCTGTACACACCGGTACCTCCAATACACAGTAGCACGTCCTCTTGCATTGAGACATGCCTGTATTCATTGTGGCATACTATCCACAAGTTCATCAAGGCACTGTTGGTTCAGATTGTCCCACTTCTCAACGGCGATTCGGCGTAGATCCCTCAGAGTTGTTGGTGGGTCACGTCATCCATAAACAGCCATTTTCAGTCTATCCCAGGCATGTTCAATAGGGTTTATGTCTGGAGAACATAATGGCCACTCTAGTCGAGCGATGTCGTTATTCACAAGACGTGCACTATGGGGGTGAGAATTGCCTCATGAAGGCGAATGCCTCGCCGATATGCTGCCGATATGATTGTACTATCGGTCGGTGGATGGTATTCACGTATCGTACAGCCATTACGGCGCCTTCCATGACCACCAACGGCGTACTTCGGCCCACGTAATGCCGCCCCAAAACAGCAGGGAACCTGCACCTTGCTGCCCTCGCTGGGCAGTGCGTCTAAGGCATTCAGCCTGACCGGGTTTCCTCCACACACGTTTGTCTGGTTGAAGGCATATGCGACAGTCATCGGTGAAGAGAACGTGATGCCAATTCTGAGCGGTCCATTCGGCATGTTGTTGGGCCCATCTGTACGGGGCTGCCTGGCGTCGTGATTGCAAAGTTGGACCTGGCCATGGACGTCGGGAGTGAATATGCGCATCATGCAGCCTATTGCGCACAGTTTGAGTCGTAACACGACGTTATACTGTTATAGGCAAATCTAATGTATTGCGAATACATAGAGAGAAGGATCGTTTATTGTATTACTATATGATAGCGGAACAAACACTGGTAGCAGTTACTTCTGTAAAATATCTGGGAGTATGCGTGCGGAACGATTTGAAGTGGAATGATCATATAAAATTAATTGTTGGTAAGGTGGGTACCAGGTTGAGATTCATTGGGAGGCTCCTTAGAAAATGTAGTCCTTCAACAAAGGAGGTGGCTTACAAAACACTCGTTCGACCTATATTTGAGTATTGCTCATCAGTGTGGGATCCGTACCAGATCGGGTTGACGGAGGAGATAGAGAAGATCCAAAGAAGAGCGGCGGGTTTCGTCACAGGGTTATTTGGTAAGCGTGCTAGCGTTACGGAGATGTTTAGCAAATTCAAGTGGCAGGCTCTGCAAGACAGGCGCTCTGCATCGCGGTGTAGCTTGCTGTCCGGGTTTCGAGAGGGTGCGTTTCTCGATGAGGTATCGAATATATTGCTTCCCGCTACTTATACCTCCCGAGGAGATCATGAATGTAAAATTAGAGATATTCGTGCGCGCACGGAGGCTTTCCTGCAGTCGTTCTTCCCGCGAACCATACGCGACTCGAACAGAAAAGGGAGGTAATGACAGTGGCACGTAAAGTGCCCTCCGCCACACACCGTTGGGTGGCTTGCGGAGTATAAATGTAGATGTAGATGTAGATGTAGATGTAGACGTCTTGTGGCTGCACGAAAAGCATTATTCAACATGGTGGCGTTGCTGTCAGAGTTCCTCCGAGCCATAATCCGTAGGTAGCGGTCATCCACTGCAGCAGAAGCCCTTGGACGGCCTGAGCGAGGCATGTCATCGACAGTTCCTGTCCCTCCGTATCTCCTCCGTGTCCGACCAACATCACTTTGGTTCACTCCGAGACGCCGGGACACTCCCCTTGTTGGGAGAACTCTTCCTGGCACAAAGCAGCAATGTGGATGCGATCGAACCGCGGTATTGACCACCTAGGCATAGTTTAACTACAGACAACGCGAGCCGTGTAGGTCCTTCTTGATGCAATGACTGGAACTGATCGGCTGTCGGACCCCTTCCGTTTAATAGGCGCTGCTCATTCATGGTTGTGTACATCTTTGGACGGGTCTAGTGACATCTCTGAACAATCAAAGGGACTGTGTCTGTGATTCAATATCCACAGTCAACGGCTATTTTCAGGAGTCCTGGGAACTGGGGTGGTGCAAAACTCTTTTTGATGTGTGTATAATTGTACAGAATACAATTAAAGGAAGAATACAATAGGTTAAGTCTGTGGTGGGCTTCCCATGTGTGTAAGTTATTACATTGTTGATATGAAATAAATTAGACACACGACTAACGTTAAATTTAGGTTGTTGAAAAGGTAATGGTTAAGTGGCAATATGTACTTGTGCGACGCTCTCGTGACGATTTTAGATAAGTGGCCAGAGGGGCTTAATCGCCAGAAGGTGTATTGTACCCTGCGCACGCCATTCCAAGAAATGAGCAATATGCTAAAGAAACAAAAGAATAAACAGCAGGCCAGTTCACTCTGACCTAGGAAATAGAAGTAATAAAGAGGAAGGGAAAACCATTTCAAAGAAATTTCGTGGCAATATTTCACAGCAAATATATGTTTCGGGAAATATAATGTTAGATATTACGTTAAAGTTAACAGTACACTAATACTTCTAGTAAAACATGTCTTGAAACGTGCGTATTTCAAATTTTTATGACTGTGGAGTATACTCATTGTCGGCCCCAAGTTGCTCAATAAGGCGCCGAGTGAAGTAAGACTTGCCCTTGGCGGCCACACCCGAATGTGACATCCCGGCCACCAATGCCTTACGATTATTTCATTTTTCATTGCTCTGGAGTATACAGAATTAGAAAGTTCCAGAAATTTGTGTACAGGATTGATTGTAATTACTATGATAAATGTTATATTAGCCAAAACGTCAGCTTTGTTAGTGTACGGTTTAAGGAGCATTCTCAGCCGAGAAACAAAACTGCTTACGAGTTGCATTTATCAGGAACTTGTCATACTATGAGGTTTGTTGAGAACAGTGTGCGAATTCTCCTCATGGTGTAAAAGTGGCGTACCCTCAACTTCTTGGAATAGCTCGAAACTTAAGAAGCGACAAATAAGTCAGTAAGAGTGTTCAATGGTCAGAGCAATTTTGTTCTCAATGCATACTTTGCTTTAATCAAATGAAACTATCATTCCAGAGACCTTTTCAAGTCTCAGATATGCAGACTGAAGTGACGAAGAAAAGTTTGTACTAAGGGCGGAATTTGTGCAGCAGCTTTGGTACAAATTTTTCCATCATCGCCTCTATCTGCATATATACTTCTTTGGTCTATTTGACAATGTCCTGCTGCAGACTGAGGCGACTAAAAAAAATTTGGGCACCAACCTTGTTCTAAATTTTTCATTCATCACGTTGGTGTGCATGTATACTCTTTTGGGCTATTTGACAATGTCCTGCTGTAACGTGGAACACCTCTCTTATGTATACCTTGCATTTGTCTTTACGTATTATAGAGTACATCAAGTATATGCTTCACATTCTTAAGTTGAGCACATTACTCTTGCGTTGACTTCTCCGTTCTATGTTTTATGATATATTTCATTAGATAATCTTACTAACTGACTGGTACGGTGTTTTATCGTTCTTACCTTTGAACAGCGTGTTACATGATGTGAGAGGCCCTCCGTCGGTTAAGTTCCTCTGACCACTTCTCGCCTATGCAACATTCTGGCGGCTGTTATTTCATCCATTCTGCTTTTTTCCTATTTCTTTTATCATTTTTATATTACCCTGTTAGTTCCATTAGCTTGTTCTTATGTATCTCATTATACTGTATTTTTATCTAAAATCACCATAAGAGCGTCTCAGAATTTCGTACTTTCACTTAATCATCTCCTTTTTAACAATCTAAATTTAACTTTATTATATTTTATCACTGTAATAACCATCTCCACGTCCTCAAACTCCTCTCTGGCCGAACGTGGGGTATGGACCCCTCCTCTATCCTCCACACTTTTAAGTCCCTCATCCGCCCCATCCTTTGTTATGCCCACTCTGTCTGGCATCCGTCTCCCATCCCCATGCGGATCCTTTACAACTTGATTCCTTTCCCGCACCTCCTCCTTTTCCTCAAACGGATACAGATCCTTTACACCTCCTGCAAGCTTGATCCTCCCCAGCCGCTTGTCTCTCCCATCCTCTCCCACCCCAACCCGCTGCCACTCTTGCACTCTTGCATCCCACCTGCTCTCCATCCTCACACTCTCCACACCCTTGCCCAAGGTGGCTTCTGCCAACTCCCCCTTCCTGATGATGTGCTCGTTCCCTCCATATACCCTTCGTAACAGCTCTAATCCACCCCTTCTCTTCCTTCCCCAGTTTCCTCTAGGGCTCCCTTTCTCCTTCCTCACCTTCCTTTCTCCCCTCCCCCTCCTCTCCCTCAGTTTCCCACTCCCTCCCCCTCCTCCCTCTCCGGGCTTCCACACCCAATCCTACCCTCTCCCCTCCCCTCACCCTCCCTTTCTTCCATTGGCTTCTTCCCCCCCCTTCCCCCGTCCTTCCACCTGCCGCGATGGCTGAGCGGTTCTAGCCGCTTCAGTATGAAACTGCGCGACTGCTACGATCGCAGGTTCGAATCCTGTTTCGGACATGTATGTGTGTGATGTCCTTAGGTTAGTTAGATTTTAGTAGTTCTAAGCTCTAGTGGACTGATGACCTCAGATGTTAAGTCTCATAGTGCTCAGAGCCATTTGAACCATTTGAACCCCTCCAGGATCACTTTTCTGAGTTTAAACACTTCCGTTGGTCACCAAAATCTCCAGACGTGAACATTATTGAGCATATATGGAATGTCTTGCAAAGTGCTTCTCAGAAGGGACCTCCACCCCGTAGCACGCTTATTGATTTATGGACAGCCCTGTAGGATTCATAATTCCCTCCAGCACTATTTCAGACCTTAGTCGAGTCCCTGCCGCTTCGTGTTGTGGCACTTGTGGATGCTCGCGGGGGCCCTACACGGTATTAGGCAGGTGTTACCAGTTGCTTTGGCTCTTCAGTGCATTACGACATGTTTTAAAACAGGTATGTCTCGTCATATTTTAAGCGCATGTTTTCCCACATGAATGCGAGTTTTTCATTACGAATGCGAATGTTTTTCACTTTGACCATTTTATTGTTTAAGTTTGAAACAGTCCGCTAGCTGTATTTCGTTTTCACATGTTTTGCTGCAAACAAGAATATGGTTATCGCTGACCGAGGTATAAGGATCTAATTTTGTGATCATAGCCGGAAGTAAAAGAAATTTACTGCACGTCTTATAACACTCTCGCCTAACAGTACTAATAGTCCTGTCACGGAAAAAGCCAAGTATTACACTTTTCCCTAACAGCACTATTAATTCTGTCACGGGAAGGTCAAATATAACACTTCCGGTTACTACTAAATTAGCAATGCGCTGATGGTGTCACTCCTGTGAAAGGATTTTTATATGACCATGACTGTGCTTAATGTTAATCTGTAGACTGAAGTTCGTTTCTATAAAGGTACCTATTGAAAGAGGTAGTAGCAGAACAAACGGGAATCTAACCAACGTCTGTCAGTAATAAAATAAACTGCACTGACGCAAAAGCAAATGGTCGACAGCCTAATTCGATAAAGTTATACCAAGTACTAGCCCTTTTCATAAAGAAAGTAAACTGCTGGTATTTACTTTACGTGACAGGCGCGAGACGGTATTTCACTTTAGAAATATACAAGTGGTTTGTCACGAACAACACAGGAGGAGTATTGCAGCGTTCTGCCAAGAACTAGCTCTCAGTAACCCTTATCTCCGTATATTAGAGCAGAAAGTAAATGATCATTATAGGTGAATGACTATTAATGTTGGACATGAGGATTTTTATCAGCTTAATGATTGAGAAATACTGTCGTTGAAATGGTTTTTAGGTTCTTATATTTTCTATTCGTTTTCTCAAGGAGAATTCACTTCTTTTTACTATATATCTCGAATGAGCCATGTGGGCTCTAGGCCCATAACAGTCTGAACAGTGATAGCCAGTTCCTTATTAAAGCACAAGCACGTTATAAAAATGAAAATCGCACCTCTTTAGTACTGTCATTGCATTGTATACTGCTAAACTAGCTCAACGACTGGCGTGGGGACCCACAAACTGTTGTACAAACTGACTCAGATCAGAACTTGACATTTTACTTAAGGCACAATGTGAGTAACGCTTCTAATTATATACATGTAAAAAAACATAAACACTGTTACTTACAAACCTGTACAATAATTATTCCTTATGCCGGGCCTTCAAGTTTATTAGTTAGCAAACTATTCTTAACGATCACGGTTTTATTCACGTAACTTTAATACTGTACTGGGATTGCAATAAGAACAGCATTGAAGCAAAACACTTTAGATCATTTTTTTGAGTCGTACATTGGTGAAATAACAACTGTCCTTCTATGAAAAACACGTGGAGTGCTTCAGAAACAAAGATTACTGAACGGTAAAGAAATCTACTACTACACGAACGTTATTTAATGTTATTATCGGAATTAATTACTTTTCAGAGCAGTAAAATAAGAAACTCGGGAATATCGGAGCACTTGCAGTAGGACTCTGCGTAGGTAAATGACTAAGAACAAAATATGGGTCTTCTACATAAAGTTCGAACAAAACGACATTATTATTTCGATACGAGACCAAATAACTGGTCCATGCAGTTCTACAGTACTCAACTAGTTATCTGAGACGAAGGTGGTGTCTGTGGCGATCTCCTGTGGCTACTCAAAAAGGCGGAAGAAATATCCGTGGCTCTTCGTGTATAATAAGCTCTGGAAATTCTCTTCATAGCGTCGGACTTTCGTCGGACACATCTAACCAATGTATGCCATGGATAACAAGCTAAACTACTTCCACCTCTGAGGCAATATTAAATAATCTTGCTGCTCTTGTTGCCTCGTTTAGCACACAAGAAGCGAACACTTTGCATGCTAGCCACCGACAGACTCTTGGCAAAAGGAGCGTTGCTGTTCGGCCTCCAGATCCACCTTTTCTATTCCCGCCATGAGAGTTTCATCCATGTTTTACGTGATCACAAACCTCAGCACACTATGCATGAACCAGTATCACAAGTAAGGTTTTAACATTTCCATTCTTTTACAAACCATTTAAAAAAATATATATCCGTAGATTTATTACATTTAAATAAATAACGAGCAAAATATTTACATAGATGTTACATGAAAGAACATGGTTATACAGATGTCACATTAAATAAAAGCTGAGAAAGAAATTATATTAGATAAGTACAGACAATGTAGATCACTGGCTCTATTCGTGACCATGTCGCTGCTTGTACAACAGTTTGTACAACAAATGATGTCCTTATTTACTATGAACTCTTTAACCGATGGTAAATGAATGACTATGGTTTAACCAAATAAACAGAAAGCCCTGTTCGGTAACTCCATTAATCTGACACTATCTTCACGGACATATCTCTATTTACCTGTACCGAGCTACTCCGTAATGCACATAATCTCTTTCAATGTAGTCTTTTCTGTGCCTGATACTGGCTTTGCTGTCTACAATACCCCATTAGCGTCTAACTAAACCTTTGAATAGAAAAATAATTTTTGTTGATCACTTCAATTTTTAAAATGAGGAAAGATAGATAATATTTAATTTCTGTTCATTCACCCCGAAGTAACGAGACAATTAGTATTATTTATTTCTTACAACCTTTTTTATAGAAGAAGCAATTTTCAGTGCATTGCGAGTGCTACTTGCAACTCCAGCCCAGAAAAGAAAGCTAGGTATCCACAATGAGAGTAAGATATTACAAAACTTGCACCCTCTTCACTATTCCTCTCCCTAGCCACATCTACTTCACCCACACCTTGCACCGCCATTTAAAATGAACCAAAATAGAATTTGTGCAGAATAGTTACGACTATTGTTCGTAAATGACTTGATTTCTGGACTACCTAACTTTGAACTGGCCGAAAATGGAACACATTTCTGGCTGACAAAGTTATGCATCTGATCAACACCCCTAATAATGACAATAAAAGTAACAATAATGATAATAACAATTACATTGCGTAGGCACTACAGCAGTGTAGCAGTCGTAGCATAGTTACCGTTGTGTTGTACCGCACTGTGAGCTAGTTGGTATATTGTTGTAAAGTGAATAATGAAGCAATTTATAGTCTTTTGCGGAAACTACCTACAACTCGAAGAACGTATTTTCATGAGATAAGCACAGCAATTTTACTGTCATAGTTGCGTGGTACAAAGTATGTGTGCAGTGGTTATGTGGACTGTGCGAAGAAGATAATGTCCATACATTTGTTTCATACGCTGGAGCCTTCACCATCTTGTGTCACCCGTTAATGCTGATATTTGGAAAAAAAAAATATTTTTATTAGTAAGTTACATACCCAGCATTTCAGTCTTATGAGACAGTAAGTCAATTTTAAAACTAATTTAGTCTCATGATAAAAATACAGTTGAGCCCTTTTTTTTACCTCTCAGAAAATTGCTTTTACCCCTCAGGAAGTAATTATCCTCAAGTTGGGAAGCACTGATCCAATCGATAACACCATTCATTGATAAACAAACTATCTGATGCTGCACTACATCCAACTTTTACATAAACAGTATATATATGAACACCCATTCACAAACTCAAGCCAGACAACAATGTATTAACATAGAATAAAACTTATATGCAAGTTCCCTGCTGTATATGAATGTGAGTAAACGATACTTACTTATCATTGTCTAAATTTAACGAATTAATGGCATGTAACAGTTACTAGCACGTACGGAACTGGTATACATCAGAGCACAAACATTAGCAGCATTAGATGACCGCGATTATTTATGAATATCTATATACCCCATCTAACTTACAAAAGACATCCCACAAGTTAACAGAAAGTGTCAGTCACTGGATATACACATACAGAAATGATACATTAACTGACTACGAGAATGATTACTGTCTCTGTCTAGTCTGCCAAAGTCTGACTAGTAACAGTTAACTTGAACCCCTTTTCAAAATATTGCATTGCGAGTTTAATTTATTCTTGATATTTCATTTGCATGTATCATGAGCGCTACATCCTAAGTTGTAGCAAATATGCTTTTGATATAGTTATCTGGCTGCTGTCAGAGTTCTACAGTATTTCTCAGAAGCTCCTACCTCGGGCTGAAGACAACTGGCTGTTGCAGTAAGTGGCTGCTTTATCTCTAGTCTCACTGCCGTGACTCATCTGTATTATCTTGTTGACAAACGGTGTCATCTGCCCCTCCTAACTGAATAAAATTTAGCTGGCAATGAATAGTATGCACTCCAAGCAGTAGTTCGATGTACATTAAACGCCTCGCAGAAGTAGAGGGAGAACCCAGGATTGGTTTCAACGAGATGTTTTGTAAAAACATAAATGTTACTAGCAATAACGAACACCCGCACTATTATATGTATTTGATAGGCGAGTTGTAAATTTATTCAAAACTTCATACGAACTCTGCTCTGTGCCTTCACAATAATCAATCAGCTCTATTTTCTTCGTACGGAAGTCAATGCAATATTCACTAATTCATGTAATCATTTCTTCCATTCGCCACAATTTGCACACACGGTAGGTGCCCTTTACCAAAATAATTAACTTTTTAAATGTTCGCTGTCAAGTTCGTCTCTTCTCCGCACTTCTTGTACCAGCGGACTGCTGTTACTGATATTCTGCTCCCACTCGACGTAGCTGCAACCCACTATTAAACATCTCGCATATATTTGAGAACAAAATGGCAATTATCATATATTACCGAAATTTCAGATCCTCCAGGCACGGAAACAATTATTCATTTTAAAATCCTAACATGTTTCGTGAGTTTGCGCCTTAATCAGTGTGCATTTTTATTCAAGTCTGTGAATCAAAATGTGTTCTAAGTATAAATTATAGGATCAAATGTTATTGTTGTTGTTGTGGTCTTCAGTCCACAACTGGTTTGATGCAGCTGTCCATGCTACTATATCCTGTGTAAGCTTCTTTCTTCATCTCCCAGTACGTACTGCAACCTTTTACCTTTTTTTTTTATCATCAGTCTACTGACTGGTTTGATGCGGCCCGCCACGAATTCCTTTCCTGTGCTAACCTCTTCATCTCAGAGTAGCACTTGCAACCTACGTCCTCACTTATTTGCTTGACGTATTCCAATCTCTGTCTTCCTCTACGGTTTTTGCCCTCTACAGCTCCCTCTAGTACCATGGAAGTCATTCCCTCATGTCTTAGCAGATGTCCTATCATCCTGTCCCTTCTCCTTATCAGTGTCTTCCACATATTCCTTTCCTCTCCGATTCTGCGTAGAACCTCCTCATTCCTTACCTTAGCAGTTGACCTAATTTTCAACATTCATCTATAGCACCACATCTCAAATGCTTCGATTCTCTTCTGTTCCGGTTTTCCCACAGTCCATGTTTCACTACCATACAATGCTGTACTCCAGACGTACATCTTCAGAAATTTCTTCCTCAAATTAAGGCCGGTATTTGATATTAGTAGACTTCTCTTGGCCAGAAATGCACTTTTTGCCATTGCTAGTCTGCTTTTGATGTCCTCCTTGCTCCGTCCGTCATTGGTTATTTTACTGCCTAGGTAGCAGAATTCCTTAACTTCATTGACTTCGTGACCATCAATCCTGATGTTAAGTTTCTCGCTGTTCTCATTTCTACTACTTCTCATTACCTTCGTCTTTCTCCGATTTACTCTCAAACTATACTGTGTACTCATTAGACTGTTCATTCCGTTCAGCAGATCATTTAATTCTTCTTCACTTTCACTCAGGATAGCAATCTCATCAGCGAATCGTATCATTGATATCCTTTCACCTTGTATTTTAATTCCACTCCTGAACCTTTCTTTTATTTCCATCATTGCTTCCTCGATGTACAGATTGAAGAGTAGGGGCGAAAGGCTACAGCCTTGTCTTACACCCTTCTTAATACGAGCACTTCGTTCTTGATCGTCCACTCTTATTATTCCCTCTTGGTTGTTGTACATATTGTATATGACCCGTCTCTCCCTATAGCTTACCCCTACTTTTTTCAGAATCTCTAACAGCTTGCACCATTTTATATTGTCGAACGCTTTTTCCAGGTCCACAAATCCTATGAAAGTGTCTTGATTTTTCTTTAGCCTTGCTTCCATTATTAGCCGTAACGTCAGAATTGCCTCTCTCGTCCGTTTACTTTTCCTAAAGCCAAACTGATCGTCACCTAGCGCATTCTCAATTTTCTTTTCCATTCTTCTGTATATTATTCTTGTAAGCAGCTTCGATGCATGAGCTGTTAAGCTGATTGTGCGATAATTCTCGCACTTGTCAGCTCTTGCCGTCTTCGGAATTGTGTGGAAAGTCGGTTGGTGTGTCGCCAGACTCATATATTCTATGGTCGTTTTGTTATCACTTCCCCCAATGATTTTAGAAATTCTGATGGAATGTTATCTATCCCTTCTGCCTTATTTGACCGTAAGTCCTCCAAAGCTCTTTTAAATTCCGATTCTAATACTGGATCCCCTATCTCTTCTAAATCGACTCCTGTTTCTTCTTCTATCACATCAGACAAATCTTCACCCTCATAGAGGCTTTCAATGTATTCTTTCCACCTATCTGCTCTCTCCTCTGCATTTAACAGTGGAATTACCGTTGCACTCTTAATGTCACCACTGTTGCTTTTGATGCCACCAAAGGTTGTTTTGACTTTCCTGTATGCTGAGTCTGTCCTTCCGACAATCATACCTTTTTCGATGTCTTAACATTTTTCCTGCAGCCATTTCGTCTTAGCTTCCCTGCACTTCCTATTTATTTCATTCCTCAGCGACGTGTATTTCTGTATTCCTGATTTTCGCGGAACATGTTTGTACTTCCTCCTTTCATCAATCAACTGAAGTATTTCTTCTGTTACCCATGGTTTATTCGCAGCTACGTTCTTTGTACCTATGTTTTCCATCCCAACTTCTGTGATGGCCCTTTTTAGAGATGTCCATTCCTCTTCAACTGTACTGCCTACTGCGCTATTTCTTATTGCTGTATCTATAGCGTTAGAGAACTTCAAACGTATCTCGTCATTCCTTAGTACTTACATATCCCACTTCTTTGCGTATTGATTCTTCCTGACTAATGTCTTGAACTTCAGCCTACTCTTCATCACTACTATATTGTGATCTAAGTCTATATATGCTCCTGGGTACGCCTTACAATCCAGTATCTGATTTCGGAATCTCTGTCTGACCATGATGTAATCTAATTGAAATCTTCCCGTATCTCCCGGCCTTTTCCAAGTATACCTCCTCCTCTTGTGATTCTTGAACAGGGTATTCGCTATTACTAACTGAAACTTGTTACAGAACTCGATTAGTCTTTCTCCTCTTTCATTCCTTGTCCCAAGCCCATATTGTCCTGTAACCTTTTCTTCTACTCCTTCCCCTACAACTGCATTCCAGTCGCCCATGACTATTAGATTTTCTTCCCTCTTTACATACTGCATTACCCTTTCAATATCCTCATACACTTTCTCTATCTGTTCATCTTCAGCTTGCGACCTCGACATGTATACTTGAACTATCGTTGTCGGTGTTGGTCTGCTGTCGATTCTGATTAGAACAACCCGGTCACTGAACTGTTCACAGTAACACACCCTCTGCCCTACCTTGCTATTCATAATGAATCCTACACCTGTTATACCATTTTCTGCTGCTGTTGATATTACCCGATACTCATCTGACCAGAAATCCTTGTCTTCTTTCCACTTCACTTCACTGACCCCGACTATATCTAGATTGAGCCTTTGCATTTCCCTTTTCAGATTTTCTAGTTTCCCTACCACGTTCAAGCTTCTGACATTCCACGCCCCGACTCGTAGAACGTTATCCTTTCGTTGATTATTCAATCTTTTTCTCATGGTAACCTCCCCCTTGGCAGTCCCCTCCCGGAGATCCGAATGGGGGACTATTCCGGAATCTTTTGCCAATGGAGAGATCATCATGACACTTCTTCAATTACAGGCCACATGTCCTGTGGATACACGTTACGTGTCTTCAATGCAGTGGTTTCCATTGCCTTCTGCATCCTCATGTCGTTGATCATTGCTGTTTCTTCCGCCTTTAAGGGGATTTCCCACCCCTAGGACAAGAGAGTGCCCTGAACCTCTATCCGCTCCTCCGCCCTCTTTGACAAGGTCGTTGGCAGAATGAGGCTGACTTCTTATGCCGGAAGTCTTCGGCCGCCAATGCTGATTATTTATCAAAATTTAGGCAGTGGCGGGGATCGAACCCGGGACCGAAGACGTTTTTGATTACGAATCAAAGACGCTACCCCTAGGCCACGGGTTACTGCAATCTACATCCTTCTTAATCTGTTTAGTGTATTCATCTCTTGGTCTCCTTCTACGATTTTTACCCTCCACGCTGCCCTCCAATACTAAATTGGTGATCCCTTGATGCCTCAGAACATGTCCTACAAACCGATCGCTTCCTCTAGTCAAGTTGTGCCACAAATTTCTCTTCTCCCCAATTCTATTCAACACCTCTCATTAGTTGTGTGATCTACCCATCTAATCTTCAGCATTCTTCTGTAGCACCACATTTCGAAAGCTTCTATTCTCTTCTTGTCCAAACTATTTATCGTCCATGTTTCACTTCCATACATGGCTGCACTCCATACAAATACTTTCAGAAACGACTTCCTGACACTTAGATCTATACTCGATGTTAACAAATTTCTCTTCTTCAGAAACGCTTTCCTTGCCATTGCCAGTCTACGTTTTATATCCTCTCTACTTCGACCATCATCAGTTATTTTGCTCCCCAAATAGCAAAACTCCTTGACAATTGTAAGTGTCTCATTACCTAATCTAATTCCCTCAGCATCACCCGACTTAATTCGACTACATTGCATTATCCTCGTTTAGCTTTTGTTGATGTTCATCTCATATCCTCCTTTCAAGACACTGTCCATTCGGTTCAACTGCCCTTCCAAGTCCTTTGCTGTCTCTGACAGAGCTGCAATCTCATCGGCGAACCTCAAAGTTTTTATTTCTTCTCCCTGGCCTTTAATTCCTACTCCAAGTTTTTCTTTTGTTTCTTATACTGCTTGCTCGATATACAGATTGAATAACATCGGGGATAGGCTACAACTCTGTCTCACTCCCTTCCCAACCACAGCTTCCGTTTCATGCGCCTCGACTCTTATAACTGCCATCTGGTTTCTGTACAAATTGTAAATAGCCTTTCGTTCCCTGTATTTTACCCCTGCCACCTTCAGAATTTGAAAGAGAGCATTCCAGTCAACATTGTCAAAAGCTTTCTCTAAGTCTACAAATGCTAGAAACGTAGGGTCAAATATTAGGCCTAAAACCACTTTATCTCTAGTGTGATTATTGCTTTAGCCGGCCGAAGTGGCCGTGCGGTTAAAGGTGCTGCAGTCTGGAACCGCAAGACCGCTACGGTCGCAGGTTCGAATCCTGCCTCGGGCATGGATGTTTGTGATGTCCTTAGGTTAGTTAGGTTTAACTAGTTCTAAATTCTAGGTGACTAATGACCTCAGCAGTTGAGTCTCATAGTGCTCAGAGCCATTTGAACCATTGATTATTGCTTTATTCACTAGACTGCTAGATTCTGTAAGACTTCTTGACTCTCTGTGGCATATCATCACTGCAAAGAAACTTCTAAAGAAACAGAGATTACTACATAATAAGTGTAAAACAGTGCATAGGGCTTTATATAGAGAGATGCTGAATGAATCCCGTTTAGCTGTGAAGAGAGTAATGCGTCAAGGTTTCAATGACTACCGT
Source organism: Schistocerca piceifrons (assembly GCF_021461385.2). NCBI lineage: Eukaryota > Metazoa > Arthropoda > Insecta > Orthoptera > Acrididae > Schistocerca > Schistocerca piceifrons. The sequence continues at coordinate 1,148,672,727 of NC_060138.1, forward strand.
AACAGAATATTGTCAAACGATCTTTCACAAAACCCAAAGAAATTGTGGTCGTATGTAAGAGCTGTTAGTAGCAGCAACGTCAGCGCCCACTCCCTAGCGAAAGAGACAGGGACTGAGACTGAGGGTAGCAAAGCAAACGCTGGAATGCTTAACTCTGTTGTTAAAAGTTCCTTTACTGCGGAAAACCCAGGAGAACTACCCCACTACCACTTGTAACACCTATTTTCGAACCTATTTTGTATCTGTATCGATAATTCTATGTCAATTTGTGGTGTTCCTTATACAGGGTGTTACAAAAAGGTACGGCCAAACTTTCAGGAAACATTCCTCACACACAAATAAAGAAAAGAAGTTATGTGGCCATGTGTCCGGAAATGCTTAGTTTCCATGTTAGAGCTCATTTTAGTTTCGTCAGTATGTACTGCTCAATGGAGCACGTTATCATGATTTCGTACGGGATACTCTACCTGTGCTGCTAGAACATGTGCCTTTACAATTACGACACAACATATGGTTCATGCACGATGGAGCTCCTGCACATTTCAGTCGAAGTGTTCGTACGCTTCTCAACAACAGATCCGGTGACCGATGGATTGGTAGAGGCGGACCAATTCCATGGTCTCCACGCTGTCCTGACCTCAACTCTCTTGACTTTCATTTGTGGGGGCATTTGAAAGCTCTTGTCTACGCAACCCCGGTACCAAATGCAGAGACTCTTCGTGCTCGTATTGTGGACGGCTGTGATACAATACGCCATTCTCCAGGGCAGCATCAGCGCATCAGGGATTCCATGCGACGGAGGGTGGATGCATGTATCCTCGCTAACGGAGGACATTTTGAACATTTCCTGTAACAAAGTCAGGTCACGCTGGTACGTTCTGTTGCTGTGTGTTTCCATTCCATGATTAATGTGATTTGAAGAGAAGTAATAAAATGAGCTCTAACATGGAAAGTAAGCGTTTCCGGACACATGTCCACATACCATATTTTCTTTCTTTGTGTGTGAGGAATGTTTCCTGAAAGTTTGGCCGTACCTTTTTGTAACACCTTGTATAGAATGTTGTATCTATCATGGAAATTCTTTGACTACGTATACATATTTCAGTTACGTGAACTTTTGAACTATGTTGTTTAAACTATGCTGGTGAATTTAAGTAACTACTGGAATAATTGTTATATAATGTACTGTAAATAACTTGGTCCATAGCTATGGGACGTAAGGTTAAATGTAAAAGATGTAGGGAAGCCCCGCAGCTACGGAAGGAACCTGGCTTAGTGGAATAGGTGTGGTTGGCATACGAGTGGCAACTCGTCCTTTGTGACGGGTAAGGAGTCTGGACTGAGCAGTGCTGTGGTAACACCTCATTGTGATGGCATACTTTCTGGCCCTATGAATATAATTCCGACGCCGACACGCTAGGCCAACAGTACAGCTACGATTGCATCGCCGCCAGGTTAATAACCACTGCAAATTAAGCCACCAGTACCACCAGCCTTCCACTAAATTGTTTATATTTGGCACTCTGTAAACGGACCAGGTATTTGTGAAATATGGTTGATTTTGTAATAACAATTGTGGTGTTGCTAAAAACTCTATCTTACAGCCGTGATTATCCCAAGTCACAAGCCTGGACAGGAATCCTATCCTAGTGAATTTCATTCCAAGTGTCCAAATTTACTATGAGAAAGTGGTTGAACTTGAATGTAATGTTGTGTTGTCTTTTGTATAGCCGATTATACTTCTGAGTATAGATACAGTAGGAGGAGCACACTTCCAGTGTACAAGACAGTGGACACATTTTCAATTACACCAAATGAGACTGGTCAACAGGAGTTACTGCAAGGACCTATTACTTTTGTTGGTTGCAAAGTGGGGGCCGGAAGTTCTGACGTCATGGTGCTTGGTAACTGTGTCGAGAGGCAGCAGCATGTTCATTCGAACTCGAGGCAGCCGCACGAAGCACACAGCCATGCCGTACCGTCGTAGAAGATACAGGAGGAGGAGCACACTTCCAGTGTACAAGACAGTGGATACATTTTCAATTACACCAAATGAGACTGGTCAACAGGAGTTACTGCAAGGACCTATTACTTTTGTTGGTTGCAAGATTCAATTTTCTTGTACTACAACAAAAGTAGTTAGTGGCAATGCATGGTTAACAATTGCTGTTGTGAGAGGTACTGACAAAGCTCTTGAAGGATTGGAAGCTTACAATGAGAGGGACATTATTTCTTATCGCACTTTTGCAGTTGGAGTTATACCTAACCGTAATTATGGAACATGTGTTGTTACAACAGACAAGCCATTTTCACTTTACACAAGGAATCGTCTGAGGATTTTCATGGCTGTGTGAATTTGCCTTATGCTGCTGTGTAAGGCGTGTGACCTTGAAGCGGACGTAGCCGCTGAGCAAGGCTGCCGGGCAACACGGGCCCTAGTATTACTAGGCCCGTGTTGCTGGAAAATCAAAATTGCGCAACACTGATAAGGCGTGCTGGCTCTGTGCGAGCGAGTGGGGGCCGGAAGTTCTGACGTCATATAAAAGTACATTTGTTATTTGAAGAGTTATAATTTGTTGTTCTTTACTTAATTAATAATTAATTATATGAATGCCTAACGTTTCTCTTACATACTGGTGTAGTTTTGTTAATGAGCACCGTTCTTCAAACCATGGAAGTTAAGGGTCCTCATGTACAATTGAAACAATGCAAAGGCTCCTTTAGAGTCAGTGTGGATAGATTTGCATTCTGTTTAGTTACGTCAAACCAAGTTTAAGAAAGAACTATTTGCTGTGTTATCTATTCTAATGCAAGATGGTTAATACTTAGGAACATAGACCATGTACTAAGCAATGAAGTTATAGATTATGTCCATTAGCAGATTCTATTAGTTAAATTCAAAATCATTTGAAGCTTCTCGCTGTTCAGTATTGCTACTAGTTTCATGTTGGTCCGTAATTGGTTTTATAAACTGTTACACCTAGTTCATTTAAGCTACGTGTTGTTGAGAGGCATATGTTGCTATTAACTATCTCATTGGCCATTTGTTTGTCTGATTTACTAGTTACTAGCATATTTATCTGCAAGGTTAGGTTACTGTGTTGTAGTGTGAACAGATATAATTAAAGAGTTTAGTTTGTGTGTCAAGGAAGGTTAGGTTAGCCTTAGCATTGCCTTCTGCTTCATCATTTTGCACAAGAATGCCTAATTAGTTTGGCGACCGGTTTTAATATGTAATATTACGACTTACTTTTGTGCTGGGAGAAGTCTGTTCGTGACACACCTATTTACTGTTGTTTATACTCTTCTGGTGTGTTTCGGAAACGAATCCCAGGTTGATTGTTCTGTTATGTCACGGTTAACTTTTCAAAAATTCCTCGCAGAGGTATAACGTTAGCATCGATTGCCGTTTTAAGGTGGTCGGTGGTACCGTTCCACACTGAAAAGTTGAATGAAATAAGTAGCATTGTCAATGATGTTGATAAACAGCTGAAATCGTTAAAACTGAACAAAGTTCCAGAAACCAATTGAATCTCTGTCAGATTCCATACTGAATTCTGTCAGATTCCATACTGCGGCTGAGTTAGCCCATCTTCTAACTATAATCTATTGTAGATCCTTCAAACAAAAAAATCATGTCCAGTTCTTGAAAAAAAAAAAAAACCACAGGTTACACCAGTTACAAGAAGGGTAGTAGAACTGATCCACAAGACTAGCGTCCAATATGCTTGACATCGATTTGTTGTAGAATTTTAGAACATATTCTGAGCTCATACATAATTAGGTATCTCGAACAGAATGAACTTCTACATGACAACCAGCACGTATTCCGAAGACACTGATCATGTGAAACCGAACTTGCACTTTTCTCGCATGTCATACTGAAGCTTTTGGATCGAGTCAGGCAGGTGGATGCAGTATTTCTTGATTTCCGAAAAATGTTTGTCTCAATACCACATCTACGCTTATTGTCATATTAGGTGACTCAAATTTGTGACTGGAATGAGGACTTTTCGGTAGGGAGGTCGCAGCATGTCATCTTGGATGGAGAGTCATCGTCAGATGTACACTACTGGCCATTAAAACTGCTACACCGCGAAGAAATTCAGATGATATACGGGTATTCATTGGACAAATATATTATACTAGAACTGACATGTGATTACATTTTCACGCAATTTGGGTGCATAGACCCTGAGAAATCAGTACCCAGAACAACCACCTCTGGCCGTAATAACGACCTTGATACACTTGAGCATTGAGTCAAACAGAGCTTGGATGGCGTGTACAGGTACAGCTGCCCATGCATCTTCAACACAATACCACAGGTGGTCAAGAGTAGTGACTGACTTATGGTGACGAGCCAGTTGCTCAGACACCATTGACCAGACGTTTTCAATTGGTGAGAGATCTGGAGAATGTGCTGGCCAGGGCAGCGATCTAACATTTTCTGTATCCAGCAAGGCCCGCACAGACCTGCAACATGCGGTCGTGCATTATCCTTCTGAAATGCAGGGTTTCGCAGGGATCGAATGAAGGGTAGAGCAACGGGTCGTAACACATCTAAAATGTAACGTCCACTGTTGAAAATGCCGTCAATGCGGACAGGAGGTGACCGAGACGTGTAACCAGTGACACCCCGTACCATCACGCCGGGTGATACGCCAGTATGGCGATGACGAATACAAGCCTCCGATGTGCGTTCACCGCGATTTCGCCATTCACCGATGCGACCATCATGATGCTGTAAACAGAACCTGGATTCATCCAAAAAAATGACGTTTTGCCATTCGTGCTCCCAGGTTCGTCATTAAGTACACCATCGCAGGCGCTGCTGTCTGTGATGCAGCGTCAAGGGTAACCGCAGCCATGGTCTCCGAGCTGATAGTCCATGCTGCTGCAAACATCGTCAAACTGTTCGTGCAGATGGTTGTTGTCTTGTAAACGTCCCCATCTGTTGACTCAGGGATCGAGACGTGGCTGCACGTTCCGTTACAGCCATGCGGATAAGATGCCTGTCATCTCGATTGCTAGTGATACAAGGCCGTTGGGATCCAGCACGGCGTTCCGTATTACCCTCCTGAACCCACCGATTCCATATTCTGCTAACAGTCATTGGACCTCGCCCAACGTGAGCAGCAATGTCGCGATACGATAAACCGCAATGGCGATAGGCTACAGTCCCACCTTTATCAATGTCGGAAACGTGATGGTACGCATTTCTGCTCCTTACACGAGGCATCAGAACAACGTTTCACCAGGCAACGCCGGTCAACTGCTGCTTGTGTATGAGAAATCGGTTGGAAACTTTCCTCGTGTCAGCACGTTGTAGGTGTCACCACCGCGCCAAAATTGTGTGAATGCTCTGAGAAGCTAATCATTTGCATATCACTGCATCTTCTTCATGTTGGTGAAATTTCACGTCTGTAGCACATCATATTCGTGGTGTAGCAATTTTAATGGCCAGTAGTGTAAAAGTAGCTTCGGATGTGCCCTAGGGAAGTACCTTGAGACCTCTGATGTTCATGTTGTATATTAATGACCTTGTAGGCAATATTAATAGTAATCTAGGGCTTTTTACAGATGACGCAGTCATCTGCAGAGTGTTGTTAAATGAGTAACGGGCTTTTAACGCTTTATAATAGTCATTATATTAAACTGAGAGTTATAAATGATATGTCAAATGAAAGAGCAACTCAAACAGTTTTACCAAGAACCTTATAGGTGTTCAGCGTGAGCATCATTTGTCACACGGCATACATGAAGTCTATAGCCGAGTTTTCTGGATCATGTACCCTTCAGTGATGAATCGACCTTTCACCTTAGTGGACATGTCAACACTCACAATGTGCGCATCTGGGGCTCAGAAAATCCTCACAAGGTGGTACAAATGCAACGAGATTCCCCTAAATTGACTGTTTTTTGTGCCGTATCCCGGCCGAAATTTTATGGGCCTTTCTTTTTTGGTGAACCTACTGTAACTGGTACTTCTTATTCTTACCTTGATACACTAGAGCAATGGCTCTTCCTTCAGTTGGAAGAAGATGGGCCAGATAACTTCATATTGCAGCAAGATGGTGCGCCACCTCACTGGCATAGCGAAGTACGCGATTGGTTGGAAAGGCCGCAAGGGGCCCACCCACAGGGCTTGCTTTGCATGGCCTCCACGTTCACCCGACCTAACGCCATGCGATTTTTTCCTTTGGGGTTTCATCAAGGATCGTGTGTAGAGATGGGCAAACTCGTTCATCCTTGGGAACTAGTTCACTGGTTATCGTTCTTTTGGGAACCGTTCATTTTTACTCGTTCACCGTTCGTTTGTGCTTGGTATATGGTTCTTATGAAAAACTGAAAACTAATAGTGTAGGTGACTGAAGGATGGAGGGCACCAAGTGTGGGGGGGGGGGGGCACTTGCCTCCCACCTGGACTACAGAGTTTTTTATTCATTAAAGAATTGTAGAAGTAATTTCCATGATTCTGCAGAACCTCTCGTTTAGCCAACTGTAGCTTTGTGTATCTGATCGCAGGAAAATAACATAGGTTCTTTATGACTGGTTTATTTTTGTTTATAACCAGTAGTATTCTCATTTCTGATAGTTTCATGCTTCAGATTTTTCGCTTTCAGTATCAGTTTGAGGTTACTACTAATTGATAAAAATATATTTCCTACATATTTTGCTGTTTTATTTCCTAACTTACTGGATATTTTCTTGAATACATGTTAAATGCTCGCGTAAAATGATGTAATGTTAGATCGTCAACTTGAGAAATGATTCATTTCCAGAGTCATATTAATAACACAGAAAGGTTTACTTCAAAGACGATAATCGTGAATCACGCCTGTCTTATGACTATCAGAGTAGACTACTCATAATAAATACGAATATTGAGTCGATATCCATCATTTCGCGGAGAGCTCCGATGACGTGACACACCTAAAAAATGATCAATTAATTTATATCAAAAATGGCCATTTTAGATCCTTTCCCCCGTCCTTGGAATAATTTCTGCGGACACTCACGACTATTAGTATTGTACCCTACAAGCACAACGTTTTACAGTGTTGGATAAAAATTATAGAAACAGTTTTTTAAATTACAATTCATAAATCTTTCTTTTACGACACAGACTTATTTCCAACAAAAAAGTATTACAAGTAGTACAAAAATTGTAGTATTTAAATAAATAATATACATTTTATAAACTCAAGTGGGATCAGACATTTTCGAAACACGTACTGTAAGTAGGCTGTTTATGTTATCTTTATGTAAGTAGGCTGTTGAGGTTCTTATGTAAGTAGGCTGTTTAGGATTTCTTATTGGTAACGCCACCTCTGTATGAAAATCACTGGCTGTGCTGTGTGCAGTCTGTGGCTGCTTTGCATTGTTGTAATACTCGCCATTGTAATGTTAGGCAGCTGGCTGTGAACAGCGCGTAGCGTTGGGCAGTTGGAGGTGAGCCGCCAGCAGTGGTGGATGTGTGGAGAGAGATGGCGGAGTTTTGTAATTTTTCATGAACTGGTATATTTATATATGATGATATCAAGGTAAATACATTGTTTGTTCTCTATTAATATCTTTCATTTGCTAACTATCCCTATCAGTAGTTAGTGCCTTCAGCAGTTTGAATCTTTTATTTAGCTGGCAGTAGTGGCGCTCGCTGTATTGCAGTAGCTTGAGCAGCGAAGATTTTGTGAGGTAAGTGATTTGTGAAAGGTATAGTTTAATGCTAGTCAGGGCCATTCTTTTGTAGGGAATTTTGAAAGTCAGATTGCGTTGCGCTAACAAAATATTGTGTGTCAGTTTAAGGTCAGTCCTGTATAAATTGTTCAAAGGGGACGTTTCATATGTCGACCCTTAGCCTAGGATACCTCACTGGAATCTTCTGATTTTTTCTTGTAGTTTGTGTATTTAGTGTAGCTTTTGTTTATTGCTAGCGCGTAATTGTAGAGAGAATTTCCTTTGTAGTTGCAGTCTTTCATTGTTGTATAGTAAAACAGTTGTGGCATGCATGTAGATTTGCACCAAGTCTTTCGCAGCTGCGATTGCAATTAACTAGATATTATTTTCAGTGCTATGTTAATGTATTCTCTTATTTTTGATCTTCAAATTGTGTTTTTCTGTGTTGTCGTGTGAAATACTGTGACAATAATGGCGTGTGAAAAACGTAACACTAGGCTCCAAACTAAACTGAGAAATAATAGTGATGACGAGCGTAGCTTATCAGCGCCGCCGAGTAATGAATTTACTAATGTTCAAAGTAGTAATTTGGTAACTGTACACAGGGAAATGGAGCGGGCGTCAAACAATGGCGTGGACAGTGAAACAATTAGTGAAGAGGGAAGTATTACCGATCGACCGGTCGGCAATAGCTCGCCTCAGGAAGCCGAAATGACACGACACGATCTCGCAAATACTGTAGATTCAGGTTTTGGATCCTCACCGTTTTCTCAAATAAGTCAAGACACATTTTCTGCTTGTCAAAATGTGAATGTTTCCGGTGTAAATTCACTGCCGAAAAGCACTGAGGAACATGTTTCAGACACCAATGCATTGTTATTACATTTAATACAACAAATGGGACAGACACAGCAAAAGCTTCAAAAGTTAGACACAGTGGAACAAAATCTTAAAAAGTTAGACACAATGGAACAACACCAGAGACAAACACAGCAACAGTTAGACACAGTGGAACAAAATCTCAAAAAGTTAGACACAATGGAACAAAATCTTCAAAAGTTAGACACTACACTTGAACAAACACGTGAAGATTTAACCACTGAGTTACATAACATTGAATCGAAATGTCAAAAAGTCTGTAATGACGTAAAAACACAAATTTGTGAGCATTTTCAACCTATTTTTTCGCGGCATGAAAATGCATTACAGAATCACGAAGCAGCCATAAAAGAACTGCAAACCATTGTTCATGAAAATCATGAGACCTTGCAAGCTAAATTTGACTCAGTTGCATCTACCGATTCGGTTACGCAACTTGCAAAAACTCAGGAAAACTTAAAGGACACAGTAGATACTCTGAAACTTGGTTCAGAAAAACACACTGAGGAAATGTGTTCACTATCGGAGAAAGTAGCCGAACTTTCGGATCAGGTCACTAACTTATCTACAAAGGTAGATGATGATCTGAATGACACAAGACCTGTAGCCTTCACTGACACTGAAGAGTGCGAACAAATTAGGAAATTCAAACAAAATCAGAATCAGATTAATACGCAACACCAAAGAGAAATCCGGGAAGTACAAGATCAGCTGACACAGTTAATACAAGAATTACGTATTTCAGAGGATACTCGTGCCCCAACTTGGGAAGAGGGACTTAGAAACACGGAAAAGCCGCAAAATAATAACACAGGGCATTTCGGAAGTTATGAAAGAAATTGGCAATGTGCACCGAATTTTGAGATGGAACGGCCGACACGACCTAACAATGACCGATATGCGACTCGCCGACATGATGATTTTGACTATAAGCTGTTCATTACTACACGTAAATTCAAAACGTTTAAGAATTCTGCCAACGACATTCATCCACAAGCGTGGCTCCATCAATTCTCTCATTGTTTCCCTCCCAACTGGTCATTGGAGCACAGGTTAGAATTTATGTGTGGCTACTTAGAGAATGAACCAGCTGTAAGAATGCGATCGGTCATTCACGATTGCCACAGTGAAGGAGAATTTTACCATGCCTTCCTCTCAGCATATTGGTCTCAAGCCACACAAGACCGGGTAAAACATGGTATCATAATGATGAAACATTTCGAACAATCTGAATTTTCCAGTCTTGTGAAATATTTTGAAGACATGTTGCACAAGAATCAATACCTGTCAAACCCATACAGCCCCTCAGAACTCATCCGCATTTGCTTAATCAAACTGCCTAAACATTTACGACATATTATTTTAGCAGGACGTTGCAAAGACGACATTGAAGCTTTTCAGGGACTGTTACAAGAATTAGAAATTGACACTGACAATCGCGGAACGCGAAACCAGGAACACAACAATTACAGGTCACATCCGTCGCAAATCCGCGATGAAAGAAGTAATAACTGGACACGACAAGGCTATTCTCACAACACAAATCGTGACCAAAATAGACACCACCCGTATGACAACCGTTGGCAGAGTAGTAATAACTACAGGGAAAGATCACCTCTCCGCAATAATGACTATCACAGAGACAATCAGAGAAACAGACAATATGGGAACCAAAACAATTATTATCAAGGGAGACAGAATAACTTTAGACGGAACGGTCCAGCGCGCAGTTTCGATTCAGGGAGAAATTCTCCACCACGTGACCGACAAGAAAGAAACTATGGCATCTACCGACATGACGACAGACGATATGATCGTAACGACAGACCTGAATTGCATCAGAACTGGCGGGATTTAAACAGGGCAGGGCCCTCTCGAGGAGGTGAATTTGTAGAAGTTAGGTCTCCAAATCCCAATAACGACGCGCGCCAACAAAGAGACAATAGGCAATGACTCACACCGCTGGCAGCCACAAAACATACTTATGAAACTGACGACGCAGCTGCCGTAGCTAGTAATTACGTAAAAATGGAAGACATTAGGGACATCTTACTCCAGGAACACGACATAAAACATAACAATATTGCATATCCTGTGATTCACATTACAGTAAATGATGTAAAATTTACGGCAGTACTTGACTCTGGCAGTCCCATTTCAGTAATTAGTGAAACAGCCTTTAGCAAATGCAACAAATCGAACGATTGTCCCACACTTCCGTTACGTAAGATTAAATTACAAGGTGCAATCTTTGGAAAAAGTGTAGATGTACGCCAACAAACCAACTTAGAATTCTATTGTCAAAGCCACAGCTTCTCTATGAGCTTTCTCATTGTTCCATTATTGTCGACGGAAATTATATTGGGAGTAGACTTTTTGAATGAATACAAAGCAATCTTAAACTTTCACGATGCTGAAATAGGTTTAGAGAAGGAAGGTAAGTCAATAGCTTTGAAATTTGAAGATTGGCTCTCAAACCATGACGAAGAAATCAATCGGCTTTACCTTCTGTTGGACAACAATTCGGAATTTTCTACGGAACTAGACACTAACAATCACTCTGCAAGAACTGACAGGGATGATATCGACGGCATATTTGAAATTAATGAGTTAATTCAGAATAAAATTCAAACAATTGAGAATTGTAATGACACTGATAGGCAGGACCTTTTTGAGATTTTACAAGAACATTCCACAGTTTTTACTCACAAAACAGGAACAATCAAGGGATTTCAATACCAATTTCGTGTTCGTGAGCATGCTAAATTTTGTGTTAGACCATACGTAATTCCGGCGCATTATAGGGACCGTGTTAGAACAGAAATACAATCTATGCTTGACGAGGGCATTATTGAGCCTGCAGTAAGCTCATACAACAATCCGTTACATGTTGTTGAGAAGAAAAATGGATCGATCAGGCTTGTCTTAGATTCGAGACAAATCAATACTATCATTATTCCTGAAACAGACAGGCCACAGACGATGGAAGAACTTCTTCAAAATTTTAATGGTGTAAAAGTGTTGTCTTCCATTGATCTCAGATCCAGCTTTTATCAGATCGAACTTCATCCAGAATGTAGAAAATACACAGCTTTCCTTTGTTTCGGCGTTTGTTATCAGTTTCGGAAACTTCCCTTTGGTTTGAACATTTCTTCAGCAGCATTCATTCGCGGGCTAAATTCGATATTACCTGAGTTCTTAAAACGTCACATCACCTTATATGTGGACGATATTCTAATAGCAGAAGCTTCATGGGAACTACATAATCGCATCCTCAACAGTTTGTTACGTATTTTTGCAGAATCTGGAATTACAGTTAACTTGGAAAAGTCTGAATTCGGTAGGACAAAGGTGAAGTTTTTGGGACATATTATTTCTTCTGAAGGCATTCAGCCGGATCCTGAAAAGTTAGAAGCAATCAGAGCCATTCCAGTTCCATCCACAAAAAGACAAGTCCGCAGTTTTCTAGGTCTCGTAAATTTTTACCGTCGTTTTCTGAATATGCAAATTCTTGTTACACCAAAACTTTGTTCTCTCACTGGAAAAAATACTATTTGGAACTGGGACGAACAAGCACAGTTGGAATTCAATTCTTTGAAAGAAGCGTTACTTCACGCGCCAATCTTAGCCCATCCAGATCTGTCACAAGATTTCTGCCTTAGCACGGTTTCTTCTAAAGTCGGTCTTGGTACCCATTTATTTCAAGAAGCCATAGAAAATGACACTACCGTTCAGAAAACCATTGCTTTTGCTAGCCGAGTGCTAACAAAATCTGAAAAAAATTATTCCGTTACTGAATTAGAAGCTTTAGCTATCGTTTGGGCATTTAACAAATTCCGTTTCTTTCTTTCTGGTAAGCACGTAAAAGTATACAGTGATCATCGTGCATTACAATTTCTTATGTCTTCAAAATTAAATCATGACAGGTTAAAACGTTGGGCATTGTTTCTGCAAGAATTCCGCTTCACAATAGTCTACATTCCCGGCAAGGAGAACATTGTTGCGGACGCACTGTCACGCGCACCGGCTGGGCATGAGAAAAGTACCACAGAAGGCAACCTCGAGAAAAATTTCAGTATTCTTTACATTCAGAAAGTCGCCTTTGAAAACTTCATCACCACATCTTTAAAGGACATTGCTCATGAACAAGATAAAGATCCGATTTGGAAAGACATCAAGAGCAAATGGCATGAAAAGACACACACACAGATTCGGCATTATTACCTGGTTAGAAACAACATACTCTTCAAACGCTGCACTGTTGATGACAAGCTATGGGTACTTTGCATTCCAGACGATTTTGTTAATAAGCTCATTTGGTACATTCATTTCAGCTACGCACATTTTGGCCCACGAAAATGTTATCATATTCTTCGAACGACTTGTTATTTTAACAATATGGAAAAGCGAATTCGAAGAGTCTTGTCTATTTGTAAACTTTGTCAAAAGGCGAAACCATCTACTGTCTCACATCGTGCTCCGTTGTTTCCCATCATTCCTTCTAAATTAAAAGAATTTGCTGCTGTTGATCTCTTGGGACCGCTTGTCAGAACATCTAATGGATTTTCGTACGTTCTAGTCGCTGTTGAACTTACTTCAAAATTTGTTTCTTTCACACCGTTACGTAAAGCCACTGGACGGTCTGTATCCAACGCCTTTGTTAAAAATTTCTTACGTGAAGTTGGCCACGTTGCTAAAGTCATTTCAGATAACGGACCGCAATTTAGATCTGCTGTTTGGTCACGCATGCTTCGCAACCATAAAATCAAACCTGTTTTTATTTCATTGTACTCACCACATTGTAACCCCTCCGAACGGATTATGAAAGAAATCAATAAGCTCTGCAGGCTTTATTGTCACAGAAAGCATCAGCATTGGGACAGATATTTACACTTATTTCAAAACGTGCTGAATGAAATGCCTCATGATTCCACTGCTTTACCACCTACTCTTGTACTGAAGAATGAAGAACCACCGAACAGAATCAGAGAGCTTGTACCTTTCCCGAATACACGTAAACTTCGACACAAAGACATAATTGATTTGGCTCTTAAAAATGTAAAATCTGCAGCAGACAAAAGGAGAAAACTACACGGTAAAGCAAATGCAAAGAAATTGTATATTGGTCATAAAGTTCTCATTAAAGCTCATTCATTGTCACATAAGAAGAAACACTTGAGTCACAAATTCTTTCTAGTTTACAATGGACCTTACAGAATCCGACGTATACCACATGATAATTGCGTTGAAGTGGAAACTCTGCGTACTAGGAAGAGTAAAGGTTTACACCACATTTCTCATGTAAAACCATTTATTGACAGATAATCTGCCTTTTAACTTTGTCTTTGCCATAAAACGTTTCACTTCACGTTACTAGTATGCTTTAGAAACTGTTAACATGTAACAATGTTTGAAGTGAAATATCCAGTCAAGAACCAAGAGAACTTATTTAAACAGAAATGACGAATGCATTGTTATAGTGAACAGACGTCACAGTGTTATTGTGTGTGTACATTCTTGCTTGTTTGTTGCACGATTACGTGACGACTATAAGGCTCACATACTTAGAACATTTACCAGTACTGCTAATGAGATTTTAATGCAACATTTTGGTTTATTTGAAAATACATTCTGAATTTAAAGTGCTTTCTGAGAGATACCAGATGACACAGAGGTTAGTTTATGTGACAGCTACACGATTTTATCACGACGCTACTAATGAGTGACAATTTACAATGTTGATTTTGCGGTGTTTCTGTTTTATATCTGCACAGTTTTCTGAATTCTTCTGGAAAGAAAAACATGTTTTAGTAGTAACTTTTGTGGTATAGCAACAATGAGACAGCCTTTTTCGTGGCACAACATTACGTTACTGTACAGTGCTTTCTTCATCACGCCAATAAGTATAATAACTACGATATCTATACGCAAAGCATTTCACTTTTATTTATCATGAGGTAAGTACATTGGCTTCTGCAGAACTTAGCTTTCGGAGGAAAATAACTACGACACTTCCACAGAGATTATCTTACAACAAGATGCACATTTAGCGCTACAGGACACGCATTTCAGTGATCAATTTTATACTTAAAACATTTATTTTTAAAGATTTTTGAATTACAAAGAAAGTTTTCCGTGATATATTTCATTCCATTGGTGTAATCTGTAACACCTGAGGGTATAATTACATTAATCCTCAGGGGGGTACACGCCTACTTTGTGTACCATGTGTTTGGCAAGCACAAGGAACCCTAGCTAATATGGTATTTGCTTATACAACTTTACACATCGGTACCATATTTCTCTAACACACAAATTACACAGCTATCTGATCATTTAACTGAGAGAGACAAACATTTATTTTTACTATATCAGTGACACATGTTTACGCAATTACACAGTTGGATAACTTCACACTTATGAAACTGTATTTTGTCTGTACTTTGTAAACTGTTCATATTTTTTCGGAATCACTGTGATACTATGAGAGCTTTGAATGATATATTGGGTATGAGATCATGATTTTTAAAGTAC
This sequence comes from Schistocerca piceifrons, assembly GCF_021461385.2. Lineage (NCBI taxonomy): Eukaryota > Metazoa > Arthropoda > Insecta > Orthoptera > Acrididae > Schistocerca > Schistocerca piceifrons. Next base: position 1,148,687,820 of record NC_060138.1, read on the forward strand.
GTTTGAGGTAGATGACACTATTTAAATGAGCAGAGAATTCTTTTTAGGCTTAGAAATTATTGGAGGAAGCTACGACGATTTTGAGATTTGACTGAGGTGTTATGATGTTATTATTACGACGACGATGTGTATTATGTTGTTGAGGAATGTTTATTATGCTACATATTTCTTATGATGAAATACTGAAGAAGTGTCGACGAATAAGGTAAGGAATAATGAGTAGTGTTTAGGGACTCTGATTTGTGGAAAAGGTTGTTGGAAACCAAGAATCGTACTTTAAGAGTTATGAAATGTGTGTGTATATTCGTGAATGTATTACAATGCAGACGAAAATTTTTTTGGACACTGTTATATCAATAGCATTTTGTTTCTACAGATTTGCAACGCTAATTCTTGACCTGTGAAATATTTCTATGTGAGACGGTAGCAGAAACTGCTGTCGTAAATATTTCCGTACGAAAGTTAAGTGACCACCTGCACGTAATGCGTCGCGGGCACCCAGCTGTGTCAGACGCCTGGAGAACAAGCCATTAGTGTGAGTGCCTCGTCAGAAGCACAGGTAGAAAAAAAAAAAGGAAAGGGAAGGCCATTGTCCGCGCTACTGACATCTCCTTGTTGAAAGCATACTGTGGAGCTCGTAATTTATGATATTTTACTGAAATGCCTAATGAAACGATGAGAAACATTTCACAGCTATTGTCTTGCTAGTTAAGAAAAATGCCATATGGCTTGCTTTATGTATTTATTTACACATTTTGTTTAATATCAAGTTTCTAGCTGCACTGCAGCATTGGTTAAAATAAAATTTAATATATGTACTAATATAGTTATTTTATGCCTACAGATCCAGTCAATAAGAAATTTATGATCTACTTACAAGAAAACGAGGGCACATAAATAGACATTTCCCTTCACAGGAATTGCATAAATAATTTCTTTACGATTTGGTAACTTATCTGCTAGTGTAAGTTCTCGTGATGCATCACTCTAGTGTTAAGATGTGACATAGGTTTTAGACATGGCCATTTTAGTGTAATATTTTTTCTGCTTGAGCTATGTCATGTCTAGGTATAAGTTGCTGCTGTTTGCCAGGCGTAGTGCTACTGAATTTTAATTTGTGTTACTCTGCTAAGCCAGGTTTAATGCTGCTTGCTTTGCAAATTTGAATTTTTTTCGTCATTGATGTTTGTGTTAATTGTTTTGTGCTGCTGCATTGCCTCGTCCCTTAGTTTAGCATCTGAGCTCAGTAGATTTAAGTTAGCTTAAGAGGGGGTAGACTATAGAAGAGAATGAGTTGCGATGAATTGGAAGAAATGCATTGAGAATCTATACGAAAAACGTACAGAAAGCAGGTATAGGTAGGATTTTCTAGGAAATAAATGATGAGGTAAGATAATGGAAAATAAAAAATGAGGTAAGAAATGTGTGAACATATAAATACAGAAAGCATGCTTAGATCGAATTTTTTTGGTGGAAACAAAGGATGAAATAAGAGGAAAGATATATGAAGTTTTGGGTTGGACTGCAGTACCAAATGTTACACTGAAAACGAACCCTGTCCTTTCCTATTGGTGTTATCCCACTATATGTTTGTGTACCCTTGTGTATTTGTTTTCTTCCTGTCTCTGTGTAGTTTCATAGAATTTTTTTCTTCTTTTAATATTAAGCTACATTCACTATAATGAGGAATACTGTTATCCTCAAATATAATTGGCATTAATAATATGTTATTTACCTTATAAATATGCTTACACATTATTTATTCTGTTTAATGCTCATGTGTAAAGTTGATGTTTCAAAAGTTATTGTGATCTTTTATGTATGTACTCATGTCATAATTCCACTGATGTATATGTTAGTTCGATTCTTTTGTAAAGCCTGTACTACAAATGTTATCTGTATTATTATGTTCTTTAATGATGTATTTTGTACCTTTGTAATTGTATTCTTATGTTATAAAATTGTAATTGTCACCAGTTCATGATATTATTAACTTGTAAGTTACATTTCACTGCACACGTTTCTGTTGGTCATAGTATATGGACAATATGTGAGAAGTAGGGACTGTCAGTGTTTGCAAGTGTATTAATAATTCAGCAAGGGACTGGATAACAGCATTGCTGGTTCTAAGGACAATTCCAGAAACTTTGTGAGTGTACAAGTGGTGGTTTATGGACTTGCTACATTATCCGCAAGACTCTTCAGTGGTGATTGTGCACCTGCACAGTCACAACAGATGGCTGCTGGCCATCTCTTCAAGGACTACAGTGGGTCTACATCTTTGATGATCCATCAATACCATTATTTCTACAAGGACTGCAGTGGGTCTGCACCTCTGGTGGCCCACCAGTATCGTAATCTCTACCAGGACTACGGTGGGTCTGCTCTGTGATGACCTACCTCCAATGTTCTTCAAAACGTCGAATGACTCTGCTGTGGGTTTGCTATATTGTGGCCCATTACCTGTCAGCATGTCAAGAGTCAGCACTGTCTTTCTGTTGGAAGGACAACACTGCTTCTTCAAGACTCCATGGAAATCCACTACTTCCGTGTGCATTTTCTTTTACTGCTCAGACTTTGAGAAAAACACTGAAATTTTACAGTGATGAACAATCTGGACTGTCTTTATGGACTGTGACAAAAATTTTAGCTTTTGACCAGCATTGTATAAATAAGTGTGTGCATTTGATATCTTTGTTATTGTAATTATGAAAAATTTTTTCAAATCGTTATTGGCCACTGCCCAAAAAAAATTTGTAAAATTTTTGTGGGGAGCATGGGGGCTATGTAAGTAGGCTGTTTATGTTATCTTTATGTAAGTAGGCTGTTGAGGTTCTTATGTAAGTAGGCTGTTTAGGATTTCTTATTGGTAACGCCACCTCTGTATGAAAATCACTGGCTGTGCTGTGTGCAGTCTGTGGCTGCTTTGCATTGTTGTAATACTCGCCATTGTAGTGTTAGGCAGCTGGCTGTGAACAGCGCGTAGCGTTGGGCAGTTGGAGGTGAGCCGCCAGCAGTGGTGGATGTGTGGAGAGAGATGGCGGAGTTTTGTAATTTTTCATGAACTGGTATATTTATATATGATGATATCAAGGTAAATACATTGTTTGTTCTCTATTAATATCTTTCATTTGCTAACTATCCCTATCAGTAGTTAGTGCCTTCAGTAGTTTGAATCTTTTATTTAGCTGGCAGTAGTGGCGCTCGCTGTATTGCAGTAGCTTGAGCAGCGAAGATTTTGTGAGGTAAGTGATTTGTGAAAGGTATAGTTTAATGCTAGTCAGGGCCATTCTTTTGTAGGGAATTTTGAAAGTCAGATTGCGTTGCGCTAACAAAATATTGTGTGTCAGTTTAAGGTCAGTCCTGTATAAATTGTTCAAAGGGGACGTTTCATAGTACTATTAAAAAAAATAGTGACTTGAGCGAATGTAAAGGAGATTAGAATGAACTTAAAGCAGTCAGACTGCCCTGTAATTCCTCCAAAGGCCTGCCAACCGAATTTGAAATGTGGAAATGGTACAGGGGACTGTTTAGGTAAATTCATTTCGCTTCATTGTAAACCTTTATTTAACAGATTCTAGAACACATATGTACAAACTTAAACATTGCCGTTGACAAATATAACTTCTGAAATCTTTGATGGCCCCAATCAACTCCTTTTTTCAGTCAGTGTTTGTCCTAAATGTGAATGTATGCTTTCCCGGTGTATACAGCTGGCGAAGAGTTCTCGGGCTTCCAGCCGGGTGAGGATGTCTTCAAACTGCGACGTTTCGACGAGTGACATACTCATCATCTTCTGGCCAAGTGCCGAGACTTTGCGGATGCCGGTCCCTTTATACCTGCGGTGTGCCCCCCCACCACCTGGCCGCGGGAGGCTGGGTCCAGAGGAGCCGGCGGGCGGGGTGGAGGGGGAAGCGGGTGCGCCGTTCGTGTCTCCGTCAGAGCATTCTGATCGCGTCTCGTGAGCTGGACGGTTCTTGTTGAGTTCCTGGCGTATTGCGGCTAATGCTGGATTCCAGGCCGCGCTCAGTTGATAGCCTTCGTCCTTGTTCACAAGATTCTCGTGGACCCGTATTTCTATTAATTCTTTAATGACAGTATCCCAATCGCTCCCGGCTCGGCACAGCACCCTGGTGTTTTAGAAATCAAAGGTGTGGTTTTCTTTGATGCTATGTTCAGCTATAGCAGATTTATCTATCTGTCCAAGTCGAACATGCCTGATGTGTTCCTCGTACCTTTTAGAGATGCAGCGTTGCGTTTGACCGATGTACTGCACACCACATTCGCAGGCAATGTTGTATATACCAGGTGTGTTTAGTTTGAGGGGGTCTTTAGCTGAGCCCAGCAGCTCTTTCGTCTTCTGCAGTGGTCGGAAGACGATATTTATGCTTGCTTTTCTTAATAGCCTCCCGATTTTGGAAGAAAGGCGAGTCTCTTGTTAACTTCCTCTTCCTCTTCCTGAAATTTGTCAGCCTGTCTCCTCTTGAGAGCCCTGCCAATCTGTGTTTCACTGTACCCGTTTTTCCGAAATACCTCTCTTAGGTGGTGTAATTCGTCTGAGAGGCTTTCTTTGTCACAAATGACGTGCGCCCTATGTACCAAGGTGGTCAGTACTGACTGGCGTTGCGCCGGATGGTGGCAGCTGGTTGCATGGAGGTAGAGGTCTGTTTGCGTCTTTTTTCTATATACTGAATGGCCCAGGGGGCCATCGGCTTTCTTCCTGATCAGTATGTCCAGGAATGGAATACAGCCATTCTCTTCTACTTCCATCGTGAAGGTGATATTCTTATGTATGCCGTTTAGGTGGTCCATAAACTCCTCCAGTGTCTGCCTGCCATGCTGCTAAATCACGAAAATGTCGTCCACATAGCGGAAGAAGTGCCTGGGTTTACGGTGAGCAGTTTGTAGTGCCACCTCCTCAAAGTGTTCCATATAAAGATTCGCGATCCCTGGAGCAAGTGGAGATCCCATGGCCACTCCATCCACTTGTTCATAATGCTCTCCATTGCACTTGAAGTAGGTGGTCGTAAGTGCATATTCAAAGAGCTTCACTGTTTCAGGCTCGAAGTGCTGATTAAAGAGCGCCAAGGCGTCTTGTAGCGGTACTTTCGTGAACAAGGAGGTGACGTCGAAGCTCACGAGTAGGTCATCACTCTGTATTCGGATGTCCTTCAGTATTCTAACGAAATCCGCGGAGTTTTTCACGTGATGACTGCAGTGTCCCACCAGTGGTTTCAATAGTGTCGCCAGGTATTTGGCCAGTCCATAACTGTGCGAGTTGATAGTGTCCAGAATCGGCCGTAGAAGCACCCCATTTTTGTGAATCTTGGGCAATCCATACAGGCACGGTGTCGTTGGCGCTCTGGAATACAGCCGTTTCTGCACTGCCTCTGGTAAATCTGAGTCCTTCAGTAGCGCCACGGTTTTCCTGGTCATCGGCGATGTAGGGTCCTCGTTGAGCTTCCTGTAGGCTGGGTCTTGCAGCAGAGAGCAGATTTTCTGTTGGTAGTCGACTGTGCGAATCAGCATCGTCGCATTTCCCTTGTCTGCTGGGAGGACCATGATGTCAGCATCATCCCTCAGTGCGCGTATAGCCTCTCGCTCCTGCGCAGTAATGGTAGCTTTAGGGAGTCGTGACTTGTCGATGATCCTGCAGGTCTCCCTTCGGATCTGCTCAGCTTCCTCCTTGGGTAGGCCCCGGATTGCTTCCTCTACGCTGCTAATGATGTCCCGTTTCGGTATGGTCCTTGTTGCAGGTGCAAAGTTCAACCCTTTCGTGAGGACAGAAGTCGTGGCTGCATCTAGCACCTTATCTGTCAAATTTACAATAGCTCTGGTGCTATTTGTCACCTTCTGGGTCGACTGAGCTCCAGAGAGTCTGCCGAATTTGTTGATCTGTTTTGCGGCAACATGTCGTTTCTGCACCTCACTGTCGGCGTGAGAGCTGCAGTCAACCCACTCCCAAGTGTGTGCCGGTAATGCTTCTGCCATTGTCAGGTGACATGCGATCAGGATGCGTGCATTCTTATCCAGTTCTTGCCGTGTGTAGTGAATGCGTTCCCTGACAATGGCCATCCCTGCTCGCCGTAAAATACGTTCGGTTTTCTTCGTTTTCACAGGATGTCTTAATTCCGCAAATCGTGGCAAGATGTTCTTGTCACGGTAACGTTGGAGGAAAGCCAGTGAGCTGAGCAATTTGGCTTTCCTGTTGCGTTCTTTCTGCAGCAGCTTGAAGCTACAGAGCATCTCCTCCCCGTAGAGGTGTCGTAAATGTGAATGTATGCTTTCCCGGCGTATACAGCTGGCGAAGTGTTCTCGGGCTTCCAGCCGGGTGGCGGTGTCTTCAAACTGCGACGTTTCGACGAGTGACATACTCATCATCTTCTGGCGAAGTGCCGAGACGTTGCGGATGACGGTTCCTTTATACCTGCGGTGTGCCCCCCCACCACCTGGCCGCGGGAGGCTGGGTCCAGAGGAGCCGGCGGGCGGGGTGGAGAGGGAAGCGGGTGCGCCGTTCGTGTCTCCGTCAGAGCATTCTGATCGCGTCTCGTGAGCTGGACGGTTCTTGTTGCGTTCCTGGCGTATTGCGGCTAATGCTGGATTCCAGGCCGCGCTCAGTTGATAGCCTTCGTCCCTGTTCACAAGATTCTCGTGGACCCGTATTTCTATTGGTTCTTTAATGACGCTATCCCAATAGCTCCCGGCTCGGCACAGCACCCTGGTGTTTTAGAAATCAAAGGTGTGGTTTTCTTTGATGCTATGTTCAGCTATAGCAGATTTATCTATCTGTCCAAGTCGAACATGCCTGATTTCCTCGCACCTTTTAGAGATGCAGCGCTGCGTTTGACCGAATACTGCACACCACATTCGCAGGCAATGTCGTATATACCAGGTGTGTTTAGTTTGAGTGGGTCTTTAGCTGAGCCCAGCAGCTCTTTCGTCTTCGGCGGTGGTCGGAAGACGATATTTATGCTTGCTTTTCTTAATAGCCTGCCGATTTTGGATGATGTGGGCCCCAAATATGGAAGAAAGGCGAGTCTCTTGTTAACTTCCTCTTCCTCTTCCTGAAATTTGTCAGCCTGTCTCCTCTTGAGAGCCCTGCCAATCTGTGTTTCACTGTACCCGTTTTTCCGAAATACCTCTCTTAGGTGGTGTAATTCGTCTGAGAGGCTTTCTTTGTCACAAATGACGTGCGCCCTATGTACCAAGGTGGTCAGTACTGACTGGCGTTGCGCCGGATGGTGGCAGCTGGTTGCATGGAGGTAGAGGTCTGTGTGCGTCTTTTTTCTATATACTGAATGGCCCAGGGGGCCATCCGCTTTCTTCCTGATCAGTATGTCCAGGAATGGAATACAGCCATTCTCTTCTACTTCCATCGTGAAGGTGATATTCTTATGTATGCACTTCGAGCCTGACACAGTGAAGCTCTTTGAATATGCACTTACGACCACCTACTTCAAGTGCAATGGAGAGCATTATGAACAAGTGGATGGAGTGGCCATGGGATCTCCACTTGCTCCAGGGATCGCGAATCTTTATATGGCACACTTTGAGAAGGTGGCACTACAAACTGCTCACCGTAAACCCAGACACTTCTTCCGCTATGTGGACGACATTTTCGTGATTTGGCAGCATGGCAGGCAGGCACTGGAGGAGTTTATGGACCACCTAAACGGCATACATAAGAATATCACCTTCACGATGGAAGTAGAAGAGAATGGCTGTATTCCATTCCTGGACATACTGATCAGGAAGAAAGCGGATGGCACCCTGGGCCATTCAGTATATAGAAAAAAGACGCACACAGACCCGTACCTCCATGCAACCAGCTGCCACCATCCGGCGCAACGCCAGTCAGTACTGACCACCTTGGTACATAGGGCGCACGTCATTTGTGACAAAGAAAGCCTCTCAGACGAATTACACCATCTAAGAGAGGTATTTCGGAAAAACGGGTACAGTGAAACACAGATTGGCAGGGCTCTCAAGAGGAGACAGGCTGACAAATTTCAGGTAGAGGAAGTTAACAAGAGACTCGCCTTTCTTCCATATTTGGGGCCCACATCAGCCAAAATCGGGAGGCTCTTAAGAAAAGCAAGCATAAATATCGTCTTCCGACCACCGCCGAAGACGAAAGAGCTGCTGGGCTCAGCTAAAGACCCACTCAAACTAAACACACCTGGTATATACAACATTGCCTGCGAATGTGGTGTGCAGTACATCGGTCAAACGCAGCGCTGCATCTCTAAAAGGTGCGAGGAAATCAGGCATGTTCGACTTGGACAGATTGATAAATCTGCTATAGCTGAACATAGAATCAAAGAAAACCACACCTTTGATTTCTAAAACACCAGGGTGCTGTGCCGAGCCGGGATCTATTGGGATAGCGTCATTAAAGAATCAATAGAAATACGGGTCCACGAGAATCTTGTGAACAAGGACGAAGGCTATCAACTGAGCGCGGCCTGGAATCCAGCATTAGCCGCAATACGCCAGGAACGCAACAAGAACCGTCCAGCTCACCAGACGCGATCAGAATGCTCTGACCGAGACACGAACGGCGCACCTGCTTCCCCCTCCACCCCGCCCGCCGGCTCCTCTGGACCCAGCCTCCCGCGGCCAGGTGGTGGGGGGCACACCGTAGGTATAAAGGGACCGGCATCCGCAAAGTCTCGGCACTTCGCCAGAAGATGATGAGTATGTCACTCGTCGAAACGTCCACCGCCACCCGGCTGGAAGCCCGAGAACTCTTCGCCAGTGTTTGTCCTGCTTTCGAAAATATCCTCTCTGAAGGTAGTGAAGTCGCTGGTACGCACAGCCTGTTTAGGGCCAATGAATATAAATGTGGGTAAAGAAGTTTCCTTTGTTCTCACCACAACAGAGGATCACCATCCCTCGGGAGCAACATTTCAGAAATGTATTTGTCCATTTCATTTACAGCCATAGCCTTAGAATCGTAAGTTTGTGTTGCTTTTGCCACTTCGTTGTTAAAGGCTTTCCACAAATTAAAATTTATTAATGATGATGATGGAAGTACCTTTGAAGAGGAAGCTACTGAATTGCGTTCATTAGCTTTTTATTGTGCTAATAGTTGATGAACTTCACTCACGATTGCATAGAATGCCTGCATGTACTTCGTGCTTCCTGCTGGCCAACAACATACCACGTATAAACAAGCCGGTCGTCAGCAGCCTTTATTATAGTCCCAGACATTGCAACCGGGGGGGGGGGGGGGGGGGGGCCGCAACCCTTCATGGTTTTTAAACGTAGACATGAAGTTTAAAAGCGTCCAGGTTAAAACCTCCGTTTTGGGCAACGACACAGTTTGCTCAACGCTCACCTCTTCAGTTACTTTATAAAATATTTGAAGTAACGTAATTGAATGTTCTATGATACCCCACTCCTCTGGCGTCAGTTTATGCTCATCGTTTCCGAGAACAGCTAAAGTGGAAATTACGGGCAATTTGTTTCCAAAAACACGTATTAGCATGTCGAAAAGCGAGTTCCATCCCGTTGGGACTTCTTGTTTTAGTTTTGGTATCGGCAGATTCATTTGCACTTGCGTTTCCTTCAGTTTATTCATTGCACGTGAACTTCTTTTGAAAAACTGAACGAGACATTTCATTTTTTCGACCACACTTTCAACTGGCTTTATACCCGATTTGACAATTAAATTTATAGTGTGATCGTAACAGGGGATGTGAGCCCATTTACCAATTTTGACCGCTGCAACCATGTTAGCTGCATTGTCCGTTACAACTGCCACTATTTTGTAGCCTATTCCCCAGTCTCTTTGTAGAAAATTACCTATGTTTTCTGCAGTGTGTCGAGGCGAAAATTCCAGGCAACTCAATACATTTGAATGAAGTCTCGTGTTACCATACACATAGTGTGCAGTAATCGAAATAAGACTTTGATTGTTCGAGGATGTCCACCCGTCAGTTGACAGAGCGACTGCTATCGTCGAATTCAGTTTTCCTCATAAATTATCCCGCAGTTGACTGAATAGTTGTGGCAGCAAGCTGGTCGAAAGGGTTGTCCTACTTGGAAGCTGGTAATTCAGGCAGAGCAGGGAAACAAAAACTCCTAAATTCTTTGTCTTCCACAATTCTGTAGGGATGGTATTCCTTACAAATCATTTTAAGCAACTGTAAGTCGATTTCTTTGCTTATATTTATTGGGAGGGGCATAATTATACTAACAAAATTTGTCAGAGATGACTGTCCTCCTCCTATTGAAACAAGTTCAAAAGTGGCAAATGCAGGCATCCTGCTGACCAGACTGTTCGACGATAGCGAATCAACATCGCTGACAGGTTCGCTCACAGAGGCTGAGGAGGCAGAGGCTGTGGTGAATCGCTGGCAAGACGCAGTTGACGTCGTAGCACTTGTTTCTGCAGATGTTGACAATGGAGACCTAGATTGAAAATCCGTCCTCTCCAGTGGCACTGTGGGGTGTTTCATTATAAGATGCCTTCTTAAATTAGCCATGAAGCCTCCAGCAATACTGATGATGACTTTGCAATATTTGCATTCTCCTCTATCCACCTCTATTTTCTTGTAGTGATACCACAATATAGACGTTGAAAATCTTGACATCTGTAATATTATTATAATTTCATTACTAATTTGCCTTAAAAAGTTACCTTGAAAAGTTTTAAAGAGAATCTCTGTATGCATTGTACAAACCGTACAAACAAATATTGCTACGTAAAATTACACGTGATTAAAATAGTTGGAAATTGAATAGTAGGGAATGGTGTTGATAAAGTCAGTGAGAAAAGATTCGAAGTATAATTATGGTTGCTCTTATGACAATTTTAATAGTTATGTTTTCTTGTCTTGGGCTACCACCCCTCCCTCTCCTTTCCCCAACTGGGCTCCATTCCATGTAGAAAGGAGCTGTGAAATTTGAGCTCAACGAGGTAAGGCCCGTTGACCATAACAATTTTAAAACCTTGAAAAAATATTAAGTCCGCCCAAGTATTACTTCTGCACGACTACATGATAAAGTGATTAATTGCCTAATGTAGACAGAGTGCTTACTTAGACTTTCTTAGCTGAATGCGTATTTCGCTTCGCAATATTCGTGTGACGGACCAGTGACTACAAGCACACAAAGATGTTGCTCGGTGGCCACATGATCAGGTAAAGGCTAACAGGTAGGCCGGCAGGCTCAGCGCGAACGGAAGTACAGATTTACGGAAGTAAAACCCGTTTACGACCCAGCACAGCCACCCTAGAACAAAGTCACCTTTCCTTTTCAAGAGAACGTCTTTGTTTTCTCTTCGTTTACGTAAAATAATTGACATTCGCAAGGGAATTACTCGCATTAAACAACTGGCCAGTAATGAGTCGTCTATCAAACCAACATTAATAGTTTTCTTTTGCAATTTGCTGGTGTCTACATCACATTGTCTGCGCATCAAACTGCCATACTATCTGTGCAGGAACTAGAGATTTATTTATATAAATAATAACTTCCGATACAGGAGCTGAGAAACGGCATATTAAAATCAGAAGCTTTGTATCAGCAGCAGCGGAAACTACGTAAGGATGCTGGAATATCGTCTTAACTTTATAAGTGAAAAGAAAGAAGATTTGGGGAAAGGTTCGTGAATGGAACCAGTCATCAGTTATTTGAGGAAGAGAATTTCTGAGCGAGCGAGGGCAGTTAGGCAGCCATTAACAGACGAGGGTGAAACGAATATGAAATTTTACAATTACGTTTTACCGTACTTAATATAAACTTTACACAAATGTATATGAAAATAAAATAAAAGCGAAATCTATTACTAGTTCAATACTGATAATTGTGTTTAATGCAACATGGAAAAGGTTTCGAAGTCACTTCTCTACGTTTTTCTTTAATAAGTGGAAAACCGTGGCCTCTAGCGAGAACGTATCCCGATATAATATTTAACTGCATTAAATTTGAAAGTTAGTCGCTAAATCAAGTCGATGAAACCAAAAAATATATGAATAACGTAACTTGCCTTGTTATGTCTTTCGCTGTTCATATAATGAAGTGAGCTGATATGCCCTTTTGTTACCTGAAAAGACGTACCTATTACGTAGAACGTAATTTTTATGTAATTTACGTACCTATAAAATACTTTTTAATTACCGGTCGTGGACGCTGAGTAGCCAGAACTAGGTGCAAGAACAGTTTGAAACAGATGTAAAATGGGCGAGCGCAGTGAACGAAACGAACAACTGAATACTGAACTAACTAGGTGCAGTCGGCAGTGTAACTGAGACAGGTGGTCATGCGAAGAACGACGAGTGCGGCCGAGGGAGACCGAGACTGAGACGAGCACGCGGCCGAGGCTGGAACGAGAAATGCCGAAGTGACCATTGCGACCGAAGTGAACTTGTGAACTATGAAGCGATCGTTCCTCGTTCCCGGGAACTATAAGCAGACCGCCGCCACCGAAGTGAACTATGAGAGACAGTTCCTTGGAATTCGTTCCTCGGTCCTTTCGTCCACCTTGGTGAACCGTTCCTTTGGACCCGTTTGTCCACGAACTACCCATCTCTAATCGTGTGTACGTGCCTGCGCTACCAACAGACCTCCCTGAATTAAGAAATCGGATTGAAGCAGCTGTTGCTACAACGTTGGGGAACAACTCAGCTATAGACTTGATGTGTGCTCTTAGTAAAACGGCTCTTAGTAAAACTGTTTGAGTTGCTATTTCTTTTGATATATTATTTATAACAGTAAGTTTAGTATAATAAATATTATAAAGCCTTAAAAGCCCGACATTCAGTTATAAACACCCTGTATAATGGAGTACTGCCTGAAAGAAGCCGCATTAATATTCCGATAGATCTTCATTAGATTTAAAAGTCGTGCAAAGATTGACAACTTGCTTTAAACGTTCGAAAATGTAAAATTTAGCACTTCACAAAACGAAACAACATAGCATCCTATGGCTACAATAGCAATGTGTCATTGTTCGAATGGGCCAACTCATACAAATAACTGTGTGTAACTCTTTGCAATGATATGAAATGGAATGATCACACAGGCTCAGTTATGGCTCAGGCAGGTGGCAGACTTCGTTTTATCGGCAGAATACTGGGGAAGTGCAGTCAGTCTACGGAGGAGATCGCCTACAATTACTCGTGCGACCGGTCCTAGACTGCTCAAGGGTGTGGGACCCGAACCAGATAGAATTCATATATCAGTGTAGTAATTCTAGTCCTCTTATAACAAAGCGGACGTAAACTGTTGGCACTTTGTGGATGAATGCCCGCAACTGCAATTAATGTTAAAGTATACTACGAATGTCGTTTCATATTATTGCATAAGTAAAACTCTTGTGAGATTTACAGTTCCGATTTTCCAATACCCTCATCACAGAAGGCACCCGCATACGCTTTCCGCCTATTCCCCACGTTGCTTTGCAGATCGTTATTTGTGCAAAAACTGTGTCCTCATAGCCAGTGATTAACGTGAGCAAAGAGATGAAAATCAGAGGCGGCCATGTAAGTGCACCTTTGTTGCCGACGCAGTGTGCGGCGGCGCGTTGTCTCGAAGGACGACACCTCATGACAACATTTTTCTTCACTTATTCTGAAATGCCGTTTGTTGATGATTTTCTCGACTAGCCTGATCCACTCGCTGAACAAGATCATCGACTGATAGTCGCTTCCTTCCCCGACCGCCTGCATTATGAACGTCTGTATGTGCTGCTTCGAAGTTCCTGTACCATTGCTGGACTTTGCTGTCACTCATGGCGGTCGGCTTATGTGGGATGCATGGAAATCAGGCGGATTTCCTCACCATGAAGAAATCGAATGACAGAGCGCGCTTCGCACTTGGCACCTTTAACAACTCATTGTGCGTTCGGAACTCAAAAGTGCGTTCAGAGATCCGACGCACAAGGGCGAGTAACAGACGCATTTACTCAAATATCGCTGACTGAAGAACAAATAGCTTTTAGTAAATGATTTGCAAATACTGGCGCCTTTCTTACTTTACGAGAACATAGTGAAGAACAACGGGAGTTTAACAATGAAAGCCTACCATGATGTTTGAAGAGAAAAGCTGCAGAGAATATCTCCTATATCTGATATCTACAATCCAGAGCATGTACAAAAACACATTTATGTTGGATATTCATAAAACAAATGACATATCGAGTCGAGGGTATTATTTACCTCCTACCCTATCTAACACTAATGTCGTCGATGCTATTTGCAGATGGAATTTTAAATTACACACTGAAATACAAATGTATTGTTGTATGATACTTCAGTATTAGAAGTATTTTTCATGCTAGCGACGTAACCCTCATTAAAAGGAAAGAAAATCATATACACAGCATTTCATTTACTTCATAAGCCGAGCATTATGAACTGAATGAAATGTGTTACGGATATACTTTCGGAGCAGAGAACTAAAACAATGACTTTTATAGATAAACACCCAACTAACTAAAGTTGTTGTTGACAATAAAATAATAAAACAGGTCAAACATTTCCAAAACCTGACTGTGGCGTAGATCACGACTGTAATAAAAATTTAAAAAACAGAGCAATTTTAGGAATACCTGCTAAATAATCTACCGATGCGTGAAAAATAAAACTCTCAAACACAGACGATTAAAGTTTTGTAAGGCTTTGTTCTACAAACACTGTTTTATGGACGTGAATCATGGTTGGAAAGCAAGAACCAAGAACTGCAATCTGTGATATTCGCTATTTTTGACTTCATTAAAACAACAAATACGAGTAGTTAATACTTTCAGCGAGAAGGCAAATACTTGTTTGTAAATAATGATTAATGTATAATGAGGCGTCGCATAGCGACGGTGGAATTTTCTAATGATGTAATTTGTCGTCTTTGGGTGGCAATAAAAACAGAATAATACGGATAGATATACGATCCTTCACTATTTTGTTCGCTGGAGAACAAATGAAGCCTTCAGCGCTAAGAAGACTTGTACTGTTTTTCTGAAGTAAGACGGACGCAGATTTGTGGCAGTCTGATCTAATTTTTACTAAATGTATAAAAACGTGTATGTCTGAGTTGAGTGAAGTGTAAAGAACTGTTATAACTTACCGTGACGACGCACGAGCGACTCAAAGAAGACAATGGCTATATAAAAGAGCGCTAAATGGACATGATACGGACATAAAAATCTACCGCCATTGTTGTATTAAGCTTAAGGTACGATATATGTTTTAGTTATAATAAATATTTGTTCTGGGAATACTGAATCATTTAGCAGTGCTCATTCCTATTATCTCCTCAGTATTATTTTCATTTTAATTATGTATTTTGCTAATATTACAGACACCAAGATCAGCAGTCTATGTGCGTGTTACATTGATAAAAAGAAAACTGTTTTATCGTCTTCTTGCATCAGCTTTAATATCGAATTTCCCTTTTGTGTGATGTTACAGTTGTTTCTGCGCCCTTAAGAACTTTCTGGTCCCTTAGGAAATTGTTTTGTCATAACAATAACTTCACAACCGGGTATGATCGTATCTACGATCATGAAGTAATTAGAAAGACGATAATGCGATTTCTTAATCAATAGCACGCTGGTTGTGACTGCCTCAAGCCACGCGAAACTGCAAGTAAAAACTATTCACATCTCATAATGCAATATTTTATGACAATGGTCAATCCATGATTCTTACGCCAATTGTGATTGATAAAACAGCAAGCTAAATCTCAATTTCCAACTTTCCATCGAATAACAACATCACTTTTATTTTGTAACATCACAAATCCCAGAGTATGGAGTGTATATTCTGAAAAGTGCCAAATTATGTAAAAGGATCGACAAAACCCAGAATTTTTCATCAAAAATGAACTAAAAATCTGCAGCGTTGAAAAACGTTAGAAGAAAGTATGAGATGATGGACTGAAAATGTAGAAAGAATGCACCCTGAAAGATTACCAGTAGAAACACAGAAATACAAACGAAAAGGAAAACAAGAACATGGAAGACGGAGGGAAAAGTGAACATGGACTTTGTCTGTAAGTAGCCTACAACAGAAAGTGAAGAAGAATTTCATTTCTCACGGATTTACTTCATCATATAGCCCTACCATTTAAACGTTATGCCGTCTATTACCAAGCCATTTGTTATTGATTAAAATAAAGCAGAGCTGTCGCAATGTGAACAGACTCGTCATTTTCATGCATGCATTCAGCGATTTAATTGTTTTAATACATCTTTATTAGTGTAGTATTACGTTGTTGTTCTGGTCTTGAGTGTGTATTTTATCCCTGATACAGTGAGAATTCCGAAGAGTGTATTCTACTCAACATTATTAAAATATTTGTCATCATTTACAAATTTTGTAAAAGTAGGTTTTCCTTTCTTCAGCCTACGTTATATAAGTCTTGGGATCAGTAATACCTCATGTGTTCGTGCTTTTCTTCGGAATCCAAACTGATCTTCCACATGATGGCCTTCTACCAATTATGCCATTCTGGGGCTGTAAATGATTACTATTAGCATTCTGCAACCATTATTTAACTGATGATTCTGGGTTATTGACAGGTGTGGGCGCTTTCCTTCTCTGCACTTGGAATTAGTACGGAGCATGCCGCTGAATTTTTGTAGAACATTTAAGAGAAATGAATCACAAACTAACCACAAAACAGAAGGACATAAAAATAGAATAAGTAATTAAAGGCACCTTCTAACTTTACATGGAAAGTATCAGATGTACAGCACAAAGGCTTTACAGAAACTAATATTAAATGACTATGTGAGTATGACAAGCAGCTCACTGTCTCAACTAACTGATTAAATTGTAAACAACTTCCCCAACACGTAGTCACAATTCCCATTTAACTCGTAATTTTGTACATTATTAAAGAAGATCACGTAGACGTGCGTACACAAACTCATGAACACACACACATTTATGTGACTCAAAGTCAGACCAAACAAGTAAAAACAGTAGCATCAGTGATATTGGCATCACTTATGGAAATGAATGGCATACCAGACATCGAAAATGGCAGCTTAATTGATGTTATGTTACGAAACTACGCGAAGAAGTGCAACTTCCAAGCGGTTTTCCACATAGAAAACTGCATGAATAAATCAGATGTTTTATTGGAAGAATCTGTTCGGGTTGTTATAAATTATTTACATGAACTCTTTTAAAACCGAAACCACTAACTGTTTTAACACTATCCAGGACGGAGGACTCTTTGTTAACAAAATAGAAACACATTACATGTACAAGTAAATATTCGTGTGGAGGACGCAAAAATGTGTTTTTTGCTAACTACTACAATTCTTCTTCTTGAAGTCTGCGGGTATTTCGCCCGTGTTGTAAATCTCACATACCAGGTGGAACTGTTTTGCCAGGGCTTATTTTGCCAACGATCCCAGTAACACTGAAGCTGTGTCTTCTTCGTCTTCTTGCGGTGCCTAGTTTCGTGTTCGACCCGTCGGCGCTCTGTTAGTTTCCTATCTCACCGTCATCTACTTCCACTTCCCTTTCTACGCTATTGTGTCCAAGTTTCGTTCTTTCCTTTCCTTTTGTCTTCCAAATCCTTTGATGTTCCTAAACACATTTACATCAGTACGCTCACGAAAAGGTTAACAAATTCGTATGCCTCGGAAAGTACCAGAGTGCCTGTTGACCGTTCGCCCACAAGTGGGAAACTGAAGTGGTGAATAGAGGAGGCAAAAGCATATAGATCCACGAGGACCGCTACGCACAGTAGCTGCGTTGCCTTGACGAGTAAACAAGAGTCCCGGCAGGGAGAGGGGCACGCAGACGGCAGCCAGAGTGGGTTTGACATTTGGACGGCCCGACTCCTGACATTTCGTGGCGCCCACCGGCCGGTCACCGCGGGCGCCACACGCCTCTCTCTGTCTCTACTCTGCACTCCTCAAGAGCGGCTTTCAGCACTGTGCGGTCGGTGCTGCTCACTACCTGCGGCTTGTGTCATGCTGCAGGGAATGTTAGGCCTAAATGCTACGTAGCGACCTGGACACAGGGAGTATTCCGCCACAAATTACACTACTGGCCATTAAAATTGCTACACCACGAAGATGACGTGCTACAGACGCGAAATTTAACCGACAGGAAGAAGATGCCGTGATATGCAAATGATTAGCTTTTCAGAGCATTCACACAAGGTTGGCGCCGGTGGCGACACCTACAACGTGCTGACATGAGGAAACTTTCCAGCTGATTTCTCATACACAAACAGCAGTTGACCGGCAACGGCCTCGTATCACTAGTAGTCGAGATGACAGGCATCTTATCCGCATGGCTGTAACGGATCGTGCAGCCACGTCTCGATCCGCGAGTCAACAGATAGGGACGTTTGCAAGACAACAACCATCTGCACGAACATTTCAAAAATGGTTCAAATGGCTCTGAGTACTATGGGACTCAACTGCTGTGGTCATCAGTCCCCTAGAACTTAGAACTAATTAAACCTAACTAACCTAAGAACATCACACACACCCATGCCCGAGGCAGGATTCGAACCTGCGACCGTAGCAGCAGCGCGGCCCCGGACTGGAGAGCCTAGAACCGCACAGCCACCGCGGCCGGCACGAACATTTCAAAGGCGTTTGTAGCAGCACGGACTATCAGCTAAGAGGCCATGGCTGCGGCTACCCTTGACGCTGCATCACAGACAGGACCGCCTGCGATGGTGTACTCAACGACGAACCTGGGTGCACGAATGGCAAAACGTCATTTTTTCGGATGAATCCACTCAATCTTACACTCCTTTGCGGCGCGGCGACTGCATGGAGATGACCTCTTTGCCTGACAACGAGTACGTTGTGTTCCGTTGACACCCGCACATCGGAAGCACCATTTACGATGGTGCCAAGAGCAGAGGAACTGGACGAATTACGAGTGCGATCGCGTGCTCTTTCATCTGATGAGATCAGATACACTCTGAGCGATGATTCTGGACGGACACTCAAATGGTGAGTGACGGGAACACGTAATATACCGAGAAACATTGTCGGACATGAACGTTTTGGTGGTTCGGGTGTTGTGGTGAGGGCAGACATGATGTTGCATCGGCGTAATGAACTCCAAATTCCTTAACACGCTACATTCACCAGTCAACGTTGTTCTGACACTGTATTTACTCCACATGTGGGTCTTTTCAGGGGTGCACTCGGCCCTGATTTCATTTTGATTGAACTGCTCAGGTGGAGGAGCTCTAGGAACGAAAGCATATTCGACGAATGGATTGCCTTGCCCGTTCCGGTGACTTAAATCCCATCCAACAGGTGTGGGCTTCGTTGGGGAGACATAGCGCTGCTGGAGAATGGATCGTCCTGCCACAAGAGCATGTGTGCTCGTTGCAGAGCATGCACTGGTGTCAGTAGTGGTTATGTGTGCTGTGAAATTAAACTGTGCAGCGCTGTAGAAATAACAATACTTTTAAGGTGGCAGAATAAATGGTCAGATTCGCACCTTACATGAGACCTTAACAAATCGCCATGAGAAGGTGAAGATGACACCTAACGTAAATCGACAGTTATGAGAACATTTGCCTGTCAATATGCAATGTAAAAAGGGATGGTAGTCAATCGATGGTAATTAACACACCATTCCTATACAATGCATGTTCTGAAGTTCCAGTGCTGTATAATTTCATTTCAGTCAACCATGGTACACACTGTTCCTCCCCTTGAGGAATAGCTATTTCGTATGGATTTATAAATTACAGAGCACCGGTTTTATTTGGCAAATTCAGATTTTGGCTAGTGTCTAGCCATTATCAATGCACTATTTTCTAGTCTCAATACATGTCAGTTCCTTATTTTTCGGGCGTCAGTCATGGTTCTTTGAACCGTATGGATTTCTTTACATAGTATCCTACCCATGACCAGGTACCTAAAACACGTCAATGAATTGTGATTAAGAAGTTGATAACCTATCGGTGCATATTACAAATCTGATTAAATATTTAAATTTCTAAAGCTGTGAAGAGACTTGACGGAAACCAATACCGTTTTCTGTGTAACTGAACACGTTGCGTCTCGTCAACTGGACACGTATTAGTTCTGTTATGAGACCAACGAAGTCAGCGCCGCTAACCCCTTAAGCGGGTATTTTTCGTGCACGTCCCTCTGCCTCAACGGGTAATTCCCCAGATGGGCTGACTGCCGCAATCGGGAACAGTACCTTGCTCCTCCATTCAAACTTTTCTTTTTAGATTTTATTTTATGGATCAAGACGGAATCTGGTTAGAATCGAATGTATTAAACAATAGATTTAAATTTTATTTTCACATAATTACGGACCGTTGTCAGTGTGAAATATTTTAAAACTCTATCCTGGAAAAAGAGGGACTCACATTCTGCACACTAGTCAGATTCTTGTCATTCGTGCTTATTCCAACATTCCTTGTTGGTCTTTTATTCCTTGTGCTTGGAAAAAAATCCCGAAAACACCTGGCGAAAAGAGTAGTCGCTTTTGGTGTTCGAGGCGGGGATTCAGTTGATGATCCTTGCAGCGGAAAGGACAGGCCGAACTGATCTCCGAGAATAATCATTAATTCCAATCTCATTTTTTGCCACCATATTTTTCTTATGGAACTTACGCAGCTAAAGAGTAATGATTAACTAAAAATCTATTGATAATATTTTTCCAGTCTGCTCCTGGACATTTGGTGGCTTGGCAACTACGAATCTCTCCAATCCGCTCCGCCCATATTCTTGTTTTAATCTACGACAGTGCTTTGGCTTAGCACGATGCCATTCTTTGAATTTACTTCTACGTGCTGGCCATATCGCTGTCCCTCTTGTCCTTCCGTTCATCATCATCAGCTTTTTTCTATATGGCGTTACGTACTTGCTCTTCCTTAGTTTCCCGTTCTCCGTGAAGCCAAGGAGCTCCTTTTTTTTCCTCTGCATACTGCAGTCTACTTGAATGTCCTTATTCATTAGTTTCTCCACCAAGTCTCGACTGGTGTACCAGATGTCGAAGTCAACACAAGCATGCAAGCTCGAAAACTATTCGAGAAGTTGGTTTCTCCTGAAAATAATGACTGACATGACCTGTGTCCTCGTTAGTATAAGCAACGCCATAACCGGCGGAGAATATATTATCTTGAATGAGAATGAGTTTCAATATATTTTCTTGACTGACGATAGTTTCTGTCTAGTGGAGGACGCAATAACTAACTCCTGCCGACATGAAAATCGTCATTCGCATAAGTTACAGGCAACAGAAAGTGCAGATAGATAATTACTAATTCCAATTATTTGACACGGGCATAATTATATAGCGCCTAGAACCAGGATGACTCTAAAATAATTAGTCAGCAATCTTTTTAATGTTGGATATCTCAGTAAAGGTCATGTTATTCACAGAAATATAAGTTTTCGTGGAGAAAGAGGGAGAAAGCAAGATTTTGATTACATCTTACAGACTCCAGTACTTCTCTTCTTGTATTTAACGAACATTTAATTTGGCTGTCGGTAAAGACTTTTCGTAGAAACCGTTGTCATCAGTTTATTACTGTGCTTATGCCACTTTCATTGTCTGCATGAAGCGTGAGCCACTTATTTGTCTTTCATTCTCAACGTATTGTTTTCTGTTATCAAACGCTGATATTATTGTAATATATATAGCTGCCAAAGTGTCACAGAAACGGATCTGTTGCAACTTCAGTGTGTGGCGCTTCGATGATTAGTCAGATCGAAGTCCACGTAGATCAAATATGACTAGGAGAGTATTTGCGATCATGTACATTCATGCTCAAAAGTATCCGAACGACCTGAATTGCATTTCACCTGATTCGAATGCAACCCACAAAGCGCAGCTGTCTAGCAGGTCCTCTAATCGCCCCTCGGTACAGTCGTTTGAGTATTGAAAATGGTTCTAACAAGTCACCACTAGAAAACACTGCTCTGCATCGCAATAACTCAAGATGTAAATTAATACCAAGGTACTACAAATATCAGGGAACATCTTATCACAGATAAGACGGTTCTTCAGGCTTGTAAGCTCACATTTATTACAATAAATGACATACATGAAATGTTACCACTCTCATTATTAGGTCAGATAGGTAATTCACACAGTAAGTTCGTCGTATTCATGATTTCCTCTTCAAAATAACATAGCGTACTTATTATTTAACACAAAATGACATTAAAAATTTAAGTTATTCACGAGCAGCTAGTTGAGAATATGTATGAACTTCAAATGACACGACGAACCGTCTCGTTCTGCATATGGATTCAAACCCAGGTCATGCAGACTAAGCAAACACTTCGTGACTGACGGAAACTAACAGTCATTCCTGACTAGGAATACAGAGAGTGATATACCTCGATTTAGACAGTATCAGTTACCAAATATCAATTTTAAATTACATAACGTAAACCTTGTTAATGGACTCGAATTCCTACCCAGCATCTATTGTCCTTGTTAACGAACTACGAGCGATGTTAAATATTGCTTCTTCACAGGTAACTTACTTGAAATGCCGTGAGGTAAAGCTTTGTGTTGGACAGGGATTCGAGCCCAGAACCTAATTGGATTGTCATCGAAGCACAATCAACTGTGACATATCGCATTTTCTTGGCAGTAGCTAGATGTTTTAACTGAAATGACGAGGCGAAACATTAATTTTTTCTTTTTCAGGACTCCAACCTGGCACCTATCGCTGTTATATTCTAGAGAAAACGAACGTTAAAAATGGGTTTGTTACACCAGCAGCGACATGTGAGCACGTTTGAACTAGAAATAATATGACGAAGAGTTCAGTGCTGACTGGGAATCGAGCCCCACACATGAACAGACATTAAAAATGCACGTCAATTTTCACTAGCAGACTGGTATGCACGTGACGGGGCTTGAAGTGATGAATTTTTGTACTGGATCAGGATTCGGACCCACCCACTTACCTTTGGAGGAGACCTAGAGATGATTGCAGTCTTGGGAAAAGGAACGACATGGTTGAACTATACTGTTCCGAGAGATTTAGATCCTCGAAAGATGAGATACGAATTCGAATCGCAGTCCAGCACCAAATTTTTCAACGTCTCTAGTTCAATCAAGTACGAGAAAAATAAGAGCCCTGTTCTTTTAAATGGCTATCGTTTCATCAAATAATATAAAATTTTCTGATGTAAGTAAGTTTACTGGAGACAGTATTTCTGTTTATCATGACTTCTGCCTCTGCCATTTCCCAACGTAAACTGGCTCTGCCCAATTGGTAATAAAGGAACGTGACGTTTAATGCGGATACTGGATTATAACGTCTTTCTCCTGCGGTTGCCAGAGGTAAAGTAAATCTGTTTATGCCTCTTAAAAGTAAATGCCTGAACCCACGCATTGCACCTGTGATAGTTCGTTCCACCAGACCATTGTGGCCACATTTCCCAGCCCCAGGAGTGTGTTGTAACGGATGATGTGCTTAGCTTACAAAATTAGTCACGGTGGAAAAAATGCGAGTCTATTACATGGTTACGTAGAAGCACTCTTCTGACGTGGAGATTTTGCTATTCTCATGTCAGCAAGATGTAAAGACTCTTCTAGGCATCATAGCCTCAATGTGGAGCCATTTTGAAATTTTCACTAATTCAGCAAATGTCTTAGTTCGAGAAAATCCACTGTGGAGTGTGAAGTTACCGGATAATTCGATTATTACCGTCATTGTTACTATCATTTTCTTCATACCGTTGCTGGAACACATGTGCTTGAAGATCATTTAATGCCTTTTGGTCGTTATAGAAGTAGTTGCCCAAGAAGAGGTTCTTTCCCTGTCTACGGAGTCCTTTTCATGTTAATATCAAACATCAGCAATTACTCGCAAACCACATTAAAACTAAAGTAATTGATAAAGACGTTACTTGATAACAAAAACGCGCTGCCTTTCTTAATTTACTTGTGCCTAGAAATGGCTGTCGAATACTGCCAAACCAAAAGTCAAGGGATCTTACTGCCTTCCGTTATACGTCGCTGTCAATTCTTCCACAAGATTTGGTCGACGTGACCTGTTTCAAGTTGTGTATGGTAGAGGATGTTTTAGAAAATTAAATGTTTTCCTTTTCAATAAACAGAATGATTTTCATTGTAAGCTATCCAAGTTCAAAATTTTCGCATTATTAGTTCAGATTTAATATTGACTTCTATAATGTAGGAAAGTATTTCACAGTTGCAAAACTCGCATCTGACTCATTGACCTTATACTTAGTCGCTGACCATAAATTCTAGCTCAGAGTGACGTGTGTCCGTGTCGATGTTACAATTTTACAGAGATGATGAAGAAGGGTAGGTGTTTCAATTCGAGGCAAGGAACTTTGGTCTGACAACGACCGAGTCGAAAGTTATAGACGATACCTCTGACAATGGTATACGGGACTCGGTACTGTTCGTGCTAAGATTGTAGAGCAGGCGTCTTTCAGAGGTGGTAGTCAATGAACAAGAACAAAGATCTAGTAAAAAAGGACTCTAAAACGCATATATTAAGAACTATGAGCACTTCTTCACCTCCAATACTGTGAAAAGCATTATACGCTTACCGTAGGTGGGTGTAGATGTAACTCAAATGTACATGATCGCAAAAACTCTCCTAGTCTTTGTTGTTTTTCTCTGTATTCAAGACTATTTAATCTGGGGATGTGCACGTATCTGTTGTCTCATACTTCATATGCACATCTTAACCTCGTACTGGATGCTTGGTTCTTGGTATAGTGAAACTGATCAACAATGACAGCACAATTTTAATTTTATTTGCTGGCCCTACAAAGAACCTAAAAACTAATGAATTTAACAACGCAACGGATAATGTTAGCTGCACCGCGAACCAACAGATTGAGTACAGAGGACGCTAACCGTTTGCCTTGAGACGCACCCACATGCCTTGCTCATACTGTGGCATCAAACAGTCAGGCCTGCAAGATGAGTGGTCTGCCAAGCGAGTGGACTCATTCTAATTTATCGAGTAACACTGTAAGTAGGCTGTTTAGGTTTTTTTATTGGTAACGCCACGTATCACTGGCTGCGCTGTGTGCAGTCTGTGGCTGGTTTGCATTGTTGTTGGCTATTTTAGTGTTGGGCAGCTAGATGTTAACAGCACGTAGCGTTGCGCAGTTGGAGGTGAGCCGCCAGCAGTGGTGGATGTGGGGAAATGAGATGGCGGATTTTTGAGAGCGGATGATCTGGACGTGTGTCCATCAGAAACACTACATTTGTAAGAATGGATGTCATGAACTGCTATATATATTATGACTTTTGAACACTATTCAGGTAAATACATTGTTTGTTCTCTATCAAAATCTTTCATTTGCTAACTATGCCTATCACTAGTTAGTGCCTTCAGTAGTTTGAATATTTTATTTAGCTGGCAGAGTGGCGCTCGCTGTATTGCAGTAGTTCGAGTAACAAAGATTTTTGTGAGGTAAGTGATTTGTGAAAGGTATAGGTTAATGTTAGTCACATCCATTCTTTTGTAGGGGTTATTGAAAGTCAGTTCGCGTTGCACTAAAAAATATTGCGTGACAGTTTAGTGTTGATCAGAATAAGTAAAGAGAGTAATGTATGAGTATGTTCAGTTTTGCTCAGCTGCTTGAAAATCTAATAATGTTAGAGGTTTATCAGCACAATAACTCATTAATTTTTCCAAGGGGACGTTCCATATGGCGACCCTGCCAGGATACCTCACTGGAATCTTCTGATTTTTTCTTGTAGTTTGTGTAATTAGTGTAGCTTTTGTTTATTGGTAGCACATAATTGTAGAGAGAATCTCCTTTGTAGTTGCAGTCTTTCATTGTTGTACAGTAAAACAGTTGTGGCATGCATGTAGATTTGCACCAAGTATTTTGCAGCTGCATTTGCAATTAACTAAATATTATTCTCAGTGCTATGTTAATGTGTTCTCTTATTTTAGCTCTTCGAATTGTGCTTTTCTGTGTTATCGTGTGAAATATATTACAATAATGGCGTGTGAAAAACGTAACACTAGGCTCCAAAGTATACTGAGAAATAATAGTGACGACGAGCGAAGCTTATCGGCACCACTGTGTAATGAATTAACAGACATTCAGGGTAGTAATTTGTTAATTGTACATAGGGAAATGGAGCGGACGCAAATAATGCTGTAGACAGTGAAACAAGTAGTGAACAGGGAAGCCTTATCGATCGACCCGTCGGCAACAGCTCGCCTCAGGAATCCGAAATGACAGAACACAATATTGCAAATACTGTAGACTCAGGTTTTGGGTCCTCACTGCTTTCTCAAATGAGTCAAGACACATTTTCTGCTTGTCAAAATGTGAATGTTGCCTGTGAAAATGCACTGCCAAAAAGCATAGAGAAACAGATTCCAGACACTAATACATTATTATTGCAATTAATGCAACAAATGGAACAAGATCAGAGACAAACATAGCAAAAGCTTCAAAAGTTAGTCACAATGGAACAAAATCAGAGACAAACACAGCAAAAGTTTCAAAAGTTAGACACAATGGAACAAAATCTTCGGAAGTTAGACACCACACTTGAATAAACACGTGATGATTTAACTACTGAGTTACATAACATTGAATCGAAATGTCAAAAAGTCTGTAATGACGTAAAAACACAAATTTGTGAGCTATTTCAACCTATTTTTTCGCGTCATGAAAATGCATTACAGAATCACGAAGCAGCCATTTAAGAACTACAAACTATTGTTCATGAAAATCATAAGACCTTGCAAGCTAAAATTCACTCAGTTGGATCTACCGATCCGGTTATGCAACTTGCAAATACTCAGGAAAACTTAAAGGACACAGTAGATACTCTGAAAATTGGTTCAGAAAGACACATGGAGGAAATTAGTTCATTATCAGAGAAAGTAGTTGAACTTTCGGATCAGCTAAATAATTTGTCTATGAAGGTAGATGATAATCTGAATGACACAAAACCGGTAGTCTTTAATCACACAGAAGAGTGCGAACAAATTAGGAAATTCAAACAAAATCTGAATGAAATTAATACGCAACACCAAAGAGAAATCCGGGAAGTACAAGATCAGCTGACACAGGTAATACAAGAATTACGTATTTCAGAGGACACTCGCGCTCCAATACGGGAAGAGAGACATAGAAATACGGAACAGCCACAAAATAATAACACGGGGTACTTCGGAAATTATGAAAGAAATTGGCAAGGTATACCGAATTTTGAGATGGAACCGCCGAAACGAAGTAACAATGACCGATATGAGACTCGCCAGCATGATGATTTTGACTAAAAGCTGTTTATTACTAACCGTAAATTCAAAACATTTAAGAATTCCGGCAACGACATTCATCCACTAGCGTGTCTTCATCAATTCTCTCATTGTTTTCCTCCCAATTGGTCATTAGAGCACAGATTAGAATTTATGTGTGGCTATTTAGAGAATGAACCAGCTGTAAGAATGCAATCGGTCATTCACAATTGCCACAGTGAAGGAGAATTTTATCATGCCTTCCTCTGAGCAAATTGGTCTCAAGCTACACAAGACCTAGTAAAGCATAGCATCATAATGATAATACATTTCGAACAATCTGAATTTTCCAGTCTTGTGAAATATTTTGAAGACATGTTGCACAAGAATTAGTACCTGTCAAACCCATACAGCCCCTCAGAACTCATCTGCATTTGCTTAATCAAATTACCTGAACATTTACGACATATTATTTTGGCAGGACGTTGCAAAGACGACATTGTAGCTTTTCAGGGACTCTTACAAGAATTAGAAACTGACACTGACAATCGCGGAACACGAAAACAGGAACACAACAATTACAGGTCGCATCCGTCACAATTCCACGATGAAAGAAATAATAACTGGACATGACAAGGCTATTCTTACAACGCAAATCGTGCCCAAAACAGACACCACCCATATGACAACAGTTGGCAGAGTAGTAATAAATTCAGAGAAAGATCAGATTTCCGTAGTAATGAATATGACAGAGGTAACCACAGAAACAGACAACATGCGAACCAAAACAATATTATCATGTGAGACAAAACAATTTCAGATGCAAGAGTCCACCGCGCAGTTACGATTCAGCGAGAAATTCTCCACCACATGACCGACAAATAGGAAACTATGGAAACTATCGACATAACGACAGACCTGAATTTCATCAGAACTGGCGGGATTCAAACAGGGAAGGGCCCTCTGGACAAGGTGAATTTGTAGGAGTTAGGTCTCCTAATCCCAATAACGACGCGCGCCAACAAAGAGGCAGACAATGACTCGCACCGCGGGTAGCCACGTACGCTGGCTGGCTCAGAGAAATATAACATAGACGCTAACCTTCAGAAAAATATCAGTATTCTTTACCGACGTATACCACGTGATAATTGTGTTCAAGTTGAAACTCTGAGTACTATGAAGAGTAAAGGATTGCACCACAGTTCACATGTAAAACCGTTTATTGAGAGATAATCTGCATTTTAACTTAGTCTTTGCCCTAAAACATTTCACTTCACGTTACTAGTATGCTTTGTCAGACTTAGAATCTGTTAACATGCAACAATGTTTGAAGTTAAATATCCAGTCAAGAACCAAGAGAACTTATTTAAACAGAAACTACGAATGCATTGTTATAGTGAACAGACGACACATTGCTGTTATTTGTACATTCTCGCTTGTTAGTTGCATGATTACATAACGACTATAAGACTTCATACTTAGAACATATACTGCTAATGAGATTTTAATGCAACATTTTGGTTTACTTGAAAAGACATTCTTTATTTGAAGTATTTTCTGTGAGATTAAAGATGACTTAGTATTTGGCTTCTTTGACAGCTACACGATTATATCACGATGCTATTAATGTGTGACACAATTTACATTGTGGCTTTTGCGTTGTACCTGTTTTATATCGGCAGTTTTTCTCAATTCTTCTGGAAAGTAAAACATGTTTTAGTAGTAACTTTTGTGGTATAGCTACAATGAGACAGCCTTTTTCGTAGCACAACAATACATTGCAGTATAGTACTTTCTGATCACAGTACTGTACGTAATAACAACAATATCTTTACGCATAGCATTTCACTTTTGTTTATTATGAGGTAAGTACATTGACTTCTACAGAACGTTGCTTATGAACGACGATAATTACAACTCTTGGCATATTTTTACCCTTTAGTAAGGACAAAGATTATCTTACACCAACCCGCACAGTTTAGCGCTACAGTACACGTATTTGAGTGATTAATTTTGTACTTAAAACATTTATTTTTAAAGATTTTTGAATTAAAATGATACAAAGGTTTTCCGTGATACATTTCATTCCATTGCTGTAATCTGTAACACCTGAGGGTATAATTACATTAATCCTCAGGGGGGTACACGCTTACTTTGTGTACCATGTGTGTGGCAAGCACAAGGAGCCCTAGGTAATATGGTATTTGCTTATACAACTATACACATCGGTATAATATTTCTCCAACACAGAATTACACAGCTACCTGATTATTTAACAGAGAAACAAACATTTTTTTTTTTACTATGCCAGTGACAGATATTTACGTAATTACACAGTTGGATAACTTCACACTTACGACATTGTATTTTGTCTGTACTTTGTGAACTGTTCACATTTTTTCGGAACCATTGTGATACATTGAGAGCTTTGAATGATGTATTTGGTAAGGGATCATGATTTTTGAAGTACGTTTGAGACAGATGACTTTATTGAAGGTCTTGAAATTATTGAAAGAAGCTGCGACGATTCTGAGATGTGATTGATCTGTTATGATGTTACTATTACGATGACGATGTGTATTATGCTGTTGAGTATGTTTATGATCAATAACCTGATGCTATATGAGGAACTTGATTATGCTACATATTTATTATGTTGAAATATTGAAGAAGTGTTGACGAATATGTAAGCTATATGTGTAATAAGGTAAGGAGTAATGAATAGTGGTTAGGGACTCTGATATGTGACAAAGGATGTTGGAAACCAAGAATCGTACTATAAGAGTTATGAAATGTGTGTACATGCGTGAATGTATCACAATGGCGCCGAAAATTTTTTGAACACTGTTATGTTTATATGATTTTGTTTCTACAGATTTGTAACGCAAATATTTCTACCAGTGAAATTTTATTTGTATCAAACTGTCACTGTAGCGGAAACTGATGTCGTAAATATTTCGGTATGGAAGGTAGGTTACCTTGACGTAATGCACTGTAAGCACACAGCTGCGTGACAGTCGACTGGAAAAAAACCATTAGTGTGTGCCTTTCAGAGGCACAGGTGGAGAAAAAAGGAGAACATTAACCTTGGTATTGACATTCCTTTGTACAAAGCATCGCAAATACGACATGCTCATTATTTGGAAACATGTCGTACTTTGTGCTGCTTATTGAAATGCTTATGAATTGATGGGAAATATTCTTACATCTGCACACCTGATTATGACAAGTGTCTTTCTAGGAGAATTGAGAGTATTTCTACTAACTTATGAAATGCCACATGACTGCTGAATGATGTTGTTATTCTTTGCTTTACATAGTTGCTTATTTCATTTTATATCTGTTTACCAGCTGTGTTGCAGCATTGGTTTTATAAAAAAAATTTAATTTATTTGCTAATGTGAACACTTTCTGTCAACAGAGCTATTAAATAATAATTTTATGATCCACATTCTTCGAAAAAGGAGAACTTGGATAGGAAAGAACAATAAGAAGGAACTAATAACAGTAACTGCATACATAATTTTCTTTTCAACTACCTGGTAATATTTCTTGTAGAATAAGTTGTGGTGCACCACTTTAATTACATAGACATTAAGATGTGAATAGACATTTCCCTTATCTGCATTGTTGTCCTTAGTGTGCTATTTTCTTTTGCTTGTGGGTTTGTCATGATTAAATATAAGTTATTGCATTTGCTGCTGCTGTTTGCCAGGTGTAGTGTTACTGAATTTCACTTTGTATTACTCTGTTAAGCCAGTTTTACTACTGATTTATTTTTCTTGTTTGCTGCACAGTGCCTTATATTAGTTGTAATATTGCAATTGCTTTGCTAATTTCGATTTACTGCTGCTAGCTTTGCTAATTTATATTTTTTGTCGTTGCTGTTTGTGTGAATTGTTTTGTACTGCTGCATTGCCTCGTCCCTTAGTATATATATCTGAGCTCAGTAGATTTAAGTTAGCTTAAAATGGGGTAGGCTATATAAGAGAACGAGTTGTGATGAATTGGAAGAAATGCATTGAGAAGCTATAAGAAAATGGTTTGGCCAAAAAAGTAGTGTACAGTGGAGAAAAACTATTTTTGAAAGAGGATATGAACAGAATACACAAAGCATGCTTGGATAGAATTTTTTTTGGTGGAAACAAATGTTGAAATAAAAGGAAAGATCTACTGAATGGAGTTTTGGGTTGGACTGCAGTACCTCATGTCACACTGAAAACAAACCCTGTCCTGTACTTTTGTGTTATTATGCTATGTGAATTTGTGTTTTTCCTGTCTTTATGTGTTTACCTAAGAAGACTTACGTTGTAGAATTTTTCTAATACTCAGCTACATTCACTATGATGAGGAATACTGTTATCCTCAAACATAATTTGCATTTATAATATGTTATTTACTTTGTAAAGATGTTTAGGCATTATTTATCTGTTCTGCTTTGTTGCTCATGTGTGAAGTTGATGTTTCAAAAGTTATTCTGATCTTTTCTGTATGTACTTACGTCATAATTCCTGTAACACTGATGTATATGTTATTTCGATTCTTTTGTAACGCCTGTATTACTACAAATGTTATCTGCATTGTTATGTTCTTTAATGATATATTTTGTATTTTTGTTGTTGTATTCTCATGTTATAAAATTGTAGTTGACCCCAGTTCATCAAATTAAGTAACTTGTAAGCATTCATTTCACTGCACACATTTCTGTTGGTCATAGTATAAGCACAATAGATAAGAAGTTGGGACTGTTAGTGCTTGCACATGTATTGATAATTCAGCAAGGGATTGGTTAACAGCATTGCTGGTTCTAAGGACAATTCTAAAACTTTGTGAGTGCACAAGTGGTGCTTTATGGACTTGCTATATTGTATGCAAGAATCTTCTATGGTGATTGTCGCCTGCACAGTCGCAACACATGGCTGCTGGCCATCTCTACAAGGACTACAGTGGGTCTGGACCTTTGATGGCCCACCAATACCATTATTTCTACAAGGACTACAGTGGGTCTACACCTTTGATGACTCACCAATACCATTATTTCTACAAGGACTTGTAACACCTCCGATTTATGTATCCTGCTCGATCAGGATCTGAATAGCAGCCCAAATAAATATTAATTAATATGACCGTGTACCTAACAGGGTTGGCAATCGGATTTGACTGCTACGGAGTTGTTACATTCCATTTTGTTCTTCGCAAATGCTGTAATAATGAAATGTCTGGTGACAAGAAGAACGCCAACACAGCTTCATTAATCAAGAACCTATATTCGTCTCTAAAACACAAGAAAAAGGAGACAGCCACTGCCTTCGTCATACATATTTAATTACGGCTAATCTCAGCACAGGCTTCTTCGGTATTCATAATCGTCACACGCTAAATACAATCACTGCAATCCAACACTGCAATCCAACACTGAAAACCAAATGATGCCGGCGCGGTAGACGCGAAACCACAAATATCGGCACAGAAATATCACTGATCACTCTCGTAATTGTACTTCTTCACCTTCCCGTATTATTCTAACACAAAGGGGTTAAACCGCGGCGATGGCCACTCCCTTTGTCGGTAAAGCCTTGCATTACAGCAACAGGCCTCCACACGGGTCGGCCCGCAACCCGGGAACTGACTCAACTCTACACTCGTTCTCGCAACCCGACACTATCGATTATTTGCCCTATCGACCTGTGCCGAGTGCAAACTTATAGTAAGGGCCTACGGACCCCTTACAGACTGCAGTGGGTCTGCATCTCTGGTGGCCCACCAATATCGTAATCCCTCACAGGACTACAGTGGTCTGCTCTGTGAAGACCTACCTACCAATATTCTTCAAAACTTCGACTGACTCTGCTGTTGGTTTGCTCTGTTCTGGCCCATTACCTGTCTGCATGTCGAGAGTCAGCACTGTTTTTCCGTTGGAAGGACAACACTACTTCTTCAAGACTGCATGGAAATCCACTACTTCTGTGTGCAATTTCTTTTACTAATGAGACTTTGTGAAAAAAACTGTAATTACTATTATGATGAATGATCAGGACTGTCTTTATGGAGTGCGAGAAAATTTTAGCTTTTGACCAACATTGTATCAATAAGTGTGTGCATTTTATTTCTTTGTTATTGTAATTATAATTATGAAAACTTTTTCAAATCTGTATTGGCCACTGCCCAAAACAATTGTAAAATTTTTTGTGAGGAGCATGGGGGCTATGTAAGTAGGCTGTTCTATGTAAGTAGGCTGTTTAGGTTTATTTATTGGTAACGCCATGTAGCGCTCTGTATGAAAATCACTGGCTGTGCTGTGTGCAGTCTGTGGCTGGTTTGCATTGCTGTTGGCTATTGTAGTGTTGGGCAGCTAGATGTTAACAGCGTGTAGCGTTGCGCAGTTGGAGGTGAGCCGCCAGCAGTGGTGGATGTGGGGAGTGAGATGGCAGAGTTGTGAGAGCGGGTGATCTGGACAGACACAGTAAATTTGTATTATTGGATATCATGAACTGATACATATATATGATGACTTTTGAACAATATTATGGTAAATAAATTTTTGTTCTCTATCAAAATCTTTAATTTGCTAACTATGCCTATCAGTAGTTAGTGCCTTCAGTAATTTGAATCTTTTATTTAGCTGGCAGTAGTGGCGCTCGCTGTATGCAGTAGTTCGAGTAACGAAGATTTTTGTGAGGTAAGTGATTTGTGGAAGGTATAGGTTAATGTTAGTCAGGGCCATTCTTTTGTAGGGATTATTGAAAGTCAGACTGTGTTGCGCTAAAAAATATTGTGTGTCAGTTTAGTGTTGATCAGAATAAGTGAACAGAGTAATGTCTGAGTACGTTCAGTTTTGCTCAGCTGTTTGAAAATCAAATAATGTAAGAGGTTTATCAGCACAGTAATTCATTAATTTTTCTAAGGGGATGTTCCAACATGAACTCTAGTACTCACAATTAAGTTACAAGTTATTCTCCTGTTTGAATATTACGCAACGGAAACGCACATCTGACTATTAGTAATTTACACAACTGTGACTGTTCACTACGCACTGGCAATACCACATTTTCTGTCTTATTTAACGGCTTTGATCAACACGTGGCCATCGCGCTGAATATGAATGGCGCACACATTATAAATTCTGGATATCATGACAACATACTATTCGAAGGAAAAGGCCACCAATCTTTTTCTTTTCACTATCTTTTTTTATTCCGATAAATTCTATAACCTGAACACACCAGTGCATTTTCTACAACAATTGCACATGAGAAACTCTGCGCAGTGGGCATGGCTTTACATTGGTGATTCTCTATTTTATGGTCTCGTAATTGTCTAACACTACAGTGCACTATCTGGATAGGATGTTGGATCTTTTCCTATATCTCACACTTCGACTCTCACAACCATCATCACGAAACTTTCCTCCAGATCGAGCGGCACAAAAAGGAACATGCATAACCCACTGCCTCTGAAC
Organism: Schistocerca piceifrons; assembly: GCF_021461385.2. Taxonomy (NCBI): domain Eukaryota; kingdom Metazoa; phylum Arthropoda; class Insecta; order Orthoptera; family Acrididae; genus Schistocerca; species Schistocerca piceifrons. The sequence goes on from NC_060138.1 coordinate 1,148,722,453, forward strand.
CTATCTTGCTACTCTCCCATGCAAACCACACATACTTAAATTACATGAAATACACCACACTGGCAACATGGAATACAACACAAGGAATAATCACAACGTTATAATCACATCACTTTCAGCTTTACCACTTCAATTAGTATTTTTCCCAGTTTCACACGACATTGCCCCACTTCGTAAATTTTCTTTCCTACTATGAACTTTGGAGGATATATGGACGTCTTCCTGTGCAATGCAAGCCAAGTGGCGTTGTTGGATGGACGGCTGACTCACCTTGCTCCACTCTCAGAGTATTATAGTTTGAATCAAGCGTCACACGGAAACATAACACGCAACGTAACATTAAGAACATATTCGTCACCCACGCGAGTCCTCAACTGATACCATGGACGAGTACTTCTCCTTATCCTTTGTCTCATACACAGTTTGAGACTCACACAGTACTCACCACGTGGAAGTACTCGTCTCTAATTTCAAGTCCTGCACACGCCATTTCTTAAATATTTCCAACTTATAGTACACACGCCAGTAATTCAGCTTAACTTACGCACTCGGAATTACTTCAACTTATTGCTACACGTGGTTTCATTGTGACCGTTGGTCACTTCCGAAGATTACTACGATCCCCTTAATATTATCTGCCTAACATTTAATTTTCCCCACAAAAGTTCCTTATATGGAGAAACTGTTATTCTAAACTACTCTTAAGTATTCTACATGCATACCATTCTATCCACTCTTTCGTCTTTACGGAGCACACCTAAGACAGGTCTTACCAACACAAGATCCAGCGCCAGAATGCTGAAACATGGCCGTTCTTCAGGTCATCTCGCACTTCTGTCGAAGTGGGGGAAGACCATGCTACCCATTGGTCAGCCACATTTCAGGCGTTCAAAGCTCAGGTAAATTTCATCTCTTTGGTTCCACCAAAGGTGACCAAAGGACCGTCTCAAAGACGATCATATAATGAACATTCATTATCTGCGGTTAGCAGGCGACCATACATTCATTCATTTCGCAGATCTCACCAAATTGGATGTAGGGATTTATTTAGTGGGAGTGTACATGTGATCAATTAAATAAATAAATTGTCATTCTTTCCTACACTGGAATCCGGCTTCGGTATATTAAGTGAAATTGAGTTTTTATTACAAAAAAATATGTTGTTCTGACAAGAATAACGAAGAATGTTGTACCTGTTTTCAATGTCAGGCGGTACTGTACCCTTTCTGCCTGATCATAACTGTTATTTTATATAATTTCATTACATGTTTAATTATTCTTTCTGCAATCTTTTCTTTCTTATTTCAAATCATTCTTTCCAATGGGGTTCGACACAGTCTTCATTTAGTATGGAAAGGAAACAGATGATCTGGTTATACTGACTTCAAAGTGTGGTTCATTATAATCATCTACATTTATTTATCTAAAGCACTATCTTCGACATTAAGTTACGTAACATGGCATTTATTCTGATATGGTAGTCGTGTTTAGATGAATGACAATAGCTTTGGATTTTTCGTTGGACTGATGAGAATAGTTATGAATTTTAGTTATTTGGTCTGCTATATAAAAATGGGAACCTGTCACACTATGTGAAACATATAGGGTATGGATTAAATTCATTGTTGTTACACTTAGCAGCATGTAACATCACAATCACACAAAATCACGTAAAAACTGCAACAAAGAGCTTGGATTTGTGCGTGATAGATATTGCAAGTATTGCGCCAACTTGCACTACAGGAAAGCGAAACAAAACAGATTCGTGAGAGACTTTGCACAAAAATTATGTTGTACACGATCAGAAACTGACTGTGTCTGACATCCTTCAGCAAATCTAATTCATGTGGATGAATTGAAGAAATGAAGTTTACCGTGAAGTTTAAAATTTGAGGTAAATTAATGAATTTAGCTTTTGCGGGTTATCATTCCACGCCAACGGTTAGAAATAAAGTGTTTTTACAGACAGGGAATAAAAAATTCACAATAGCGGGGACACATAGGATTCGTTAGTGACAGAATCAACGCTCTGAAAATTACTAAATTATTACGTGTAAGGCATGGTTGATAATCACCAAAATCATTCTATGTTACTGCAGGAAATTAAATAATATCTGAATAACTATCACATTTATGTATCGTGTAAACTACTGCTACACACATGGCCAAACCTCACTCACGAAGAAAAAATTAAAATCTGTCGACAATTGTTATGGAAGGTGGTATCAAACTTCATAGAATCACTTCTGGAAAACATTAATAAACACTTTGATACCTCAAGTGAGCCCAGAGAAGATTCGACGCACCGTCATGGCGAGCACAGTAGATTCATTACAGGTTACAAGGAAAATTGCCTAAAATTTATAAAATACTCGTAGAAAATAGTACGACCTGGCTTATATTGTTTTAGCAATTATTCAAGATGCTTAACCACCAGCAAACCCTCGACTTTAGTTGATAATATGATCTGGCAGAAGTGTGCTCATGAGCACATCACAAAGAAAAGTGGTATAAAATTTAACTTTGTCCACAAAACTTTATTAATTAAGCAATAACTCGACACATTTTCTCAAATTAATAGATTTTACTCACAATTATCCCACAACCAGAGTGAATAGCTGATCGCCAATACTCACATTAAATATTCACGACTGTAATTTACTAGTTACTTTATACCAACAAAATTATTATAATTAAATCGTTTTCTTACACTTCCCTGTCCAAACTGACACTGACTGACTCATTAAGACGCTATCAATTTTTACAGTTTTGATCCAACATCAGCAAGAGCTCGGAAACAACAGCGTCCGAACCTCACGGCAGCCCATCTGACAGTGTCCAAGCCTGGCGGACTTCCTGACTCCTTGTTCAGACCGCCCGGAGGCTAAACTCTCGCATCGGCTGTTCCCATCTGAAACCCACTACTCTCGGCTCTGTCGATATTTCCTGAAGCCTAAAGGCAATCTCTTCGCTTACCTTTCCCACAGGTTGCACTTTGACCAAGCCCAGTACACACTAATTATCCTTGGCCAGTCCCTCACCTTTCTATATCCCATGACAACCGAACGTCATGCAGGAGTGTAGATACGAATTTGGGAGTGTGACACATAAAAAAACGTGATGCGTTCATTTTCATATGCACTATAGGACATGATTATAAGAATGCAAAAATGTTGTTATGCCACATAGTGCCACTATAATCAATATGGTGAGATTTAACGTTACAAGTACGCAAACTGTTTAAATGGCGCACCGTTTCACCACCTCTTCTACTGCAAGCTCTTTGGTTCCGATATTTCTGGAGGAGGTAGCATGGATCAAGACAGAAAAAAATGTCCGGTAAATGTTAGCTCGTCCGCAGCTCGTGGTCTCGCGGTAGCGTTCTCGCTTACCGAACACGGGGTCCCAGGTTCGATTCCCGGCGGGTTCAGAGATTTTCACTTGCCCCGAGATGACTGGGCGTTGTTGTGTCATCTTCATCATCACCATTCATCCCCATTACGGTCGGAGGAAGGCAACGGCAAACCACCTCCATTAGAACCTGGTTCAAATGGCTCTGAGCACTATGGGACTTAACATCTATGGTCATCAGTCCCCTAGAACTTAGAACTACTTAAACCTAACTAAGCTAAGGACATCACACAACACCTAGTCATCACGAGGCAGAGAAAATCCCTGACCTCGCCGGGAATCGAACCCGGGTGTGGGAAGCGAGAACGCTACCGCACGACCACGAGCTGCGGACTTAGAACCTTGCATAGTACTGCGGCGCGGGTCTCCCGCATCATTCCCCTAATCTCTGTCAAGCAAGATGGGACTTCATTTCCATTCCCAAATACTAGCTCTAAAAAGCATAACTTAAGAACAGTCGACAACGGTAAGTTGCAAGAGATGTGTGTCACAGTAGCGAAAATGAACAGGTGCTCATAACACATAGCGTACGCATTTTAGAGCACATGTTTACTTGTCACTTTTTCTTTGTTTTCAGATCACCGAATTTAAGCGCTGTCGGGCTGGGCTAGCACTTGGATGGGTGACCATCCCGTCTGCCGAGTGTTGTTGGCAAGTGGGATGCACTCAGCCCTTATGAGGCAAACTGAGGAGCTACTTAATTGAGAAGTAGCGGCTCCGGACTCGTAAAGTGACATACGGCCGGGAGAGTGGCATGCTGACCACATGTCCCTCCGTATCCGCATCCAGTGATGCCTGTGGGCTGAGGATGACACGGAGGCCTTCCATGGCCTGTTCGGACGGAGTTTAGTTTACTTTATTAGCTTTTCTCTGTTTTGATCCATAGTACCACCACTGAAAGTTTCCGAACCGAAATTCCTAGCAACAACAATACCCGTGCAGATATTCGACTGACACAGATAGTAGAACGATTTTCGCTTATATAAGGGACGATGAAAAAGTTTCCTTTTGAGGGCGTTGTAGCAGCGTGTATGCAACGTCGACTCAGATGCGGGTATATAAGTACTAACATGTAGGCAAGGAGTTAGTGCGGCTTTTGTGCCTTTTTCGCCGTGTGTGCGGAAAATGTGGAAATGTGAACTATGGCGACTTTATTACCAAATTCGTTCAATCAGGACCAACGTGCTGTTATTCTTTTCTTTGCCGAAGGACAAACACCGGTAGACACCCATTGATTGAAGAATCTGTATGGGGCAGTATATCTGTAGAACACCATCTTCCGGAGGAACTGCGATAAGGGGTGCTGCTGCTTTATGACAACGTGAGTCCGGAAATAGGAAATATCATGACGCAGAAGTGTTGCCAACTGGAATGGCGGACACTCGAGCACCCGCCATGCACTGTCGATTTCTCTCCATACGGTTATCAGGTCTCCGGTACCTCAAAAATGGCCTTGATGGGACTGCGATTCCAGTCGGAGGAGGACGTGCAGCAGGCAATTACAAACATTTTAACATAGCAGAACACCGTCTTTTACTAAACGGATTTATCCAACCTGGTGCGTCGGTGGGATGGCTGCCTCAATGCTCACTGCGATTTTCCTGATTAGCATGCCGATTCTGGACTGTGCGGCCTTCGATCACAGATTTTTTGATCTTCTCTTATAACTTTCGACTCGATCGTCTCCGAACCAGAATCCCTCACCTGATACATTTACTCTCCTCTATCAGTCACGAAAGAATATAACATCATCACAGAATCACTTTGTAAAATACTATCACAAATATAGCAGTGGATGAGCAAAAAGAACTTAAATTTAAAAATAAAATAAGTTTTCATAATCTGTTATGCCCTCAGACATCAATATGCCAAATTACTCACGAGTAAAGCTTTTTTATGAAAAGTGAGCCGTGCGCCAGCAATCTTTGTCTTCAGTCGTCTATCTTGCTGCGCGTTGCTGCCTCTTTCATTTTGTCGATTGTGGTCTTTCGTTTTTCCGACACAGTAGTGAGGCCGAAGAGGAGTGCTATTTAGGGGCGCGCGTGGTGACGCAGGACAACAGCCGGGCTATAGAGAGTCGGTTGACCAGTAGAATGACGCCATGTTCCCGGTGGAGAAGGTTTCAAGTTTGCTTCAGGTGCCTGTGCAGTCTGCCGGCCTTGCGTTTCGAGTGAACAGCGGTGCCTGTGGATATCAGTTGTTGTCGTAGCGAGAACAGTATTAACTCGTGCGAGTGGTGGGCGTGTGTTGATGGTGCCCCATCAGCGTAGTGAAGTGCATTTTTTGCGGATCTCATTCTGGAAAATATATCATAGCTGAATTCTCACCAGTACTGTGCACGGTCTCCAAATTGTGACAAGTTCATCATGGAAGTCGTGGTCATAGTTACTGGCTCCGGTAATCTGTCACCATCATGGTGTTCTAGTTACAGTCAAAGGAAACTGCAATATTCAAACGGTGTTCGCAGTATTCAGATCCACCAAATAGGCGGTGAGAAATTGTTCCGTATTGATAGACTAGTTATTAACGTCCTAGTTGAAAAGTGGGTATTTGCGTGAGACATCAGAAAGTTTGATTAAGTGCTTAAGTAACTTGCAGTATGCTAAGTAGTGTGTAACCTTACAGTGAGCTGATTGTTGGTCACGTTGCATCTACATCCACATTTACCAAGATACTCCGTAATCCACCGTATGGTGCGTGGCGCAGGATACCCACCACCGCTACTGGTCATTTACTTTCCTGTTCCACTCACAAACAGAGCGAGGGAAAAACGACTGTCTATATGTCTCCATATGAGCCCTAATTTCTCGAATTTTATCTTCGTGGCTCTTACGCGGAATGTATGTTGGCGGCAGTAGAATCGTTCGGCAGTCAGCTTCAGATACCGGTTCTTTAATTTTCTCAATAGTGTTTCTCGAAAAGAACGTCACCAACCCTCTAGGGATTTCCATTTCAGTTCCCGAAGTATCTCCGTAACACTTACGTGTTCTTCGATCCTACCGGTAAGAAATCTAGCAGCCTGTCTCTGAATTGTTTCGACGTCTTTCTTCAATACAACTTGGTACGGATCCAAAACTCTCGCGAAGTACTCAAGAATAGGTCACACCGGCGTCCTATATGTGGTTTCCTTTAGGAGTGAATCATTCTTTCCTAAAATTCTTCCAGTAAACGGAAGTCGACCATTCGCCTTCCCTGCCAGAGTTCCGACACACTCGTTCCATGTCATACCGCTTAGAAACGTTACGCCCAGATATTTAATCGACTTGACTGTGTCAAGGAGAACACTAGTAATACTGCAGCTTAACATTACAGCTCTCCTTCCCACCCACGATGACATATATTTTTCCACATTTATTGCTAACTGTCATTCATCACACCAACTAGAAATTTTGTCTCTTATATCTTCCTACAGTCACTCAACTTCGAAATCTTACCATACGCCATAGCACCATCAGCAAACAACCACAGATTGCTGCCCACCCTGTCCACCAAATGATATATGTATGTAGAGTATAACAGCGGTCCTACTACATTCCCATGGGGTACAGCTGACGCTAACCTTGTCTCTGATCAACATTCGCCGACGATGACAACATACTGGGTACTATCACTGAAGAAGCAGTCAAGCCACAAGCATACCTGTGAACTTACTCCATATGCTCGCATCTTCGTTAATAGCCTGCAATGGAGCACCATGTCAAATGGTTTCCGGAAATCTAAAAATATGGAGTCTGGCTGTTACCCCCCTTTTTTAGCAATTCACGTTCTTAAATGACAACATACTTCAGACCAGACTGTCAAAGTTTTAATATGTAAAGAATGCAACTCTTAACGTTCAGGTCGACGATTTTGAAAATCGTCTTTGATCATTTTATGCGCATGTTTAGAGCTATCATCTTACCAGGCTTCATAAATTCTTTATTGTATTTTGGAACTGAGTGTAATCAAATCTACGTCAAAATGAATCCTTTAATTCTGGCCTTGCACCTTACGATTCCCTGCCCGCTTCCAGCCACTTCAGAGACGGATAAGGATGCGTTGTGTGTAGGCCGTCGAGAACTACGCGAGTGCTGTGCGGGCTGCGTCACGGAGCTGTGCAGGGGCGCGCACTCCCTCCTGCTGTCAGCCGCGGCGGACACGGCCGTTGGCGGCACAGTGGCGGGTCGTGACGCTGACGCGCAAAGCGCTGCGCGACCCGTCAGCGGCAGCCGCCCTCAGCGGCCGCTCCGCCCTGTGTCCACCGCGCGCCGCCATCAGATACGGCCGCTCCGCTCCGCCATGCCCTGCGCTGCCACGCCGCCAAAGGTCGGGCCGCTTCCAGCTTAACTGACTCCTCCCCTGCATTCTGCACTGCAAAGTCTTCAACGGGAAACTTTTTCCAGAATGCAAGTTTACAAGTTACCGTGCTTCGTCAATGATTTACATGATTACCATCCGTGTCACTATTTAGTGTAGCAACTACGCCTATAAAAGAGTAGGCAATGTACAACTGGGCTGGGAAACATTTTTTGCACCTTAAGGTAGACAACCCAACTAACATCATTTGCGCTGGGTGCGGATGGTGTAAACTGAGTTGCCTATCTTAAGCTGTCAGACATTTTTTTTTTCTGACCAGCTTTATTTTGCCAGCCTTGCATTGGCGTTGTATAAAATGTTTTTCAGCCTTCAAAATTTGTTAAGACAAGCTGTAGATTTTGTATTAGAAATTAAAGCTACCAGCATAAACAACCAATAGCTTCATGTGAGGTATGTAAACAAATGTATACATCCACTTCATTTACAAATTTACCCTAAAACTAGAATCCTTAGACGTATCATAAACATACATATAACGTTTCAGCTCAGTGATACATGTATCAAGTACCTAATGCTTGCAAACTAATGTGAAATATTTGAGAAAAATCGCTCATTTTACGAACTTCAATATTTTGTACGAAAAGTTTCCCTAGAGATTGACATGAAACAAGAATTTGCATAAACAAAATAAGGTTCGGCCCCCAGTGGACCCTGACCCCCCCCCCCCCGACGAGTGTCACCTCAATGTTTGCATGGTGGAGTAATTATGGTGTACTTGTACATGGAGACATTGTTTGCGCAGCAATCGCCAACTTAGTGTAACTGAGGCGGAATAAGGAGAACCAGCCCGTATTAGCCGAGGCAGACGGAAAACCACCTTAAAAACCATCCACAGGCTGGCCGGCACACTGGAGCTCGACACTAATCCGCCGGGCGGATTCGTGCCGTGGATAGGCACGCCTTCCCGGTCGGGAAGCAGCGCGTTGGACCGCGAGGCTAGCCTGGCGGGCCAGGAAAAATTGTACTGAAACATGTCTGGGTGAATACAAAACTACAAAACCGTGCCTTGCATTAAGCAGAATTCCTCCTCAATTGTTAATATAATTTTGTTCAACTTCATTCATGTTGGTCACTTCAATTTTCTCGGTATTTCAGTCAGGTCTGACTGGCACATATTTCGTCAACCTGCCTCTCTGACATCAGATGCTTGGGATGTATTGAGTTGCCGCTGTTGCTGCAGACAATAGGTGTGAACTCTTTCCTAGGTAATTAATGGTCTCTCAGCATAAGCTAGACTCAGCTGGGGTCTGCAAACTGAAGCACTAAGATATACTGTACGTCTCGCCGGTATGGATAGAAACAGTGAAGCAACATTACAGTTTCACTCAAATTTGCAGGGCACAACTATTAAGTTACAGATCGTTAAAACTTGTAGGATGCCATTCAATGAAATGCAATGTGTTTTAACGTGCCTCACATCGATAATTGTAAACAAACAAGAAATGGTCAAATCTTATAACACAGCCGTATTTAAGGACGACAGGCAGGCAATAGACATCGTCCTATAGAACAAATGCTGGCCACACTCAATAGGCATTTCAAGAATATCTTGGAAGGAAGAAAATAAGGGCAGCTCTGTGGGAATATACACAGGTGGAGGAAAATCCGAGAACGGATTGGATTCAGGGATGACTATGTTTATCAGCGGGTAAATTTTAATTCACCCTAGAGTTAACTGACGACAGGTTTACGGATTAAAATTCGTAAGACACAAAAAACCATTCGCTCGCGATAATTGGCTTGGCTTCGTATTTTCGCCACCGTGATGATATGGAATATCTTAAACGCACTAATTTGATTCCCACTGGGCAATAGGACTTCTATATGTTTACAATGATACACAGACTAAGGCTGGGAGGAGGAAATGTAGCGAATGAAGCAACAAAAAAAGAAAGACAGACAAATGATAAAGATCACGTAACAAAGATATTTTAATTTATATTTCCTCAAGATTTTGAAATACTTTGGATTCATATCTCATAAATAAGACTCCTTTCTTTGTCATTGATGGCTGAGTGCATAATTAATTCATTATATTTGGTAAAAGTTTTTTTTTTACTAGCGCAAGAAAAATTAGGAATAACACTAATATGTTGTTACAAAATTTACTCACCAATTACAAACTGGATAATGAACGCTCAGATAACCAGCAGAACTATTAGCCGTTATAAGCGCACCTGAGTCAATGAACAGTCCAAAGAATATTGACGGAGTTCTCTGAGAAACTGTATTCGTTATGAAATCCGAAGAATCATAACTTCTAGACTGAAAAAATACGAAATAAAATCAGAACGTAACAGGTTCATAGCTAATGGTGCATTTCAGACGGCTTAAACTAATAGATGAAGGCGGTGGGAGGCGGGGGGGTGAGCTAGCTGATAATCTACGAGAGCAACCTGATCACGGATACAGCAAGCTACAGTAAAGTACTTGTAAGCGAAGTATAGAGAGAACTAAGAAAGAGTTTACAAATAAAGAAGACATTGAGTGGCTACGAACTAAACGCGGAAGAACCACGAAAGAGTACTTTCCTGCGGTCCTACAACGTTTAACGATTAGCGACTACTACCACAAAACTTTTTTTTGTTGAGTCATCAGTCTTCTGACAGGTTTGAAACAGCGCGCCGTGAATTCCTCTCCTGTTCCAACCTCTTCGACTCAAAGCAGCACTGGCAATCTATGTCCTGAATTATTTGCTGGATGTATTAGAATCTCTGTCTTCCTCTACAGTTTTTGCTCTCTGCGGCTCGCTCTAATACCATGGAAGTTATTCCCTAATGTCTTAACAGAGGTCCTGCCATCCTGTCCATTCTTCTTGTCCATATATTCCTCTCCTCGCCGATTCTTCAGAGACCTCCTCATTCCTTATACCTTATTAGTCTACCTAATTTTCAAAATTCTTCTGTACCACCACATCTCAGATGCTTCGAGTCTCTTCTGTTCCGGTTTTCTCACAACCCATGTTTCACTACCATAAAATTTTGTTCTCAAAACGTACATTCTCAGTTTATTTTTCTCAAGGTAAGGTCTTTATTTGATACTAGTAGACATTTCTTGGTCACGAATTTCCTTGTTCCCAGTGCTAGTCTGCTCTTTATTTCTTCTTTCCCAAGCCCGTATTCGATTATTTTGATGCCTAAGCACCAGAATTCCTTCAATTCCTCTACTTAGTGATAAAATAAATGTCTTGTGACTAGGGCCTCCCATCGGGTAGACCGTTCGCCAGGTGCAAGTCTTTCGATTTGACGCCACTGCGGCGACTTGCGCGTCGATGGGGATGAAACGACGATGATTACGACAACACAACACCCACTCCCTGAGCGGAGAAAACCTCCGACCCAGCCGGGAATCGAACGCAGGCCCTTAGGATTGACATTCTGTCGTGCTGACCACTCAGCTACCGGGGGCGGACTACTTCGTGTGTCATCAATCCTGTTGTTAAGTCTGTCGCTGTTCTCATTTCTGCTACTTCTCGTTACTTTCGTCTTACTTCGATTTACTCTCAGTCCATGTTCTGTACTCATTAGATAGTTCATTCCACTCAGCATATCCCGTAAATTCTTGTTCATTTTCACTCAGGATAGCAATGACATCATGGAATCTTATCATTAATATCCTTTCACCCTGAATTTTAATTCCGCTCTTGAACCTTCCTTTTTTATCCGTCACAGCTTCCTCAACGTCTAGATTGAACAGTAGAGGCGAAAGACTACTTCCCTGTCTTACATACAGACTTGTCAACAGGCGGCGGAAAGCTGAAAACCTGCTATAAAAGATTCAAAATAACTGATGACGCACTGTGAAGTGTGTACATTCAATGGTGATGACCAGACCTTTGACCACCTGCGTATGGAAAGTAGTACGCGTATCAAAATTAAAATTCCTGATTCACTTCTTAGGAAGTCATTGTTGAAGATAACTATCAATTTAATGGGGGAGTTAGTATGTAGCACACTTGGTTAGTAGATCCAGCTAGTTCGGTGAAATCTCTTCATCCCAGGGTCAGCAGATACTAAAGAACTTTTAGACTAGCCAGGATACCTTAGCAAACATTTTGACTCTAACAAACGTTGTTCCACTAGATGTTTGATACAAAGACTCTGAAATACCCTGTACAATAATCTCTTGAACAATATGTTCTTAGCTGCACCGTGTCCTACGAGATTCTTCCATTCGCTGGCGTTTCAATTAGTTGTCACAAGGGGAACGTAACCCGTCTCCGATCTGATTCATATTGATAGGGTATGTGGCGTACGACTAGGTGTTCAATATATTGTGCAAATAGAAAGACGCAAACTGAATTTGAAAATTTTAGATGTACTTATAGATCATTTCCAAAAAAAAAAAAAAGGACAAATTTTAGGGACACGTTCCTCACACCAAAACAAGAGGAAAGTCTAGTAAACAAGGGCTCTAAAACACTTACCTTAAGAGGTATGAGCAATTGTTCATCTTAGATACTTTGAAGCGCATCTCTTCTGCTCCAAGCTCTTTACTTTTCATGTCTTGGAAGGAGGTACTGTGGATCAAAACAAGAAAAAAAGTCCAGTAATCATGTTCTCTAAAATGCATAACTTAAGAGCTATGAGCACTTGTCACTTGTTCAGTAGAAGAGATTTGTTTCACACTAAAAATGAACAAGTGCTCATCATAGCTCTTAATGTTTGCATTTTTGAGCCCCTATTTATCAGATACTTTTTCTTGTTTTGTTCAATAATTCCATCTCAAAAAATCTGGAAAGCAAAGACCTTGCAATAAAGAGGTCTGCTTCTTATTATCTAAGATGAACAAGTGACCTCCTAAGGTATGTATTTTAGAGCCCACGTTTAACTGACTTTTTTACTTATTTCTATTTAAGAAACCTGTCGCTAAAGTTTGTCGGTGTTTCTCTGGGACAACCAGTCTAGTTTGTATGGTCGCTAGTAGTTAAAAAAGTTCGCAGCTGAGTGTGTAAGGGCCTCGCTTCATAAGCCAGAGGACTCTCACTGCCGGTATTAATTTTTTAAATTCCCCGTAAATCTGGCAACAGATTTATTATGACTGTGCGAATTATCAATATTTAATTTTTCTATTGATCTGGTGGAATAACGTTTTCTGGAAACATATGAGTCTCCACGTCATCTTCGATATGGTAGAAGCTGAAGCAATGAATTAAAATATGTGCCATGGGCGGGACTTGAACCGAGGTCTCCTGCTTACTAGGCAATAGTGAAGACGTGAGTAGGGGAAAATGGGCTGAAGGTTTCAACTGACGTTTGTGTTAAGGCGGATGGTGGACGTAGATAGCATGTGCGGAAATGGTGGCCATAACACTAAGGTGTCGGCACGATAGTTCAGCGTGTTCGGTCAGAGACCTGGCGTGTCTCTGTAATAAAAAACTGAGTGAAAAGATCAACAACGAACTTCAATGGATGTCATGTGACGTCCGCTTCGACCAAATACAACGAAGAAAATGAAAAAAAAGTGGTGTAATGGCTAGCACATCTGCTTAGCAAGTGGGAAGCCTGGATTCAAATCCCTGTGACAAATTTTAATTCATTGCTTCAGTTTCTATCCTTATCGAATTTAATTATTCGTTTATTAATTTTATAATCGTAAGCCTGATAAGACAAGAAAAAAATTCCCAATGATATTGCAAATAAAAAGGGATACAAGATAACTTTAACTCAAAACATTATAACCACATTTTTATTTATAATATTGTCTCTACATCGGTGGCAAGTATAACGTGTAAACTACGGGACGCTGCACGTATGAGGATGACACCGATCGTAGAAACATAGAAAACAATAATTATTGCAACATACAGCACATGTAATGATCTAGAATTTTTGCAGGTGCTTTTTTTTATGACGTAGGCCTATTTTTGACTGAATTTTCATGCAGTCTGCTCTAGAAACGACCTCTCTCTTCTGTTGGATGATGTGCACGAAATTTTATAGTCAATTTGCAAGGTTCTTCGCTTTCCTCTAAAAAGAAACCGCAGGGTTCCACCAGCAGAGTACATTTTGGAGGAATTATGCATTTTAGTATTCGAAGTTCGCATACTCTCAATATCCTCAAAAGTTTCGTCCCCAAGAATATAGGAGCAAAAGAAACAGTTCTTCTATCACGTAAGGCTTCAAGACGTCGGTTTGAAAATTCTTGTGTAATCCTGTTGTGAGTTTGCGAGACTTGGAAGGTGTTGATGTAACTTTTTGAATTTACGTGCGTACTCATCAATGGTTTTCTTCACCCTTCGACCAAACAAGACAATCGTCTCCTGGAAGCGAAAAAAAACCGTTGGTAAAATTTTTCTGGGTAAGATGACAGGATGTTGTGCAGTGTACGAATGTTTCACCTTGTTAGAATTACATGCGAATAAAAAAAAAGTGTCCGCTACGGTCACAGGCTCGAATCCTGTCTCGGGCATTGATGTGTGTGATGTCCTTAGGTTAGTTAGGTGTAAGTAGTTCTAAGTTCTAGGGGACTGATGACCTCAGCAGTTAAGTCCCTTAGTGCTCAGAGCCATTTTTAAAAAAATTATCGGCTATCAGATTCGCTTCACAGACCTCATGCTAATGAAGTAAAACGCTTACTGGCCTGGCTGCGGATTCCTTAGACATAAACAACCACACAAGTACTCGTTCGTATATATGTACGGCTAGAATTTTCATACTAGATTTCCTCAAAGTCGTCCGAGATTAGCATCTTCCTGTTTACATATGCTGACGTCCTAATAGTCCCCGACACACTTTGAATGCGAATCACATCTACAAGATCTACATCTACATCTATGTGATTACTCTGCTATTCACAATAAAATGCCTGGCAGAGGGTTCAATGAACCACCTTCAAGGTCTCTCTCTCTCTACCGTTCCAGTCTAGAAAGGCGCGCGGGAAAAACGAGCACATAAATTCTCCTGTGTGAGCCCTGATTTCTCTTATTTTATCGTGATGATCATTTTTCGCTCTGTAGGTGGGTGCCAACAGAATGTTTTCGCAATCGGAGGAGAAAACTGGTGATTGAAATTTCACGAGATGATCCCGTCGCCTTTGTTTTAATGATTGCCACTGCAAATCACGTATCATGTCTGTGGCACTATCTCCCCTATTTCGCGATAATACAAAACAAGCCGCCCTTTTTTGTACTTTTTCGATGTCATCTGTCAGTCCCACCTGATGCGGATCCCACACCGCACAGCAATACTCCGACATAGGGAGGACAAGCGTGGTTCAAACGGCTCTGAGCACTATGGGACTTAACATCTGAGGTCATCTGTCCCCTAGAACTTAGAACTACTTAAACCTAACTAACCTAAGGATATCACACACATCCATGCCCGAGGCAGGATTCGAACCTGCGACCGTAACGGTCGCACGGTTCCGGACTCAAGAGCCTAGAACCGCTCGGCCACACCGGCCAGCGTGGTTAAGCAGTCTCTTTAATAGACCTGTTACACCTTCTAAGTAATCTGCCAATGAATCGCAGTCTTTCGTTTGCTCTACCCACAAAATTATCTATGTGATCGTACCAATTTAGGTTATATGTAATTGTAATCCCTAAGTATTTAGTTGAATTTACAACCTTCAAATGTATGTGACTTACCACGTAATCGAAATTTAGTGGATTTCTTTTAGTACTCATGTGAATAACTTCATACTTTTCTTTATTCAGGATCAACTGCCACCTTTAGCACCATACAGATATCTTACGTAAATCATTTTGCAGTTCGTTTTGGTCATCTGCTGACTTTTCAAGACGGTAAATGACAGCATCACCTGCAAACAATCTACTACGGCTACTCAGATTGTCTCCTACGACGTTAATACAGTTCAGAAACAACAGAGGGCCTACAATATTTCCTTGGAGAACGCCTGATATTGCTTCTGTTTTACTCGATGACTTTCCGTCTGTTACTACGAACTGTGACCTTTCTGACAGGAAATCACAAATAGAGCCGCACAACTGAGACGATATTCGATAGGCACACAGTATGGTTAGAAGACGCTTGTGAGGAACGGTATCAAAAGCCTTCTGTAAATCTAAAAGTATGGAATCAATTTGACGTCCCCTGTCGATAGCACTTATTGCTTCATGAGTATAAAGAGTACGTTGTGCTTCGCAAGAACGATATTTTCTGAATCTGTGCTGACTATGTGTCAAAAAATCCTTTTCTTCGAGGTAATTCATAATGTTCGAACACATTATATGTTTCAAAACCTTTTTCAAATCGACGTTAGTGATATGGGCCTGTAATTCAACGGATTACTCCAACTTCCCTTTTTGGGTATTGGTGTGACTTGAGGAATTTATGTACGTATCTTTCTGTGAGCGATCGGTTGTATATAATTACTAAAACTGGAGCTGCTGTATCAGTGTACTCTGAAAAGAACCTGACTGGTATACAATTTGAACCGGAGGCCTTGGCATTATTAAGTGATTTAAGCTGCTTTGCTACACCGAAGATATCTACTTCTATGTTTCTCATCTTGGCAGTAGTTCTTGATTGGAATTCAGGAATATTTACTTCGTCTTCTTTGGTTAGGGAGTTTCGGAAAACTGTGTTTAATAACCCTGCTTTAGTGGCATTGTCATCAGTGATATCACCTGTGTTATCGCGCAGTGAAAGCGTTGATTGCGTCTTGCAACTGGTGTGCTTTATGTACGACCTGAATATCTTTGGGTTTTCTGCCAGATTCCAGGACTTCCGTTGTAGAAATTATGAAAAACATCTCGCATTGAATTACGCGCTATATTTCGAACTTTGTATAACTTTGCCAGTCTTGGGGATCTTGCATTCTTTTAAAATTGGTATGCTATTTCGCTGCTTCTGCAACAGCGATCTGTACCGTTGTGCGTACCATGCGTAGACTACAATCACTTATTAGTTTATGTGGTATATATCTCTCAGTTGCTGTAGGTACTATCTCTTTGAAATCATTCCACAACTTCTCTACTCTTAGTTGATCAACTCGGAATGAGTGAAGACTCTCTCTTAAGATGGCGTTAAGAGCATTTTTATCACTTTTTACGAGCGTTATTCGGAAAGTATGGAACTATAGGTCGCGAAATGGAAACCACAGTGAAAATCCGATGGTGTTTCGCACAGGTGTCTCTATTATGCCCGCCGATCGCGTTACGTCTTTCTTTTTAGTTCTGAGCACACAGGAAGCACATAAAGATACCTAGAACAATAGTATCTCCCGCGAAGTGCGAGGGCCTGGTGAGAAATATGCCCTGACGATATGCAACCAACATTACATAAATGTTGTGCGTTTTCTTCTTCAAGATAATTCTCAGCCGCATTCTGCAGGGGCAATGAAGATGCTCCTGCATAGATTTCTATTGGAAATGTTTGATTACCCACATTACAGGCCGTAATTGTCTCCCTCTGAGATTCATCTCTGCTCACAAGAAGCGCTGGCTATGAAGACAACATTTTGGCACAGACAAAGAGCTGTAGGCCAGCGTAGAAAATTGGCGGAGAGCACTGGCGGCTGCATTCTAAAACGAGGGTATTGGAAAATTGGTACAACGCTACGGCAAACGTCTAAGTCGGATCGGCGACTATGGAGGTAAGTAGCTGGAAGTTGTAGCTAACTGTTGTAAAGATAGCAGTTTTGATTTTCACTGTAGTTTCCATTTTGCGACCTATCGTGCCTTACTGTCCGAACAGCCCTCGTAAACAGATATACTTAACGTTTCTTCTTGATAGTTCTAGGTGTTGCGGCATTCAGCCTAGCAGCAACTGCCGTGTGGTACCCAATCGCTCTATTCGTCACAATAGTCACTATTTGTCCAGGATTATTTGTTGCTAAGAGGTCAAATATGCTTTCGCAACCATTTACGCGTCGAGTGGGCTCATGAACTAATTGTTCAGACTAATTTTCTGAGACAGCATTCAGCGCAATTTCCGATGACGTTTTATGCTTGCCAAATTTAAACGTATAATTTTTCCAGCATATCGAGGGTAGATTGAAGACACCATAGAATATAACTGTATGAGTGGGGTATCTATTTGAAATGAGATCCAAGTTTTCTTTGAACTGTCAGCAACTACAACTTCTGAGTCGGGAGGTCGGTAAAATGATCCAATTAATAGTTTAGTCCGATTGTCATGTACAACATCTACCCATACTATTTCCCAGGAACTATCTACTTCAATTTCACTACAAGGCAGACTACTTCTGACAGCAATAAATACTCCACCATGAACTGTATTTAATCTATCACCTCTGTTAGAGCGTCTCAAAATATTTCGGCTGAACTTATGCTGGCTTTAGCCAGCTTTCTGTACCTATAACTACTCAGCTTCAGTATTTTCTATTAGGCCTTGCAGCTCTGGTTCTTTCCCAACACAGCTACGACAATTTACAACTACAATACCGATCGTTTCTACAACTTCCATGGTGTTGTTGTTGTGGTCTTCAGTCCTGAGACTGGTTTGATGCAACTCTCCATGCTACTGTATCCTGTGCAAGCTGCTTCATCTGCCAGTACGTACTGCAGCCTACTCCCTTCTGAATCTGCTTAGTGCATTCATTTCTTGGTCTCCTTCTACAATTTTTACCCTCCACGCTGCCCTCCAATACTAAATTGGTGATCCCTTGATGCCTCACAACATGTCCTACCAACCGATCCCTTCTTCTAGTCAAGTTGTGTCACAAACTCCTCTTCTCCCCAATTCTATTCAATACCTCCTCATTAGTTATGTGATCTACCCATCTAATCTTCAGCATCCATCTGTAGCACCACATTTCTAAAGCTTCTATTCTCTTCTTGTCCGAACTATTTATCATCCATGTTTCACTTCCATACATGGCTACACTCCATACAAATACTTTCAGAAACCAGTTCCTGACACTTAAATCTATACTCGATGTTAACAAATTTCTCTCCGTCAGTAACGCTTTCCTTGCCATTGCCAGTCTACATTTTATATCCTCTCTACTTCGACCACCATCAGTTATTTTGCTACCCAAATAGCAAAACTCCTTTACTACTTTAAGTGCCTCGTTTCCTAATCTTATTCCCTCAGCATCGCCCGACTTAATTCGACTACATTCCATTATCCTCGTTTTGCTTTTGTTGATGTTCATCTTATATCCTCCTTTCAAGACACTGTCCATTCCGTTCAACTGCTCTTCCAACTCCTTTGCTTTCTCTGACAGAGTTACAATGCCATCGGCGAACCTTAAAGTTTTTATTTTTCTCCATCGATTGTAATACCTACTACGAATTTTTCTTTTGTTTCCTTTACTGCTTGCTCAATATACAGATTGAATTACATTGGGGAGAGGCTACAAACCTGTCTCACTCCCATCCCAACTACTGCTTCCCTTTCGTGTCCCTCGACTCTTATAACTGTCATCTGGTTTCTGTACAAATTGTAAATAGCCTTTCACTCCCTGTATTTTACCCCTGCCACCTTCAGAATTTGAAGGAGAGTATTCCAGTCAACACTGTCAAAAGCTTTCTCTAAAGCTACAAATGCTAGAAACGTAGGTTTGCCTTTTCTTAACCTAGCTTCTAAGATTTCTACGGAATCCAAACTGATCTTCATTGATGTGTTTTATCTGTCCCCTTTTAGACGAACGCCCTTTCTGTGGTTCCCTGAGACCCTCTAACCTAAAAAACTGCCCAGTTCCTTCCACATAGCCGCCGCTACCCGTGAAGCCGCTTCCTGTGTTTAGTGGACTCCTGACCTGCTAAGCGGAATCCGGAGACTCACCACCCGATGGCGCAAGTCAAGGAATCTGCAGCCTACACGGTCACAGAACCGCCTGAGCCTCTGATTCAGACCCTCCATCCTGCTCTGCACCAAAGGGTCACAGTCGGTTCTATCGACGATGGTGCAGATGGTGAGCTCCGCCTTAATCATTTGTATCGACCTGAGCCACCACCTGCAGTTGGTTGCACCCTGTACTCTTCATGACATCCGGAACACCCATTCCACATCCGGAATGACTCCCTAACGGTATGCACACGGAGTACACACTGGCTTCCTTCCCCTCCTTGGCTGCTATGTTCCTAAGGGGCCCCATTACGCGCCTAACGTTTGAGCTCCCAACTGCCAGCAAACCCACCCTCTGTGGATGCCAGACCTTACGGGCCGAGACGCTTCCTCTGGAACAGGGTGGAAGACAGTCTCCGCCTCAGAGACATCGTCAGCCACAGATAACGCCCGAAACCTGATCGTCAAACGAACCTGGGAGGCCCTACGATCGGCCCCTCGGAAAAATTTTCACTTGCTGCCAGACTTTGGAATGATCTCCCACTCGACCACAGGTGAGGGATCAACCTCAGTGCAAGCAAAACCCGTGGTGGCCACTGCAGTGGGCCGATCGGGGGACACGTGGGGCGTGTTCGACGTCTCTCGCATCTCCGCGTCCGACTCCCCACAGTGATGCCCCTTGTCAGCAGACTCAAGCTGTATGACGGAGGCCAACGCACCCTGGAGCTGTGAGTGAAGGGTCGCCAACTCAGCTCACATCTGTACACAGCAAACACAGCTCCTATCCATTACTGCAGTGGTTCCTGTTTGAAGCTCGTAAAAGTATATAACAAACGAACGGTGTACTCGCCTTATTAGCAGCAGGGACACGAGGTGCTCTGTCTCTGACGGTCTATTCTACACTCAATTATGATGGTTTTTGCGGTTTTTTCGGTCCGCATCAAATCTGACCGAATGCCACAACTTCTTCTATGTCTGCTTACTTTCCCTTCTACTTTTCTTTCAACGTTAGCTTCTTGCAGTCAATTTTTTTGAGAATGTTCCTGACCTTGTTCGCTTTCCTGACACAATCAGGGAGACACTCCATCATTCCTTACATTTTCTACCGAAGTTAACTGTCTCCATTTTTCTCCTTTTTTTGTTTAATATCCAAATTTGTTTGCGATTCTAACTATACTCGCCAACGGCCTTGCCGCAGTGGTAACACCGGTTCCCGTCAGATCACCAAAGTTAGGCGCTATTGGGCTTGGCTAATACTCGGTCTGCCGAGCGCTATAGGCAAGCGGGATGCGCTCAGTCATTGTGAAGCAACTTCAGGAGCTACTTGATAGCCAACCAGCGATTCTGGTCACTAAAACTGACAACGGCCAAAAGAGTGGTGTTCTGACCACACGCCCCTCCATATGCGCATCCAGTGACGTCTATCGGCAGAGGACGTCACGGCGGTCGGTCAGTACCGTTAGGTCTTCTGAGGACTGTTCAGACGAAGTTTAGTTTAGTTCAGTATGTTTAACATTACTTGAAATAAATTTATTTCACAGGCAAATTCGTATTCATTATTTTCATAATCATAATTTGAAAATATAAGCTATCTTCAAACACTACTTAATAAAAATTACACTTTTATATACATTTTTATTTATCTCGACGGTCGACATCGTATCTCCTGTTCCACGTCATCGTCTCACCTGCCGGCATTGGAGAAAGGCAAAACAATGATCAGAAATAGATCGAAAATGCTTATCAATTATAAATAAAATTATGTATGTAATCAAAATTGCCTTTTATTTTTCGTTAATTTGTAATTCATATGCCTCTTGTTGTCAGTACTTGTATTTTTGTAACTACTTCATTTCAGTCTGCTATCCTTATTTCTTCTGCACAGCGCCCATCCGCAATCAGCATGCTCCCTAAGCCGGCCGCTGTGGCCGAGCGCTTCTAGAGGATTCATCCGGAACCATGCAGATGCTACGGTCGCAGGTTCGAATCCTGCCTCGGGCTTGGATGTGTGTGATGTCCTTAGGTTAGTCAGGTTTACGTAGTTCTACGTCTAGGGGACTGATGACCTCAGATGCTAAGTCCCATAGTGTTTAGAGCCATTTGAACCATGCTCACTAACTAAGTGAGGGAGTTTAGTTGTACAAATTACTTACCCTGTAGCATTACTTTTACTAGTCTGCGAATCATTACTATTGTCAGCACTTTTGCCTGAAGTATGTTGACAAAAAAAAAAAAATGGTTCAAATGGCTCTGAGCACTATGGGACTTAAATTCAGAGGTCATCAGTCCCCTAAAACTTAGAACTACTTAAACCTAACTAACCTAAGGACATCACAAACATCCATGCCCGAGGCAGGATTCGAATCTGCGACCGTAGCGGTCACGTGGTTCCAGACTGTAGCACCTAGAACCGCTCGGCCACTCCGGCCGGCGTATGTTGACATCTGTTCCAAATTTTTCTCCTTACTTTTGTTATTGTCTTCTCCATTTTCTAAAGATTTTCTTCACCTTCTTCTAGGGCTTGTCGTCATCTCCGCATTTAATAAGGTTCATTCTTTCCCTTTCTACTCTAATTCATCCATTATTATTCAAGGCTTCATCTACAATTCTATCACCACAAACATTAAACAAGGCTGGATACAGGCAATCCCACGGCTCTCTCAACATGCCTGCGATGTGGCTCATCGTCTAACACTCTCACCACTGGTCTTTGTTTTAACTGTTATTGCTCTACTAATCTCCAGTTCTTCCTGTATGTTACATTTTTCAGTGTTTTAAACATTATTTCTCATTTTTCTCGCTGAATAGAATTTTCCCATACAGGCGGAAAACGCACCCAACGATCTTGCAACAATGGTAATATCGGTTTCATGGGATAACGGAAGTTAAGCGCTATCAGGCTTGGCTAGCACTTACATGGTTGGCCGTCTGGGTCCGCCGAATGCTGTTGGCAAGCTAGGTGTATACAGATCTTGAGAGGTCAATTGATAAGCTACTTCACTGACAAGCGGTGTGCTGACCACATGCCCCTCCGTATCCGCATCCAGTAAGGCCTATCGCTGAGGGTGACATGGCGGTCGGTCGGTCGCTACCGTTGGGCCTTCCGAGGACTGTTCAAATGGTGTTCATTCTATTTGTTCCAAACTGTTACTCCGCCATGTTGATCTCTTTCTGGTTTTCTAATGTACCCAATATTATACAGGCACTGATATATGTACGAAGCACGTATTTTTTTTTAAATTCATGCATATTAATTTCGTTGCAGTGTTAAGCTTACACAACATGACATGAAGTCCTGACGTAACTTATCAGACCGTAATTTCTCTGTGGTCACTGACCACTGAGTAGGGGAAGTACCGCAGAAAGCTTTTTGTGCATTGAGAGAGTGGAACGCAGGGCGCGGAAGAGACATGGATACAGTAGTTACGAGCTACCGCGCTGCCCAGCCGCTATGAGAAAAGAATACCTACAATGGATGGTTAATAATACCATACACAATGCTCCATAGTGTGGATGCGGCTTGGCGTAGAAAAGAGCAGTATTAATTATCCCCCGCAGCGTATAAAGCCGACTGGGGGCTGTGTACGAGCATTTTGCACTGTGGAACAAATGGACATTGTCGTCAACGCCGACACTCAGGCTGCTGCAACTTCGCAGCACATCCGAGCAAAGCGTTTTTCATTAATTAAGAAACGTGGCCAGGGACTATCATAGTGATTGTCATTATAAGTAGTTAAAAAATTTATTTTGCTCTGTAATGAAGCCGAGTAGCATTATCTGCATCAGGTTGCTGTTAGACCCTAGTAAGAATCCAAGCGTCCTAAACCAAGCGTCCTTTAAAAATAATAATCCGTTACAAAGCTGCGTCTTGAATATTAAAATCAATAGTTTGTTTTTTAAATGGTGTTAACTGAAGTCTTTATGATGTGGGCCACCTATGCCCTGCTCTGAACCACGTTGGTTGCCAGCAATCTTCTGTCGCTGCTCACGGCAGCTGCCACTGGCAGGGCTCCTGTATCTTATTCAAACCTTGTTACTTGCCAAACATTATTGACGTAGCGGCACGCGCAAACTCCTTTGGCTGTGCAACCTGTACAACTACATACAGGTGACGATCATTGAACTATATACGATAAAAAACATAAATTAGTTACGAACTACGGCGTGCACACACTTTATTCAACATGTAAATACATATTCCGATTTAGGTTATGACATGTTCAATATGCCTTCCATCATTTGCGACGATGTGACGGAGACGACTAGCGAAATTCCGTATGACCCTCTGAAGTATCGGAACATGGACGCTGTCGATGACCTCCTGAAAGGCTGTTTTCAGCTCAGCAATGGTTTTTGGGTTATCGCTGTACAACTTCAATTTACACTACTGGCCATTAAAACTGCTACACCACGAAGATGACGTGCTACAGACGCAAAATTTAACCGACACGAAGAAGATGCTTCAGTACTTCACGACTACGTGTTGTGTGTTTTTCGACGGTAACATGTGTTGTTCCTTTCTGTCTATTTGGTATAGTCCCTGCAACATGCGTATACAATTGATTAGCTTTCCAGAGTATTCACACAATGTTGGCAGCAGTGGCGACACCTGCAACGTGCTGACATGAGGAAAGTTTCCAAACGATTTCTCATACACAAACAGCAGTTGACCGGCGTTTCCTGGTGAAACGTTGATGTGGTGCCTCGTGTAAGGAGGAGAAATGCGTACCATCACGTTTCCAACTTTGATAAAGGTCGCCCATCGCGATTGCGGTTTCTCGTATCGCTACATTGCTACTCGCGTTGGACGAGATCCAATGACTGTTAGCAGTTTATGGAATCGGTGGGTTCAGGAGGGTAATACGGACGCCGTGCTGGATCCCAACGGCCTCGCATCACTAGCAGTCGAGATGATAGGCATCTTATCCGCATGGCTGTGACGGATCGTGCAGCCACGTCTCATCCCTGAGTCAACAGACGGGGAATTTTGCAAGACAACAACCATCTGCACGAACAGTTCTACGACATTTGCAGCAGCAGGGACTATCAGCTCGGAGACCATGGCTGCGGTTGCCCTTTACGGTCCATCACAGACAGGAGCGCCTGCAATGGTGTATTCAACGAGAGCCTGGGTGCACGAATGGCAAAACGTCATTTTTTCGGATGTATCCAGGTTCTGTTTACAGCATCATGATGGTGGCATCCGTGTTTAGCGAAATCGCGGTGAACGCACATTGGAAGCGTGTATTCGTCATCGTCATACTGGCGTATCACCCGGCGTGGTGGTATGGGGTGGCATTGGTTACACTTGTCGGTCACCTCTTGTTCGCATTGACGGCACTCTTAACAGTGGACGTTACATTTCAGATGTGTTACGACCCGCGGCTCTACCCTTCATTCGATCCCTGCGAAACCCTACATTTCAGCAGGATAATCCACGACCGCATGTTTCAGGGACTATACCAAATAGACAGAAAGGAACAACACATGTTACCGACGAAAAAAACATAACACGTAGTCGAGAAGTACTGAACATCATCACAAGATCACAAGCCAAGGATCATTTCTGTGCCGATGCACACATACGCGCGAACTTATGCCGGAATAGGCCTTGCCCCGAGCATTGAGATTAACGGGCAGGGAGCACTTCTTTCGTAGTGTATGGAGCAAGTTGAGAATGTGGATCTACTGGTGGAAGGGGGGGGGGGGGGGGGGGGGGAAGCGTGCTTGGGATAAGAAGTGGTCAGCGCAGGCGCGCTAATTCCTGCGTCCTCGGTGGCTTAGAAGATGCCGGTGCAGTATCGCAGCGTGTTCGGTCAGAAGGTTAGTTGTCCTCTGTAATAAAAAACTGAGTTAATGGATCAATGATTAACTTGAACAAGCGTCATGGTACGTCCGCCCTGAACAAACAGAACGAACAACAGCGAACAAACAAAATGAGATCAACAAAAAAAAAGGGGGGGGGGGTTGGAGCGCCTGCCTAATTAACAGGAGATCCCGGGTTCGAATCCCGGTCGGGGATACATTTTCAACTGTCCCCGTCGATTTCTATCAACCTCCCGCACACAGCTGTTGTTTGTAATTCATTGAAATTTATTAAACTGTTATGCTGTTATAATATGCTCGTAACTGTAGCGAGCAGTTATGTGCCATATAGTGTGTGGCGATTATACCGTTAGGGACAGTCAAACGTCCGGTAATTTCGTGTTGCTTCTTTCTTGTGCATAATTCGTGGCATAAGTTTCAGACAGCCACAGCATTAAGTTTCTGAACCATCAGAAGCTTGTCTGGCACAATTTGTATTTAGACCACTGACTTTAATATTTGCTGAGGAGATCTTGAACATGATGTCTTCCTGACTGTTCGTTTGCGGTTATTTATCTGTTACGACTGCCGGTATCTCAATAGATGAATATTTTCGTACCGTTTACTGTGATTTTATCTTGTGTGTTTAGGGTAGTACTTAGGTAGGTTTCAAGGTAAATTACTAGCTGATTAACGTGACTGAACTTCGTGACCCCCAGGAGCTGTGGTTTTATATCCTGACGCAATAACATTATTATTATTAAATGTGTTTGCTGCTGGCGCTGTTACTCGCTTGTACTGAAGCATGTTTCTTTCCACCCGACTTGTTCACATATCATTGTGCCCCAAAGGTTGTGGACTGTAAATAACGCCTCAGATTTCTTGATCTTGTGTTGACGTGGTTTTATACTTAAATCTTACTGACTGCGTTATTAGCATTAATCTATTACTTTATCGCCGAAAACGATCCTTTTGTTACTCATGGTACTGAGTCACTTACTTTTTTTCAACTTTAAACTGCCAGTTATTGACTGATTGTTTACCCTAATGCACAAAGGGCCGTTAGGCAGTTATTGTAAGTGACGATTACGTATTGCTGCTTGTCTACTGTACTAACTGTTTAAAGTGACTTGCGTCACGTTTAGAGCTCAGACCTGTTTAGGTTTACATTATGTAATTAAATTCAAGATCTGTCTTAAGGATGGTTATTTGTCCTAGAAGTTCTTTCTTCCGGTTTACTATTTTATTATTCTGTTATTAATTTATTTATTTCTGCAATACCTTTTATGCTGGTAGTGGGACCGTGGCTACAACTGTATACCTGCTTTATGACTTCTTGTTTTTTGTACTAGCTTGTATCTGAATATGATTAATTATCTTGTTATTGTATTTAAAACTTGTTAAACGCCAGTCACTCTAGAGTCAGAGCTATGCAACTGTGTGTGTTGGAGAAAAAATGTGTCTTGAAACTGTACTTTAACACTGTAAATAAAGAATGAGATTTTCACTCTGCAGCGGTGTGTGCGCTGATATGAAACTTCCTGGCAGATTAAAACTGTGTGCCGGACCGAGCCTCAAACTCGGGACGTTTAGCTTTCGTGGGAAAGTGCTCTACCAGCTGAACTACCCAAGCACGATTCATGCCCCGCCCTCACAGCTTTACTTCTGCCAGTGGCTAAACCATGTCTCCGCAATATCCTTTCCTTCAGGAGTGCTAGGTAGGAGACGAGGTACTGGCAGAAGTAAAGCTGTGAGGTCGGGGTGTGAGTTGTGCTTGGGTAACTCAGTTGTGTGCACAGTTCGGCGCTAGCGGCCGTGCGAAGCGGAGGTCCGATACTTCCGCCTGTGCGGCGTGTGCGAGTGTTTGTTTACTTGTGGACTTGGTCTGCGAGCGGGCTAGTAACAACGATCATGGCGAACAAGTACAGGAAAACTACATTACGATTCAATTTCTGCAAAGACTACGAACGACCTAAGGCTTTAGCAGTGGAGCGATTCATTCGAGGGGACGTCAAGATACCGCCAAACGATATTGTCGGAATTCAACTGTCCATCATTAGTCCCACGGTGTATGTCAAGATGGTAAATGACGCGGCGTGTGAAAGAATTCTACAGGCGACAAAAGCAGGTCTCCGATTTTGCCATGGTGACGAGAATGTCGGCACGGTTACTGTAGGACATGCTGGTCTGGGTGTACGGACAATACGTGTTTCTGAGCTGCCATTTCAGCTCCCGGCTGACGAAGTTATCGAGGCTTTTAAGCCATACGGGACGGTACATGGTCACACGGCAGAACGCTGGACACAATTCGCCACGTACCCCGTTCTTAACGGAGTGCGACTGATCACTATCGATCTTCAGAAGCATGTACCGTCCTATCTGACAAGTGGTTGTCGGGCGTTGGTGATTTACGATGGTCAACCACGTACATGTTCTGACTGTGGCCAGGAGGGACACCTCAGGTCGAACTGCATGCAACGGGGGATTACGCAACTGCCTTCAGGTGTGCGGGAGCCGTCGCCGGCGATGTCAGTACTACCGAGCACCTATGCCAAAGCCCTCACTGCGTCCGCTGATGGCCGAAAGGACACAACCCCGATGGAAGATCAAGATTGCACTCCCCGAAACCTTGTAGCAGACGCCGGGATGACAGAGGATGCTGCTCCATCGAGCATACAATCTACGGCGACAACATCAGTTGAGACCGAACTCCCACGCCGGCCGGTGTGGCCGTGCGGTTCTAAGCGCGTCAGTTTGGAACCGTGTGACCGCTACGGTCGCAGGTTCGAATCCTG
The DNA here is from genome assembly GCF_021461385.2 of Schistocerca piceifrons. NCBI lineage: Eukaryota > Metazoa > Arthropoda > Insecta > Orthoptera > Acrididae > Schistocerca > Schistocerca piceifrons. Next base: position 1,148,750,537 of record NC_060138.1, read on the forward strand.
CCTCGGGCATGGATGTGTGTCATGTCCTTAGGTTAGTTAGGTTTAAGTAGTTCTAAGTTCTAGGGGACTGATGACCTCAGTAGTTAAGTCCCATAGTGCTCAGAGCCATTTGAACCGAACTCCCACCAAGCACAACGATAGTACACGAAGCAGTTCCAGCCACTACGGATGCTGTTGCGTCTGGAACGCACTCTGTGACGACCACATCAGTTTCGACCGAACTCCCGCCAAGTACAACGATGGGACTCGAAACACTTCCAGTTCCTACGAATGCTTTTCTGTCGGGCAGCCGTGATTCCCTACAATCTGAGGACACGGAAGGAAGATCACGCAAACAACGTTCCCCGAAAAGGAGGAAACGGCGGCGTCGCACGACATCTCCTCGGGATGACTCCCCTTGCCCCGACGACGATGTGCCTGTGGACCAAGACGACATAACAGCCTCTACGAAACAGGATGAGGCAATGGAAACTGTTCGATCAGACCGGCAGCCGTCTGTCACATTAACGGTACCGGGACGTGGTGATGCTGAAGAGGAATCACATCCAGTTGGCTCTCCAGATGCAGATGCTGTGGCTATGGACACGAATATATCACTGCCTGAAAAGATGTGGTCTGACGATATTGAGGAGGCGCCGGACGTCGTACAGAGGCAGCCGACACTCACGAAGACGGCCTAATAATTGCTGAAGGTGGAGGGACGGGAGAACGTCTTCTAACTCAGCCCCCAGCGCCGATCCAGGGAGATGTTGTTGCGCCTCGACAGAGTGGGATTCAACGCTATGCGAACCGTATTGCGACATAAAATATAAATGACGTGCGTTCACCGGCCAAAATACACCTACTGAAGGAGACGATTTGGGCATCTGATGTGGATATTGCTTTGCTGCAGGAAGTCCACATAGCTGCACTCCCATACATCGCAGGCTACCACTCCTATTCGTCACATGGAATTCACAATGAGAGTGAGGTGGCAGTTTACGTGCGAGATGGCTTCCCAGTGGAAAACGTGTGTTATCTTCCGTCGGCCAGGGGAATGGCTTTCACGACGTTTGGGACACGCATCATCAATCTTTATGCACCGTCGGGAAATAATCGGCGGTGGGAAAGGGCGCGATTTTATGCAGAAGACATTGCCCCACTATTCCATGGACGTTATGAATGTGTAATAATTGGTGGAGATTTAAACTGTGTTCTCAGCCAGAAAGACCAATGGCCGCAAGCAAACATCAGCCAGGAGTTACGAATCGTTGTCAACGATCTTGTACTTAGTGACACGTGGGAATTACGACATGGAGATCCACCGGGATACACCTCTGTGACAAGTCATTTGGCGAGCAGATTATATCGCATTTATATCTCACGGACTCATGCAAATGATGTCTAGGACGTGGAACGCTGGCCATTGGCATTTTCCGATCACAGCGCTTACATCTGTACGGTGCTTCTTCCCCGCTTCCCCGTAGAGAGGTGTGGAACAGTAAGGCACCGTGAAAACTAAACATTCAACATCTACATGATCCTGAATGGCGTCAACGGATCCTTGAGACATGGACGATATGCGAGCGAAGGGTTGGAAGGTACGCGACGATATTTGATTGGTGGCTGACTTGTGCTAAAACGGCTCTTCACCGTACGTTCATCTCCTATAGCAGGGAGATGGCAGAATGGCGCCGCCGTACGACCGACTTTTACTTTGCAGCGCTGCGCGACCTGGATGATGGTCCGCCGGGACAGAACGTCTGGATCGAACGCAAAAGGATAAAAGCTAAACTAGTGGCCTTAGGTCGGAAACATCTTCAGGGAACCATGGTGCGCGCCAGATGTCATGATACGATTAGGCACGAAATTCCTTCCATGCACCACGTCGTGAATGAACGAAAGCACCTACGACGCGTTTTGGTACGGGAATTAATTACCCGCGAAGACCGAAGAGTGACGCGTCAAGCGGACATTGTCTCAGCATTTGTCGACCTTTATCAACACCTCTATCGGGAAGGAGCAGCCCCTGTCGATGACCTCGACCGTATAGCCACGCACGTTTCCCGTACACTGACGGTGGAAGCCGCGGGAACCCTACTGGAAACCAGTAGCTGTGACGACATACATGATGCGATCGCACAAGGTGCGTTGAATCGGTCCCCAGGCATTGATGGGCTTCCTGCTGAATTTTACCTAGAATTTCGCAACGAAATGACACCGCGATGGACGGAAATGTACAACGAGATGTTAAATTCCGATGCACCTATTCCACCGGTTTTTATGAAAGGCCTCTTGGTGCCAGTACATAAAACGAAGCCAGGGATTACGGTCACACATTATCGCCCCATCACCCTGCTTAATGCCGACTATAAGATCTTTGCACGGTTGCTAGCGTCCCGATGTCGTATGTCAATTCGTAGCGTTCTCACCAGAACAGACGACACCGGGTGGATCGGTGAATGTCCAAACAGCTACGGGCGAATGCCGTGATGTGATGGCGCTAGCGGAGGAGTGCCGGCTTAAAGCGGCGATGGTGGCGGTTGATTTTGACACTGTTTTTGATTAGGTGCGCCACAATTGTATGTACGCTATACTGGAACAAATGGGATTTCCAGGCCGTTTTACTGGTCTCATTAGAAGGATTTGTGGGGGCGCACAATCCCTGGTACAGGTTAATGGGCGATCCATTCGCCAGGGCTGCCCTCTTTCGATGCTGCTGTTTGCGATAGCGTTGGAACCATTAATTGGGAGGCTAACAAATTTTCTTTCTGCGATGGAACTACGGGGCTACACCTTCAAATGTCGCGCCTATGCGGACGACCTCCTGCTGCTCATTCGCTCTGAGGAAGAGGTGAAGACGGTCCTTGGACTGTTGTTGGACCACAGTGTGACGGCGGGTAGTGCAGTGAACATGAACAAATCGGCGGCAATGCCGACTGGAAGGGGCCTTACGCCGGAAGAAATCAGTCCGTTTCCTTATATGCAACGATTCCGCTATCTCGGCATAGACTTTACCTAATCTGTAAAACATACTGCGGCAGTTCACTACCGACGTATTTTACAGACAACACGTACCATGGTCCGACATCTCCTACGGCGCCTTGATCCTTCGCAGCGAGTCGAGTATCTGAACACTTATATGGTTTCTCGAATGGTACATATTTCGCAGATCCTGCCCCTACCACTCACGCTCGAACATTGACTTCATTCAGCACTAGGCTATTTTGTGATGATTGGATGGCCCCTCAAGGTGCGATACGCAACGCTCACGCTCCCTACGGACAAGGGGGGACTCGGACTTACGAATGTTCACTGCCGAGCGACGGCGCTCCTTCTAGCCACGATGTACAAGCAATGGCGTAGCGGGCGTGATTCCCTTACATCCCGCCTACTGGATCTCCTGGTTCCAGCGTCCCTCACACCTCCGGTGGCGGTGGGAAACATTACGCCACATTTTGCGCATGTATCAACATTTATCGTGGAACTTAGTTATATCAGAGACGAGCTTCCGCGCACGAGACCGCCATGCGCGAAGGATTTTTATGTTTGGCTGCTACGAAGGATAAGTCGTAATGTCATTGAACTCAAACACCCCAGTTTGCATTAGCCGAAGATTTGGAGACATGTGCACCAAAAATTCCTTCCTACCTTTGTTCGGGCACTGTGGTTCTCTGCCACCTGTGGCAAGTTCAACACCAACCAACGGCTCCATGCAATTGGACTAGTGGACACTCCACTATGCCCGAAATGTCGCCAAGTGGATGACGACCATCACCACTTAACTTGTACCGCGGTGGAGGACGTCTGGCTCCTAGGAAGGCAGATGGTAGCTTGCTACTTCCGTGTGACCCCGCAACATATTACACTCCTCCCTTCTTACATACGGAGAGTGACTACTTTCCGGAGACTAAATCACAGTCGATCATCTGGTTCAAAGGTTGGACGATCGCGTATCTCTATGGGGATGCTGCCAAGTCGCGACTTGACTTTTGGTATTTCTTGCGGCAAGCCCACAATGAGGTTCATAGATCGGAAAACCTATGCCAACTATCTTCAGGCAGTCTTCCTCGACCCACCACGCAGTTGGGATGTGCCGGGTGCAGTCAGTGTGCACATTTGACAGCTGATAATGAACCTTACGCTTATCTCACCACTCAATCTGTAATGCACATACTATACCATGAAATGATCTACATGTTCCTTTTAACAGAGTGATCTTTATTGAAAATAAATAAATAATAAAAAACAAAAAGTTGGTAGAGCACATCCCCGCGGAACGTAAAGGTCCCGAGTTCGAGTCTCGGTCCGGCACACAGTTTTAATCTGCCAGGAAGTTTCGTTGTAAATAAAGTTTTTCCTAATGAGCCACGTAGCAGTTGCTTCCAAGATTTCTATATTGATAAAGGCTAAATAGTAATCGTTTTAAATTTTCCATCTTGATTAATCCTGTATTGTTTTGGGTCAAGTGTACTTCAATTAATATTTTAATATAGGGTGTTAAATTTTGTCTTTTGAATTTAATGTGCCTAGTACTTTACCATTTACCTCACTCGCTTCTTACCATTTTGAAAGACATGAGATTCTTACATTACTGCTTACTTATACCTGTAACTTTATAAGAGACCATGACTGATTTTTAATGGCCTGCAGTTTGCCCCTTTCGTTTCATAAAATCTGACCATACAAGACTAAACGCGTAGTGATTACCTTAATTTTCAATTTCGTAGTGCAAAGATATTTCGTAAGAGCACCAGAATAACAAAAGGGGAGTTTAACAAAAGCTAACCGAGGCAAAACTGACACTATAAACCTTACCACAGACTCCACTATGCTACTCACTACACACGTGCATGAACTGCATCTTTGTTTTCTGCAGACTACTACAACTAGTAAAATGAAGAGGTCTGAGCTAGTGTGGTGCAAAAAATCGTATCCATTTCTCCGTATTCACTGAGCTATGTCACAAGGTTACTTGTGTAGCTCAAAACTGTATTTAGTAACACTCTCATCTGAGCTAGTGTGGTGCAAAAAATCGTATCCATTTCTCCGTATTCACTGAGCTATGTCACAAGGTTACTTGTGTAGCTCAAAACTGTATTTAGTAACACTCTCATCTGCTTAAGGCAGGTACACTACCGGCCATTAAAATAGCTACACCACGAAGATGACGTGCTACAGACGCGAAATTTAACCGACAGGAAGAAGATGCTGTCATATGCAAATGATTAGCTTTTCAGGGCTTTCACACAAGGTTGGCGCCGGTGGCGACACCTACAACGTGCTGACACGAGGAAAGTTTCCAACCGATTTCTGATACACAAACAGCAGTTGACCGGCGTTGCCTGGTGAAACGTTGTTGTGATGCCTCGTGTAAGGAGGAGAAATGTGTACCATCACGTTTCCGACTTTGATAAAGGTCGGATTGTAGCCTATCACGATTGCGGTTCATCGTATAGTGACATTGCTACTCGCGTTGGTCGAGATCCAACGACAGCAGAATATGGAATCGGTGGGTTCAGGAGGGTAATTTGGAACGGCGTGCTGGATCCCAACGGCCTCGTATCACTAGCAGTCGAGATGACAGGCATATTATCCGCATGGCTGTAACGGATCGTGCAGCAACGTCTCGATCCATGAGTCAACAGATGGGGTCGTTTGCAAGACAACAACCATCTGCAGCTCGGACACCATGGCTGCGGTTACCCTTGACGCTGCATCACAGACAAGAGCGCCTGCGATGGTGTACTCAACGACGAACTTGGGTGCACGAATGGCAAAACGTCATTTTTTCGGATGAATCCAGGGTCTGTTTACAGCGTCATGATGGTCGCATCCGTGTTTGGCGACATCGGGGTGATCGCACGTTGGAAACGTGTATTCGTCATCGCAATAGTGGCGTATCACCCGGCGTGATGGTATGGGGTGCCATTGGTTACACGTTTCGGTCACCTCTTGTTCGCATTGACGGCACTTTGAACAGTGGACGTTACATTTCAGATATGTTACGACCCGTGGCTCTACCTTTCATTCGATCCCAGCGAAACCCTACATTTAAGCAGGATAATGCACGACCTCATGTTGCAGGTTCTGTACGGGCCCTTCTGGATACAGAAAATGTTCGACAGCTGCCCTGGCTAGCACATTCTCCAGATCTCTCACCAACTGAAAACGTCTGGTTAATTGTGGCCGAGCAACTGGCTCGTCACAATACGCCAGTCACTACCCTTGATGAACTGTGGTATCATATTGAACCTGCATGGGCAGCTGTACCTGTACACGCCATCCAGGCTCTGTTTGACTCAACGCCCAGGCGTATCAAGTCCGTTAATATGGCCAGAGGTGGTTGTTCTGATTTCTCAGGATCTATGCACCCAAATTGCGTGAAAATGTAATCGCATGTCAGTTCTAGTATAATATATTTGTCCAATGAATACCCGTTTATCATCTGCACTTTCGAGGATAAAGTTCTGAAATGAACACATGTGCAGGTATGGGACATGTGGAGCATTGTGCTGAAAACACACACACATACACACACACACACACACACACACACACACACACATATATATATATATATATATATATATATATATATATATATATATATATATATATATATACACGATAGGTGTGCCCTACGAGTGGTATGGTTGGGCCTGGAACTGCTTTAGGGATTTTCATACGATTTTCACTAATAGACAGACTGTTTCACGAGGAAGGTTTGTGTATATAATATGTAAACATTTCGTACAAATCGGCTAAAGTACGATTTAAATAGCCCCGCTGCAATGGAAACGATGCCAGTGGTTATCTTCTGTGAATAAGTGTAGCATGAAGTGGAAGTGAATATTGTGTGTATTTATGTGTATTACCTATCAGTGTACGTAATAGGAAAGGATTCATTCTGGATGTCACAGTGCAGTGTACTCACAATCACCACAGCTTATAGCTACGCTTGGTCCATGACACAATGTTCCTGAAACACCTCCATCTGATGCTAACAGTAGCACGAATGCTAGTCCATGGTAAAATAAATGGTATCTAAAATTCAAAGAAGCGACAGGCTGCAGATTTATACCTTAAGAAATCGCGTGTTACTGTTGTGTGGGTGCTTTGTAACATTATTAGTTGGCAAGGGGTACTAAGTAACAATGTTTAGTGGCAGAGGATTTTTCTTATCGATGTTGTGTGGCTGAAGTTGCTTCGCAGCAATTTAGGCCTTATACCAACGTTAGGAGCGGACGGGGTTTCTTGCCGATGTTGTATGGCACGGGGTGCCTTGTACCGAAGTTGCATGGCAGAGGGCGCTTCATCGTTATGTTGCATGGCAAAGGGTGCACTCCTGATAACTTTGCGTGGCTCAGGGTGATTCGTAATGAAGTTATGTTGAGAAACGCGGGAAAAGGTCACACTGAGAATGCAGCTTGCGCCAAACTGGCTCTGGAGTTGGGAGACTGGCTGATGGTCATACCTCGCACCAGAATTTCCATCATAGCTCTACGCAGTGGCCCGTCTACAAAATTACCGTTGCGCTAGACAAGTTTTCCGGAAAGAAATAGTGGAAAGCGTGCTAAGCCAAGCGGCGGTGGGGTACTAGTTTCAGGTAAAAATCCAATTCCTCTGACCATGTGTCTTTTCACTGCCATCCCATCACAAGAGACAAAAGAAAATAATCACATTTTAGCAGTAACGTCCGAAATATTATTTTATAAGGTGAAGAGCACCTTCATGCATTGGACGACAGAAATAAAACTGGATATTGGTTCCTCGAGCTCTGAAAAACCATGTGGCCGAACAAGTGTATCGTGGAAAGAAATCTGTTGCTGTATAATGTGAAAATTGCGCCAGGTACAATCACGTACAGATGTGGACAAAAATAAGGGAACACCAAAACACAATTACCTTTCTCATATACTGCAGGAAAACCATTGGCATTCAAAACAGCTTCCAGTCGTCTGGAAATGGATAAAGACAGATCCTGTGTGATTTTCAAAGGACACTTATAATGTTATCCCTGCGAAGTAGTGACAAGTTTAGGTAACGACGATGGAGATGGTTAGCGATAACAAGCACTTCTCTCCAAAATAGTCCACTAAGGCATAATAATATTCAAATCTAGTGACAGGGTGGCCAGTGGAGATGTGACACTTGATCGTCGTGCAGGATGCGAGCTGTGTGAACCTCATCATTCCTTACCTCATCAGTACACCTATTTTTCAACATTCTTTTGTAGCACAACATCAAAAATGCTTCGATTCTCTTCTGTTCCAGTTTTCCCACAGTCCATGTTTTACTACCATACAAAACTGTGCTGCAAACGTACTTCCTCAAAAATTTCTTCTTCCAATTAAGGCCTATATTTGATACTAGTAAACTTATTTTTGGTAGAAATCCGTCCCCGTAGCTGAGTGGTCAGCGCGACGGACTGTCAATCCAAAGGGCCCGGGTTCGATTCCTGCCTGGGTCGGAGATGTTCTCCGCTCAGGGACTGGGTGTTGCATTGTCCTAATCATCATTATTTCATCCCCATCGACGCCCAAGTCGCCAAAGTGGCGTCAAATCGAGAGACTTGCACCCGGCGAACGGTCTACCCGACGGAAGGCCCTCGTCACATGACATTTATTTATTATTTTGGCAGAAATGCCCTTTCTGCCAGAGCTAGTTTTTTTATGTCCTCCTAGCTACGTCCCTCGTGAGATTTTTGCTGCCGAGATAACAGAATTCATTGACTTCGTCTGCTTCGTGTTCCCCAATTCTGATATTAAGTTTCTCGCTTTTGTCATTTCTACTACTTCTCACTACTTTCGTCTTTCTTCTATATACCCTCAGTCCATATTCCGTACTCATTAGACTGTTCATTCCATTCAGCAAGTTCTGTAATTCTTGTTAACCTTCACTGAGGATAGCAATATCATGAGTGGCTCTTATCATTGACACTTTTTCACCTTGAATTTTAATTCCAGTCTAGAAACTTTCTTTTATTTCTGTCATTGCTTCTTCGATGTACAGACTGAACAATAGGGGCGAAAGACTAAATCCCTGCCTTACACCCTTTTAATTCTAACACTTCGTGCTTAGTCTTCCACTATTACTGTTCCATTTTTGGTTCTTGTATAAATTGTTTGTTGCCCGTCTCTCCCTACAGCTTACCCCTGCACCCTCTGAATTTCGAACATCTTGCACCATTTGACACTGCCGAACGTTTTTTTCTAGGCCAACAAATCCTATGAATATGTCTTGATTTTTTATTAGTCGTGCTTCCATTATCAGTCACAATGTCAGATTTGTCTCTCTAGTGCCTTTATATTTCCTAAAGCCAAACTGATTGTCATCTGACGCATCCTCACTTTCCTGTTCCATTCTTCTGTACCTTATGCTTGTCAGCAACTTGGATGGATGAGCTGTTAACGTAATTGTGCGATATTTCTAGGACTTGTCGGTTTTTGCTGTCTTTGGAATTGCTTGGATGACGTTTCTCTCTGAAAGTATAATGGTATATTGCCAGTGTTATACATTCAGCAAACCAGAGCCAATAGTCGTTTCGTTGCCATTATCCCAATGATTTTAGAAATCTTGTGGAATGATGTTTATCTTTTAAAGATTAAAAACTGTCTTGACCACAACTTCTTATTTTTATTGGACTGACCGGTTTCGATTCTATTTAAGAACCATCTTCAGACTCTGAAAAAATATATTACCACATTGAGGGATCGTTATAATAGTAAGTATATAATAGTAAGTATATATAACAAAATATAGAACTAATAAATACATATACCCAGAACGGTGGGTGGACTCAGTAGTGCAAGTTGCGCCGACCCTCGGCGCTGGGATAACTGCTAATCGGACAAGGAGAGAACGGTTATTAAACAGTCTTGGCCACGCCCACCGTCCTGACTGTGACGTCATTGCTAGCCAATCAGAAAGACGTCTATGATTAGGTAAGCACAAGACGTAGATTAAAAAGTGCGTTATAGTTAAATTACATCGTAACATCATTATAAATGGTTATTGGTTGAGATGGTTCAAATGGCTTTGAGCACTATGGGACTCAACATCTGAGGTCATCAGTCCCCTAGAACTTAGAGCTACTTAAACCTAACTAACCTAAGGCCATCACACACATCCATGCCCGAGGCACGATTCGAACCTGCGACCGTAGCAGTCGCGCGGTTCCGGATTGAAGCGCCTAGAACCGAAATGATTATTCGTCATAAAATATAAACTACGAGTATAAAGGGTACTTGGTTGAAGATCAGCTGAAAGCATGCTGTCCTCTAACGTCTATTCTGCTAAGATGCACCAAAGGTTGTTAAATCGACAGGGAGACGCTACTCGCAAAGATACATCGAGGGTTTTTAATCGTTAAATTTTAATTCTAATAGATCGCTGATTCCGTTTCCAAAAATTTTATAATGTTTATCTATTCCGCGTTATTTGATCCTAAGCCCCCAAAGCTCTTTTAAATTCTGAATCTAAAACTGGAGCCCGTATCAATTCCCTATCGACGTCTGTTTCTTCTTCTAAACCGTCATCAGTCTACCCCTTGACATCGAAAAGGCCTACGACCGTATCTGGCATCCCGGTCTCCTGTTTAAACTCCAGACCTACGCCCTTCCTATCAACTACATCCGTCTCATGGCCTCCTTCCTCTCCCGCCTCCCCTCCTATGTTACCATCCATAATGCCAATTCCCACACCTTCTACCCCTCTGCAGGTGTGCCCCAGGGCTCTGTCCTCTCCCCTCTCCTCTACCTCGTGTACACGGCAGATATTCCCCAACCCCCTCTCCAGTACACCTCTTGCAATATGCTGATGACACCGCATTCCTCGCCCTCGCTGCTACCCTCCAACGGTCCCAACGCCTTCTCCAGAATCACCTTGACCTTTTTGCTGCGTGGTGTAACCAGTGGCTCCTGGAAATCAATACTTCCAAGACCCAGGCAATCATCGTAGGTCGCACCACTCGCTCCTTCCGGCTCCTGGATTTCTCCCTTACTGTCTGCACCCGTCCTGTCCACCTCACCCCCGCCTTCACCTACCTTGGCCTCACCATTGACCGTCACCTCACCTGGATCCCTCATCTCCGCTCCATCCAATCCAAAGCCCACAACTGCCTCCAACTCCTCAAACTCCTCTCTGGCCGGACATGGGGGTTGCACCCCTCTACCATCCTCCACACCCACAAATCCTTAATCCGTCCCATCCTTTGTTATGACAGTCCCTCCTGGATATCTGCCCCCCCCCCAAAGTCTATAAGTCCCTCCAGATCCTTGAGCGTCATGCACTCCGCCTCGCCTTCCATATACACCTCCCGTCCCCCATGCAGATCCTCTATGACCTCATTTCTTTCCCATATCTGCTCCTATTCCTAGAATGTATCCGCATACTCTACACCTCCCGCCACCTTGATCCCCCTCACCCCCTGGTTGCACCTCTCCTCTCCCATCCCCGCCCCTTGCCACGTCTTCACTGTCCCCCCCTACCGTCCGTCTCTACACCCTTCATCTCCTTTTCCAAGGTGGCTTCCATCAACTCCCCCTCCCAGATGATGCCCTCTCCCCCTCCATTTATCCCTCCTATCAACTCTGATCCTCACTCCCCCTCCTTTCCTCTGTCCTTTTCCCGGGCTCCCTCTCCCCCCCTTCCATCCTCTTTTTCCCCACCTCCCCTCTCTCTGCCCCCTTCTCTCCCCCGAGTCCTTTTGCATTTCCCTCCTCTGCCTTTTCTCATTTCCTCTTGAATCTCCCCCCCCCCCTTCTGAGTCCTCTCCCTCCTTGGTCCCCCCCACCTTTTTCGTTTTTTCCTCTCCTCCCTCCTTGTTTTTCCCCCTCCTCCAGGCCCCCCCCCCCCCCCGCACCTCTGCTCTTGGCTCGGGAGTGTCATCTTTGTGCCACCATCTTCATGCAGTGTTTTACAGTGAGTGTTTTACATTGAGTGTTCCATGTTGTGTGTCTTTTGGGACATGTTGCGAACGGTCATCATACTGTCGCTGGGTGTGATTTTTTATCTCTAGCGAACAAAACCCAGACTGTCGCCATGTTTTTTTAATTGAGTGTCTACTATGTTACTTGTCTGATTCCCGTATATTTTATTAACATTGCCAACCCCTTTGCTTTCTGTTTTAACTTTCCGCATTTTTCCGCCATTTTACACTTTACATCACCGTTTTATCGCCTGTTTTTCTTGTTTCTTTCTTCTTCCGTTTTTTAAAAACGTCTGTAGGCTGTAGAGCAGCGAACTAAGCTGCTGCCAGCCCGCCCCCTTCGGGGGGAATTGAAAATCAATAAAAGAAAAAAAAAGTCTGTCCACCCCCTCAAACAGGTCTTCAGTGTACTGCTTCCACGTATCCGGTCTCTTCTTAGCATTTAAGGGTGTAATTTGCACTGCATTTTTAATGTTCCCATCCTTGCTTTTAATATGGCCTAACTTTTTTGAGTTTCATATATGCTGAGTCATTCCTTTGGAGAATCATTTCTTTTTCGATTACTTCACATTTTTCATGCACTCTTTTAGCCTTAGCCTCCCTGCACTTCCTATTCACTTAATCACTCCTACATTTCTCTGAATATGTTTGTACTTCCTTCTTTCGTCGGTCAACTGGAGTATTTCTTCTGTTAATCCAAGGTTTCTTCGCAGTTACCTTAGTTGTGCCTATGTCTTCCTTTCCAGCGTCTGTGTCTACATATGTTTGAGACTTACAAGTGCCTGTAGACGTGCGTGAGTGAATATACGGGATGAAGTGTGTGCAAAATAGATACCTTTGGAACTCAGTGAAGAAATTTGTTTTCGTAGTCGCGAAAACGACCGCGGCTGCATCCCCTTGATCCGACCGTTGTGCTTATGTCGGACCACTTCCGAGTCATATTTTTTGAGCCACGGCGCCGCTATATATTGCACGGTATCGCGTAAATTCTCTCAGTCGCTTTTTAATTCAATTCGCCATCCATTAAACAATTTAGCCCGGGCCGCACCGCTCAGACAATGTTTTTTTCACAATAAAATATCCGCCGAGGGGAAATGTGATCAATATTAGCGGGCGCGCATTATGAGCGAACGCCGGCCGCGTGTTATTGACGTGACGTCAATGCGCAAAAGCGCTGTTGACACAAAAACTGCGGATCGGAGCGTAGCCCGGCGCGGCAGGCAGCGCCCGTGCGCTCGCGCGCCCGCGTGCGACTCGCCACGCAGCGGAACCTTTTTGTCTCTTTTTTCCAGTTTGTTTGCTTCGTTAGTTGTAAATCACTGGCCGCCTGACAACACGTTCATTAACGGCAAAAATGCGCGATTTCTGTAGCAGTTTAATAACGCGCGTGAAAATAAATGAATACTTTGATGGGAGGCGCGCTCCGGCAGGAGAAAAATAGCCACCAATATATTTTCGTCTCGCGGATATAGTACAAAAAGAATGTGCTTCCAAGAATTTGTTATTTATATTTTTTCGCGTGCGTGCGTAAGCCCTTGCGACAGATTTTGCACTTTTGGTAGACGTTTTGCGGCTAGCGGGTGATTAGGCCTCGATGAGTTCAATAGTGTGATCATTACCTGCTAGTACCAAATGGTTTGCTGTTACAGTTTTGAGCATGGCTGTTAATCAGCAACCGTATACTGGTTTTAACATAGGATTAAACAGCCAGCCGGCTGCACATAAACAGTAGATACACTGACCTACGTTTCGACACCTACTAGTGGTGTCTTCATCACAATGAAATGTTGCTAAACCGTAAAATTACATTGCTAAAAAGCAAAGGTCAGAATTTGGAATAGTTATCCTCAAGTAAAATATTGCGTTCTGGTCTTTGCCTAGTGTGCCCAGATGGGACATCAGACTCAATTACTTCGGTTTTCTTCGTACACCATATTTTTCGTCAGTGTCGAACATGTGCATGTGTACAGTAGCAGAAAAACGTTCATGTGGGACTACTGATCATTGTAACTTCGCTCAAGTATCAAAATGGTTCAAATGGCTCTGAGCACTATGGGACTTGACTTCTGAGGTCATCAGTCCCCTAGACTTACAACTACGTAAACCGAACTAACCTAAGGACATCACACACATCCATGCCCGAAGCAGGAGTCGAACCTGCGACCGTAGCGGTCGCGCTGTTCCAGACTGTAGCGCCTAGAACCGCTCGGCCACCCCGACCGGCGCTCAAGTATCGAAAAACTAACGTATGTTGGCCTGTTGCGAGAGTTCATACTTAATTACGTGTACAGACAGTTCATGCATTCTGGGAATAGAGGATCTCGACGATTTTTACCTCTTATCGGCACTGATACTGAAAAGATATTGATCGCAGTGATTCCAAGACATTCTAGAATGTTTTAATCTCAATAACATAAATGTGACAAAAGTCATGCAGGAGGCAGCCGACCATTACCTTTTTAATGAATAGATCTCCATTCACGCAGACTACTCTGCGAATGTTTCTTTCACATAAAATTTGAAACGCTATATCTACGTGTGGTAATCGCTCCTGGATATCTGGTGATGGATAAATTCCGAAACGCGACATATGAGCAGTTAAGCCGTTCCTTGTCTGATGTTTCACTTGTACCACTGCGATCCGGTCAGTCCGAATGCAGAACTACTAACCGTCTTAATTTCAAGTCTGAAGTCGGATAACAAATGACAAAAGAAAAATTTTTGCGTGTGATATTATTACAGATTAACAATTTTCGGATTTTTTTGCTTTTTGTGTACTGTGAAATCTTGCTTCTTGTCAAATTTCGTGATTCTAATCCAATGGAAAGTACCCTAGCCGCTTCCTGGGCGTAGCGGACTCCTGACCTATTAGGTGGGACCCGGAAACCCGCCATCCAATGGTGCAAGTCAAGGAACCTGCAACCTACACACTCACAGAACCGCCTGGGCCTCTCATTCAGACCCTCCACTCGGTTCTGCAACAAAGGAGGACCACAGTCGGTTCTGTCGACGATGCTGCAGATGGTGAGCTCCGCCTTAATTTCGTAAACAACACTGGCAATCTTTACCATTTCTGCTAACCGCCCAAAACCAGAAAGAATCTCCTCGCATCCAAAGCTACACACGTCATAGGTACCGATATGGGCCACCACCTGCAGTTGATGGTACCCTGTACTCTTCATGACATCCGGTGACACCCATTCCACATCCGGAATGACTCCCTCCGGTGTGCACACCGAGTGCACACTGGCTTCCTTCCCCTCTTTGGCAGCCATGTTCCTAAGGGGCCCCATTACTCGCCTAATGTGGGGAGCTCCCAACTGCCAGCAAACTCACCCTCTGGGAATGCCCAGACCGTGCAGGCCTAGAAGCTTTCTCTGGAACAGGGTGGACGACTGCATCCGGCTCAGAGACATCGGAGGAGGCTCCACGATCGGGCCCTCGGAAAGTCTTTCGCTGCCTGCCAGACTTTGGAATGACCTCCCACTCGACCCCGCGTCTGACCCCCCACAGTGATGCCCATTGGCATGTGTGACAGAAGCCAACAGCCAGCCGAGCGTTTCTAGGCGCTTCAGTCCAGAACTGCGCGCTTGCTACAGTCGCAGGTTCTAATCCTGCCTCGGGCATGGATGTGTGTGCTGTCCTTAGGTTAGTTAGGTTTAAGTAGTTCTATGTCTAGGGGACTGATGACCTCTGATGTTAAGTCCCATAGTGCTTAGAGCCATTTGAATCATTTGGAAGCCAACACAGCCTGGCGCTGTGAGCGAAGGGTCAACAACTCAGCTCCCATCTGTACACAGCAGTCACAGTTCCTATAAATTACTAAAGTCGTTCGTATTTGAAACTCATAGAAATATGTAATAAACGAACAGTGTACTCACCTTATTAGCAGGAGGAACTCGCGGTGCTCCCTCACTGACGGTCTAACTGACATGTTTCAACACAAATCAATGAATGAAGTTCTTTGCTCAATGAATTAATTTTTCCTTTTGAAGGAAAACTTGGGTTGTGATTGGGATCATTCGGGCAACTTTTATTCTTCAAAAGGAAATTATAAAATGCTTTTCAATTGTACTGGAAGTTGATTTTTACTTGCAGTTCCGCATTTACGTGTTCAACAATCTATTTCTTGAATTATTTCAGGCATTTCGACAAAGTGGTAATGCCGTCTCAGCAGTGGCGTTAGAACATGAAAAGGACACAGTAAACTGGAAAATCTTTAATAAGTTCGGTATGTTCGAATGCTGAAATAGTTCGTGCCAAGTTTCATAGATAGATTTTTTGTCATTTTACAGTGGTATTTGTTAACGTCCCTCAGTAATTTTATTTACAATTTTCTTAATGCTGCCGATCTCATTATGAAGTTCCTCCATATCAACGAGTTTGGCGAGTGATAATTTTTGGCAGCACATAGACAGGTCCTTGTAAATAAATGTATTGACCGAAGCAAATATTCGCATGAATGCCAAATTGTTACCTTCCGAAAAAGTCAAGTGATCGTCGACGTATGTCAATGCATTTCTGTACTATGTAATCAAAACAATTTTGATAGACTCTCGCTCATCACTTGTGAAACTGGTGAGGGCATTCGAGCAAATAAATCCAAAGAATTTGTCGTTAATTGTTTGCTCTATTTTTAGGCGTAAATCTGTTAGGATCTTGTAGGTTTCACAAGATAAAGCATTGTCTTTTCCCAAACACATGGTAGCGTTCTGAAATATTTTTAAAGCATTACCTAAAAATACAAGAGAGCATTCTGTTTTCTTTGCGTGGTTGTCATCAAAATATTTTTCTAATACAATTGGACAGTTATCTCCAAGAGCTATAAAATATGACTCCAGCACTGGAAACTCACGAAGAATTTTCCCAACAGCAGGATGCAATGACAGCCACCTTGTTTTGACGTGTCTTGTAATGTTTTGGTATTCTATTTCGGTATCTGTAAAGTGTTAAGCTCTGGTCTCTGTAGGCGTGATAGGATAAGTGCCCATACACTTGAAGTACCAAGTTCTCTAAGTCAAACTCCCATTCCTCCGTAGCAAGGCGGTAGCATGACCGATGGCGTTGTGTATCACGTGCGCTGAACGCCCTACAAGATAAATATTGGCGTTATTTGGCATTGCAGTTTGTAAACTGAATTATTTTCACCTAAATTAACATTGATGCTTTCGGCTGAGTAAGCAGATACATTTGTAAAATCTAAATGTAGCGCTTTCAATGTAGCTTTTATATTATTATAAACATCGACCACTTTTTCATGCGTGACCTCACAAAAACCAGGCTGGCAGGTGCCGATTCCATTCTCTTGAGAGCAAAATCTGACAACTATTCGAAATAATTTTATATGTCCGTGATCTGACGCATCTGTCGAAATGTTGTAAAACACGTCTGACTTTAGTTTTTCCACGCTATCTTCGACTGTTGCTGGAGCCAAAACATTGTAAAGTGAGGAGGGCGCCTTATCTACTGAGCGAAATTTTTGATGCGACTTGGGAATCATTAAACATCTCCGGACATTACTTTGGATCGCAGTCAATAGAATTGTATGATGTGTTATGGTTTACGCCATCGTAAACTTTTGTCAGCTTTGGAGCTATCACATTTTCCTCCTCTGTCGTCAACATATTGCTCTTTGAAAACAGTTCTAAAATCTGAGTACGCTTTCGAGCACTTACACTCCGTTGGTGTTCCGGGACGCTTACATGGCGTTTGACATCATTCAGACCTCCGTGTGATAGCATAAATGATTTTATACACTCGTTGCAAAAAGCTTTATGCACATTTGTTTCGACTTTAAAAAAAAAAGGATACGATTTCTCCCTTTCTTGCCGGTAAGAGGTTTGCACTTTTTGTATTTTACTTTTTCACTGTCGCTGTAATTGTTTCTAAATCAGACATGACTCACATCTAAACAAACTGTTCAAAGCATTTGATATGGGGTCCTACAGAAGGATGTCGAAAATTCGGTGGACTGACAAGGTAACGAATGAGGAGGTTCTCCGCAGAATGGGCGTGGAGAAGAAACCGCTGGCAAGGAGAACGGACTGAATTACGGAACATTTAAGACACTAATGAATAATTTCCACAGAGTTATGTGGAGAGTAAAAACTGTAGGAGAGGACGGAGACTGTTAAAATACCCATCAAATAACTGAAGACGTTGGATGCAAATAATGCTCTGAGGTGAATAGTGTGTGACAGGAGAGAAATTCGTGATGGGATACATCATCCCAGTCAGAATACTGATGGCAGCTCCACCCTCCCCCATAATAAAAGAAAGATGATGACTAAAAAAAATTTTTTTTGATACTTCGTTGACAGTGTGCGGGTCTACGGAGGCAAAGTGAGGTCTTTTCGTCGAACACTTGTGGTCGTCTTCGATGCTGAATATTACAACAGAAACCCTAAAACTTCGGTATGTTACGACCCTTTCGTCCTCCATTTATTATTGTCCTACGTTCAAAAGCGGTAAACTCGCGATGTGCCGCCAGTTTCACAGTTTCACTACACATCTGTTGGGACAGACTGCTCACGTAACTAGAGTCGCAAAATGCGACGCATCGACCACAAAGTTGGGGCGTCATACACGGCAAATGTTTAAATGGGAAAACGTCAATTTTGTAACTGATGCAAGTATTATTGTGTGTGTGTGTGTGTGTGTGTGTGTGTGTGTGTGTGTGTGTGTTTGTGTGTGTGTGTGTGTGTGTGTGTGTGTGGGCGGGTGGATGGGTACATGCGTGCGTGCGTGTGCGTGTATGGCAGGGTAGGAGAAGTGAGAGTGGCACGAAAATTGTTGACGCAGATATCAAGACCTGATTACGTAAGCAGGTTTAAATAGGTGTAGGCTGCAGTAGTCAATCAGAGATGAGGAGATCTGCATAGGACATTCAGGTGTGGAGGACATATTTCGAAGTGAAACAGCAGTTGTATAGGGTGGTCAAAATAAAAATAATTAGTAGTGGGTGGCGTTTAGGGGGAAACGTGCGGTGCGGCCGTGATGTTAGCTATAATTTCTTCGGTGGACCCTGCGGTCTTCGATATTAGTTCCGATGGCCACTCTCTGGCTTATATGTGTACTCAGGAGTCTCACTGCGGTTCGCGTGGCAGTCTTTTGACCGGTAGCGCTGGGCTTCCATGATTCACAACAAACACAAGTCCCACTCGCCGATACGATACATTTTGAATATGTTGAAGTCTAGGTCAAAATGTGAGACACGCATTTATTTATACGTGCCAATATGGCCATTGAACAAGGGAAAACCTTCCGAAGAAAATGCGGTTATCTCTCTGAGCACATATCGTCGAAACAGTAGAACATTAACAAAAATGTTGAAACGTAGCTTCCATGGTTGCTATTGTACTGTACAATCAGGTCTTTAAACATTCTGATGCATTCCAAATCACAGTTTTTGAAACGGTAAAAAGTTTATGTGCGGCACATCTAATAGTATATTGAACAAAAAATTCAACAATATTTGATAAAGTTACATCGTGAAGTCGCAATAGATGTGAGTTGGAAGTTGTCCTATATAGCGCTATACGCGCGCTCTGCCCGCCGTACGATGCTTGTCATACATGGTGATAGTGTTGTTCGCAAATTTCGCAGTGCAACTATAAAAGACGGGCTCCTGAAGGATGTAACTGAAACAAGATAGTCCTACTGTCTGTCGAGTCCGGGAATAGCCAACGCGAAGATGACGAGAAGCTATTCACGTTCTGTTGTTTCATGGTTTTGCTTTGTTTATTAGTTGTTTGTTTTGTTTCGTTTCTTTAGCCGTTTCGTTTTGGATATTACGTTTCAGATCTACTTTGTTATTTTACGATATTTACGTTGTGTTGCTTTATCTTTTATAGTCAGTGAAATAAGTAGAGGACGTTGTATTATCCATTGCAAAGAAGTGCTGCATACGCATACACATTATGCACCACGCACGTCTGATTATTGCAATATTATTGCATAATTTACAGCATATATCATAATTTTTAAAGCAATAATTAACAGAAGATTCACATTTATCAGGTTTTTCAGTGATGTATCCATTCTTGAGCCACACATGCCTAAACATGTTCACAAATCGAGGGAAAGAAAACGGATTATGTATCACAGATTGGATTTTCATGGTGTTATTCCTGAGGTGCAAATTTACACCTTAGCAATGTAATAGGATTATATCAGAGAACTGTTTCAGAAAATTGTTCCACGTTCGGAATGTGTAAACATGAAGTGGCCGGATTATGTCGGCTGTTCCAACAGGAATCGTCATAATTTTTTTCTCTTTATTACCTTTGTCTGTGTTAATAATTTTTTTTCTGTTAGTCCTCTCCAGGAATCTGAACACAGAACAGATCGTTCACCAACAGTAGGCTCTGGTTCAAATGTCTCTGAGCACTATGGGACTTAACATCAGAGGTCATCAGTCCCCTTCACCAACAGTGTGTTAGTAGGTAAGTAAACATGTGCAAACCATTTAAGAGTGAGATGTGATTTTAATTTACTAGATGATGAAGCAAATGCAGCAATGTTATCGGATTTGTACATAGTTTGTTGAAGAATGGGTCCAAACTGGCCACCTGTTTCCTGTAGGACTGCGAGCAAAGGGGATTGTAAAACACCGTTTGCAGATAGGATTGGCTGTATCACGTAGCTAAGGGTTAACGGATTCAACGATTCAGCGAGACATTCAATTTTGTTTGTGTTCCTTTAAAGACTTGGTGTCGACCCGTGTGTGTATCCAAATTAAATTTAGATTGGCCCGAATTGTAAACATTCTCCTCTCTTAATTATGCAATATTCGATTTTACGTCTCACACAAAAGCCTCAGCTTGCTCTACTAATTGTTCTTTATTGGTGAATTGTTATTGAGTAACAAATTTATTAATCATTCTGGAAATAATTCTATGCCTTACTTTAAAACTGTGAACCCATTTAGTAGATGCTGTGAATAGGTGGCACGGCAAATTAACTTCATATCTCACCCTCAAACCTCATCGATTCAGGTCCAAGTCATGAATAGGTAATGACTTATCGCATATCCTCTAAAATTGTTCTAGCACATGTCTAGGAATCTGTAATAGTTTCTCGCTTCGTGTTCCACCTTCAGTGACTTGTTTCCCATCTCTATAGTGATTTTGTATCCTTAACCTTTCTGACATTATGTTGGACTGAACTCTTGTTCCTCTTCTCTCCACGCCAAAAAGAAAGTGCCTTTTTTTATTCCAAATCTATTACCATTCTATTCTTCTCACTGTGTTCCACGACATACTCATAATCCTCTTCAAAGACCTCTTCCACTGCGTCGGCCTCAGGGAATATACGTTCGTCATCATAGGTCAAAGTGCTATAACTGTTGTCCACAATTACGTCGGTGTTGATGGACTCTTTAATCAAATTTGCTAAATGAAATGCGAAAGATGTTTCCTCGTCCGTAACGATAGAATAAATATCGCATTGTCAATGATCTAGACTTTTGTGTAATAGGTGGATTGCATTATTTGGATTCATCGTGCAATTTTCAGAATACAGCACTCAATCTGTTACACTCTGTACACGCTGTTAGATTTCAGACCGATGTTCTGTCTACAAATTCCGCTCGCTTGATTACGGGAGCGATGATTACCCAACGACAGAAAGTGCACCTGTACGCCTGCAGTTGAAGTGCATGCATACATTAAGGCATACCCATCCTACTCTGCGGTCGTTCAAAACCTTCTATTCATCGTGTTTCCACCGAGCGATTCGATGTCCACACCCGCGCTGCCGCATGACATGTACAAGAAAATGTAGCTTTATCATATATTGTTGAATTTGCTGTTAAATATACTATTAGATTTACTACACATAAACATTTTAGCGTTTCAAAAAATGTTCAAATGTGTGTGACATCTTATGGGACTTAACTGCTAAGGTCATCAGTCCCGAAGTTTACACACTATTTAACCTAAATTATCCTAAGGACAAACACACACACACATCCATGCCCGAGGGAGGACTCAAACCTCTGCCGGGACCAGCCGCACAGTCTATGACTGCAGCGCCTTAGACCGCTCGGCTAATCCCGCGCGGCCTTTACCGTTTCAAAAATTGTGAAGTGAGGGGAGGATTTCGAAATATATCAAAACGTTTAAAGATGTGATTGCACTGTTATAAAGTACAGTAGCAACCGTGGAAAATCTATTTCAATTTTTTTGTTATCTCTCCTACTGTTTCGACGATATGTTCTCAGAAACGTAACAACCGCGTTTTCTTTTGGAGGGTTTTCCCCATTTCAGTGACCGTATTTGCACGTATAAAAAAATACGTGTCTGATATTTTGACCTAGACTACAACATATACAAAGTGTTACGGAATAGGCGAGTGGCACTTGGATACAGATACTTGAATGAGAACCTTTTCATTCCTCATCCGCAAGGGAGTTCGTATGCTACTTCACAAATTTGCTGGATTTTTTATATAACGCGGCAGCCTCGTACGCAGTCAGGGTACACTGAAGAGCTAAAGAAACTGGTACACCAGCCTGATATCATGTAGGGCCCCAACGAGCACGCAGAAGTGCCACAACACGACCTGGCATGGACTCGTCTAATGTCTGAAGTAGTGCTGGAGGGAATTGGCACCATCAATCCTCCAGCGCTGTCCATAAATCCGTAAGAGTAAGAGGGGTGGAGATCTCTTCTGAATAGCACGTTGTAAGGCATCCCAGATCTCCTCAATAATGTTCATGTCTGGGAAGTTTATTGGCCAGCGGAAGTGTTTAAATTCAGAAGAGCCACTCTGTAGCAAATCCGAACGTTTAGGTTGTCGCATTGTCCTGCTGGAATTGTCCAAGTCAGTCGGAATGCAGAATGGACGAGAATGGATGCAGGTGATCACACAGGATGGTTACGTACGTGTCACCTGTGGGAGTCATATCTAGACTTTTCAGGGGTCCCATATCACTCCACCTGCACACGCCCCACACCATTACAGAACCACCACAAGCTTGAAAATTCCCCTGCTGACATGCTAGATCCTTTTATTTGTGAGGTTGTCTCCATACACGTAAGCATCCATCCGCTAGAGACAATTTGAAACGAAACTCGTCCGACTAGGCGACATGTTTCCAGTCATCAACAGACCAATATCGGTGTTCACTGACCCAGCCGAGGCTTAAAGCTTTGTGTCGAGCAGTCATCAAAGGTATACGAGTGGGCCTTCGGCTCCGAAAGCCTATATCGATGATGTTTCGTTGAATGGTTCGCACGCTGACGCTTGCTGATGACCCAGCATTGAAATCTGCAGCAAATTGCAGAATGGTTGCACATCTGTCACGTGGAACGACTCTCTTCAGTCATCGTTGATCCCTTTCTTGCAGGATCTTTTTCCAGCCGCGATGATGTCAGAGATTTGATTTTCTGCCGGATTCCTAATACTCGCAGTACACTCGTGAAATGATCGTACGGGAAAATCTCCACTTCATCGCTGCCTCGGAGACGCTGTGTCCCATCGCTCGTGCGCCGACTATAACACCACGTTCAAATTCACTTAAATCTTGATCACCTGCCATTGTAGCAGCAGTAACAGATCTAATAACTGCGCCAATCACATGTGGTCGTATATAGGCGTTGCCGATCGCAGAACCGTATTTTCCTGGTTACATATATCGGTATTTGAATACGCATACCTGTACCAGTTCCTGCGGAGCTTCAGCGTATAAACTGATGTTCACATTTATATGTCGTTGTTGTTGTTGTGGACTTCAGTCCTGAGACTCGTTTGATGCTGCTCTCCTTGCTATTCTATCCTGTGCAAGTTTCTTCATCTCCCAGTACCTACCGCATCCTACATCCTTCTGAATCTGCTTGGTGTATTCATCTCTCGGTCTCCCTCTACGAATTTTACCCTCCACGCTGCCCTCCAATACTAAATTGGTGATCCCTTGATGCCTCAGAACATGTCCTACCAACCGGTCCCTTCTTCTTGTCAAGTTGTGCCACAAACTCCTCTTCTCCCCAATTCTATTCACTACCTCCTCATTAGTTATGTGATTTACCCATATAATCTTCAACATTCTTCTGTAGCACCACATTTCGAAAGCTTCTATTCTCTTCTTGGCCAAACTAGTTATCGTCCATGTTTCACTTCCATACATGGCTACGCGCCATACAAATACTTTCAGAAGCGACTTCCTGACACTTAAATCAATACTCGATGTTAACAAATTTCTCTTCTTCCTTGCCATTGCAAATCTACATTTTATATCCTCTCTACTTCGACCATCATCAGTTATTTTGCTCCCCAAATAGCAAAACTCATTTACTATTTTAAACGTCTCATTTCCCAATCTAATTCCTCAGCATCAGAGACCGCTACGGTCGCAGGTTCGAATCCTGCCTCGGGCATGGATGTTTTTGATGCCCTTAGGTTAGTTAGGTTTAACTAGTTCTAAGTTCTAGGGGACTAATGACCTCAGCAGTTGAGTCCCATAGTGCTCAGAGCCATTTGAACCATCCTCAGCAACACACGACTTAATTCGACTACATTCCATTAACCTCGTTTTGCTTTTGTTGATGTTCGTCTTATATCCTCCTTTCAAGACACTGTCCATTCCGTTCAACTGCCCTTCTAAGTCCTTTGCTGTCTTTGACAGAATTACAATGTCATCGGCGAACCTCAAAGTTTTTGTTTCTTCTCCGTTGATTTTAATACCTACTCCGAATTTCTCTTTTGTTTCCTTTACTGATTGCTCAATATACAGATTGAATAACATCGGGGAGAGGCTACAACCCTGTCTCACTCCCTTCCCAACCACTGCTTCCCTTTCTTGCTCCTCGACTCTTGTAACTGCCATCTGGTTTCTGTACAAATTATAAATAGCCTTTCGCTCTCTGTGTTTTACCCCTGGCACCTTCAGAATTTGAAAGAGAGTGTTCCAGTCAATATTTTCAAAAGCTTTCTCTAAGGCTACAAATGCTTCTAAGATAAGTCGTAAGGTCAGTATTGTCTCACGTGTTCCAATATTTCTACGGAATCCAAACTGACCTTCCCTGAGATCGGCTTCTACCAGTTTTTCCATTCGTCTGTAAAGAATTCGCGTTAGTATTTTGCAGCTGTGACTTACTATACTAATAGTTCGGTAATTTTCACATCTGTCAACACCTGCTTTCTTTGGGATTGGAACTATTATATTCTTGAATGAGATTTTCACTCTGCAGCGGAGTGTGCTGATATGAAACTTCCTGGCAGATTTGTGTGCCCGGCCGAGACTCGAACTCGAGACCTTTGCCTTTCGCGGGCAAGTGCTCTACCAACTGAGCTACAGAAGCACGACTCACGCCCGGTGCTCACAGCTTTACTTCAGCCAGTATCTCGTCTCCTACCTTCCAAACCTTACACAAGCTCTCCTGCGAACCTTGCAGAATTAGCACTCCTGAAAGAAAGGATACTGCGGAGACATGGCTTAGCCACAGCCTGGGGGATGTTTCCAGAATGAGATTTGCACTCTGCAGCGCAGTGTGCGCTGATATGAAACTTCCTGGCAGATCCAGGAGAGCTTCTGTAAAGTTTGGAAAGTAGGAGACGAGATACTGGCAGAAGTAAAGCTGTGAGTACCGGGCGTGAGTCGTGCTTCGGTAGCACAGTTGGCAAGTCTGCGTTCGGCAGTGCAGCAGTGCGCACCGCGCTCGGCCGTCCACGCCGCTGCCCGCGCGGAGTGTTTTTGTTTGCTTCCTCGTCACCGCGCTTCTCAGTCGAACAAGCTCTAATGGCCAACTCTTACAGGAAGAACACTCTTAATTTCACCTTCTCAAAGGAATACGCACGACCCAAAGCGCTGGCCGTCGAACGTTTCCTACGCGAAGACGTGAAGATCCCCCGTGACGAACTCATCGGCATACACCTTTCGATCATTAGCAGCGTCGTTTGTATTAAGATGACTTCCGACGCTGCCTGCAATGAGATTATTCAAAGGACACGAAATGGACTAATATTTCGGCACTCCGACGGAAACGTCGGGCCTGTGGATGTCGACCATGCAGGACCTGGCCTTCGGACGATCCGTGTATTCGAACTGCCTTTCGAGGTGAATGTAGATGAAGTCATCGCGGCGCTAAGCCCGTTCGGAAAAGTCCAGAGCCACGTAGCCGAGATATGGGCACAGTTTACGACGTATCCGATGCTTAATGGTGTGAGACAAGTCCGAATCGATCTCAAACGGCACATTCCATCGTACATTTCTATCGGCGGCTGCCGTGCGGTGGTCATTTACGACGGACAACCTCGAACATGTTCCGGTTGTGGCAAAGAAGGCCACGTCCGTAATGAATGCCTGCAACGCCGCATCACACAACTAAGGCACGACGACACGAACACAGACTGAACCACAACCACCCTTCCAGTCACCTATCCGGCGACACTGTACGCCCAGCTCTCACAAGACGCCGTTCATGAGCGTCTCTCTGGTCCGATACACCCGGAGACGTCCCAGCACCTTGACACCGGCGATGCCGCCCGTGAACATGTCTAACAGCCGAACACGCCCCCGCTAGAAGATCACAAGGATACCAACGAGACTGTCAGGAGAATGACAACCGCATCATAACACCCGCGGCTTTTGTACCGGAACGACGTGAATCTCTTCCTTCCTCAGACACCGAAACTCATTGCCGAAAGCAGAAGTCGCCCAAACGACGAAAAAAACGCCGCAAGACATCAGAATCAACCATTGAGCCCCCTCCGCAGGACGAAGAGATCCCACATCACTCTGACGGAGAACACGACAACACTTTCTCCTCTGCCACGGAGACGCGTCATCCACAAGACGGTGAACCGTCCAACAGAGATCGTGCGCAAGTCCCGCGCCCAGAAGCCATGGAACACAGCACGCCTGTTGTCACCAACGCAATTGAGCCGACTCGGCCAGCGCTACCACCTCTCGCCGATGTCAAACCTGTCGGACATTTTTTGTGGGCGGATGACACGGATTTCCCACCTCCATCTGATGCGGAAATGAGATCTGTTCCTTCGTTACACCAACACTAAAATGGGGGAAGTTTCTACGGCGACTCCTGCGACTTCTATGGACTTCACGCATCCACCACGACAATCTTCACCAGCTACGAACCTATCGGCAGCACGGATCTCCCATCAGGCGTACCGAATAGCTACTATAAATTCTAATAATATCGGCTCCCACGTTAAACTTCAACTGCTCCGTGACACGCTAAGAGCAGCGGACATCGCCCTGTTACAAGAACTGAGGACAGCAACTTGGACTGGGTGTTATGGATATGAGACGTACGCCGCCCCTGCAGCTATGGAACACACAGGCGCAGCCATCCACCTACGAGAAGCGATTACAGTTTCCGATGTCGCATACCTCCCAATGGTGCGAGGGGTGGCCATAACAGTTGAAGGACTCAAAATCATAAATCTCTACGCCCCATAGGGCACTGATAAAAGGAGGGATCGCTCCCAGTTCTACGCAGAAGATATCACGCCTTTATTCCTTGGCCGATACGATCATCTCATCGTAGGTGGAGATTTCAATTGTGTTCTCGAGCGCACAGACCAATACCCCCATTTCACCACATGTCCGGATCTTCGCTTCCTCGTCCGCCGCCTTCGTCTCCTCGATACTTGGCGAGTGGTATACGGCGACCGCCCGGAGTATACACACATCACGAGCCACTCCGCCAGCCGACTTGATAGAATATACATCTCTGACGCTCTGAAATCAGTTCTCCTCGACGCGGAACGTTGGCCGTCTGCCTTTTCGGATCATGACATCTACATCTGTACCATGAACCTACGTCGATAGTCTATATGGCGCAGTGCAGGACCTTGGAAACTGAATGTCACGCTACTGCGGGACCCTGAATGTCGACAACAGGTCACCGACACGTGGCCCACCTGTGTTCAACGCATTATGCGTTACGAGACCACACTGCAGTGGTGGTTGCTGTGCGCCAAACCGGCCATCCGACGCACATTGACACACTATGGCAGAGCCAAAGCCAGGTGGAATCACCACACAACTGATTTCTACTATAGCGCTCTTCGTGAACTCATGGATCATCCTCCATCCCCGGATCGTCTAAAAGAAGCTCAACGCATCAAGGCAAAGATTTTAACCTTGACCAGATGCCGTCTAGAGGGAGCCATTGTACGAGCACGCAGCCAAGATAGGATTAACGGTGAAGAACCTTCTACGCATCATATCGTTCAAAATATTCGTCGACGCCGACAGGCTTTAATGACAACTTTAGACTTACCTGATGGACGACGGCTGACTTCGCAAGCTACCATTGCGGATGCATTCACAACGCACTATAGACGTTTCTATCAAGAATTACCTGCCGGTGCAGAGGCCATTGCTGAGGTTGCCCAGGAGACACTTGGTACTCTAAATACAGCAGCTGCAACCCTCCTGACTTCTGAAGTGACCATCGACGACGTCCAAGGCGCTGTGGCCAAAGGGTCTCTGAATCGATCTCCCGGACCGGATGGCTTTCCTCTCAAATTTTACAGAACCTTCCAAGATTTGATGTTGCCACAATGGAGGGTCATGTAATGGGAAGGCTTACTTGTAGCAGTCCCGAAACCCGCAGGAGGAACACGACTCGACAGTTGTCGGCCAATCACGTTACTCAATTCCGAATTCAAGATTTTCACACGCCTTCTAGCAGTGCGACTCAAACATGTCTTACGAGACATTGTTTCCCACGAACAAACATCCTTAGGTGGCGATCGTAATATACAGACAGCCCTCAGTGAATATCGAGATATGATCGCTGTGGCAACACACTCGCGACTGCCAGGCGCTTTAATCTCCATCGACTTCAAACAAGCGTTTGACCGCGTCAATCATGCATTTCTCAACGCAGTGATGGACCGAATGGCAATTCCCCCGACGTTCACACAAGTGATTATGCGGCTCCTTCGTGGAGCAACGTCCAGACTTCTCGTCAACGACAGACTTACAGAACGTATACGGATTGAACGCTCCGTACGGCTGGGTTGCCCTTTGTCGACGGTGCTTTATGCCATTGCGATGGAACCACTCATTTGCGGATTACGGCGACGTTTGACAGGTATTCCACTCCGGTATCATATGCTCCGCTGCCGAGCTTACGCGGACGACTTGGCCCTCGTCGTACGTTCAACGACCGACGTACAAGCTGCGATGCAGTGGATTACCCGTTACAGTGCAGGGGCAGGGAGCGCTATGAACGTGGCAAAATCATGCGCCATGAAGATCGGCCGCGGCCTTCCCACAGACAACGTAGTCCCATTTCAACTGGTGGACACCCTTCGTTGTCTCGGATTGGTGTACACGCGAGACATTCGCCGCACCTCGGCGATCAATTTTCGGGCGCTACTGCAACGCATCCGGGCCAACATACAAAATCACATACTACGCCCGCTGAATATGTGCCAGAGAGTCACCTTCGCCAATACTCATCTGGCAGTCCGGATACCCCACATAGTGCAGATTCTGCCCATCACTGCGACAATGGCGGCCAGATTACAGGCGGCTTTCGGCTATTTTATTTGTTCTGGACACATCTTCAAAGTCCAGTATGAAGCTCTCACTTTACCAAAGCGGGACGGTGGCCTCGATCTGGTTAATGTGAGAGCCAGGACTACGGCACTTTACACCAATACTATTCTCCGGTTATGGAAAAGCCAAAATGCTAGTTTTACTGGAATGTTGACCACTGAGCTCGCACCTGTTTCGAGACGCTCACCGACGTCTCTGGCACACATCCCACCTCCGATGTCACATATCGGCCGTTTCTTTTTGGAGTACAGCTACATATGCACCGAGCTCCCCAGGACCAGGAAGACGACCACCCGCGACATCTATTGCCTTCTCCGAAAGTCTCCACCTCGCAACCCCGTCGAAACACGTCACCCCCAGGTTTCATGGCCTACAGTCTGGAAAGCGATCCACCAACCATACCACACCACTGACACCACCTCTATGTGGTACCTTCTCGTCAACGGCAAGTATACTACAAGACAGAAACTGCATCGCATCGAACTGGTGGACTCACCCCTGTGCCTCAAGTGCAATGTCGAAGATACAGATTTACATCGTTTCGAGTGTGGGCCAGCAGCAGCTGTCTGGACCCTCGCACAGAAGATTGTGGCTTTCTACCTCCGAGTAACACCACATCACGTTTCTCCTACCATGATGATATATCCTGACTCGACCTGCTTTCCATCGGCTAAGTGGCACGCCATCACATGGATCAGTGGCATGGCTGTCAACTACCTCTTCCGGGACGACATCGTCGATCCGGCGGACTTTTGGACACGCCTCCAAGTACATCACCACACCCTTCGCCGACATCGACACTGTCGGGCCACTTTCGCGAACTGTTTACAGAGTATTTTCACCAACCCGCCTCAAAGCTGGAATCTCAACGAACTGTGCCAGCCAAGACTGGACGATCCCACGTTCCCCATTAATGGTCAATGATAGAATGCATTTTGTTCTGATGGCGCGCCAAAGTGGAGCATGGCGCGGAAAGTATTCCTATTTTATTTCCCTTCTCTTTTCTCCTCCTCTTCTAAGTTTTTTTTTCCTTACACATGTAACAAATAAATAAATCAATCAAAAAAGAAGGCCGTTGCGGAAATATAGCTACCTTTTATATTTTACGTTTTCAAAGGATATTGATATTTTTGTGAAGAATGTCGTCTTTTATTTTCATACACAAGAGGTTTTTATTTCTTTTCTCCTTACCTGCAACTTAAAAAAAAAAAACAGACAAAAACGTTGGTAGAAAAAAAAATAAAAAAGTATAAAAAATTAAAAAACAAAAAACAAAAAAAGATGGATAGAGCGTCTGCCATGTAAGCAGTAGATCCCGGGTTCGGGTCCCGGCCGAGGCACACATTTTCATCTGTCCCCGTTGACGTATGTCAAACCCTAAAAAAAAAATAATAAAGTTGGTAGAGCACTTGCCCGCGAAAGGCAAAGGTCCCGAGTTCGAGTCTCGGTCGGGCACACAGTTTTAATCTGCCAGTAAGTTTCATATCAGCGCACACTCCGCTGCAGAGTGAAAATCTCATTCTGTAAACATCCCCCAGGCTGTGGCTAAGCCATGTCTCCGCAGTATCCTTTCTTTCAGGAGTGTTAGTTCTGCAAGGTTCGCAGGAGAGCTTCTGTAAAGTTTGGAAGATAGGACACGAGATACTATTATATTCTTCTTGAAGTCTGAGGGTATTCCCCCTGTCTCGTACAGCTTGTTCACCAGATGGTAGAGTTTTGTCAGGACTAGCTCTCCCAAGGCTGACAGCAGTTCTAATGGAAATTTGTCTACTCCCGGGACCTTGTTTCGACTCAGGTCTCTCAGTGCTCTGTCAAACTCTTCACGCAGTATCGTATCTCCCATCTCATCTTCATCTATATCCTCTTCCAATTCCATAATATTGTGCTCAAGTACGTCGCCCTTGTACAGACCCTCTATATACTCCTTCCACCTTCCTGCTTTCCCTTCTTTGCTTAGAACTGGGTTTCCATCTGAGCTCTTGATATTCATACAAGTTGTTCTCTTTTCCCCAAAGGTCTCTTTAATTTTCCTGTAGGCGGTATCTATCTTACCCCTAGTGAGATAAGCCTCTACATCCTTACATTTGTCCTCTAGCCATCCCTGCTTAGCCATTTTGCACTTCCTGTCGATCTCATTTTTGAGGCGTTTGTATTCCTTATTGTCTGCTTCATTTACTGCATTTTATATTTTCTCCTTTCATCAATTAAGTTCAACATTTCTTCTGTTACCCAAGGATTTCTACTACCTACTTGATCCTCTGCTGCCTTCACTATTTCATCCCTCAGAGCTACCCATTCTTCTTCTACTGCATTTCTTTCCCCCATTCCTGTCAATTGTTCTCATATGCTCTCCCTGAAACTCTGTACAACCTCTGGTTTAGTCAGTTTATCCAGGCCTCATCTCCTTAAATTCCCACCTTTTTGCAGTTTCTTCAGTTTTAATCTACAGTTCATAACCAATAAATTGTGGTCAGTGTCCACATCTGGCCCTGGAAATGTCTTACAATTTAAAACCTGGTTCCTAAATCTCTGTCTTACCATTGTATAATCTATCTGATACCTTCTAGTATCTCCAGGCTGCTTCCATGTATACAATCTTCTTTTATGGTTCTTGAACCAAGTGTTAGCTATGATTAAGTTATGCCTCTTTCATTTCTTATCCCCAATCCATATTCACCTAGTATGTTTCCTTCTCTCCCTTTTCCTACTATCGAATTCCAGTCACCCGTGACTATTAAATTTTTGTCTCCCTTCACTACCTGAATAGTTTCTTTTATCTCATCATACATTTCATCAATTTCTTCGTCATCTTCAGAGCTAGTTGGAATATAAACTTGTACTACTGTAGTAGGATTGGGCTTCGTGTCTATTTTCATAATAATGCGTTCACTATGCTGTTTGTAGTAGCTTACCCGCACTCCCATTTTTTAATTCATTATGAAACCTACTCCTGCCTTAACCCTATTTGATTTTGTATTTATAACCCTGCATTCACCTGACTAGAAGTCTTGTTCCTCCTGCTACCGAACTTCACTAATTCCCACGATATCTAACTTTAACCTATCCATTTCCGTTTTTAAATTTTCTAACCTACCTGCCCGATTAAGCGATCTGACATTCCACGGTCCGATCGGTAGAACGCCAGTTTTCTTTCTACTGATAACGACCTCCTTTTGAGTAGTCCCCGCCCGGAGATCCGAATGGGGGACTATATTTCCTCCGGAATACTTTACCCAAGAGGATGCCATCGTACAGTAAAGCTGCATGCCCTCGGGAAAAATTACGACTGTAGTTTCCCCTTGCTTTCAACCGTTCGCAGTACCGGCACAGCAAGGCCGTTTTGGTTAGTGTTACAAGGGCCAGATCAGTTAATCATCCAGACTGTTGCCCCTGCAACTACTGAAAAGGCTGCTGCCCCTCTTCAGGAACCACACGTTTGTCTGGCCTCTCAACAGATACCACTCCATTGTGGTTGCACCTATGGTACGGCCATCTGTATCGCTAAAGCACGCAAGCCTCCCCATGGAGGGGAGCACATTTATGTGGACACTTTTAATGTTAATTAATTTTTATGAAAAACCCGTCTTCGTTTTCGCTCTTTCGTTTAGCGCCTGAAGATGGGATTTACGTCCCGAAACCCGACTCGTGTGTACGATTTTATCCAAATAAAGGACTTGTCAAATACAACTGGAGCAGATTTATTCATCGTGGAAAATAAAAATGGGTCCTGAAATTTTTTCATGCACCTCGAAAAAGGCAATCCTGCTTACATCTTCTGGCCTGGGGACAGAAGACGTGATTTGGGTTGGCTAATATGTGGTCTTTAAATATTTTTCTAGCTAGTTTTATTTTGCTCACCCTGTATTTAGCTCATTAGCTATTTAGGAAGCCGTGCAATACACTGATTACCTTTATTAGATACTGATAATTGTTTATGTTGTACGGTTTTTATTTTCTTTTGTCACACCGTCTAGTGTTATCCCGTAGGGGGTCTTAGAGTTCCACAGTTCGATACAACGTCAACTTAATACGAGTGTAGTTTGTCTTTGGTTTTGTGACGGGAATGTGCTCCAACGGCTGAGCAGACTCTGTGCGGAGTTAGCCACACCTCTGTCCGCTGACAAACCTCTCAGCGGCAGTTTTGCGGCACGCAGCGCCCTCCAGAGCTGTTTTCCACGTACACGAGTCATCACCGCGGGAGCCGTTAGCAATGTCGGCGTAGTGTCACACAGGGATGCTACGAACCGGCCGCCAATGGGCCGACCTGCCCCGCAGGGTTAAAGGGCATGACCCGCTACCTAACACGGCACTGCAGTGCCAGCAATAACCAGCCTGTACAAGAGCTAACCTGTCGAGTAACGGCGAGTGAAGCGACCATCCGTCACGTTAACCGCCACGTGGTCGATACCCGGAAGCGGCCTAATCATAGCGCATGGCTGCAGCGCTGCCTCGTTCGACAGCTGGACTCTGTAACGTTATGAAGTTGTCCTTTGGTCATCTCTAAACATATCTGAAATTACGAGTAACCCACGCTTCGCTGATGACATTTGAAAGCCTACGGTCGTCCTTAAAAATTATAGAAAATATTCAGTAAAAATTTGAAACACGTTTTCCACCCAATTCTCAGACATGATTATTTGATAACGGAATCTCACTCGGAAATTCTAATGACAGCAGTAATCTGTGTTCTTTACAGACGAATGGAAAAATTAGTAGAAGCCAACCTCGGGGAAGATCAGTTTGGATTCCGTAGAAACACTGGAACACGTGAGGCAATACTGACCTTACGACTTATCTTAGAAGAAAGATTAAGGAAAGGCAAACCTACGTTTCTAGCATTTGTAGACTCAGAGAAAGCTTTTGACAATGTTGACTGGAATACTCTCTTTCAAATTCTAAAGGTGGCAGGGGTAAAATACAGGGAGCGAAAGGCTATTTACAATTTGTACAGAAACCAGATGGCAGTTATAAGAGTCGAGGGACATGAAAGGGAAGCAGTGGTTGGGAAGGGAGTAAGACAGGGTTGTAGCCTCTCCCCGATGTTGTTCAATCTGTATATTGAGCAAGCAGTAAAGGAAACAAAAGAAAAATTCGGAGTAGGTATTAAAATTCATGGAGAAGAAATAAAAACTTTGAGGTTCGCCGATGACATTGTAATTATGTCAGAGACAGCAAAGGACTTGGAAGAGCAGTTGAAAGGAATGGACAGTGTCTTGAAAGGAGGATATAAGATGAACATCAACAAAAGCAAAACAAGGATAATGGAATTTAGTCTAATTAAGTCGGGTGATGCTGAGGGAATTAGATTAGGAAATGAGACACTTAAAGTAGTAAAGCAGTTTTGCTATTTGGGGAGCAAAATAACTGATGATGGTTGAAGTAGAGAGGATATAAAATGTAGACTGCCAATGGCAAGGAAAGCGTTTCTGAAGAAGAGAAATTTGTTAACATCGAGTATAGATTTAAGTGTCAGGAAGTCGTTTCTGAAAGTATTTGTATGGAGTGTAGCCATGTATGGAAGTGAAACATGGACGATAAATAGTTTGGACAAGAAGAGAATAGAAGCTTTCGAAATGTGGTGCTACAGAAGAATGCTGAAGATTAGATGGGTAGATCACATAACTAATGAGGGAGTATTGAATAGGATTGGGGAGAAGAGAAGTTTGTGGCACAACTTGACCAGAAGAAGGGATCTGTTGGTAGGACATGTTCTGAGGCATCAAGGGATCTCCAATTTAGTATTGGAGGGCAGCGTGGAGGGTAAAAATCGTAGAGGGAGACCAAGAGATGGATACACTAAGCAGATTCAGAAGGATGTAGGTTGCAGTAGGTACTGGGAGATGAAAAATCTTGCACAGGATAGAGTAGCATGGAGAGCTGCATCAAACCAGTCTCAAGACTGAAGACCACAACAACAACAGCAGTAATGTTTTCGCAGATACAACTGGAAAGTCGTTTAAAAGTTTCGGAAAGAGACAGATCAATAAGTTATCAGCAGGACTGCTCTTGCATTAATGCATACCATAGACGCGGCCCACGACACCCAACAACACATCCCTCGACCAAAGACGCTAGCCCTGGCACGTGACCAGGATCGATATCGGCGATACAAGTGGTTAGTGACGCCATCGGACTGGCATACCAGCGAAAATTAAAGCCGCCACAGCTCACAATCATCCAATTCTTTGGAAACTGTTATTATTTATTTGTCTGTTCATGTACATCACATTTACCGATTGCCGCCTCATTCGGATAATTGCTGCGTGGCGAGTCGTTTGTTTCTGTCTTAGAATGTTTACAGAGTTTATCACCTAAAACTTGCACCGCAAATATTGTTGTTGTTGTTGTTGTGGCCTTCAGTCCTGAGACTGGTTTGATGCAGCTCTCCATGCTACTCTGTCCTGTGCACGTTTCTTCATCTCCCAGAACGTACTGCAGCCTACATCCTTCTGAATCTGCTTAGTGTATGGTCTCCCTCTACGAGTTTTACCCTCCACGCTGCCCTCCAACACTAAATTGGTGATCCCTTGATGCCTCAGAACATGTCCTACCAAACGATCCCTTCGTTTTGCCAAGTTGTGCCAGAAACTCCTCTTCTCCCCAATTCCATTCAATACCTCCTCATTAGTTATGTGATCTACCCATCTAATCTTCAGCATTCTTCTGTAGCACCACATTTCGAAAGCTTCTATTCTCTTCTTGTCCAAACTATTTATCGTCCATGTTTCACTTCCATACATGGCTATACTCCATACAAATACTTGCAGAAACGACTTCCTGACACTTAAATCCATACTCGATGTTAACAAATTTCTCTTCTTCAGAGACGCTTACCTTGCCATTAAGGAAGTGGAAAGTGCTATCAATGTGCGGTTTTCACAGAATGGATTGGTGGTTAGGGGCTCGTATTGTCAGCCGTAAACAGATCACAATTATACTCCGAAAATGTATTTTTTGAGAAAACATACACTTTATAAAGGAAAAAATGGCCACTGACACTGACAAAATAAAAGTAGGGTAAATTAGAAGTCACTGGTGTTTGTTGCAGGATTCTAATGCGATTCTTTTACGAGATACAGTATTTTGAAAAGTATCCGCACCAACAGTCTACAATACCTGTGGTAGCATACACCAAAGAACAACAGAAGTGCATACACTAGTTACATGGACTATCCATCACAGTTTGTATTCAAAATGACCGACAGCGGCAACACACGCATCTAGTCTGGTACGGAATGACTGCTGCACACGTGCTAGCATTTCAGTGGAGGTGTCCGAACCGGCTATACAAAAACGTCGTTGCATATCATTGGGTGTAGTTGGCATGTCCTTGTAGACAGCGTCTTTCTGCTTTCCCGCAGAAAGAAGTCTACAGGCGTCAAATCCGGGGAACGGCCGGCCAAGGTACAGGTCCTCTCCATCTAATACGACGTTTTGGAAACAATTCGTGAAGACATGCTGTAGTATCGTGTACTATGGGCTGGACAGCCGTCTTGTTGGTCCACAGTTTCCTTTCAGTCTGCAGAGGAACACCTTCTAGCATCCGTGGAAGATGGTCTGTTAGGAGGCTGCGATACGTGTGCGCGTCCACTGTTCCGTCTATGAAACACAGACCTACGAGCTGATGGTTCAATAACCACACCACACATTTTTACACTCCATGGACGCTGACTTTTCATCTGACGAAGTCAACGGGGATTGTCAACGGAGCAGTAGTTTCGGCGGTTTACCGGACCATGATAGTTAACTGTAATTACCGGTTCACCACTAAACAGGATTCATGATACAACTGGAGTATCCTGTCTAAATACCCATGTACAGACGTTAACACGGTTCTCATAATCGTTTCCATGCAGCTCTTGATGGAGAGAGATGTGATAGGGATGGAAACTATGTCGATGCAGAATACATAGGACCCTTGCTTGACTCATGTCACTTCATAGAGAGATTGCGCGGGAGCTTATGTGCGGATCAACTGCAACAGCAACAAGAACATCAATTTCTCTCTCTTCTGTTATTTATTTATTTATTTACACGTCTTAAGTTCCGTAGGACCAAATTGAGGAGCAAATCTCCAAGCTCATGGAACGTTTCAGTAGATGAAATTACAACATAAAAGTAACAACAGATAACAATAAATGTTTATTATTCCGAAGAGTCAGTCCATAAGTTTAAGTAAACGCCAGTCAACAATACAACAAGAATCATCTTAATTTTTGAAGGAACTCCTCGACAGAATAGAAGTGACCCATGGGGAAACTTTTCAGTTTCGATTTGCAAGCGCGTGGATTACTGCTAAGATTTTTGAATTCGAGTGGTAGCTTATTGGAAATGGATGCAGAAGTATACTACACACCTTTTTGCCCAAGAGTTAAGGAATTCCGATCCAAATGCAGGTGTGATTTCTGCCGAGTATTAACTGAGTGAAAGCTGCTTATTCTTGGGAATAAGCTAATATTGTTAACATGAAGCCAATGACAAAATACCCAGACTCATGAACAGGGGTCGACAAGAGGTTCGTGAACTTTCACCTCTTATTGCCCGAACTTTCCGTTTCTGAGGCAAAAATATTCTTTTAGAATAGGAAGAGTTACCCCAAAATATAATACCATACGACATAAGCGAATGAAAGTAAGCAAAGTAGACTAATTTTCGTGTCGAACGATAACTCACTTCTGATACCGTTCGAATAGTAAAAATGGCAGTATTAAGTCTTTGAACAAGATCCTGAACGTGGGCTTTCCACGACAGCTTACTATCTGAACACATAGAAATTTGAACTGTTCAGGTTCACTAATCATATGCCCGTTTTGTGAAATTAAAATATCAGGTTTTGTGAATTGTGTGTTAGAAACTGTAAAATCTAAGTCCTACTGTGATTTAGCGTTATTTTATTTGCTACAAGTCATGAACTTAGGTCATGTACTGCACTATTTGAAACCGAGCCAATATTGCACCCAACATCCTTTACTACCAAGCTAGTGTCACCAGCAAACAGAAATACTTCAGAGTTACCGTAATACTAGAGGGCATATCATTTATACATATAAGTAAGGAACAGGAGTGGCCTGAACACTCATCCCTGGGGCACCCCCCACTTGACAGTACCCCACACAGACCGCACATCACAGCCGTTATCAACACTGTAAATAATGATCTTTTGCTGCCTGTTGCTAAAGTTAGAGGTGAACCAATTGTGAGCTACCCCCCGTATTCGGTAATGGTCCAACTTCTGCAGCAATATTTTGTGATCATCACAATCGAATGCCTGTCGTTACTTGTTTCCATCTGTTAAGTTGAAAATTGTCACACTACCATTTTCACGTAATTGGTTGAAGAGGCTGATAAATGATTGGTGAGATGGTAGACGTCTATTGGTATATCTTGCCGCGTACACCGTAAAAAAACGAACTGAATTCTTCGTACACTCCCGTACACCATGAGCCTGTCGGCTTTTTCTGAGTTAGTAAATTCAATCTTCCTCTCACAGCATACTGCTTGGACTGTCACACAACAACTGACTAGCACTCAAGGAACACACACGCACACTATAAAGAAACATAACAGTTTTATGCTTAGCAAATAAGCAGGTTGAACGGCAGAAACAAGAGTCAGTGTTGAAACTTTTCAAAATACGTTATCTCGTAAACGATTCGCACTAGAATCCAGCAACAAACACCGCTGACATCCAATTTACCTTATTTTTAGTTTGTTAATGCCAATATCCACGGTTCCATTTAAAAATATTGTATGTTTGAAAGAAAAATACACTTTCTTAATATTATTACAGTCTATTTATTGGCTAATAACACGAACCCCTGGCTACCAATTAATTCTGTGATAACCCCACAACAATAGCACTTTCCATTTCCGCTATATGCGCGGTGTAAGTTTTATGTGATTTATCGTGTGTACATTCTAAAAGACAGTGAAAACGACCCACCACGCAGAAATTATCCGAATGAGACGGAAATCGGTAAATGCGATGTCCATGAACAGACAAACAAATCATTACAGTTTCAGAAAAATGGATGAGTTCTTCAAGAGAAAGGGCTTCACAAATCGAACAAGTCAAAAACGCTTTGGTCCATCGAATGCTCTTATGCAAGCAATTATTTGGCTTGGCATTGAATGACAGAGTAGTTAGATCTCCTCCTGAGAGACATCGTGTCAGATTCTGTCCAACTGGTGCGTTAAATCATCAAAATCCCGAACTGGTTGGATGATCCAGCCCACAACGCTCCAGACGTTCTCAACTGTCAAGAGATCCGGCGATCCTGTTGGTCAATGTAGGGTTTAAAGGCAAGTAGTAGAAACTATCGCTGTGACCAGAACGGCATAGTCTTTCTGAAATATAAGCACAGGATGGCTTACCATAAAGGGCAACAAAACGGGGCTGAGAATATCGGCGACGTAACGCTGTGCTGTAAGGGTGCCGCAGATGACAACCAAAGGTGTCCTGCTGTGAAAAGAATTACCCTGTTGGTTGTCATCTGCTATAAAACGAAATGGCACCACTGACTCAAGAAATCTTGGTTGGTTATCGGGGCTCATTTAGAATTGGGACTCCTCACTGAAAGCAGGTGACGACTTATCTGGAGAAGCTCCGAAGAGAAGTGGTATACCAACCTGACTGTCGCCCACCTTACGGACCTACGACCAGGAGAAGTGGTGTGGGGTGTTGTTTCTTTTCATAGCGCTATCCCTCCGTGGCACCGTTAAGGCACAACGGCAAGCCGACGAAATTTTACACGCCGTTTTGTTGCTCTTCCTGGGCCTACATTTCAGCAAGATAATGCCTGCCAACACACGACGAGATTTTCTACTGCTTGTGTTAGTGCCTGCCAAGCCCTATCTTGGCCAGCACGGTCTCCTTATCTCTCCTCAGCTGACGACGTTATGGAGCATTATGCACAGGGCCCACCAACCATCTCAGATTTTGACAATCTAACGCTCCAACTGGTCCGAATTTGGCACGACATCCCTTAAGAGGACGTCCAACAACTCCACCGTCACCTCACCTGGACCCTTCCTCTCCTGACCATCCAGTAGAAAGTCCATTCCTGCCTCCACCTCCTGAAACTCATGTCTGCCCGGACATGGGGATTGCATCCTTCCACCATCCTCCACACCTACAAATCCCTCATCTGCCCTATGTTATGCCAGCATTGCCTGGAACTCCACCCCTCCCCCTGCTTTTATAAGGCCCTGCATATCCTAGAACACCACATGCTCCACCTTGCCTTCTGTATCTGCCTTCCTTCCCCCACATGACTCCTGTACGACCTCATCCCCTTCCTCCACCACCTCCTTTTCCTCCAACATTTCCGCATCCTTTACACTGTCTACAGGCTTGATCCTCCCAACTTCCTGGTTTCCTGCTTCCTCTGCACCCCCCACCCATTGCTGCACCTCTATCGCTGTATCCCTACCTCTCTCCACCTCCACACCTCCTTCATCAGAGCAATTTCCAGCACCTCCCCCTCACAGATGTTGAACTTCGCCATGACATCCTCCCCTTCATCCAACTGTAACCTGGCCATGCTCCCCCCTCCCTCCCAAGGGACCCCCTTTTCCTCTTCCCTCCTTCTCTCAGAGCGGATTTTTCTCCTTCCTCCCCTGTGACCCTACACCCCCTCCTCAGCTGTTTGCTCTCCCATCCTTCCTTCCCTGGCCCCCTTCAGCACGCTCCCCCACCTCAATCCCCCTTTCTCTCCCCTCCTTCTCGCCTCCTTTTCCCTTCTCCCTTGTCCCCCACCCCTGGCAGATCCTCCCAGGTTTCCATTATCAAGAGTGCTGTGTTATTGTTGTGTTAGGTGTCATCATACAGTGTCTCAAGTGATGTGGTTTTAATTATGTGCGTGACTTGTATGTAGTCCATGTTTGTTCGTGTGATTTTTATACTGTGGCAAACTTTTAACTTGTGTTTGGCTACAGTGATGTTAAGTGCGCAACAACTTGCCAGTTGTATTCCTTTAACTTTCTATCGACCTTTTAACTGTCCCCCGTGCATGTCCCTGTATTAGTGTATATTTTAACTCCCATCATCCCAATCTACTGTGTTTTTTACATCCCCTTTTATCCCTCCTTTTTGTAAGCGTACCCCTTTCATGTATTTTGTCAAATCGTTTGGCTGAAGAGCAGTGGACTGTGCCACAGTCAGCCCTTCCCTGCCCATGTGGGACAGGGAAATGACATTACAATAAAGAAAAAAACGTACAAAAAGCATCAATCAAAATCAAATCAGATTATTAATTTCCTAATAAGTGGCGCAAAACATGTTCAATAAGCTGTCCTCCGTTTTCTGCAACACGTTGAAATCGAGAAACAGCATGTTCCACAACTGACCAAAATGGTTCTGGGGTCATGTTCAGAATGTGTTGTGCAATGCGTGCCTTTAGTGCAGCAAAATTTGCAATCAGAACATTGAACACAACATCTTTCAGATAGCTTCACAGTCGGAAGTCACACGGATTAAGGTCAGGTGAGCAGGACGGCCAGGCGGCTGATAATTCTAGTATTTCCGAAATGGCGTTTCAGCAGCTGCTTAACTGGATTTTCAGTGTACAGAGGTACACTATCTTGCATAAAAATGATCCCATCCACGCTGTTGGAGAGCTAGAATGACGTGGTTGCGCAAAAGACACTCTAGCACTTACTGATGACGGTAATGGTAACAGGACCGGGAGCACCTGTCTCTCCAAAAAGATATGGCCCTACGATAAATCATGCTGTAAACCCACACCACACAGTGGCCTTTTCAGGATGAAGTGGTACTGGTTGATTTGCGTGTGTATTTTCCGTTGCCCACATCCGACAATTCTGTGTATTGACACATCCTGTCAGATGTGGGTTTCGTCTGTCCACAAAATCTTCCATGGCCAGTTATTGTCCACTTCCATGCGAGCAAGAAATTTTAAAGCAAAGGTCTCTCTTTCTTACAGGTCAACAGGAAGCAACTTGTGCACATGTGTAATGTTGAATGGATAGAAAGATGTTTCGTAGGATTTTAAAACCGCGTTCACGGGTATGTCCAATGTTCAGGCAATTCTCCGTGCACTACACGTTTGCACACCACCACCATATCCTCCCACATAGCTGTGGCCACTACTTCCACTGAGGTCGAATCAGTTTGTCTCCTCCCTCTACCAGGTTCCACATTAATTTGCGAATCATTTTATCTAGACCC
This sequence comes from Schistocerca piceifrons, assembly GCF_021461385.2. Lineage (NCBI taxonomy): Eukaryota > Metazoa > Arthropoda > Insecta > Orthoptera > Acrididae > Schistocerca > Schistocerca piceifrons. Next base: position 1,148,793,173 of record NC_060138.1, read on the forward strand.
GCGTCAGTCATCGGACCAATGCCTTTTTTCAAACCCTTCAGTGTCTGGAACTTCAGCAGAGCACACTCATTATTCTTGTAATACAGCTTTACAAGCTGCATGCAGACAGTCAGGGCGAACGTCGCAGACGCGAAAAGAGGAAAAGCCGTGTACGCTTCGTGCTTATACCAAATTCAATAGGTCGTCCGCATGACACGTGTTCTCATTTACGTATTCTGACACATACAGCGCCATCTATTGATAAATTTTTACACTGTTCTTTTTTTTTCTTCCATTCGTTTTCCCGCTTCTCCGATAACATTCCTTTGCAATTTGAGGTCATTCTGACCAGTGGTGCTATTTCTGCAGCGCTCTGAAAATTTAACTTTAATTATAATCACCCTGTATATCTTCCTGTATTGTGTTATTACATTCAATATCTTGTATTCCTGTACTGTACTTTTATTTATCATGCTGTGTTTTAGTATTTTGTATATCTAAGTCCTGAACACGTTAAGTAAATGAATAAATAAAATAAATACGTACCAGAGGACAAATAGACGAGGGATAGCATTCGCAAGTGGCAGTCACGAAGTGTTACTACCGTTTTGTCCGCAGCTCGTGGTCGTGCGGTAGCGTTCTCGCTTCCCGCGCCCGGGTTCTCGGGTTCGATTCCCGGCGGGGTCAGGGATTTTCTCTGCCTCGTGATGACTGGGTGTTGTGTGATGTCCTTAGGTTAGTCAGGTTTAACTAGTTCTAAGTTCTAGGGGACTGATGACCATAGCTGTTAAGTCCCATAGTGCTCAGTGCCACTACTATTTTACTGTACAACGGACACACCCCACGCAGAAAATACCGACGCGCCACTTTCTGGCTTCTCTGAGGTACCTCCCGATAGCCGCGAAGGTCGAATGATGTGGGTTGCATCTGTTTGGAAAACGTTCCGCATACTATCTTACAGCACCTCTACCATTGCAAACCGCTTTATCGTATGCAAGCACCATGTTCATAATTTCCGGAATTGTGTACTCACACATACCGTACTGCATCTACATCTGTGTCATGTCTATATCTACATAGATGCTCCGCAAGCCAATATCAGGTACTTGGCAGAGGGTACCCTGTACCACTACCAGTCATTGCTCGAATCTTATCCTTACGCGCAACGTATGTTGACGGCAGTAGAATCGTTCGGCAGTCATCTTAAAATGCCGATTCTTTGAATATTCTCAACAGTGTTTCTCGGAAAGAACGTCGCTTTACCTCCATGTTCTAACCTATCAGTAATATATCTAGCAGCCCACTTCTCAATTGCTTCAATGTCTTCCTTCAACCCGACCTGGTACGAACCCAACCTTTACAGATGAACCACTCTTTCCTGTAATTCTGTCAATAATGCGAAGTGGACCATTCGCCTTCCCTTCCACAGTTCTCACATCCTCGTTCCATTTCATGCCGCTTTGCAACGTTATCCCCACATATTTAAACGACTCGACTGTGTCAAGCAGGACACTAGTAATACTGCATCCGAACAATACAGGATTGTTCTTCTTACTCATTCGCATTAACTTGCATTTTTCTACGTTTACAGCTAGCTGCCAACACGTCAACTACAAATTTGATCTAAATCGTCTTGTATCTCCCTACGGTCACTCGCCTTACCGTACATCACACCATAATCAGCAAACAATAGCAAATTCTGCCCACCCTGTCCGCCAAAAACATTTATGTATACAGAGAACAACAGCGGTCGTATCACACTTCCCTGGGCCACTCCTGACGATACCCTTGTCTCTGATAAACACTCGCCGTCGAGGGCGACGTACTGGCTTCTATTATTTAAGATGTCTTCCTGCCACTCACATATCTGTGAACTTACTCCATAAGCCCGTACCTTCGTTAACAGTTGGAGATGAGGCACCGTATCAAACGCCTTCCGGAAGCCTAGAAATATAGGATCTGCCTGTCGCCCTCCATCAATAGTTCGCAGTATACTATGATGTCAACAACGTAACCGCACTGTTAGAGCACACAGTGTCCACAGTAGCATGTACACAAATTCCGTGTGGAGGTATGAAGCGCATGCGCAGGAATGTTATTAGGCTCAGGTCGCTCATCCGCAATACACCGACGGCTAACCAAAAGGAATCGGAACAAACCATCACAAGCATTCGTTCTCAGTCATCCAGCGCCCAAGCCGTATACTTCCAAATGTGGGTTCCTTCTCGAAAACCGACCGGTTTGCCTTCTTGCACAACATGCTAATCATTTTCGCTGTTATTTTGGGACATCCTGTATATAGTAAGAAAAGAATACATCTACAGACGTACAGACACTGCAAGGGAACAGTCAGGAATAAAAAAAAAAAAAACAGAAACAAACACTGTCCGAACAGATCTTGAAAGCCCAACGGCACCGATCGGCCGCCGTGTAATCCTCAGCCTTAGGCGTCACTGGATGTGGATGCAGAGGGACTTGTGGTCAGCACACCACTCTCCCGAACGTTGTCAGTTTTTATAAGCGGTGCCGTTACACCAAGCAGCTTCTCAATTGGCCTCACAAGGGCTGACTGCACCCCGCTTGTCAACGGAACTCGGCCGATCCGGACGGTGACCGATCCAAGTGCTAACCAAGCCCGACAGCGCTTAAATTCCGTGATGTGACGAGGACTGGTGTTACCACTGCGGCAAGCCTGTTGGCAGCAGTGATGAATGCGGTACTATAAGCAGCCGAGATGGTAACATTAGGAAGAAATAGTGCAGAACAACTAGAGAAAAAAGAGAGAAAATAACTGGTGAGAGATAAATGCGAAGACCTAGGGAAGATATATAACGAAGTTTATGGACTGTAACCGGAGAGCCGGCCGGGGTGGCCGAGCGGTTCTAGGCGCTACAGTCTGGAACCGCGCGGCCGCTGCGGTCGCAGGTTCGAAACCTGCCTCGGGCATGGATGTGTGTGATGTCCTTAGGTTAGTTAGGTTTAAGTAGTTCTAAGTTCTAGGGGACTGATGACCATAGCAGTTAAGTCCCATAGTTCTCAGAGCCATTTGAACCATTCGTAACCGGAGACGACTGATAAGGGCAAGCGTTGGCGGAGATACATTAATGATGAATTATGGATAGACTGACGAAAAGAGTATAGGAAATACTAGGGATTGTTGTGGGTTGTTGATATCTGGAAGGTTGGTCGAAAATGGGGATTAAGGAAGGAGGAAAGAAAAATTTAAGAAGCGGGCAGATACTGACCAATGGGCCAAATTCCGACGGTAGAGAAGGTTACAGGAAAATGATGGAGACCACAATGAAATGAATACCCATAGCTGCATACAGGCGTTGATATAAGTCAACGGGCACAGTTGATAATGTGTGCCCTGACCAGGACTCGAACCTGGGGTCTCCTGCTTACATGGCAGACGCTCTATCCATCTTTTTATTATTATTATTATTGTTCTCATTTTGTTCGATTTTGTTCGTTGCATTTAATCGGTGCAGATGTCCCATGACACCCATTCAAGTTCAGTGTTGAGCCGTTGACTCAGTTTTTTATTACAGAGGGCAGCTAACCCTCTGACCGAACACGCTGAGCTACCGTGCCGGCTTTTTTTCTTCGTTCGTTGCATCTGCTCGGGGCGGAAGTTGTACGACATCCGTTTAAGTTCGCTGTTGATCAATTGACTCAGCTTTTTTTATTACAGAGGGCAGTTAACCCTCTAACCGAACACGCTGAGCTACCGTGCCGGCTCCTGACCAGAACTCGAACCTGGGATCTCCTGGTTACATGGCAGACACTCTATCCATCTGAGACATCGAGGACAGAGGGGATAGTGTGACTGCAGGGAATTATCTCTGGTACGCCTCCTGTAAGGCCCACATTCCCAACTTACGGTCCCACACTATATTCATAGTGCCCCTGCCCGTTATACTCTTTACTCGCGGGTTTTTGCCGATTCCTGTTTGTGCATCCACACAGAAGAAGATGGTCAAATGGCCGGTGAGATATGGTATCTGTTCTTTCGGACATGTCCGAAATAACAGATTCCATCTTCATACATATTTATATAAAGGAAAAAGAGTCATCACTTGAGCAGACAAGTGTTCTGAAGATCTGTAGGCACTCCGGTGGTCCTGGTCGCCTACGGTGGACTGGAGGCCGAGCGGTGACCTCTCCAGTTGTCAGGGTGATAGGAAGTGACTGTGGACGTGTCAGAAATGCCAAAGAAACATTATTAATTCATAACACCTTTATTCCTGCCGAGTACAATGTGGCCAGCGTAATACAGGCTGGCTAAGCTTGGTGATATCAATGACCCTCCCCGAGTCATTGCTGACTCGTAGCGATGACACCAGCTCCGGGCTGCACCAGACTTGCTAGCGCAGCGCCGCGTGCTGTGACATGTCCTTACTTCGTACTTCGGCCGCGCGTGGCTGTGGGCGCCCAGCTGGCCGGCCGGTTCGGCGGCGGATACAGAAAGGCGCTGCGCGTAGGAGGCTCCAGGTTGGAGTCCCGTTGCTGTCGGCATGAGAGGCGTTCCCGTAGTGCGGAGTGTACTCCATCCCACCCCGTCTTCTTCCCTGCTCCTCCTGGTGGCTCGTCCGCGGTGGACGGGCGGAATGGGTGGAACGGGCTGCAGTCCCCCAGCTTCGTCGGCTCACCCGGTTGTGACGGCGGATGCACAGGGCCTAGGCCCCGCACGATCTCGACGACGGCTCACTGATGTGGTCAGCATTGGCAGCGAGCGAGTCTGCCGCGATGTCTGCTAATCCTGGGTTGATGACTGACAGCGGCAGCAGAGAGGACGAGAGCTGGTACTGTCCCCTCACGTCTGCTGCTGGATGGGCCACCCTTACATAACATCTCCTTAATAAATGTGGTGTCACCGCCAGACACCACACTTGCTAGGTGGTAGCTTAAATCGGCCGCGGTCCATTTGGTACATGTCGGACCCGCGTGTCGCCACTGTGTGATCGCAGACCGAGCGCCACCACAAGGGAGGTCTCGAGATCCGGACGAGCACTCGCCCAGTTGTACGGACGACATTGCTAGCGACTACACTGACGAAGCATCGCTCATTAGCCGAGCAGATAGTTAGAATAGCCTTCAGCTGTCCATGGCTATGACCTAGCAAGGCGCCATTAGCCTTACATAGTTTGATAGTTATCGTATGAAATGTCTCATCAAGAACTATGTCTACAACAAGGCTGAATTAAAGTTAAGTATTCCCAAAGCAACGTACTTTTCTTTATCGCATTTATGAAGTATCCTGTTTCAGACCATCAAGTCCGCCTGCTTGCTTAATGGCCGCCTCCCTTAAATAATGTGCGTAGTGTTGGCAATCTGTCAACACTACAATAAAGATTAAAATGTCGATCACCGAGCTGAGCGCTATGCAGCGACCCAGTACACATCTAACTGTAAGTCTAACTGCGAGTGTCTTGTTGCTACCATAGCTGGCGTATTTAAAGGAAGTACGAGCGACGTCCTGACGTCATGCTCGTTTCTAACGAACGCATTCGTTCCACTTATACTGCTGACTTATCTGTCGTACTCGCCCCTTAGGTATTCTTGCGACAGAGTTACGTGTTGTTATGGCAGAACTTACGCGAAGTTGTGAAATGCAGTACAGCTGACGCTATGCCTCTGTCTTACACTCTACGAAAGTCTCCGCGTGCTAAGCAATTCTCTCTCGCCTGTTGTGTGTAACCAGGCCATTGCCCCTGCGTGACGACACATTCCGATATATGTGCAATCCTCTTACCTCTTGTGAGACCTGAGTTTCTCCTGGCGTATACAACTTTCAAATAACTTCCGGGAATTCAGCCAGGTAACACTTTCAGCGACCGCCGATATTTCGGCGGGAGAACACCCCGCCAGTTTCAAATAACTTCCGGGAATTCAGCCAGGTAACACTTTCAGCGACCGCCGATATTTCGGCGGGAGAACACCCCGCCATTTTCAAGGCAGTTTGCCTTGAAAATGGCGGGGTGTTCTCCCGCCGAAATATCGGCGGTCGCTGAAAGTGTTACCTGGCTGAATTCCCGGAAGTTATTTGAAACTCTTACCTCTTGGCTAATCTACTGCCTCTGGCTCTCGGCACAGGCAATGAAACTTTGACAATATTCCACGTTTCCAACTCATTACTATTCCGCGACACTACAGATCTCAGAAGAGGAGCAGTGTAGAAGAAGACAGAGGACGAAGAAGAGATACTGGGAGAAGAAGAAAAAAACAGAATCCACGAAGCAGCTGCCCGTGGTCCTACAGAGTTCGTAATGCAAGAAGATGAAGAAAAGAATCGCAAAATTCGTTTTGAATTGTCGTGTATGTGGGTCTCTCCCCTTGTGAGTTTGTGTGTGTACCTGTGGCTAGGTCGCCCCCTTATTAGCCGGTGGCGCTCAGTGGCCGGCGCGCGGCTGACGCCAGCTGACGCAGGACGTGCCCCACTGCGCGCCCTGGCGGCCGGCGGACGCTCCACTCTGCGCGCTCGTCGTTTGTTTCCCAGCGCGGTCCGCGGCGCGGCTTATCGGCGCCGTATTTCATGGCCGCGGCGCCCACGCCCGCCGAGCAAACACTTTTTTCCTATACCGCCCCACTCCCGCCACCTACTTCTCCCTGTCTCCCCCCCCCCCCCCCCAGGGCTTGATTCGAGCGGCTATTTTATCGGTCTGCTGCAGGCGCTGTACACAAAATACCGACTAACAGAAATAAATGCCACTAGAACTGACGGTAAGCTACAATAAAATAACCATGTACCGTATTTCATTTTTAGGCGACATCGAAATAAAACAACATTTTTTGTGTCTCTTCCCTCTGCAGGAATGAAGTTCTGTCTGCTGTTCGGACACATCGTGTTCAAAGAAGCCACTCACAGATCTAAATAGAAATAGAGAAATAGTAGTCTTGGAAAGAGCAAAATTTCTATTCGCTATCACGTGGACCACTGTTTAAGATGCCTCAATAGAAATATCCTGATAAAATTAACTTACTAGTATAGAACTCATAATGGGGTCCAGGATTTAGCATCCAACTGCATTACAAATGTTCTGCAGCTAATTTAACAGTTCAACACAAAATGTTAATTCGAGGAATAAATGTTTGTCTTAGCTTCACACACACACACACACACACACACATACGTAGAATTTTAAAACCTCTAACTGCACAAAGCTACTGAAAATAAATAATCACATTTACATCAGTTAACTTGATTTGGATTTAACACAGTACAAGCAGTGGAGCAGTAGCTGTCGAGACACAGCCTGCACTGTTGCAAGATCTCCCTGAAGGTCAAGATCAAGGTCAGCCCCCACCTCCCATCCCCCCTCCCTTTCCCCCTAACCCTCCACCTTCTCCCTCCTCTTCCTCCCTCTTCCTCACACTGCCTCCTAAGCCAAATGGATAACATATAAATGGTGGGAAACCCATTAACTTTGATAAATTCACTAGTTGTGTAGCATACTGTATTGTATTATGACTTCATAACATGTTCTTATGTATTAGGTTTTGTGTATAGTCTTCTGGAGTCAATATTAGATGAACTTAAGATATTATGGAGTTGTCAGGAATATGGTAGACCGTGATTTCCCATAAGCTGATCGGTGTTCCCAAGTACGAGATGCATGATCAAAATATTTTCGTGATGCTGTGTATCGAGTTCAGTTCATCTTTAGACATCTTCTGAGTTACTATGCACAAAAATTATTTCCATAGTGGGCAAAATTATTGGAGATATGAAACTTGCTGGCACAGTTTTAATCTGCTAGCAAGTTTCATATCAGCGCACACCCTGCTGCAAAGTAAAAATCTCATATTGGAGATATGTTTTGAAAAACATGCAACAGTTGCTGAAAATATAATCTAGCAATGAAAACTTCGTAATTTATTAAATGAAATAGTAGTAGATCTCTATGTATTGCACGATTTTTGGCTACGGATTGAAGTGGTTCTGTTGTTATGCGTTGAATTCTAAGATGGCATTTTGGGCAATGTGGAATACTTGGTGTTCCATAAATCCACCTTGACCGTGCAGCAACTGAGAACCAAAATAAGATTTGTGGCTTACGCAAATAGATGAATGTAAAAAGAAACACCTATACTACATAAACAAATAATTCTCTCGTAACATTGATCTGAAGGTAATGAACTCGACAAGTGCCGAATGAAATCATTTATTCCGTTACTGAGAAGTAATTCTTGTAAGAGTTTAAATTAAGATCAATTTCGTAACTATATTTTATATACATAAAATGTTTTTCTCTTAAATTTACATGATTATCTGCATTTTACAACCTTATTCCAAATTTCCCGACTATTGCATATTAGAACTCCAAGTGTAGCTTTTCTTGAAACATTTTTTTCGGTGGTAATTTTGTTAAGTGGCATACAGATACTTATTGCCAGATCAGACTTCATCCATGTTTTTTAGAGAAGCATAACTGGATGTAAAATTTCAAATACGTTAATATTCTATGGATGCGGTCTGTTGTTTGCAGTTCAGTTTTTTTCGTTTATAGGTGAAAAAGTAGTGCATCGACGCGTCATAACAATCTTCGCTAAGAATGGTTACCACTGGAAACAGAGTGTCTAAACGATGACGGGTACCATCCTTTCTAATTCGTAAAGAGACAGTGTTTATACAGCACGTCATTATCCAATGGAGTGTAACATAAACCACACAATACCGCTACCGACAGCTCTATGAAGAATGCAACTGGCAAAACATCAGCTGTCCTGTATTTGACAGTGATGGAGTGTTAAGTCTGTCGATGCTCCTGCGAGTAAAGAGAAATGGCGAGGCAAAAAATGTGAGAAGGTTTTATCAGCTATTACTCACGTGGCATGATGTGCCGGTATAATGCACAATCGATGAAATCTGTCACTACCACTAGCAGTGCCAACTATCAAAAAGCGTCCTGTTGTCCCATTTCAAAGTGGCTGCAGTTGCCTTGAAGAGTATCATTTACTGACATCATCTCCAGACACATCGTTCGTCACATTCTGTAAACTGTGATTGAGAATTTCAATAAATGGCACCCATAACTTGAAGACTGCCTCTCAACGTATGCAGGCAATCTACAACAGCTGCAAAATATTATCGACATTTTTCGCACTCTATATTTTCGTTATACACTTTATATCACTGTAAAATGCATAGCAGATGTTACTTTTTCTTTTATCACACTCAAGGTGCAAGTAATGTTTAACGTTTACAGCGGATGAAATGTGACACCGATGATTTATTTTGTAATTGAGCTATATAGGGTGGGGCATCTAGATAGTTCATCCCAAACACTTCTGAAATGAAAGCTGCTAGTGATGTGCTGTTAGCACGGAAATGAAGTGTCACTATGCCCACAATTTCAGCCTACACAAAGTTTTTAATAATCAATAGAATATGCATCGATTTTTTCTGGAGAGAGCTAAAAGACACTCCTTATAAGGACATACCGACTACGACAGAAGATATCCAACCTCCATAGTCACTGACATCAATCTCACAAAACATACATGGACTGCACATTCTGTATCATGTCTGAAGTGGTTTAGGCATCTCAAATTTCTTCTTGAAACGTATGAAGTACTAACACAACTCCATTGTACAAGGTGGAGGACGAAAGAGGGACAGAAGCCACAGTAAGAAAGTTACTGTATTTGTTCTGAAATAATACTCTACGATTTAATTTTAGGGATGTCATTAATTTGTAGCTTTTATGCTGTAGCAAGTTGAGGATGTGTTAGATGACGATCAGTTTGGCTTTAGGAAAGGTAAAGGCACCGGGAACGCAGTTCTGACGTTGTGGTTAATAATGGAAGTAAGACTAAAGAAAAATTAAGATATGTTAATAGGATTCGACGACCTGGAGAAAGCTTTCGACAATGTAAAATGCTGCAACACATTCGAAATTCTAAGAAAAATGGGGGTAATCTAGAGGGAAAGACGTGTAATATACAATATGTATAAGAGCCAAGAGAAAATAACAAGAGTGGACGACCAAGAACGAAGTGTTTGCACTAATAACGGTGTGAGACAGAGATGTAGTATTTTGCCCATCTTGTTCAATCTGTTCATCGAAGAAACGAGGACGGAAATAAAACAAAGGTTCAGGAATGGGATTAAAATTCAAGGTGAAATGATATCAGTGATACGTTCCGCTGATGACATGGCTATCCTGAGTGAAAGTGAAGAAGAATTACATGAGCTGCTGAACGGAATGAACAGTCTAATGAGTACGGACTATGAACTGAGAGTAACTCGAAGAAACACTAAAGTAATGGGAAGCATCAGGAATGAGAACAGCGAGAAACTCAACATCAGGACTGATAGTCACGAAGTAAAAGACGTTAAGGAATTCTGCTACCTAAGGAGCAAAATCACTAATGACGGACGGAGCAAGGAGGACATCAAAAGCAGACTAGCACTGGCGAAAGGGGCATTCTTGGCCAAGAGAAATCAGCTAGTATCACACATAGGCCTTAATCTGAGGAAGAAATTTCTCAGAATGTATGTTTCGAGCACAGCATTGTATGGTAGTGAAACATGGACTTCTCCTTCCTCGTTCTAGCAAAATAGCTCTGAGCACTATGGGACTTAACTTCTGAGGTCGTCAGTCTCCTAGAACTTAGAACTACTTAAACGTAACTAACCTAAGGACATCACACACACCCATGCCAGAAGCAGGATGCGAACCTGCGACCATAGCGGTCTCGTGGTTCCAGACTGTAGCGCCTAGAACCGCTCGGCCACCCCAGCCGGCCTCGTTCTAGCAAACAATCTTGTCATCAGTAATTCTGTAACTATTCCTGCCATTGCCAAAACTTATTCTCCAGTTAACATCACTAACCCTGCCAGAATCATCATTCCAGTTCTCCCGCGTTATTCTCCGGTGAAATGAAATGAAGTGATTGTCTGGCATTGTTGGCCGGGATGTTCCGGTCGGATTCGGCCGCCAAGTGTGCGTCTTATTTCATTCGGCGCCACATTAGGCGACTTGCGGCCGATGGTCAGGATGAAATGATGATGATGATAACACGACACACAGTCCACGAGCAGAGAAAACCTCCTACCCGTCCGAGAATGGATCCCAGGCCCAGTTCATGGAAGGCAAGCACGTTACCACCCAGCTAAGCAGGCGGACTATTCTCCGGTAACGCTTTATTACGTGTTCGTACAATGCGTTTTCCGTGCTATTCCGAGGATAGAAATTAAGCGGTTGCTATCCTGGGACTGTACGACTGTCCCTTAGTAGTATAGTATTCTGGCAAAAATGTGCTATCAAAATTTCATTTCCTTAGATACACCGAGAAGAAAATATGTTATCTTTCTATCTGTTATTCGTTTATTTCCACCTGATAGCCCGAATCTATGGAATTCGCTAATGCTTGTAACAAATCTTATCATTGGCACTACCAGTCAACAACATAACAAACAGCGATTAGCATTCACCCGTTCTTGTTTATTCGGCTCAGCTCGTATAGACCCGTCCCCATTTGTCTGCGCAAATTTTTTTTATTTCTAGATGCGACTGTTTGGTGGAAAAATAGAAAGCAACTGGTCTGCTGGGTATGTCTACATAACATGGCTTTATGTGCTTGTAGCCCTTGAAAACGGGCAACTTAAACAAGAAAGATAGAGTCCTCCAACCTCAGTTTTTACTCATTAGCTCTGACAATGCCCAAACAGCGGTATGATCCCTGCTTTCAACATGATTTTCGAACAGAGCTTAAAAAATTTTATTGAACAAGAGAATACTGGTGATTTTTTGTTGTAGTCAGCCACTTACCACTTTTCGAGAAAGGCAGGAAAAGGATGATGGACTAAGTTTTCTTTTATTAGCCTGTTTAATTTCTTATTTACTATTTTATCCATTCGCAGCATCTTTAGCTGTATATAACGAAATAATAAGCAACCAGCTGTATAAAGGAAGTTTAATTTGTTTATCGGTTTCGGCTACGTATTGCCCCTCTTCAGAAGGTCATACCTATCACTTTATTTGCTGTATGGATCGTAATTTTGATACTCGCAAATAATGCGATAGCTGTAACTTTATGAAGAGGGGCACTAAGTGCTTGAAACCGGTAAAAAAGTTATATTTCTTTTATGCAACTGGTTGCTTATTATTTCGTTAATTTAATATTTTGGTTCTATGTATGTTAAAGTCAAAATTGTTCAATCTCTAAACAGTTTTTGATGTTTCTGAACAACAGTCATACAATTATTTTTAAAGGAAAACAATGCTATTTGACTGTTTTATTGATTATTTACGTAAAACGCAGATTTCGATCTTTTACGCCATTTTCAAGTGTTTGATTTTATGTCTTTAACGTATGTTGCAGGACACTTAACATGTTGTTAGCCTCAAAGGTGATGACAAATTAAGAAAAACGTTGGCTCCCCATGAAATGCCAGATAGAAAATCACCGTCTTCTAAAAGATCAGTAAATAATCGTGAGAGCACGTCACATTTAGTAAAAACAGGCTTATGTTTGCAAATAAAAGATACTTGCACTTAAAATGTAATGATAGTGAAATCAAAGAGTGTGAGTAACAGGACAACTGAAAATTAAAATGACAACGTGCCATAGATATAAGAGACTCTCATATATCTATGACATTTTAGTATTCACTTGCTGTATTACTCGTTTTCTTTGATTTCACTATCATTACGTTTTAAGTATATGTGCTCACCTTTTACGTATTTATGAACATAAGCCTGTTTTTACTAAACATGACGTGCTCTCACAATTATTTACTGACCTCTTAGAAGATGGTGATTTTATATGTGGCATTTCTTAATTTATCGCCACCTTTGAGCCTCATAACATGTTAAGTGTCCTGCAGCATATGTTAAAAGACATAAAATCAAACACTTGAAAATGGCGTAAAAGGCCGAAACCTGCGTTGTACTTAAATAATCAGTAAACATTTTAATCTTCATTCTATTTCTACGTTTGATACAGGAAATAATTGGAACTCAAAACCGAAATCGGTTATTGTGATCGGTTTTAATAGTCCGGTTAAACCGGCGTTTAAAAAACTGATGTAATTGAAAGCCGGTTGTTTCCGCGATAACAAATATCCCTCTTGTTGTATCGTCCGAACAAGAGACAGCCAGGTCAAAAGTACCACAGGCTCAAAGATGTGAGCTGGTGCCGGTGCCATAAAGACTCACCACTTGCAGGAGTTGCACCAGCGTCACGGGCGGGGCTGAGGATGATGATATCGACTTCACGACGGCCAATTGCCGGCCGAGTTACGGCAAGAAAAAATGAATAAAAGTGAGATAGTGTTAATACTTTCATCCTTCTTTACCTCCTCTGCATTACTGCAGGACCGAGCGAGGTGGCGCAGTGGTTAGCACACTGGACTCGCATTCGGGAGGACGACGGTTCAATCCCGCGTCCGGCCATCCTGATTTAGGTTTTCCGTGATTTCCCTAAATCGCTCCAGGCAAATGCCGGGATGGTTCCTTTGAAAGGGCACGGCCGACTTCCTTCCCCATCCTTCCCTAATCCGATGAGACCGATGACCTCGCTGCTTGGTCTCTTCCCCCAAACAACCCAAACCCATTACTGCAGATGACGTGTCACTGAGCACATTTGTACTGTGCATGCAGCACACGTGAGGTGCCTAGTTGTTTCCACGGCCCTGTGTGGAATACATAAGTTCTTGTACACTTCACTAACTATCTTCATGATGATGATGTCGCCAGCGCAGAAAACAGCACGCAGGTCGTGGATTCTTTTTGTTGAGGCTGAAATTAACTTCGCAAGGAACTGCTGCTACGAATAAACTATATCTCATTTGGGATGCCGATATAGACACGAGAAACTATTCTTGATCACAACGTATTGAACATATCTTTCCACAGCCATTATATCTGGCTAAAATAACATGGAATACATCCTTCCACAGACAACATGTCTCTCTACTGGAACCGTCAGAACTGGAGAATAAAATTACATGAATCAAATACTACTATTACAGACAACATCACTGTACCTAGCGACGATCGGAACTGTAGTAAATAAAATTGCATGAAACAAATACTGCTATAACAGACAACATGTCTGTCTACTGGAACGGTCAGAACTGGAGGGCCGGACTGCCCGAGACACTTCGCGCGCCAAGCCAGTAAGGCGTGACCCGAACGCCACCGAAGTGCATCGGCAGTAATATCGTCAGTCTTTTCTTTTAGTAACACTTTGATTTTAATAATTTTGAAATGACTGATTGATATCTGGCTGTTGAGAGATGTTTATTTAAAAAATGAAGTAATTTGGATGACAGGTTTAATTAATAATAGCAACTGAAGTTTAACGTTTTGGCGCCCTACCGCCGAACACAGCAGCCAATCACAGAGCAGCAGCATCATGCAGGCGGTCTTTCTCACGGGAATGGTACCGAATCTAACATCTGTCACCGGTACCTCATCCCACATTGCGTCATCTCTATGATTCCTGCATCTCCACTGCCCTGGGAATATCTTCCTGGAGCCTAATATGATGGCTGAATAAGCCAGAAATATTACAGAGTACAATCCGCAATGACCGAACAACAACGTACAGAAGCCTACTCGGAAGATAGAAGAGCAGCTCTCATCCACTTGGTTAGAGATCATCGTCCAGGGCAGACTTAGACAGGGAACGTCGTTTAGAGAACTCTTAGAAGTGAACAAACAGTTGTTGTAAAGTGCGTCTGCTATCTACTGTGAAGTTTACCTATAATTATTTGCACTTAGCCATAGAGAGCCTTTTTTGTGTTACATGATATGCAATGTTGCTGACTTAATCATTCAACAAGTCACAAAGATATGTCAACTTTTTAACTCATTTGGTCACTTTGTTATTAATTTGTTGGAGTGTTGTTGAACCTTCGTTCTCCTATCCTGTCACCTGGCCCTAGGGCATAGCTGTGTAACAGTGGCAGGGAGAAATTATGTAAGCGGTATACTACATCAGAAGCCGTTTCACGAACTCAAAAACTCGGCCTACCGAGCAGCGACGAGGCCTTTACAAAACGGGCGACGGGAGTTTACAAATCCTAGTACGGGCTTCCTTCACACAGGTGACCACTCGCGATCGGTAGCTCTCATATGCAGCGCCGCATCAGCCGGTGTCGTCGCGGACAGAGCCGTAGCCGCGGTTCGTCTCGCGCGGTAATGAAGATTGATGAGCGGCTGGGCAATTTCGCCACGTCGCCGGCCGCGGCATATTTTCCTTCTTAGCTCGCGGATTAGAAATTAATCACTGCAGGGTGCGGGCCCGGTGCCTGCAGGAGAGGAGGAGGGGGAGAGTGGGAGAGAGAGAGAGAGAGAGAGAGAGAGAGAGAGAGAGAGAGAGAGAGAGAGGGAGGGAGAGAGAGGTGTAGAGGGAGGGAGGAGGGAGGGTCCTGGGAGGGTGTGGCGGCCTCCGCGGAGGGCGTGAAATCTCCGCCGCCTCCGCCGTCGCCTCCGGCAGCGATCGATGGCTTTCAAATTACGAGCCGTGGCGAAGGTCGGTCGCAGTTTATACACCAACTGATTTCCGACAGCCGAGCCCGCGAACTCCTCCCTGCCCCACCCACACCAGGCCCGCTGTGGCACTGGGGCCGCTTCGGCGCTGCGAAACCACTCTTCCTCCCGTGATCCCTGCAGGCCCGATGAACGGCGAGGAATTGATACTTCGAGAGCGACTAAATTCCCTGCTACTCGATTCGGTACGAGACAGCGCCTCCGAGCGAGATTAAATGACACTGCTCTAAACTTTTCCTCGTACTAGCCAGATCGTAGCTTCTGCTAGATTTCGGAAGCAAGGTAGTACTTTTCACATTAAATCACCCTTTTCCTGGCGACAAAGCCATCTGGGTTTTGTTTATCGGATGAGACAGTGCAGTAGTGAAACTGCTTAACAAAGAGCAGGGCTGTTGCAATCTCCAGACAGCGAATATTTTTATCAAATCGCTTTAAGTCAATACTAGAACTGTTCTTAGAAATGTCACGGCTCTATGTGTGTCAATCTTTTCTAATGTCCTGTCTCTAATCGCTGATATTTTAACCTCCGTTGTTTCTTCCTTACCTCTAAACGATATTATACTTTGTGCATTGCCGGACGGTGTGCCGAGCTGTTGTAGGCGCTTCAGTCTGGAACGGAGCGACTGCTACGGCCGCAGGATCGAATCCTGCCTCGGGCATGGATGTGTGTGATGTCCTTAGGTTAGTTAGGTTTAAGCAGTTCAAAGTTATAGGGAACTGATGACCTCAGATGTTAAGTCCCACAGTGCTCAGAGCCGTGTACCGCAAGTCTCTAGAGGAACGGAAGGTTCCAAATGATTGGAAAAGAGCACAGGTAGTCCCAGTCTTCAAGAAGGGTCGTCGAGCAGATGTGCAAAACTATAGACCTATATCTCTGACGTCGATCTGTTGTAGAATTTTAGAACATGTTTTTTGCTCGCGTATCATGTCGTTTTTGGAAACCCAGAATCTACTCTGTAGGAATCAACATGGATTCCGGAAACAGCGATCGTGTGAGACTCAACTCGCTTTATTTGTTCATGAGACCCACAAAACATTAGATACGGGATCCCAGGTAGATGCCATTTTCCTTGACTTCCGGAAGGCTTTCGATACAGTTCCGCACTGTCGCCTGATAAACAAAGTAAGAGCCTACGGAATATCAGACCAGCTGTGTGGCTGGATTGAAGAGTTTTTAGCAACAGATCACAGCATGTTGTTATCAATGGAGAGACGTCTACAGACGTTAAAGTAACCTCTGGCGTGCCACAGGGGAGTGTTATGGGATCATTGCTTTTCACAATATATATAAATGACCTAGTAGATAGTGTCGGAAGTTCCATGAGGCTTTTCGCGGATGATGCTGTAGTATACAGAGAAGTTGCAGCATTAGAAAATTGTAGCGAAATGCAGGAAGATCTGCAGCGGATAGGCACTTGGTGCAGGGAGTGGCAACTGACCCTTAACATAGACAAATGTAATGTATTGCGAATACATAGAAAAAAGGATCCTTTATTGTATGATTATATGATAGCGGAACAAACACTGGTAGCAGTTACTTCTGTAAAATATCTGGGAGTATGCGTACGGAACGATTTGAAGTGGAATGATAATATAAAATTAATTGTTAGTAAGGCGGGTACCAGGTTGAGATTCATTGGGAGAGTCCTTAGAAAATGTAGTCCATCAACAAAGGAGGTGGCTTACAAAACACTCGTTCAACCTATACTTGAGTATTGCTCATCAGTGTGGGATCCGTACCAGATCGGGTTGACGGAAAAGATAGAGAAGATCCAAAGAAGAGCGGCGCGTTTCGTCACAGGGTTATTTGGTAACCGTGATAGCGTTACGGAGATGTTTAGCAAACTCAAGTGGCAGACTCTGCAAGAGAGGCGCTCTGCATCGCGGTGTAGCTTGCTCGCCAGGTTTCGAGAGGGTGCGTTTCTGGATGAGGTATCGAATATATTGCTTCCCCCTACTTATACCTCCCGAGGAGATCACGAATGTAAAATTAGAGAGATTCGAGCGCGCACGGAGGCTTTCAGACAGTCGTTCTTCCCGCGAACCATACGGCGACTGGAACATGAAAGGGAGGTAATGACAGTGGCACGTAAAGTGCCCTCCGCCACACACCGTTGGGTGGCTTGCGGAGTATAAATGTAGATGTAGATGTAGATGTACTCTCATCTATACTCTCCTCATGAACTCATTTTTCGGAACATGAAAACAATATTATATAGGAAACCCTTTTGTAATAATCAGTCCAGTATTATTTACTCCTGCTAAAAGGTGTATCTTGTACCATGTTGAACTGCCTCTGTCAGTTCCACACGCATGCTGTTTCGGAATGAAGTAGAACGGTACTAGATAGTCTGCTCGTTTCAACAGGTGTGTTTCTCAGACTTACTGTGTTGCTGTAATGTATTCCCTTAATTATTATTATTAATATTTATCTTTTTTTCGAGTCATCAGTCTTCTGACTGATTTGATGCGGACTGCCGCGAATTCCTCTTCTGTGCCAAACTTTTCATCTCAGAGTAGCACTTTCAACCTATATCCTCAATTATTTGCTGGATTCCCTCTACAGTCTTTACCTTCTACGGCTCCCTTCAGCACCACGAAATTTATTAGCTGTTGTCTTAACCTTCCTGTCCCTTCTCTATGTCAATATTTTCCACATATTCCTTTTGTAATGGGACGCGAAATTAAAGCGTCACCCATCCACAAGGATCAGCTCAGTTTGCAGCTAAATATAAGTTTAATTTAGTGTTTTGTTTATGTATTTGTAATGTTTTGTTATGATTGTAAAATATTTAAAGTTTTTTATTTTTGTTTGTATGTTTCATGTTTGGAGAGATCAGCGCAACTAGCGAAAACAGCATCTTCACTGCCGGAATCAGAAAGAAAATTGCTGGTCACTAGACGTCGCGGGTCAACGGGCAAAGAGCAGCAGAAGATCCTGTGACTGGGTTGTTGCGCCGAACTTCTAACATTCAAATAAATAAAAATTTCTAATTTTCCATTGTAATGACGTCACAGAATATTTAGTTCATGTTGCATTTTGTTCAGTTCTGTTTTGTCGAGTCTGATGTTCACATCTGTATGTAGCATATACGAAGACAATAAAACAGTGTGTGCTCTAAAGCTTAAATACGTGTTCGAGGATTATTTGTGAAGAGTTATATTGAGGAAGAATTATTACTGAATTTTTCCAAGATATTAATTTCCAGAAGTTTGATTTCGATTTTCTGAATCTTAAAGGTTTTACAGTCTGATTTTAATATGGGAAAAATAAGATAACTTGCAAGAATATAATTTCCAAGAAGCAACAAACGACATCTAAATTTTAAAAGTTTGCGCAAACCAGTTGGACTGAGTGAAGTAATTTTGCACAAACGACTCAACTGAAGGTGTTTTAATTACAGTTTCGTTCAAAAATCTTTTACAGAGAACTTTAAAAGAATTTAAATAATTTTTGAAGTGTTTTGTAAACGACGTAGGTGACCAAGTCTGCACATGGTCATATTTCGAACAAAAATCATTGAGTTATACGCGTCGTTACACTGCACTTTCCTCCTCATTCCTTACCTTATCAGCCCACCTAATTTTCAACATCCGTCTGTAGCACCACATCTCAAATGCTTTGATTCTCTCCTGTTCCGGTTTTCTGACAGTCCATGTTTCACTACCATATGCTACTGTGTTCCAAGCGTACAATCTCAGAAATTTCTTCCTCAGTGAGGCCAGGAATGCCCTTCTTGCCAGTGCCAGGCTGCTTTTGATGTCCTCCTTGCTCTCTCCGTTGTTGCTTATTTTGCTGCTTAGGTAGCAGGATTCCTAAACTTCATCTACTTCGTAACCATCAATCCTGATGTTAAGTTTCTCGCTTTTCTCGTTTCTGCTACTTCTCATTGTTTACTTCTTTTTTCGGTTTGCTATCAGTCCATACTCTGTACTCATTAGTCTGTTCATTCCATTCACCAGATCATATAATTGTTCTTCTTCGATTCAATCTCAATCCATATCCTATACTCATTAGACTCATCATTCCATTCACTAGATTGTGCAATTCTTCTCCGCTTTCAGTAAGGATAGCAAAGTCACGAGTGAATCTTATCATCGATGTCTTCGTGCTCTGAATTTTAATTCCACTCTTGAACCTTGCTTCCATTTCCGACAATGCTTTTCGATGTATATATTGTATAGTAGGGGCAAAGGCTACATCCCTGTCTTACACCTTTTTTATTCCGTATATTTCGATCTTGCTCTTCTACTTTTATTGCAACTTTTTGGTTCTTGTTCAGACTTTGTACTACTCGGCTTTCTCTATGTCTTATCCCTATTTTTCTTAGAATTTCGAAGATCTTAACCCATTAAACGTTGTCAAATCGCTTTTTACACATCGAAAAACCTTATGAACGTGTCTTGGTTTTTCTTCAGGCTTGCTTCCATTGTCAACCTTATCCTAAGAGCCGCCTCTCTAGTACCTTCACCTTTCTCAGAGCAAACTGATCGTTATATATCAAATCATCAATTTTCTATTCCATTCTTCTGTTTATTATTTTCGTCAGCAACTTGGATGCATGAGTTGTTAAGCTGATTATGCGATAATTTTCTAACATGGTGGCTCTTGCAGTCTTCGGAATTTTGTGCATGATGTTTTCCCTAAAGTCTGATGGTATAAAAAAAAAATACAAGCTTATCGAGTATGGGAGCAGGTTTGCAAATGGATTCAACACTTCCTTGGAAATAGAACTCAACATGCCGCTCCTAAGGGAACAAAATTGACATATGTAAAGGTAATTTCCAGAGTATCCAGAGCAGTGTGATAAACCGTTATGTTTTTCAATATATATAAATGATCTAGAAGACAGCGTCGGACGCTCCATACCGACCTTAAGTGGAATGGCCACATAAAATAGATAATGGGAAAAGCAGATGCCAGATTCAAATTCATAGGAAATGTAACTCATCCACGAAGGAGGTGGCTCATAAGACTCTTATTCGCCCGATTCTTGAGTATTCTTCATCTATCTGGGATCCCTACCAGAGAGGACTGGTAGAAGGGATAGAGAAGATCCAACGAAGACAGGCGTGTTCCCGTTGTGCATCACGGAGAGATTCCCTATTGAAATTTCGCGAGAGCACTGTCTGGGAAGAGTACGACGACATATTAATTCCCCCCAAATACGTCTCGCATAATGAACACGAGGGGAAAATTCGAGAAGTTGAGCCAATACAGAGGCTTACCGACAATCATTCTTCCCATGTGCTATTCACAAGAGGAACAGGGTTGGAGGGGTCAGTTAGTAGCATAAAATTACCCTCCGCCACACACCATTAGGTTGCATGCGGAGTAAGATTTAAATGTAGATGTATCGCAGTCTCATACATTCTACTCACCAACGTGAATAGTCGTTTTGTTGCCACTTCCCCAACGATTTTAGAAATTCCAATAGAATGTTATCTATCTTCACTGCCTTATCTGATCTTAACTCTACCAAGGCTCTTTCAAATTCTAATACTCGATCCTCTATCTCTTCCCTATCGACTCCTGTCTCTTCTTCTATCACGTCATCTGAAAAGTCCTCCATCTCACGGAGACCTTCAATACACTCTTTCGAGTTATCCATTCTGTCCTCTCCATTTAACGGAGGACTTACTATTCTACTCTTAATGCTACCGCCCATGCTTTTAACTTCGTCGAAGGTTGTTTTAACTTTTCCACGTGCTAAATCAGTTCTTCCGACAGTCATTTCTTTTTCGATTTCTTCACATTTGTCATGCAGCCATTTCGCCTTATATTTCCTCCACTTCCTATTTATTTGATTCCTAAGTGACTTCTATTTCTGCAATTCATAATTTCCCTGACCGTTTTTGCACTTCCTTCTTTCGTCCAACCCAAGCATTTCTTCTGTCACTCATGGTTTCTTCGCAATTACCTTCCTTGTACCTATGTTTTCTTTTCAACTTCTGTGACCGTAATTTTAAGATCTGTCCATTCCTCTTTAACTACATTGCCTAGTGAGCTATTAATTATTGCATTATCTAAAGCCTTAGAGAACTTCAAGCGTATTTCTTCTTTTGTTAGTACTTGTATTTTCGTATCCTATTTCTTTGCGCAATGATTCTTCCTGATTAGATTCTTCAACGTCATCCTACTCCTCATCACTGCAAAATTGTGGTCTGAATCTATACCCGATTCTGGGTATGCCTTACAATCCAGCCTCTGATTTCGGAATCCTTGCCTGACCATGATGTAATGTAACTGAAATCTTCCAATATCTACCGTTATTTCCCAAGTACAACTCCTCCTCTTGTGATTCTTGAACAGGGTATTCGGTATTACTAGCTGAAATTAATTACAGAACTCAATTAGTCTTTCTCCTCTATCATTCCTACTGCGAAGCGCATACTTATCCATAACTCTTTCTTCTACTCCTTCTCCTACAATCGTATTCCCATCCCCCATGACAATTAGATTTTCAACTCCCTTTACGTACTGATCTCATATACTTTCTCCATCTCTTCATCTTCGGCTTGCGACGTCGGCATGTATATCTGAACTATCGTTGCCCGTGTTGGTTTGCTATCGATTCTGATGAGAACACATCTATCACTGAACTGTTCACAGTAAATCACTGTCTGTCCCACCCTCCAATTCATAAAGAATACTACTCCTGTCACACTATTTTCTGCTGCTACTGATATTACTCTATACTCGTCTGACCAGATATCCTTGTCCTCTTTCCATTTTACCTCTCGGTCCCACACTGCTTTAGCATCTCCCTTATCAGATTTTCTAGCCTCTCTAACACGTTCAAACTTCTGACATTGCATACACCGACTCGTAGAACGTTGTCCTTTCGTTGGTTATACAATCTTCTTCTCGTGTTCACCTCCCCATTGGTAGTCCCCTCCCTGAGGTCCAAATGGGGGACTTGTCCAGAACGCCTTGCCAATGGAGAGATATTCTATGGACACACATTAAGCGTCTTTAATGTAGTGGTTTCCATTGCCTTTCTGCATCCTCATGTCATTGATCATTGTTGATTCTTTCGCCTTTTAGGGGCAGTTTCCCACCCTAAAGACAAGAGAGTGCCCTGAACCACTGTTCGCTCCCCCGCCCTCCTTGATAAGGTCGTCGGCAGAATGAGGTTGACTTCTTACGACGGTCATTGCCGGTAATTTTTATTCAGTATTTAAGCTGTAAAGGTTTTCTTTTCCAGGGCGTTTTGATTACCAGTCAAAGACGGTATCTTTTTTTCACCTTGGCTATCTACTTGGCTTACTAAGTTTAATCACCACATAACATGAATACGAAAATGAAATCTGTCCCTACTTGTTACCGCCACTTTTACCCTCCCATAAAAGAAATGTGTTATTCCTCTTGCCCCTAACTATTCATCACCGGCCGGCGTGGCCGAGCGGTTCTAGGCGCTTCAGTCTGGAACCGCGACCGCTACGGTCGCAGGTTCGAATCCTGCCTCGGGTATGGATGTGTGTGACGTCCTTAGGTTAGTTAGGCTTAAGTAGTTCTGAGTTCTAGGGGACTGATGGCCTAGTGCTCAGAGCCATTTGAACCCTAACTATTCACCAAAATTCCATTAAGACAAGAGGCTATAATCTTTTATTGATTTATTTTATTAGATGATTATAGTTAGTAAATGTGTACGAATGAAAATCCTGTAACACAGAATGTTACAAAAATGTTAGGCAAAGGATAAACAAAAATGAAAATTGTAGGCTGCTTGTGCAACTTCAGCTAAAAGAATCTTTCTTATAGAAATGGTGCAGTTGAATGTTTCTTGTTCACTACTATCATCTTTTTCTGTCTCCAATAATGCCGCGTAAATCATCTACAATAGGCTCGTTCTGAGTTGCTAACGCCTCAATGAATGCAGCTCTCCACGAGTCAGCCAGTCTCTCTTGTTCCTCAATGCTCAGAATTCAGGATTTTCTGTCTTCAATGATGCTGAGCCTGACACTCCCCAACTATTTGGAGGAATAACGGACACACTGCGTAAATAAATTGCGAACAGCGTACGGTGCCTCCGTGTAGTTCGAAGGCGTTGTGAGAATTTTACAGGTACCAGTTAAGTAAAACTATTTTGGCGATCAAGACGACTGTATTACCATTTAGTACCAATATAGGTGGAAAGAATACACTGAAAGCCTCTATGAGGGGGAAGATTTATTTGTCTGATGTCATAGAAGAAGAAGCAGGAGTCGGTTTAGGGATCCAGTATCAGAATCAGAATTTAAAAGAGCTTTGGAGGACTTCAAATAACACAGAAGGGATGGATAACATCCCATCAGAATTTCTAAAATCATGGGGGGAAATGGCAACAAAGCGACTATTTACGTTGGTATGACCGGGAGGCACCATTCGTGAAGTTCGGCCACCGTACTGCAAGTCCTCTTTAGCTGACGCCACATCGGCGACTTGCGAGTCAGTGCGGACGAAAATGATTATGAAAGACACACAGCCCCCTGCCGAGAATCGAAGCCGGGCCCCCTGCGTGGTAGGCCGTGACGCTACCGCTACGCTACGGAGGCGGACATTCGCGTTGGTATGCAGAATGTGTGAGTCTGGCGACACGCCATCTGACTTTCGGCAAAGCATCATCCACACATTTTCGAAGACCACAAGAGATGACAAGTGCGAGAATTATCGCACAATCAGCTTAACAGCTCATGCATCCAAGTTGCTTACAAGAATAATATACCGAAGAATGGAAAAGACAACTGAGGATGCGCTATACGAAGAAATTTTGGAAATTTGTGGTAAGGTCTTATGGGGCCCAACTACTGAGGTCATCGGTCCCTAGGCTTACACACTACTTAATCTTACTTAAACTAACTTACGCTAAGGAAAACACACACACACCCATACCCGACGGAGGGAGCCGCCCGGACCGTGACAAGACGCCTCAGACCACGCGGCAAAATTTACAACAGTTAAGAGGGAATAATAATAGTGGACGACCAATAACGAAGTTTTCGTATTAAAAAGGGTGTAAGACAAGGATGTAGCATTTCGCCCCTACTCTTCAGTCCATATATCGAGGAAGCAATGATGGAAATAAAAGAAAGGTTCAGGAGTGGAATTAAAATTCAAGGAGAAAGGATATCAATGATACTATTCGCTGATGACATTGCTATTCTGAGTCAAAGTGAAGAAGGATTAAATGATCTGCTGAACGGAATGAACAGTCTAATGAGTACACAGTATGGTTTGAGAACCGAGCGAGGTGGCGCAGTGGTTAGACACTGGACTCGCATTCGGGAGGACGACGGTTCAATCCCGCGTCCGGCCATCCAGATCTAGGTTTTCCGTGATTTCCCTAAATCGCTCTAGGCAAATGCCGGGATGGTTCCTTTCAAAGGGCACGGCCGACTTCCTTCCCCGTCCTTACCTAATCCGATGAGACCGATGACCTCGCTGTCTGGTCTCCTTCCCCCAAAAACCAACCAACCAAGCAGTATGGTTTGAGAGTAAATCGGAGGAAGACGAAGGTAATGAGATTTAGTAGAAATGAGAACAGCGAGAAACTTAACATCAGGAATGATGGTCATGAAGTAGATGATGTTAAGGAGTTCTGCTACCTAGGCAGTAAAATAACCAATGACGCACGGTGCAAGGTGGACATCAGAAGCAGACTAGCACTGGCAAAAAGGGCATTCCTGATATCTGGCCAAGAGAGGTCTACCAATATATATTCCTTCAAATATCGGCTTTAAATTGTGGAAGAAATTTCTGAGAATGTACGTCTGGAGTACAGCATTGTATGGTAGTGAAACATGGACTGTGGGAAACCGGAACAGAAGAGGATCTAAGCATTTGAGATGTGGTGCTACAGACGAATTTTGAAAATTAGATGGACTGATAAGGTAAGGAATGAGGAGGTTGTGAAAACACTGATAAGGAGAAGGGATAGGATGATAGGACACCTGTTAAGACATGAGGGTATGACTTCCATGGTACTAGAGGGAGCTGTAGAGCGCAAAAACTTTAGAGGAAGACAGAGAATGGAATACACCCTTCAAATAACTGAGGACATAGGTTGGAAGTGTTACTGTGAGACGAAGAGGTTGGCACAGGAGGGGAATTTGTGGCGGGCCGCTTCAAACCAGTCAGAAGACAGATGGGGGAAAAAAAAGAAAAACAGTATGGACGCACTATCCCAGAGGTTTTTTTTTAATGTAAAGTGGTAGATTAGCGTGGAGAGGTGAATCAAACCAGTCTTCGATCTAAAGATTGCAGCAATAGAAGTCACTGGCACGTGTAACACCGAAAATGCAAGATGCGTGGCACCTGCTATCGATGTATAATTTTTTTTAATTATATGCAAATATTTGCAATTTAAATGCTTTCTTTTAATAAGAAAAGGCATTGCTTTACTGGATGTGCACATTTAGGAAGAGGTCTGTTGACGTTTCATTGAATTTATCTGTGTTTTACTGTGAAACTTATAAGCTCTGGGAAAAAGCCAAAGGAATTGTTTTTCGCATCGACTAGAAATGATAATAGCAGTGCTTGTGCCTTGTAAAATCTTTGGATAGGGGGTTGTTACGCAGAGCGCGCGGAGAAAGCGAGATACGGGTTCCAGCGCTTGTAGTGTGCGGAAGTGTGGTGTTAACGCTCTGGCAGTAGAGTGTACCATTTCGGCGGCATCATGTACGTGCGCCGGTCAGATGACTAGTAGCAGGAGGAAGGACAGTGGATGGCGGATGAGGCTGTATTAATTACGATTGCCCGCTCCTGTAATTAGCAGTGGCCCCACAAGATGCTACCGTCTTCAACAACAGCAGCAGTTCCAGTAACACAGATTCGTCGTCGGCTCCGAGTTCCGTCGCACGCACAGCACTGCAGTAAGACTGTTCATTGGTAGAAAGCATTAACGGCTAACCCAGCAGCACAACTGAATGTGATTTGGTTAATGAACTTTATTTAAATAATGATCAGTTAAATTCAGGGCGATTGTGTCCTCATTGCTCCCAGACATTGTTACCAAGCAGGGTCCTTGTTCCCTTTTTTCCTTACATGCTAACCGAAGTTTGAGAATCTATCACTGGAAAAAATCCAAATCTAAAGAAAATGCACAAGTTAAGAGCGTGGAAGTTTTATTTATTTGGAGCACGTGGCTGTTTGGTTTGGTATGTATTCTAGTATTTAATTCTGTTCAAGTCAGTAAAAAAGGCTCAGTTGCTCAGACAATAATATGAAATCCAATTTGAAAATTAAGTAACTGCAAAGTAAAAAGTGCTTGCCTTTCTCTAAATTTCTTTGATGACGTTATGTTGAGGTCTCTGAAAGTCATTGTTCACGTAACGAAGTTCAATACTAGCATACAGTTTAAGTGCATATTTTCAAAACAATACTCGATTGCCTTTTTCAAAATTTAATGACAAACTTAACGTAAAAGTGACTTCTCAGTTTTATTTACCATTACATACTCACTTAAAATTAGTGTCAAAAAACGTGACAACCTTCAGTTGCCACGTCAGTGTTTAATAATAAATGTTTTTCTTTCCCATCCTCTTGAACAGGATTTTGGATGTAAATCGCCCTAGTGGGCTGGCGACTGTAATTATTTCCTTTTCGTTGATTGGTGTAACTTTTTGATTCATGATCGGTGATACCCCTTTTCTGTCCAGTATTTTCGTGAGCGAATTCACGAAATAACTTTCATTTTTCCAAATTGTAGCCCTGTTCAGCTTAATTATTTTTTTTTATTTTTGGTAGACTTTTCTATCAGAAAGATCGGTTGTACACTTTCCACCTACTTATCGGTATTACTTTTTCGGGAAAGGTAGCTTTATCCAGTTAAAAAAATTCCATTAGGTATACACGCGATCCACAGTCATATTTTATATCGCAAGCAGGATAGGCCGATTAGTAAGGGGGAGGTTACACACGATACAAGTTAATGATGTGTAGAAATAGATTTATATGTTTTTAACTCAATTTGCATTTCAGTATGGCGTTATGTTGACTATAAAATGTTAACAATAATCGTAAATATATAATACTTACGAATCCAGGAGTTTAAAGTTCCAAACTAAACATTACTCAAGAAAACAGAAAGAGTAGCCGGAAAAGGACTTTTAGAGTTCCTTCAAATCTGCCTTGCTATTTGTCAAGCGTTTAATATTGGGTCAGTTATCAAATATTTTTAAGTATCATTATTCTGCCCTTTCTTATTTACATTCAGTTTTAATTAAAGCAATTTTTAGGGTTCCGTATCTCAACTGGTAAAAACGGAACCCTTGTAAGATCACTTTGTTGTCTGTTAAAAACCCTTTTTCTTAGGAATGGGTGGACGTCTCAACGTCTGCAGTCCCTTACTGATGTGAAAAATTAAAGGTCATTTATGTCACATATTTTGATACTGGCAAATTCAGTTATCAAAACCTGTCGGGTACTTCCTGTTAAAGTAAAATCATGAAATTGGGCGAGGAGCAAGGATTTACAGACAAGTAAAAAATTACCAAAACATTGTTAATTTGTAATTAATTCGCACGAAAAAAATATTTTTTTTGTCATTTGTTACCCTACTTCAAATTCTATATTAAAACTGTGGGAAACGCTTGGAATCTCTGAGACCGAAATCTTGTTAGTATCAAAGTCGGTAACAGGCAAAAATCCTTGAGATTCTCAATTCCCGAAATGGATGAATTACTATTTAAGTTTGTAGAGTACCCTCAATGAGCGAGTCCTATTCCTATCTGGCCAAGCTTTTCATCTAGTATTGTAATTATGCATATAATTATTCATTATGAACTCTCACAGCATATTTACAACAAGTAAGGGAAACATCCTAACACAGTTAGCGAATTTCTTCTCTTTAATGTTTTATGAGAAAGCTGTTCACCCATTGTCATACTGCAATAGACTCATCAAGTTGTTAGGCATTTTAACCGTTCTTTCATAATACGTACACACTGTCTAGCCTTACACAAAGTTCACCAGCCACTGTGTACCATCGACGGTGACTGATGGTCATTTCAAATCCAGTCACAGTTCTTCTGAATATTCTTCCAGCTGAATTATATACTATTTCGCGAAACTGAACAGTTGTAGAAATACTATCCTAAGCTTACTAATTTGTAACGATTATTTATAAATGTACCACATTGCCTATGGTACCAAACTAGGTTGTCTTACAAAAAACGACTTTTCATGGCGGCATTTTTAATGTCATTCACATACTTTCACCACCTTTATAAGTAAAGCGGTCATCGATCCAAAGATTGTTTCGAATACCACAGTGCTTTACTAGGTGTGGTCCTGTTGGAGACACTGTTTTGAGTAGCCCCACCGCAGGACAAACAGCAAGTCGAAAATTTGTCTCCTATTTTGTCAGCATAGCTGAAACTTGTTACCCCAGAAAGTGAAACCTATCTAGACTCGTTCTTTAGGGTTCATGGAATTTTTCGTATTGAGAGACCTCATGAGAAACCGCAGCCGAACTGTGGTATTTATAGTATTGTACCGGTGTACTTGGTGATTCCTTTCCGTTTTCATTTTTTTTTTTTTCCTGGAGAGCCCTCACACATTCCCCACACAATTTCGATCTTTTCCCGCACCATTTCCCTACTTTCGAAGCCCTGAAGAACAACATTCATGACCGTCGATTTGCTTCGGACGAATAGGTGTATGCCTGGGTACAATCATCGTTCCATAGGCAACCGCAAAAATTTCCATTAAGGCATTGAGCGCCTTGTCTGACAGAGGGATACATATATTATTAATTATGGTCATTACTTTTGAAACGATAAACAGTTCACTTACTTTTTTCCCATATGTTTCATTTTCATTTGAATGCTCCTTATACATTTAATTCGGCCAGATCAAAGCACATGAAGGAATCTCGAACAATGAAACAGTGGGAAGCTTGCCAGCTGAGGCTACTACCTCCGGAAGACCATTCAGCATTAGTTGCAGATATCTTTCAGTGCATAAAGACCTGGTAGCAAAAATGGGAGACTTCTGATAAATGCAAAAGCCAGTCTTACAACCCAGTAGAAACAAATTTTTCATTATGGTAAATACATAGCAATTTAGCAGCAAGATTACTTCCCAAGACATCATTCATATTACATTTAACTGTAGAAGCCCCCCACAACATTAGCACAGCTTGAGTTTAACTGAAACTTCCATCTGGGACTGCGGTGAGTAGATATAGGGAAGATAGTAAACGTTTTCTTCTCAAATGCAGTATTAGAGAGGTATGGAAGACTAGCAAAAAAACTTTAAAAAAGATGGAAACACCTTATTTTCTCAATATTCAGTATATTCTGGCATCCAACATTTAAAACATATACACTTACGATATATTCAATCGCGGCTTAAAAATCTGAGCTCAGAATTTACATAATTAAACAATTTTTTTTAAATTTCATTCAGTGTGTAACACACTTACATCTTCTATCGGTTGCCGTGACACTTAGTTTATTTGCTCGTGGATACTTCTCCGTGAACTGCAGTGGTAGGTTATTAACTAGCGGAGTTACTACACACAGCGTTCAAGAGGACACCGAGTGCCGAAAAGCACCTGACTGAAATAACTTAGCCAATGTATAATAGACCTCACTTACAAACGATGCGTCCAACAAAATAAGAGGAAAAATGGAAGAAAATAAAAAAAATAATAATTAGCAAAATAACGTCCTCACTGAACTGATACCTTTTTCAGGAAATATTTCTTAATTAATTTCCTACGTCTCCAAGTTATACAGGGTGTTACAAAAAGGTACGGACAAACTTTCAGGAAACATTCCTCACACACAAATAAAGAAAAGATGTTATGTGGACATGTGTCCGGAAACGCTTAATTTCCATGTTAGAGCTCATTTTAGTTTCGTCAGTATGTACTGTACTTCCTCGATTCACCGCCATGATTTCATACGGGGTACTCTATCTGTGCTGCTAGAACATGTGCCTTTACAAGTACGACACAACATGTGGTTCATGCGCGATGGAGCTCCTGCACATTTCAGTTGAAGTGTTCGTACGCTTCTCAACAACAGATTCGGTGACCGATGGATTGGTAGAGGCGGACCAATTCCAGGGCCTCCACGCTCTCCTGACCTCAACCCTCTTGACTTTCATTTATGGGGGCATTTGAAAGCTCTTGTCTACGCAACCCTGGTGCCAAATGTAGAGACTCTTCGTGGTCGTATTGTGGACGGCTGTGATACAATACGCCATTCTCGAGGGCTGCATCAGCGCATCGGGGATTCCATGCGACGGAGGGTGGATGCATGTATCCTAGCTAACGGAGGACATTTTGAGCATTTCCTGTAACAAAGTGTTTGAAGTCACGCTGGTACGTTCTGTTGCTGTGTGTTTCCATTGCATGATTAATGTGATTTGAAGAGAAGTAATAAAATGAGCTCTAACATGGAGCCGGCTGGAGTGGCCGTGCGGTTCTAGGCGCTACAGTCTGGAGCCGAACAACCGCTACGGTCGCAGGTTCGAATCCTGCCTCGGGCATGGATGTGTGTGATGTCCTTAGGTTAGTTAGGTTTAATTAATTCTAAGTTCTAGGCGACTGATGACCTCAGAAGTTAAGTCGCATAGTGCTCAGAGCCATTTGAACCATTTGAAACTAACATGGAAAGTAAGCGTTTGTGGACAGATGTCCACATAACATATTTTCTTTCTTTGTGTTAGGAATGTTTCCTGAAAGTTTGGCCGTACCTTTTTGTAACACCCTGTATAACTTTACAACGACTTTTCCCACTAACATTGAATTGGTCGACAGATTACCTCACAATACAGAAAATAACCTGACTTTTCTCAAACGATGGTATTTACAGAACTGCTTGTTTCCAATATTCTCTTCAACATTTAGGCAAAACTCGTCGGAATTTTTATGTCCGATTTAAAGAACAAATAAATAGCTTTCCGATTCAATACATTTGATAGAGCAACATTAGCTGCATTTCAGCACACTTTAGTGACATAGGACATGAGCTGGAAAGCACTAAAGGATATCCTAAAAACAATTCATGAATTACAGGAAGGCCATAAGATGAACCTGTATGAAGAGCTCGAGAATTTCGGACTCAACAAGGAGACAGGACAACAAATATTAAATGATAAAACCGAACCCAACTCAGTGACTTTCCTTAAGAATTGTTCAAATACTTTGATGTGATAGCCGTAAAGTGTGAACAATATTTATATGACTCATCTCTATTTCTAATTTCCACGAAATAATGCATGTAAATAGATGAAGTATACGAAACAATAATACAAAGTTTCTAAAGTAAGCAGATGCAAATTAACCATTTTCAGCAATTCTGCATTTTTTAAATTGAAATAATTAATTTCACATTACTGTATTATTCCACGTAACTAAGAACTCATAAAATTAATATATTTCTGTGCCGTATGACCAGACTCTTCCTGAAACCTGACTTCTTTGAACTACTGGACGTGTAAAAATTACGAGTATGACACTGAAAAATGCATGGTGAAATGTGAATTGCAGGAGGCAGTGAATATATTCGTCCAGACATCAGTAATTACAGCCTCCACATATGTCTATAAGCTCATACAAATTCTTTCAGTGTCGTAAACAACACTGACATGTGTCCGCCAGTGTAAGATGACAGATAAACACCCTGCCGCATCGCTCTCTGCCAAACAGTTGACGCAAGCTTGCGTCACAAATTCAACAATTTATAACTACCCTAACCACATGAAGAGGATACCTGACAGTCGAATAGTGTAATTGCCAAAATAAATAAATAAATGTAAGTGACGCCGTGTACCAGTAACTCTTAGAAATTCTCGCGCTGCAACACGAACGTCAGCCTACGCACTCTAACGCGGTGTATGTAAGGGAGCTCAACCGGCAATAGTTTCTGTTGTCTAATATCCTAAAAATGAAGCGAAGCTGTTACCTGTTCTCCTAACTGAATGATGACTATTTAAATTAGAAATTATATTTATTGGTGAGTATACTTCTAAAACAACAAAATAATGGAGTTTCATACTCGCATTACATTTGCCTGGAAATATAAGAGAGTAAGAGAGTAATGAGATTAGTGAAGCCGAAGGAAAGCACATGGAGTCCCGCACCGTAAAAAATCACACACATAAGGTTTATACCAAGCATATTATGTTCTTCCAGTACGTATGCACTGGAAACGCGGGCAATTAAGAGAAGGGAAGTGAGCAGAATACAGCCTTTCGAGACGAAGTTTCAGACAGGCAGGATAGGATGAATCGATTGGATAGAGCAAGAAATGAAACGATGAAAGAAATAATGAAAGAGTAGCTCATCGTAGACAAGACGAGATTTAATTTGGCCATGTAACAAGAATGGAAGTTGCCAATATACCAAGACAAGCTCATGAAATGATAACTGTTAAGAGACGTAGAGAAAGATGAAGAGACAGCTACGTGGTTGGAGTGAAGGAATGTGTGAGGAAAAGCGGAAAACACTGGGACAGAGTGGAAAGGCATACGTGATGAGAGCACAGGAAAAGATAGAGAGGGCTATGCTCCAAGCATACCCAGCGAGCTATTGGAACCTGAACAAGATGATAATAATGATTTATATATTTTATGCGCAATTGACGCTATACTAACGTACACAATACGGTTTTCTTAAGTACTTGCAGTCTCATTATCTTTTATGACTGGTGCAAACTTAACTTTTATCTTACGTCTCACAGTGTGAGTACTGTTACATTGCGTAATAGTGCGCGTACAGTGCGTAGTGTTGTGTGTGCAGTGACTGAGAGTGAGAAACGAAGGGACAGCGCTAGCCTTTTGCGTTGTTAAGCACCTGATTTGCAAAACAGCATTCCACCCTATGGATGAGGTGAATGAGGTGGTTTTTATTGGTTTGGGGGACGTTCAGTCTTCATCCGGGCGACCTAATTTGCGTCTACCGTTCTTTTCCTAAATTCTTCAGGCAAAAGCCAGGATAGTTCATTCTTAAAGGCCACAGTCGACTATCTATTCCATCCTTTCTTTTTAGTATTTATTGGCCTCCATTTGTACCCACACAGCCAGTCCTAACATACAAAGTCTTAGGAAGTGTTTTTTTTTAAAGAAAATAGCTTCAGTTACATGATAAATAATACAAAGAAACAGACAGACACTTATGAACCAAAACATTGTGACCACCACCCATCGCGACGTTGCATGCCGCCTGGTGGCGTTGTAGGCACTTGACGCGGTACCAGAAGTACGTAACCGGAGCAGACGTGGTCGGGGAAACACCCTAGCAACGATATGGGCTGCAAATGGGGAAATCCATTCAGATAAGTGACTTTGACAAAGGGCAAATTTTTATTGCGCAAAGCCTGTTAACGAGTATCTCGAAAATGATGAAGCTGGTCGAATGTACACATGCTACTGTCGTGAGGATCTAGGGAAAGAGGTAGTGAAACGACCACTTGGCGCTAAATGGTTGTACGTCCACGACTGTTCACAGAACTGGCGGTTCGAAGGCTTGTCTGCTATGTAAAGTAGGCATCTCTACCCAAAGAGCACAGTTTTGGAACACGCACAAGTCCTTTAGTGCCCACCGTTCATCATACATTGTTGAATATGGTGGTCTGCAACACGTGTTCATGTGTTGACTCAATGGTATCGTCCATTAAGATCGCAGTAGACACGGGACCATCGAAATTCGAGCAATGCAGACATGTTGGCTCTTCGAGTGAATCACATTTTTTCTGCACTAGGCCGCTGGCCGCCTCCACAAACGCCGTCATCGCGGTGAACGGCGGTTCGCAACGTGCAGCGCACTGCGGACCCAGGTTGGTGGCAGCACTGTTATGCTGTGGGAGACATTCTACTGCACTTGCCTGGGACCTGTGGCAGTAATCCAAGACACGCTGACAGCTGTGAACCGCCTGCATCCGTTCGTGCTTAATGTCTTCCCTGACGGCGATGTCGTCTTTCAGAATAGCTGTCCGTGGCTCGGAGCCAGAAACGTGCTACAGTGGTTTGAGAAGCATTTTAGTGGTCTCAGGTTGATGCGTCGGCGACCAAATTCGCGTGATGTAAATCCTATGGAACCCATCTGGGTCGCTATCGGGCGCCATTACCTCGTACGCAAATCAGAGGACCGTTATTTACTCGAATTACATGACCAGTCGTAGACATCTAATGCCACAAATCTACAGAAACCTACCAAAAAACTTCAGGATTCCTGATACTTAGAGTCAGTGATGTTTTTTGTTCCAAAGATGGAGAAGCAAGCTGTTAAGCTGTGGTCATAATGTTTTGGCTGATCAGTGTGTAACGTCTTAGAATAAGACTGAAATAAATGCACAGACCTTTTAGGTATGCAGTCAGATTTCAAACAGTATGAAAGACCACCTTTACATAGGCTCATTCACACACGCCCTCTCTCTCTCTCTCCCTCTATCACACACACACACACCCACACACACATACACACACACATACACACACAGAGACGCCGGCCGGATTGGCCGAGGGGTTCTAGGCGCTACAGTCTGGAACCGCGCGACCGCTACGGTCGCAGGTTCGATTCCTGCCTCGGGTATGGATGCGTGTGATGTCCTTGAGTCAACACATGAACACGTGTTGCAGAGCACCATATTCAACAATGTATGATGAACGGTGGGCACTAAAAGACTTGTGTCTGTTCCAAAACTGCGCTCTTTGGGTAGAGATGCCTACTTTACATAGCAGACAAGCCTTCGAACCACCAGTTCTGTGAACAGTCGTGGACGTACAACCATTTAGCGCCAAGTGCTCGTTTCACTACCTCTTTCCCTAGATCCTCACGACAGTAGCACGTGTACATTCGACCAGCTTCGTCATTTTCGAGATACTCGTTCACAGGCTCTGCCTAATAAAAATTTGCCCTTTGTCAAAGTCACTTATCTGAATGGATTTCCCCATTTGCAGCCCATATCTTCGCTAGGTGTTTCCCCGACCACGTCTGCTCCGGTTACGTATTTTTGGTAGCGCGTCAAGTGCCTACAACGCCACCAGGCGGCATGCAACGTCGCGATGGGTAATGGTCACAATGTTTTGGTTCATAAGTGTCTGTCTGTTTCTTTGGATTATTTATCATGTAACTGAAGCTGTTAGGTTTAAGTAGTTCTAAGTTCTAGGGGACTGATGACCATAACAGTTAATCCCATAGTGCTCAGAGCCATTTGAACCATTTGAACATACATAGACACAGACACACACACGCACACACACACACACACACACACACACACACAGAGAGAGAGAGAGAGAGAGAGAGAGAGAGAGAGAGAGAGAGAGAGAGAGAGAGAATAGAAACCCAAACTTGGTAATCAGCCAGTCGGATTCCTTCTGTATCGAGGGCAGACGAAGAAGATGTGACTAACGTCTTGGAGCTCCCCACAGTTGCGGTATGGCGAGGTGGATGTTGCCGGTGGCGGCTGTGGTTGAATTTCACCCAGGCAATGATCCTTACGAACTGTCTCGCGCTACCTGTGCCAGGTACGTTGCAGTGCACAGCCCTCTTTGGCTCATACTATTGAGCCTTCGGTAAATAAGTATGGATTCGCTAGTACCCGGTGGTTTTATATAGGTATTTTGGCTACCATGCTTCACTCCAATCATTTCTGGTCCAACCTCAAACCACAGAAAAGGAATTTCACCGAGAATGCATCGCTCCTGTGTGCCAGTCGCCACAGAATCCTTAGGTATTAGCCAGAATGGTCCCTGATCCACACAAATGAGACTCCTTTACGGGTTTCGTACAACTCCGATACAGCAGCAACTGTTCGGTGTGTAAGATAAAACCTCTTTTTGTCCTTACCAACTGAATTAAGTGCTTTCACCGTGGAGAGCGAGTAAGTGAGTAAGAGAAGGTGGTCAGCCGATGTGGTCATACCGCAACTTATTGCTCTGTCCATGGTTATGAACTCAGCTGCGTAAATTGACTTCTCTTTCGGTAGACGAAATAAAGTTGTCATTTTTAATATCAGTAAAAACGCAACTGACGGAGTCCTTGCGTTTAGATTCGTTGGTGACACCTGGCTATGGTTCGAGAAGGCTTTCCCGATTGCTGTTACTGAATACTGGGTTCTAAGAGTAATCTGAATTACTGTGTATATCAAGAACCTTCTTGATAAGTCCGAAGTAGAGCAGTAGTCAAACTGGATTTGAAAAGTATGTAACTACCTGTTGTTTCTGTTGTTAAATTGTAATACAACAAGACGTCCAGTTTCCTCATCAAAGAATTACGAATGAATAAATCTACTACTACTAATACTATGGTGGGAAGGCTATTAGACAGCGCCTACGGCCAAATAAATAAGAGACTTGTATCGCTAGAGAAAGAAATACGGTATCAATTGTACCGGTCGTATTTTTGGTCGACGAATACGTACATGTTTCGTGTACTGATAAAAAATGCGAACGGCTGCTGCTTTGCTTCGCAGATCGTCCGTAAGAAGTTGATAGACGCTCTTTTTAAAGAAGCAAGGAATTTTCATTGGTGATATTCACGGGCTGTGTCAGAGAACGAGTTTCAAAGTTGGAAATCTCTTATATATCTATGAAGCTGGGGATGTCTCACATATCTGTCAAGCTGCACCTGGTTCTGCGGGTTTATTGTCTCGCTCTGTGATTTTTACGGATAAACAAACATTCTTTGTCGGGTATTAAATATCGATTTGCTCCTTCTTCCTTAGGGCGTGTTCCTAAAAACTGTTCTTTGCGTACTTCGTATGTTCTGTTTGTAAAATACACCACTCATCTATTATTACTCCTTTTTCCTTCATGAACGTTGTTGGGTCTAATGAATTTTTCTGCGCGCCCATCCTCCGCGGTTTTTATTTGCAAAACAAATACTGTTAGGTCTTCCAATCAACATTATACGTAACAGCACTTCTAGGTGAAGAGAACAGAACATCGAATAGTGTTACCACCAGCACTTTGAGAAACGCTGTATGCCCGGAAGTAAACCGCAAAACCAGATTTCATTCTCGCCGTAATGACTAGCTGTGCTCGCCAAGCGCTCTTTTTCTAACCCTGCGGCAGTTCAGTGGAGACCCCCGTCTGCTTTTGCCTTTCATCTCTCCGTAAAGCGGTCAAACTTTGCTCACATATATTCACTACATCATTCGTGCTTATGGAATATGCATCCCAGGTGCATTAACTCACTACTGATGTACACAGAAGTGCAAAATTTACCTAGCTAGTGCGCACGTGCAGAAACGAAATTATATTTCGCCCGCACTGTTTCATTTTATACGTGGTGACTGTGTTTGACGAAACTGTTGCTAATGCACACGTGTCGTAAGTTCATCTTGCCTCACAGCATGCGATCAACAAATAAGAGCTCAACAGAGGCTTCCACTGAGGAATTAACAGCGTCGTGAATAAGGGAATTCAAAAATTTATGTTGAGCTAGATACAGCTATGCGTATAACTGGATATGACGGCTTAATTCATAAAGTTTTTTATGTGTACACTTCCACGTGTGTTCCGTTTCTTGCCCGCAGAATACGTAAATAAAACTCATTTTATTTACATGTCTTTGCAAGCATCTATTCCGTCATCGCCTCTACAAGATCTCATATTCATGGCATGGGAATCTGAACATCAGGAACTTATGAACTGGGAACCTTATCCTTAACATAAACCTACAAAAAAGGTCAAGGGGAGTTTTGTCTAGCGAACCTTAGTCAGTTAGTTACGTATTCTATAGATCAAATTCAAGATAAACGTTATAATGTCGAATGTGTCGACATAGCACAGAACACTTACATACAGCTTTAAAAAATGAAAAGGTAGAACATAAGATTTAATAGCTACATGTTGATCATTTTTAGGTTTTTTAAATGACTAACTACAGAATATCTGTATGGTGAATTAGATTCACTGCAGGGTAATGCAGATTATCTTTCCGCCGGCCACGGTGGCCGAGCGGTTCTAGGCGCTTCAGTCCGGAACCGCGCGACTGCTACGGTCGCAGGTTCGAATCCTGCCCCGGGCATGGATGTGTGTGATGTCCTTAGGTTAGTTTGGTTTACGTAGTTCTAAGTTCTAGGGGACTGATGACCTCAGATGTTAAGTCCCATAGTGCTCAGAGCCATTTGAACCATTTGAGCCATTATCTTTCCTTCTAGTGTTGTACTTGTAAATATCTCTGTTACTCCCAAACTTCGATGCATACTTGATAACAAGTTTCTTAAGTGGATAAATGTACTCTGACGTTATCATTTATGTTTCTAACTATTTCAAGAGATGCCTGCAAGATGTGCCTGTGTGAACTCCACACAAGGTTCTAGTTACTTTCTTTCGTTCAACGAATAGCTTTTCCCTAAGTGTGATTTACCCTGTAATACTAACGCATAAGATATCAACGAATGGAAGTATGCAGGACGAAAATGATGATCATGATGTTCGACCGTCTCTACCGACACGTCTGTTCGGAAGGCTTTCATCCAAGAACTGGCGAACATACAATCCAAAGTGTGCCGGTACACTGAAGTATGCTAACTTCTCTGGAAACAGTACGTTTCGATTTCCCCGAACTGCATGGAACAGGTGTATATAGTGTCGTCACTCGCTTCAAGTCTACCACTCAAAGTGTCTTTAAATTTTCATACCGTACTTTCATGCTGTGCATATGTGGCGGATCTCGAGCATACACTCTTTCAAACTGTCACCGACTTTAATAAGCCATTGTGTTTCATGAAACGACAAATCACATTGCGATTGCTTCTACGCAGAAGCCAGTGTAACAGCAGCACCATTAAAATTACACTGATGAGCCAAAACCTTAGGATCACCTGCTTAATAGCTTATTTGTCCGTCTTCGTTTCGAAATACACTACCGATTCTGCGTATTAGGGATCCGGCAGTTTGTTGCTAGATTTCTGGAGGTACGTGGCATTAGATGTCTACGCGCAGGTCACGTATACTACTGGCCATTAAAATTCCTACACCAAGAAGAAATGCAGAGGATAAACGGGTATTCATTGGACAAATATATTATACTAGAACTGACATGTGATTACGTTTTCACGCAGTTTGGGTGCGTAGATACTGAGAAATCAGTACCCTGAACAACCACATCTGGCCATAATAACGGCCTTGATACGCCTGGCCATTGAGTCAAACAGAGCTTGGACGGCGTGTACAGGTATAGCTGCCCTTGCAGCTTCAACACGATACCACAGTTCATCAAGAGTAGTGACTGGCGTATTGTGACGAGACAGTTGCTCGGCCACCATTGACAAGACATTTTCAATTGGTGAGAGATCTGGAGAATGTGCTGGCCAGGGCAGCAGTCGAACATTTTCTGTGTCCAGAAAGGCCCGTACACGACCTGCAACATGCGGTCGTGCATTATCCTACTGAAATGTAGGATTTCGCAGGGATTGAATGAAGGGAAGAACCACGGGTTGTAACACATCTGAAATGTAACGTCCACTGTTCAAAGTGCCGTCAATGCGAACGAGAGGTGACCGAGACGTGTA
Source organism: Schistocerca piceifrons (assembly GCF_021461385.2). Classification (NCBI taxonomy): domain Eukaryota; kingdom Metazoa; phylum Arthropoda; class Insecta; order Orthoptera; family Acrididae; genus Schistocerca; species Schistocerca piceifrons. The sequence continues at coordinate 1,148,833,117 of NC_060138.1, forward strand.
ACCAATGGCACCCCATACTATCACGCCAGGTGATATGCCAGTATGGCGATGAGGAATACACGCTTCCAATGTGCGTTCACCGCGATGTCGCCAAACACGGATGCGACCATCACGATGCTGTACACAGAACCTGGATTCATCCGAAAAAATGACGTTTTCAAAAATGGTTCAAATGACTCTGAGCACTACGGGTCTTAACATCTGTGGTCATCAGTCCCCTAGAACTTAGAACTACTTAAACCTAACTAACCTAAGGACATCACACACATCCATGCCCGAGGCAGGATTCGAACCTGCGACAGTAGCGGTCACGCGGTTCCAGACTGAAGCGCCTAGAACCGCACAGCCACACCGGCCGGCTAATGATGTTTTGTCATTCCTGCACCCAGGTTCGTCGTTGAGGACAACATCGCAGGCGCTCCTGTCTGTGATGCAGCGTCAAGGGTAACCGCAGCCACGGTCTCCGAGTTGATAGTCCATGCTGCAGCAAACGTCGTCGAACGTTTCGTGCAGATGGTTGTTGCCTTGGAAACGTCCCCATCTGTTGACTCAGGGATCGAGACGTGGCTGCACGATCCATTATACCCATGTGTATAAGATGCCTGTCATCTCGACTGCTAGTGATACGAGGCCGATGGGATCCAGCACGGCGTTCCGTATTACCCTCTTGAACCCACCGATTCCATATTGTGCTAACAGTCATTGGATCTCGACCAACGCGAGCAGCAGTGTCGCGATACGATAAACCGCAATCGCGATAGGCTACGACCCGACCTTTATCAATGTCGGAAACGCGATGGTATGCATTTCTCCTCCTTACACGAGGCATCACAACAACGTTTCACCAGGCAACGCCGGTCAACTACTGTTTGTGTATGAGAAATCGGCTGGAAACTTTCCTCATGTCAGCACGTTGTAGGTGTCGCCACTGGCGCCAACCTTGTGTGAATGCTCTGAAAAGCTAATCATTTGCATATCACAGTATCTTCTTCCTGTCGGTTAAGTTTCGCGTCTGTAGAACGTCATCTTCATGGTGTAGCAATTTTTTTGCCAGTTATGTAATTTGCATGTATAACGGGACACTCCATGTAATCCAGACAGCTTCCCTAAGATTTACATCAGGCGAATTTGGTAGCTGAGACATCCACGTAAGTTCACTATAATGCTTCTCAGACCATTGTAGCATGCTCTGGCTCTGAGAGAAGGACACTTATACTGCTGAAACATGACATCTTCGTCGAGGAAAACGTTAAACATGAAGCGATCCAGGTGGTTCCAAGCTACCAGCGTGTCTTCAGTTCATACCATAGGGCCGATACAAATGCAAGAGAAGCATCTTACTACAGAGGCGCCGAGCGGATGACGCCTCTGCACGATGTCAGGAATCGTCTGGAAGCATTCGTGGCACTAAGAAAAGATGATTATTCAGTGCATCGTTTATTTTGACAACTTTTACAAGAGTGGTGCAATGTTGGCCGTAGCTGCGTGTTGTCCTGGTCACGGACAGACTCTCCGTGTGGGACGCTGCGCTAGTCCTTGCACCTGCGTCCTAGAGAGACGTCGTTCCCCTTGCGTCGATACGGATGCTTAGCCCATCCTGGTACGGCATGAATGGCTGCTACCGGCTGAGGGAGTGTACTGGATCTCACTCCGTGACTCTTCTTCCATGAACCACCCCATCTGCTGTGTAGTGTAGGCGGCAAGCGTTCAACCCAGTACTGCCGGCCTGGTAGGACCCGCACACGGGGGAGCTTAGGCATACCGGACGGTAGTTCGCCAGGATCCCTGGTCGTCGTCTTCTGTACCACACTCAGAGAGTACAGCACCTGGTACTGCACTGCTGCTGGTAGTTCATTAGCTCTCCCATCAGTAATGGTTGGTGTGACACAGCATGAAGTTCGTCTGTGTAGTTCAGCTCTGCAGGACTCCACGGCTGGCTGGTACTGTGCTGGTTGATCTGAGACAAAACTTCCTAAAACATGGTCGTGGAACGGAATGTCGTCGACACGGCCTCCGTCGTCCCCATTGACCTGAACAGTTCTCCTCTACTTGGAGCTGTGGCTCCGGTATTTAAAGAACTCTCCGTAGTTCTGTGAGGTGCTGTTTACTAGCGATAACCGCATGTGGCTTCGTTATTCTGTTACCCTTGCTTTAATTCTCTGCTGGCAGGTAGTTAAATTGATCTGTAAGTGTTTTCCCTAGCCGTGTCTATTGATTCTTGCGGCATCCCGCTGCGCGAAAAAGCGTGCGTGTTATTTTGCTTAGTCGCTGTCCATTGCTGTTTTCCATTGCGTGTGCTCTCTCTCACTCAGCTCCTGCAGAATTGCAGACTGTGCTGCCCATCTGTCTTACATCACCTTGCCTCCTGGTCCGCCGCTAATCGTGGTGTAACCAGCCTATCTTACGTCAAGGTGGTTCACCTCTGCTAAAAATTTTATAACTTGGAACCCGAATTACTCTGAGCCGTAACAATACTGCCCCCACCAGCCTGCGTCCATGGCGCGCTGCACTTTTCGAGCCGCTGTTCAGCACGATTACGGCGTTTGTGCAGACTGCCACCGACCTAGTACAGCATAAATGTGATTTACTGGAAAAGCTGTCGCGTTTCCATTGATCGGCGGTCGAATCGCGATGCCCCGTGCCCACTGCGATCGTAATTAATGATGTCGGTGGGTCAACCCGTGAAATCGTAGGAGTAGTCTGCTGCGGAGCTCCATGTTCAACAACGCACGTACAACGAACGGTGTGCTCCGAAACACTTGTGCGTGCGCCAGCATTGTGCTCTTTTGGTACGGATGCCACAGATCACTCTCTATTCTACTTTGCAGAGCAGACAAGCCCCCAGACCCCACGTTCTGTGAAGAGTGGTGGACTTACAGCCATTTCGTGCATAGTGGTAGTTTCACTGTCCTTCTACCCATTCAAGTAGATGCTCACGAGAGTAGCACGTGAACACTCGTCCAGCATCGCCGATTTCGAGTACTCGTTCGCAGGTTCTGCTTTATAATAATCTGCTCTCTGTCAAAGCCGCTTATCTCAACGTGTTTCTCCATTTAAAGCCAATATCTTCATTAGGGTGTGCTCCCGTCCGTGTCTGCTGTACTTACATACTTCTGATACCGCGTCACGCGTCAGGAGCCCGCATCGCCACCAAGCGGCAACCAACATCGCGATAGGCAGTTGTCACAATGTTCTGGTTTATCAGTGAAGAATATCTGTGACTAGAGAGAGAAAGAGAGAGAGGTTAAATCAGTTTCTGTCAAGGCACATACACTATGTGATCAAAAGTATCCACACACCTGGCTGAAAATGACTTACAATTTCTTGCCGCCTTCCATCGGTAATTCTGGAGTTCAGTATAGTGATGGCGTACGCTTAGCCTTGATGATAGCTTCCACTCTCGCAGCCATACGTTTCAGTCAAGTGCTGGAAGGTTTCTTGCGGAATGGCTGCCCATTCTTCACGGAGTGCTGCACCGAGGAGAGGTATCGGTGTCGGTCGGTGAGGCCTGGCACGAAGTCGGAGTTTCAAAACATCCCAAAGGTGTTCTATAGGATTCAGGTCAGGACTCTGTACAGGCCAGTCCATTACAAGGATGTTATTGTCGTGTGATCACTCCGCCACAGGCCGTGCATTAAGAACAGATGTTCGATCGTGTTGAAAGACGCAATCGCCATCGCCGAATTGCTCTTCAACAGTGGGAAGGAAGTAGGTGCTTAACACATCAATGTAGCGCCACGCAAAACAACAATGGGTGCAAGCCCCTTCCACGAAAAACACGACCACACCGTAGCACCACCGCCTCCGGCAGATGACGTTCACCGGGCATTCGCCATACTCCCCCCACCCCCCGCCCCCCCCCCCATCGGATCGCCACATTGTGTACTGTGATTCGTCACTCCGCAATGGTCCAATGTTCAATGGTCCAATGTTTACGGTCTTTACACCAAGCGAGGCATCACTTGACATTTACTGGCGTGATGTGTGGCTTATGAGCAGCCGCTTGACCATGAAATCTAAATTCTCTTACCTCCTGTCTAACTGTAATAGTACTTGCAATGAATCCTGATGCGGCCTGGAAGTCCTGTGTGATGGATAGATGTCTGCCTATTACACATTACGACCCTCTTCAACTCTCGGCCGTCTCTGTCAGTGAACAGACGAGGTTGGCCTGTACGCTTTTGTGCTTCACGTTTCCACTTCACTATCACATCGGAAACGATAAACCTAGGGGTGTTTAGGAGTGTGGAAATCTTGCTTACGGACGTATGACACAAGTGACACCCAATCACCTGACCATTTTTGAAGTACGTGAGTTCCGCGGAGTGCCCCATTCTGCTCTCTCACGACGTCTAACGACTACTGAGGTCGCTGATATGGAGTACCTTGCAGTAGGTGACAGCAAAATGCACCTAATATCAAAAACGTATGTTTTGGGGGGTGTCCTGGTACCTTTGATCACATAGTGTACAAAACTATATCAATAAGAGACTACATGAGTTAAACTAGCATGTGCAACAAATCGCTAGCTGTATCTGGCATAATTCCTTAGAAATAACTTCTTTGCAATCAGGGGAAGGCTTTAACGCTCACCCGAGATCATCTGAACGTTTCTGAGGCGGTAAACAGGGCACCAGGTTGGGGACAGTCTACGAGAGAAACCTGCGCTCTGAGTTCCGCATTAAAATATCAACCGAAATTTCGCTGTAAGCGACACGTGCTTATAGCCTGAATGACTGAAATGGATGCCTGGCGATGACAACAGCACTGAGCCGCTTTGAACTTCAGAGGAAACGAGAAGGAGTTATATTACTGATGTCAGAATTACGTGCACCTGCAGCCGAATGAATGTAATTTGTAGTCTGCCACAAGTGTTCCGTCACATTGGGTTGAGAGGCCCGTTCTTTGCCTTGAACCATAAGAACATTTAAAAGTGTACTCTCTAGTTATCATTCACGTACCAATAAACTAACATTTCAGTTACAAATAGCTCAGTAACTTCCTGCTTGTCGAATTCTTTATACTGTCTTTGATTTTCTGCTGATGCATCTGTGCTCCTTCAAGCACAGTAACAACTTTTCAGGAGGTCCAAGCAAGGCATATCCTGGAGAGCAGACATTCACCAAGTTAAACACCAAATCAGTAGTGCCATCACCCCACAAATATAGACAATGACATGAAAATCGTCAAAAAAATAATTACAGTAAATATTTCATCCCAATGCAAGGAAACTGTAGTTTCAAAAACGCCACAGCGAAGAGTAAGCAAGCGATAACAATTCAGCACTAAGGCTCTCGAAAAAACATAAAATAATAGTAAAAACACACAGAAACACAAATACATGGAGAGAGGAAGAATTCGCCATAAATAAAATAAAAATACAAATTCCTACACGGAGACGTATACAAATTAAGTCTGATTACCCTGACATTTTTCTTATTTAGCGTAGACACAAACATACAGCCACCATGTTCAAACACTGAATCGAAATTTTATTGTGAATGTGCACAGAATAATTAATAATCGCTGGTAATTTAACATCCTCACCTAAAAGATATAAAGGTAAACGTCTGAAAATTCGTGCCGTGGGATTTCACTCATTGCGGAGCGACATGGTTACGCAAGATTCACCCTGAAGACAAAGGTTTACAGGCAAATCTTTTTCGTTTAAAATGGGAAGCAGTTTCCAACGACGTAATTCCGGCTGGCTCCTGTGTGAGGGAAATTTAAATGGCAACTAATGGTTGATCTCTCAGAACCGCGCTTTAAACTGCTCTTTCGGCAGTCAATAGATAATAATCTCCACACCCCTGGCTCTATATCTCTCTCTCTCTCTCTCTCTCTCTCTCTCTCTCTCTATCTCTCTCTCTCCTTTTTTTTTAACTAAACTGTCTGGGGTGAGTCGAAAATAAGGCCTCCCCTTTCCTTTAATTAAGGCTGAAAGCTGCTTTGCTTCTGATGGCGGAATATGCTCAAAGCTTTAAAAACTGTTTTTAATTACAGATCTGCATCTATTAATTATTAAAATTGGTATTTCAGTATTTTACACTGGTTTACTGAGGAAACTGGCCATTACGGAAATATTTCACAGAGCGATATCACCGTGCGGCTATTACGAGAGAGGCTATATCACGATGTGAACAGAAGCAATTTGACATATATTTGAAAATTCGGCCTTCTGAATCCGCTATTTCATTTTTAAAGAAGACAAAAGATTTACGTATCGAACTTAAGAAAACTATTAGCAGTAAATACATGCGCATTCACATCGGAGGTTAACATTTTCAGATGTTGAAAGCAGGAGAACACGTAAGGTTGCAGTTATTTTAGATATCCACTATGTGCGATTAAGGATATTAATTTCTTACTAAGGTGAGTTATGCCCTTTCCCTTACTCTCCTTTGTCCTGATCAACGTGGACGAGATAGCACACTTTGTTGATTCACGGTTATGTAGACAACGGATTCATGGAACACCCTAGGATATCAGATGACTGCAGAAGTGAATGGCAAATATTTAACGCGTACATTTGTTACGTATATCCAAGTTGAACATGAGGCCCATGTGGTCACACCAAGGGTCAGAAACTGTCAAGAGAATTTACATGTAAAAAGGAAGCAATTCGAAACACTTGAATGCAAAAATACAGGGAGTCGACAAAAATATGGAAACACAGTGAGGAAGGCATGCTTGAACATAAATGCAGATGCTTCACAAGCCTGCAGGTTGCACTGTTGCAGTGCAGTGTCGTCAGTACTTTGCAAGTATCAGTCGCGATGAGAAATGCTTTCCATTTAATAAGTGCATTATACCGGAGCTCATCGCATAAAAACGCGGGTGTATTATTGGTGGTCGTAATGTGGGTGCTTCCGTGACGAAGGGAGTCAAAATATTTGTTGTTGCAGGAGGCGACATATCGAAGATTCATACAGCAAGCAGTGAAGGAGGGAAAACGTTATCCGTTAAGTCGCAACGAGGACGAAATTGTATGTTAACCGACGATCATTGAAGAGAATTATGACGAAAAGTAAGAGGACGACATGTGCAAAACTCACTTCGGGTGAATGTCGCACTCGAGTACCCTCTCAGCCAAAAAACACCACAAAAGGAGCTCCGGAAGAACGGAACTGTAGGGCGAGCTGGAATTTTAAAACCACTTATCAGTGATGCGAATGCCCATAACAGGAAAACGTGATGCCGAAGCCATAAGACATCGACTATGCAGTAATGGACGACAGTCAGTTGGTCGGATGAGTTATATTTCACGAAGTTTCCAAATCCTGGCCAAGTTTACGTCCCAAGAGTGAAACATGGAGGGGTTTCGGTTACGTTTTGGGCCCCGTGGTTCCTCTGCAAGGTCGCATTGTATTGTACGTTAACCGAGAGAAACGACGGAGAGGCTTCGCCCCCGCCGCAGCCGCAGTGGTCCACAACCCCACGACGACTACCGCAGTCCACTTCACCCCTCCGCCGCCCCACACCGAACCCAGGGTTATCGTGCAGTTTGGCCCCCGGTGGACCCCCCCCCCCCCCCTCCAGCGAACGTCTCACACCAGACGAGTGTAACCCCCATGTTTCCGTGGTAGAGTAATGGTGGTGTATGCGTACGTGGAGAACTTGTTTGCGCAGCAATCGCCGACATAGTGTAGCTGAGGCGGAATAAGGGGAACCAGCCCGCATTCGCCGTGGCAGATGGAAAACCGCCTAAAAACCATCCAAAGACTGGCCGGTTAACCGGACCTCGACACAAATCCACCGGGCGGATTCGTGCCGGGGACCGGCGCTCCTTCCCGCCCGGAAAGCCGTGCGTAGGACCGCACTGCCAACTGGGAGGGCTCCAAGGTCGCCTTACTGCCAAGGTTTATGTGATCATTTTGGCAAATATGGTCCATGTCTGTCCCCCAATCCTAGTGTTTTGTTCTAAGACGACAATACCGCTGTTCACATAACTCACCGCTCCCAGCGCTGATTTTGTGAGCACGAGGATTAATTAGTTGTTGCATCACCATCTAGTCACCATGTTCACTAAATTTCACTATTACTGAGGCTTTGTGATACTTATGAGAGAAGGCTGAGTGATCGCTATCCACCTCCAACATCGTTACGTCAACTTGCCACTATTTTACAAGAACAATGTTGTAAGATACCCTTGAAAACCGTACAACCCAGCATTTATCCTTTCCGAGACGACTAAAAAGTCTTTTGAATGTCGTTTGCTTGCAGCATGTGAATTCTGGTGAAAAATGGCAGGAACTGAATTTACGTTCAAATGGTTCAAATGGCTCTGAGCACTATGCGACTTAACTTCTGAGGTCATCAGTCGCCTAGAACTTAGAACTAATTAAACCTAACTAACCTAAGGACATCACACACATCCATGTCCGAAGCAGGATTCGAACCTGCGACCGTAGCGGTCGCTCGGTTCCAGACTGTAGCGCCTAGAACCGCACGGCCAATCCGGCCGGCAGTGAATTTACGGTCCGCCACATCAAGTGTGAGCAAAAACGGACTTTTTTGTATGTGTGATAAAGCGCCGTCCGCGTGACGTTTCTAATCTGGTTGTGAGTGTTGTATTTACACTACTGGCCGTTAAAATTGCTACACCTCAACAATCGGACATCTATTCGCCGGTGCACACCTCCGCAGCCGTCGTTCACACAAGTCCTCTATGGCCAGCAGTGCACTACAGTTGCCTCGGTACCGGTTTTGGACGGCGCCATCTCGCCATGCACGATATACACTACTGGCCATTAAAACTGCTACACCACGACGATGACGTGCTAAAGACGCGAAAATTAACCGACAGGAAGAAGATGCTGTGATATGCAAATGATTAGCTTTTCAGAGCTTTCACACAAGACTGGCGCCGGTGGTGACACCTACAACGTGCTGACATGAGGAACGTTTCCAACCGATTTCTCATACACAAACAGCAGTTGCCTGGTGAAACGTTGTTGTGATGATACGTGTAAGGAGGAGAAAGGCGTACCATCACGTTACCAACTTTAATAAAGGTCGGATTGTAGCCTATCGCGATTGCGGTTTATCGTATCGCGACATTGCTGCTCGCGTTGGTCGAGATCCAATGACTGTTAGCAGAATATGGAATTGGTAAGTTCAGGACCGTAATACGGAACGCCGTGCTGTATACCAGCGGCCTCGTATCACTAGCAGTCGAGATGACAGGCATCTTATCCGCATGGCTGTAACAGATCGTGCAGCCACGTCTCGATCACTGAGGCAACAGATGGGGACGTTTCCAAGACAACAACCATCTGCACGAACAGTTGAACGACGTTTGCAGCAGCAAGGACTATCAGCTCGGAGACCATGGCTGCGGTTACCCCTGACGCTGCATCACAGACAGGAGCGCCTGCGATGGTGTACCCAACGATGAGCCTGCTTGCATGAATGGCAAAACGTCATTTTTTCGGATGAATCTAGGTTCTGTTTATAGCATCATGATGGTCGCATCCGTGTTTGACGACATCGCGGTGAACGCACATTGGAAGCGTGTATTCGTCATCCCCATACTGGCATATCACCCGGCGTCATGGTACGGGGTGCCATTGGTTACACGTCTCGGTCACCTCTTGTTAGCATTGACAGCACTTTGAACATTGGACGTTACATTTCAGATGTGTTACGAGCCGTGGCTCTACCCTTCCCTACGAAAACCTACATTTCAGCAGGATAATGCACGACCGCATGTTGCAGGTCCTGTATGGGCCTTTCTGGACACAGAAAATGTTCGATTGCTGCCCTGGCCAGCACGTTCTCCAGATCTCTCACCAACTGAAAACATCTGGTCAATGATGGCCGAGCAACTGGCTCGTCATAATACGCCAGTTACTATTCTTGATGAACTGTGGTATCGTGTTGAAGCTGCATGGGCAGCCGTACCTGCACACCCGATCCAAGTTCTGTTTGACTCAATGCCCAGGCGTATCAAGGCCGTTATTACGGCCAGAGTTGGTTGTTCTGAGTACTGATTTCTCCGGATCTATGCACCCAAATTGCGTGAAAATGAAATCACATGTCAATTCTAGTATAATATATTTGTCCAATGAATACCCGTTTATCATCTACATTTCTTCTCGGCGTAGCAATTTTAATGGCCAGTAGTGTATTTTAATTACAAGCACTAGTTGCAAGGAGTGTGTCAGAAGTCTCCATCACATAAAACAATATATCCAACTTAACGCTATTCTTTGCACTGTGTAAGCACTCGGATATCGATAGTAACAATATGAGAGTGAAACATGGATACTCGATTCTAAGCATTGTTGTGAGACGAGGTCTGTCTGCGAGAGTGGAAGAGTAGTGTCGGTCGAGAGCTCGAAGGCAGAAGACGTGTCACGGTGCCCTCACGTCGGTGATGGCAGATCTTACCACACTCAAAGCCTGTTTTCATTTATGTAGCCAGGAGAGGTTTAGATGGCGTACCTACGCTTGAAGATGAAATTCAAGGTAAAATTCGCAAGCATAGTGCAGAAGCAATTGCAGGGATAGGCTCGTGATTCTTAGTCCTATTTTGCAATAATCTCATGTTTTGCTTGTATATGAAAGAAGCCTCATCATTCTCCAAATAATAATAATTATCCTCCACTTCTAAATAATATGCTGTGGCTACTAAATATTAATGTGACTTTGAAATGGAAATAATTAGTTAATCTGGCACTCAGCCATTATTGACACATATGTCATTTGTCATTGTCATTATTGCTACCTGTTCATGATGATTCTGAAGTTTGAAATAGACTTAATTAATGAAATCCCTTCTCAAAAAGTTAGTTAGTAGTTAACAGGACCCAAGCAAACTCCTTTTTATAAAATTCATTCTTTGGAACAATAAGCTTTAGCCGCTGCTGCTGCATGCTGCTGCGCATTGCTGTAGGCCATATGGAAAACGGCAGTCATCTGAAGAAGTGGGTGCAGAACTTAGTGCCAAAACAGAGACACTGACACACCGCAACATGTCATGTAATCTAATGCAGTAAATTCCGTTGCACAAGTCAGATTCTGTATCACTTGAAAGTTCTTGTTAAAAAACGCAGTCAGGTAGCTTAGGTCTTCATTGTTACAGGTTCATTTGTTCCTGCAGTTTTTCATATTCAAATATGCAGTCAGACAGCTTATCCATATGTTAGTTATGAGTTGTTCGTGTAACGATTTGTTGAGGGCTTAAATGACAGTGAAACCGACACTCATACAACACGCACGCAGTGTTATGCAGGTTAGATTCCGATTACTGATAGCTCACGTTGCTTATTCAGTCCAATTTCACAGCAATATTGGCTCTAGCTATGCTACGAATTTCTTGTGGCTACGTTACATTTAGCCGCTGTTGCTGCGGAATTGGTTGCATATATTTTACATAGTGTAAGAATTTCTTTTAGCGCCCAATAAGGATTCCCCCTAATTCTAAGTTTAAATGTGGTGCACCACAGACCCTTAGGATAGAATACCTACTGGTTATCTAGCAAAAGTGAAACATATGGAAATGTTACGCTGACCTGCTTTAAAATAGACCTATCATAAGGTGAACTAAGTTATTTAAATTCCTCTGCGCGGTAAATTACTTTCTTGGGCAGCTGATGCTTTGCCGTGTAAAGACGCCACGCAATGGAAGTTGGTGTAATGGATCGGTAGTTTTGTGTGACGTGTGTTGTGTCCGGTAGTGATTGGTGAGCATGATTACATAGCGTTTAATCTGTTATTGTGGGATGGTTCTTGTCGACGAGGACAAGTTAAACAGATCGTGAATTTAGTAAGCATTGACATGAATTATCAAAATGTCAGTGGGTACTATCACATCATCAAAATTTAATCTTTCTTGTAGTGGTAGCATTTGGGGTCAATTTTAAAACTTTTTCGAAACAACGCGAGTCTTTGGATTTTAGAGAATTTTTTAAATTAGTTTATTTCTTCAACTCTATACAATTCTGTTAACATTGCCTTCATCATATTTTGAGCACAAAATGCCTACAGAATATCTTTCATACGAAGTTGTCTTATCTTTTGCTGACTCAGATATTGTGTGCACGCCGTATGTAAGGACTGGTGACTTGATTAGGCCGTGGTTCTTATACCGATCTCAGTTACAGGGAGGTCTCTGTGGCCATTACACGGAGAATGGTGGTACCCGACGTCGCCTTCCAAGCAGCCACAACGAAGTCTCAACTGTAGCCTTCAAGATTATTGAGCCTGCCGCAAATGAAAGTTTCAGTAAATGATATTCAGCAGAAGTTATTTAGTTAATAAAACCAGCCAACACTCCCAGCCGCTATAAACTCGCCTGCAAGGAGGACTCCGAGACAGTACCAGGAATTGACTTTCATTCATCCGCAATGCAGCCAGACTTGGTGAACGCTTAGCTGTGGTTGCAGACATTAATCAACAAGTTGTATACACTTCACTCTACACGTGAACTTGTTTTGTTGGCTGGTATGATGACTGCACGTTTAAACTATAAGTAAGTAAAAGAGGGGTAACCAGTTACTAAGTTTACTGATTTGATTAATTAGGTACAGTTTTGGCGTTCATATTAGCCGCATTGCTCATTGGAAACCAATGAAGTCTAGAGTTACGTATTTGAGCTTTACAAACTGAAAGGTGGCGACCCTTTGGGCACGCCATCTTTCACACATGTTAATTACGTAGTTCCTGCAGAGGCATCTCAGCTACGTAGCTAGTCGTCAGGATGAATTATTATAGGTATGAAAGGAAACTACAGAATTTGTCTGCAGCTACCAAACAATAGTTGTGGACTATTTTTTCTTCTGCGTTGGTGAAGACAACAGGGAGACGTGGCCAGGACGAAAGAACTGGAAGAAACAGCCGTAGGCATCAGTCTTCTTTGCTGGCGAGTGCAGGTGGTGGCATCTCGCTGTAAAGTCGGACCATAATGACGGCCCGATCTTCAGCAGGACAATGGCTAATGGCGTGCATTCCGGAAGCACATTGTCCAGCTCAGGTGTGCGACCAACAGAGCTTTATGATTTGCTCTGGGAAGGAGAGCATTGCCCGCCACAGCTGAGGAAGACACGCACTTTTCTCTCGTGCCAAGTTTAGCGGGACAGAGCACAGATTTTGCCGACAAACTTTTCCATTTGAGGAATAGCGCTATGCCGCCTAGGCGAGAGTTCCGGCTCGGTGTTACAAGTATGCCACTGGCTCAATTTGCGCGGACACTTGGCCATTGGAGTGGACAATTTTTGGCGACTCCACCAGGATTTAGTGTAGAGCAGGAAAGAGAGGAGAGATTTTCAAGCTTTCAGTGTATGACCACCGTAGAGGACGGTCTGGGCGCTTCGGCCAATTTGTGTTGTACGCTAGACAAATTGGCGGAGCGCCACCACAGAGAACAGCCGTGGTGAGCGTATAGGCAGCCGGGGCCTACTAGCAATCTTTGTCCGAGGACTTAGTCTTCACTGCAGCAAGTCCATCTACATCTACATCCACACTGATACTCCGAAAATCACATTTAAGTGCCTGGCGGAGGGTTCATCGAACCACCTTCACAATTCTCTATTTTTCCAATCTCGAATAGCACGCGGAAAGAGCGAACACTTAGATCTTTCAGTACGAGCTCTGATTTCCATTATTTTATCACGTTGATCGTTTCTCCCTAAGTAGGTCGGTCTCAACAAAATATTTTCGCATTCGGAGGAGGAAGTTGCTGACTGGAATTTCGTGAGAATATTCCGTCGCAACGAAAAACCTCTTTGTTTTAACGTTGTTCACCCGAAATCCTGTATCGTCTCAATGACACTCTCTACAATATTTCGCGATAATACAAAACGTGCTGCCCTTTTTTGTCCTTTTTCGATGTACATCATCAATCCTATCTGGTAAGGATCACACAACGCAGCACTATTCTAAAAGAGCATGGACAAGCGTAATGAAGTAGAACTGTTACATTTCCTAAGTGTCCTGCCAATAAAACGCAGTCTTTGCTTAGCCTTCCGCACAACATTTTCTATGTGTTCCCTCCAATTTAAGTTGTTCGTAATTGTAATTCCTAGATATTTGGTTGAATTTGCGGACTTTACATTTGACTGATACATCGTGTAACCAAAGTATAAGGGATTCCTTTTAGCTTTCATGTGAGTGATCTCACACTTTTCGTTGATTAGGGTCAACTGCCAATGTTCACGCCATTCAGATAATCGTTTTGTAATTTGTTTTGATCTTCTGATGATTTAGTCGATAAACGACAGCGTCATCTACAAAAAACCTAAGACGACTGCTCAGATTGTCTCCCACATCGTTTATAAAGATAAGGAACAGCAAAGGGCCTATAACACTAACTTGGGCAACGCCAGAAATCACTTCTGTTTTACTCGATGACTTTCCGACAGTTACTACGAACTCTGACCTCTCTGACAGGAAATCACAAATCCAGTCACATAACTCAGATGACATTCCATAAGCACGCTATTTCGCTACAAGCCGCTTGTGTGGTACGGTATCAAAAGCCTTCCGGGTATCCAGAAATACAGAATCAATCTGAAATCGCTTGTCAGTAGCCCTCAACACTTCATGCGAATAAAGCGGTAGTTGTGTTTCACAAGAACGATGTTTTCTGAACTCATGTTGACTATGTGTCAATAGGCGGTTTTCTTGGAGGTAATTCATAATGTTCGAACACAATATATGTTCAAAAATCCTGCTGCATATCGACGTTAATGATATGGGTCTGCAATTTAGTGGATTACTCCTACCACCTTTCTTGAATATTGGTGTGACCTGTGCGCCTTTCCTGTCTTTGGGTACGGATCTTTCGTCGAGCGAACGGTTGTATATGATTGTTAAGTATGGAACTAAAGCATCAGCATATTCTGAAAGTGACCTAAGTGATATACAACCTGGACTAGAAGACTTGCTTTTATTAAGTGATGTAAGTTGCTTCACTAGTCCGAGGATATTTACTTCTGCGTTACTCATGTTGGTAGCTGTTCTTGATTCGAATTCTGGAATCTTTACTTCGTCTTCTTTTGTGAATGCATTTCAGAAGGCTGTGTTTAGTAACTCTGCTTTAGCAGCACCGTCTTCAGTAGTATCTCCATTGCTACTGCGCAGAGGAGGAATCGATTATGCCTTGCCGCTGATATACTTCAAATACGACCAGAATCTCTTTGGATTTTCTGCCAGGTTGTGGAATCTATTATAAGCAGCTCACATTAAAGCCCGTGCTAAATTTCGAGCTTCTGTAAAAGACCGCCAATCTTGGGGATTCTGCATCTGTTTAAATTTGCTATGTTTGTTTCGTTGTTTCTACAACAGCGTTCTGACCCGTTTTGTCAACCAAGGAGGATCAGCTCCGTCGTTTGTTAATTTATTGCTGCCGATACTGTTTCTTTGAATTCAAGCCACACTGGTCTACACTTACATTATTAATCTGGAAGGAGTGGAGATTGTTTCTGAGGAAGGCGTCAAGTGAGCTTTTATCTGCTTTCTTGAATCGATATATGTTTCATTTATTTTTGGAGGATTTATGAGTTACAATATTCAGTCTCGCTATGACAACGCTGTGTTCAATAATCTCTGTATCCGTTTTGATTCTCGTTACTAACTCAGAATTATTTATTGCTGGAAATTATTTTCAGAGAATGCGTTTAGCACAATTTCGGATGGTGTTTTATCTGTACGTCCGGAATTAAATATGCATTTTCGCCAATATGTCGAGGGTAAATGTAAATCACCAACTACTATAATCGTAAGAGTCGGATATGTGTTTGAAATCAAACTCAAGTTTTCTTTGAACCTTGCAGCAATTGTATCATCTGAATTGGGAGGTCGGTATAAGGATGCAATTATTATTTTATATTATTTTATTCCGGTTGCTAACAATGACGTCTGCCCATACTAACTCACAGGAACTATCTACTTCAGTCTCGCGACAAGATAAACTATTTCTAACAGCAACAAACACGACACCGTTAAGCGCGTTTAGCCTATCCTTTCGGAACACCGTTAGGTTCTTCGCAAACATTTCGGGTGAGCCTGTCTCTGGTTTTAGCCAGCTTTCAGTGCCTATAACAATTTGAGCATCAATGTTTTCTATTAGCGCTTTGAGCTCTGGTACTTCCCCAACACAGCTACGACAATTTACAGCTTTTATAACGGTGGTATCTATGTTCATCCTGTGTTCAACCTGCACCCTTTGTAACTGGAGACCTTTTTGCGTTTTCCCGAGACCCTCTAACCTAAAAAACACCTCAGTCCATGAAACACAGCCCCTGCTACACGTGTAGCCGTCTCCTGGGTGTAGTGGACTCCTGACCTATTCAGCAGATCCCGAAACTCAATCACCCTTTGGTGCCAAGTGGAGGTATCTGCAGCCTGCACGGTCTCAGAACCGTCTATGCCTCTGAATCAAACCTTCCACTCGGCTCTTTACGAGAGGTCCGCAGTCGGTCCTGTCGACTATGCTGCAAAAGGTCAGCTCTGCTTTCATCTCGCAAGCATGACTGGCAGCCTTTACCACTTCTGTTACCCGCTCGAAACCAGAGAGAATCTCTTGTGATCCAAAGTGACACACGTCGTTGCTACCGACGCGAACCACCACCTGCAGTTGGCTGCACCCTGTGCTCTTCATGGCATCTGGGAGGACCTGCTCCACGTTTGGAATGATTCCACCAGGTATGCACACGGAGCACACATTGGCTTTCTTCCCCATCTTGGAAGCCATGTCACTAAGCAGCCTCATAACGCGCCTAACGTTGGAGCTCCCATCAATAATCCCACCCTCTATGAGTCTCCGGATCCTGCAGGTTAAGAGGTTTCCTCTGAAACAGGATGGGCGACAACATCGGGCTCAGCGACAGCGTCAGCCACAGACAGCACCTGGTACCTGTTTGTCAGGCCCCCGCTGGGAAGTCTTTCGCCGCCTGCTACGTCCTGGGGCGATCTGCCACTCGACCATGCCGGCCGGAGTGGCTGTGCGGCTCTAGGCGCTACAGTCTGGAACCGAGCGACCGCTACGGTCGCAGGTTCGAATCCTGCCTGGTTGTGTGTGATGCCCTTAGGTTAGTTAGGTTTAATTAGTTCTAAGTTCTAGGCGACTGATGACCTCAGAAGTTAAGTCGCATAGTGCTCAGAGCCATTTGAACCACTCGACCACAGGTGAAGCATTAACATCAGTACGAGAAATTAGTGGGCTGGCCACCGGTGAGGACCGATCGCAGGACTCGGACGTGCTGGACGTCCGTTGGATCGCCACGGCCCCGGCCCGTAACAGTGCCCACACGACCACAGGTGAGGGGTCAACCTTAGTGTGAGCAGTTACTGGGCTGGCCACTCGTGAGGACGTCTCAGAGTACTCGGACGTACTGGGCGTCGGTTGGATCCCCATGGTCGGCCCACAACAGTGGTACCCATCCACTGCAGCCTCCAGCTGTGTAAGGAAAACCATCGCAGCCTACATCTGAGAACTGTCACCAACTCGGCTTGCATTTGTACACAACAATCACAGACCGTATCCATACTAAAGACCGTGGAAAACTAAATTACCTAGATAAACTGGCTATCGACACGTGCTGCGACACTCTCTGTGGACCCTGACGAAAACACATGAAATGTGTCTAATAAATGAGATTAATACGCAGAGATTCAAGAACTTAACTACTGAAGCACTCTGGTGAAACTATATAATTCGCCTCTGATCAGGAACTAGTAATATGTTACGAAATCGGTTTACTTTCCTACGCAACTGAAAACGCGAGAGCTGTGGCAATTAGATATTAAATTGACACACGGAAACTCAAGAAACTAAACTATTTAAGCACACAGATGATATTATAAAATTCACTTCTGGTTAGGAACTCGTAAAAGCCACAAACTCGGTTACTTATCTGTTGCTGCGTCTGTCTCGGTCGCCTTCTGCTGCCTTGAGCAGCGTTGGTGGGGCAGCAATAGCCAGGCAGCGAGTGACAACGGGCTAGAGGGCATTATGGGCCGAGTTCCAGACATAGTGGGTCAGTCGACCGTTAGCTCTATTTATGTTAAGACTTGTGGTAGCTGGTGAAGTCGTAGTTACGACACGGAACTGAGTACGGCATCCTTCTGTCCGCTCCCACTGATTTGTCCGGCTTTGATATTCCATGATGTACGGGGTTGGGTGCACGGAGCAGCACTGGATAATTCTAGGATTATCAGATATCTTCCACATGGCGCGTAAACGGTCAGTATTTCTGACACTGCGATACGCCCACCTCTATTGAATGCTCTTGGTGGCTTATTGAAATATTTGTTTGAGCATAATTATCTAAGACTCTTCTGCTTCAAGACTATTTATACTTCTGGTCAGTTGAATATTTGGATGTGTATGTAGCTATGCCTGTATTGGGGATTTCTGTGTACCATTGAGAGCGTCAACATATTTATGTTGGATGTGTGCAGTGTCACAGACTAAATTCAGTGGTTAACCCTAAAGTTAGATTTTCCCACTGATGTGGCAATTGGCTTTCTTGTGGCATAGTATTCTGAGAAAGTGTGTCGGCAATAAGCCGTGGCAAAAATTTTGCGGGTTAAATTGTGATCTTAGGTGTTTTTAAGGATTCTGCATTTAATCTTTTATGTTTTGTTTGCTTTAACAGAAATTTCCAATGTGTTCAAACTGCGTTGTAGATTTCCATGTCTATATATCACGGAAGAACGCACTGATTGTAAGCTTCAACTACTAAGTACCGCCTCTCAGAGAGAAGCTCGTCATTTTCCTTACATGGCTGTTTTGTTGACACAAGATTCCTTGCCGTTTGGTTTGGCTAAATTACTATGAGGTCTTATTCTCTGCAAATTTTCTGAGTTTTCCTGTATCCAATTTTATCCAGGTAAATGGTTTAAGAGACATTACCTTCGGTCACTGCTGCGCATTCTTGACATTTCGTAAATTTGCTTAAAGATAAATTTTGAAATTTGGCGGCATATTAAGGGGCCTTACGCTGACCATTTCTGAAGAAGGTGGCCATTAATGTTTACTTAATCTGTTTGTTTGTCCTATGTTTCACCTAAGTGGTGTTTGTTAACAGCTTCTGAGCTTCGCCGCCAATTTTACAGCAGCTGCTTAAAAACAAGGTACTGCTTTGATTATTTTGTTACGCAAATATTTCCAAATCATTTAACCATAATTACTGGTTTTAACCTAAATTAGAATTGTACTTGCCTCACGTGTCGACAACTTTAATCGAAACTTCCTGGCAGATTAAAACTGTGCGCCGGACCGAGACTAGAACTCGGGACCTTTGCCTTTCGCGGGCAAGTGCTCTACCATCTGAGCTACCCAAGCACGACTCACGACCCGTCCTCACAGCTTCAATTCTGCTAGTACCTCGTCTCCTACTTTCCAAACTTCACATAAGCTCTTCTGCGATCCGTGAAGAACTAGCACTCCTCGAAGAAAGGATACTGCGGAGACATGGTATAGGCACAGCCTGGAGGATGTTTCCAGAATGAGATTTTCGCTCTGCAGCGGAGTGTGCGCTGATATGAAACTTCCTGGCAGAATAAAACTGTGTGCCGGACCGAGACTCGAACTCGGGATCTTTGCCTTTTGCTGTTCTGATACTTGATAAAATTTTGAGTAGATCTTAAGGTGATTTTAGCAGTGTGTTTGCCCTCTTCTGTTAAGGACCTGTTTCGCCTAAAAAAATTTAATTACTTTCCCGAAAATCGTTTGAAGACCTTAAGTGACCTTTCCTTAAATTGTCTTACAGATACTTTGCGGTTGCTCTTTGAGTAGCTTTGTTGCAAAAATTTACTGTTTTATATTGATTCTGGCACCGTATTCTGTGGCTAGTTGAGGTAAAATTATTTATTAGAGCCGATTATTGTTGTAAGAAACTAATTATTGTATTTATTTCTTTGTGCTATTATGTGGTGGTTAAATAAATGTCACCATTCAAACGACAAGTGAGGCTGCTATTCTGGGTTCGCCCTTCCATACTTTCCTTGTCCTACACCATTCTGTGTTTAGGGATTTCAGATGACTTTCCATCAGTTACTAAGAAACTATGACCTTGCTGACAGCCAATCACAAATCTAGTGGCATAACTGAGACGATTTTCCATTGGCAACTCGATTACAAGCCGCTTGTGAGGTACGGTCTCAAAAGCCTTCGGGAAATCTAAAAATACGTAATCAATTCTAAATCCTTCGTCGATATCACTCAACATTTCCTGTGAGTAAAGAGCTAGATGTCTTTCAAAGGAACGGTGTTCTCTAAATCCGTCTTGACTATGTGTAAAAAGACCATTCCCTTCGAGGTAATTCATAATGTTCTAACACAATATATGTTCCAAAAGTCCTGCTCCTGCTTATCTACGTTAACGATATGGGCCTGTAATGTAGGGGATTGCTCCTACTACCTTTCTTGAATATTGGTGCGACCTGTGAAACTTTCCAGTCTTTGGGTACGGATCTTCCAACAAGCTAGCAGTTGTATATAATTTTTAAGTATGGAGCTAATGCACCAGCCTACTCTGAAAGGAACCTAATTGGTATACAGTCAGGATCAGAAGACTTGCATTTATTAAGTGATTTAAGTTGCTTCACTACTCCGAGGATATTTACTTCTATGTTACTCATGTTGGCAGCTGTTCTTGATTCGAATACTGGAATCTTTACTTCGTCTTCTTTAGTGAAGGCATTTCTTAATGCTGTGTTTAATAACTCCGCTTTGACAGCATAGTACCTCCATTGCTACCTCGCAGAGAAGGCACTGATTAAGCCTTCTCGCTAGCATGTAGTACATATGACCACAATCTGCTTGGATTTTCTGCCAGGTTTCGAGACAAAGTTTCGTTGTGGAAAGTAACAAAAGTATCTCGCGTTGAAGTTCGCGCTAATTTCGAGCGTCTGTAAGAGATTGCCAGTCTTGAGGATTTTGCTTTCGTTTAAATTTGGCACGCTTTTCTCTTTGTTTCCGCAACAGTGTTCTGACTTGTTTTGTGTACCATTGGGAATCTGCTCCGCCGTTTATTAATTTATTTGGTGCGAATCTCTCAATTGCTGTCGATACTAATTCTCTTAATTCAAGTCACATCTGGTCTACATTTACATTGTTAATTTGGAAGGAGTGGAGGGCGACTCTCAGGAATGCGTCAAACGAATTTTTATCCACTTTTTTGAATAGATATATTTTTCGTTTATTTTTGAAGGAATTGGAAGACTCTCTAAGACAATCCAGTGTTCATTAATCCCCGGAACCGTTTCCATGCTTGTTATTAGCTAAGGGTTATTTGTTACAAAGAGGTCAAGTGTGTTTTACAACCGTTTAGTATTCGAGTAGGCTCATGACCTAAATGTTCGAAATAATTTTAATTGAATGCGTTTAGCATAGTTTCGGATGACATTTTCTGCGTACCTCCGGATTGAAAGAAGTGGACTGACATAAAGCATAAATGCCACAAGGGCATTCGAGAAAATTACACGATGCAGATATCCACAGAGTTACACTATGTGATCAAAAGTATCCGGACACACCCAAAAAATACGTTTGTCATATCACGTGCATTGTGCTGCCACCTACTGCCAGGTACTCTATGTCAGTGACTCCAGTAGTCATTAGACATCGTGAGAGAACAGAATGGGGAGCCCCACAGAACCCACGAACTTCGAACGTGGTCAGGTGATTGGGTGTCACTTGTGTCACACGTATGTACGCTAGATTTCTGCACTTATAAACATCCCTAGGACCACTGTTTCCGACGGGATAGTGAAGTAGAAACGTGAGGGGACACGTACAGCACAAAGGCCTACAGGCCGACCTCGTCTGTTGACTGACAGAGACCGCCGACGGTTGAAAAGGGTTGTGACGTGTAGTAGGTAGACATATGTCCAGACCATAACACTCTAATTCCAAACTGCATCAGGATCCACTGCAAGTACTATGAAATTAGGCGGGAGCTGAGAAAACTTGGATTTCATGATGGAGCGGCTGCTCATAAGTCACACATCACGCCGGTAAATGCTAAACGACGCATCACTTGATGTACAGAGCGAAAACAGTGGCAAAAGGTTTTGTGGAGTGACAAATCACGGTACACAATGTGGCGATCCGATGGCAGGGTGTGGGTATGGCAAATGCCCGGTGAACGTCATCTGTCAGCGTGTGTAGTGCCGACAGTAAAATTCAGAGGCGGTGGTGTTACGGTGTGGTCGTGTTTTTCATGGAGGGGGCTCAGACCTGTTGTTGTTTTGTGTGGCACGATCACAGCACAGGCCTACATTGATGTTTTAAGCACCTTCTTGCTTCCCACTGTTGAAGAGCAATTCGGCGATGGCGATTGCACCTTTCAACATGATCGAGCACCTGTTCATAACGCACGGCCTGTGGCGAAGTGGTTACACGACAATAACGACCATGTAGTGGACTGGCCAGCACAGCGCCCTGATCTGAATTCTATAGAACACCTTTGGGATGTTTTGGATCGCCGACTTCGTGCCAGGCCTCACCAACCGACATCGATACCTCTACTCAGTGCAGTAGGCCTACTGCCATTTCCCAAGAAACCTTCCAGCACCTGATTGAACGTATGCCTGCGAGACTGGAAGATGTCATCAACGCTAAGGGTAGGCCAATACAATACCGTATGGAATTCCAGCATTACCGACGGAGGGCGCCGCGAACTTATAAGTCATTTTCAGTCAGTGTATATAAATCCAGATATCGCATATTCTTCCTGTTAGCAGTGTTGTTTATCTTTATGCAAAAAAATGTCCCCTCATGATGGAGCAATCCCTCAGAAACGTGCCGCAATTCAATAACTGAAGTTTAGTGACTGATTTCGTTACATTATTTTATAGTTCATACGCTTTACTCTTCTTCCGGTTTTCTTTAGCGTTAGTCGCGCCTAATAGTAAGATCAACTAAGTGGATTCGCTGATCCTATTTTGTTCGATTGTGGGCCCGTCTGGATGGAGAATTACACGTCGATGTGCAGAGCGTCGGCTCATCGCTGTCCTAGTCGTCTCTTTCCCATGATTTCCGGTTCATACGTTGCGTTTCTAATAGTATCGCCCTCTGCGTGCAGCACACGTCCAAACCATCGCAGAGGCCTTTCGAGCATTTTCTTCTTGATCAATGAGACTCCAAAACGTTTCCTGATAGTGTCATTCGAATCGTGATCCAGTCAAGAATTGCCACCTGTCCATGTAAGCGTCTTAGTCTCCATGATCTCCAGTTGTCGTGTGCCTCTTTTGTAGCTGGCCAACACTCAGCGCCGCAGAGAGCAATGGGATGAATGACAGTCCGTTGGACTTTTGACTTCAGATGATTCTTAACCTTTCGATCGCAGGTGACTCCTATATCGTTCGCCACTTCATTTACGTTGCCTGCGCCCTTGAGTTGACCTCGTCGGTAAGCTGCCCTTCGCTGGAGATTGTAGAACCAAGATACTTAAATTTTGATACTCTTGGTATATCTTAGCTGTCAACATTATAGCCCCAACTTCTCATCGATCTGATGTTATGTGCTGTGTTTTCCTTTTGTTAGGACACTGGCCGCATCGTGCAAGTCGATCGTTCCACTTTTGAGCTTGGCGCTGGAGATCGTTCTCTGTAGTCAACATGACATCATCAGCATAAAGAAGCGTCCGTTGTAAAGTCATATGCGGATCTCATGTGACAAGAACGAACAGCAGTGGTGATAAGGCTGAGCCTCGGTGCACTCCTGCTGTGGTGCGAAAGCCTTTTGGACGTAGCTCCTCGGTTCAACACACAGAAGCCCTACACAGTTAACAAGATATTCTGGAGTTCCATGTTCTCGAAGGGCTAACCAGGCCATATGGTACGCGGCATGAAGCCTTTTCGAGGCCTACGAAAGCGAGGTGCAGTGTCTTGTTCTTTCGTCGTAGATTACGACAGTTGTGCCACGGTTTCTCACAAATCGGGGTTGGTTCGTCCTGTGTGAGCCATCTCGCGAATCTTTTTGTCGAGAGTGCATTCAAACGGGTGGCTCACTATTGTGATCTGGCGGCAATTGAAAAGTACAGCAGAGCTTACTTTCTTTTTGAATATTGATACAGTGATGCTTAGCTGCCAGTCTGTTGGTACTCTGCCTTAGTCACTGTTGAGATCGCCGAAAGTGTGCTGGAAGTCATCGGGGCAAGTGGCTTTCCCCCTCTTCCCCTCCTTCAGGTAGCGTCATCACCGACAATGTTAATTTCCTTGACTGGTCCTTCAACAGCTGACATTGTTGACAGGATGGATGGAGAAATTCCTTAGGAAAAATATTCTCACCTTTCTCTTTACTGGTAGCCAACAGTTGTGTCCAATCTTTGCTACTGAAAATGGCGCAACCGACTGATAAAGTGGTAATGGGCTGCGCGATATGCTGAGGTAATATGGCATGGAGATTTGAATATGTACCATGACTGCATATACGTATCTGTGAATAGACTAAAAATTTATAACCTAACTTTATTCTTTCGAGCCAGCAGCCTTGCCACTGTGGTAACAACGGTTTGGTAACAACGATTCACTTCAGATCACCGAAGTTAAGCAGTGTTAGGCTTGGCTAGTACGTGTATGGGAGACCACCTGGGTCTGCTAAGCACTGTTGGCAAGCGATGTGTACTCAGCCCTTGTGAGGGTAACTGAGTAGCTACTTGACTGGTCACGAAAACTGAGAACGGCCCCTCTATATCTGCATCCAGTGACGACTAACGTCTGAGGGTGACACGGCGGTCGGTCCGTACCATTTGGCATTCCGAGGCCTTTTCGGAGGGAGGGTTATCCTTTCTATTGAACAATTAAAACTATTTGACTGCTTCATCGCAATATGGTTAGGTGGCCTCGAAGTTTAAAATGAAAAACTGTATGGGGAAGTCACGTTCGACCTCAGAAAAATTCGTAAGTTACAGTGACATGTAGTCATAACACCCTCTTAGGAACTCACCGAAGTGCCACACGTCTCCTTCCTGGGACCAAAATATCCGCAGCGCGTCAGTAAAATGGGCGGTTGCCCCCGTGTCGCTGCTCCAGGCGCACGGCATTAATTTAGAGGGGCAGAATTGTGCGACGTTGTGGTGGGAAGGACGGGGGAGGGGGTGGGGAGGGAACTGGGGACGAACGTCGCCGGCGAGGAAACCGTGAGCTCAATGAGCGGGCGTGACGAAGTCGTTTATCAAGGATGCGCCGCGGCCGAAGTAATTGTGCCGTAGTGAGAGGAGAGCAAGGATCGCGGACCGACCGTTGGGTGAGGGGGGGTAGCAGGGGTGGTGCCACGTCGACAGCAGGGGGAGGCGTCCACCGGCTGCGTAAATCAGTCCCGACCGTCGCTGGGGGGAGCTTCGGGCGTAATAAGACGTCCAGATGCCAAGTGGGTGTTCATTCGTCCGCCGAAATAAGGAGCTAGACTGAGGAGCCGCCTATATCTCACCTGCTACGTAAGTGACGCAGCTCCGATGAATAAAACACTTCCCAGCTTCCTTTACTTCGTAATATCATATCTGAAGTCTACGATCGACTTCTGTATCCCTACGCCAGATGTTGCCGAAATCATTAGTTAGTAACTCCACTAAACTCTGGTTTCAATCCAATAAAATTTTCTTTTCCCGACAGGATTAGAAATTACTGATAACAATTACATCTACGTACATATTCCACAAGCCGACGAACAGTGTATGGCGGAGGGTGTCTTGTACCACTCCTAGTCATTTCCTTTCGAATTAAACTCGTAAACATAGCGAAGGTAAAACGACTGTCTTCAAGCTTCCATACGAGTCCTAGTTTAAAGTACGTTGGCGGCAGTAGAATCGTTCTGGTGTCAGCTTCGAAAGCCGCTTCTCTATTTAATGACGTCAGCTGTATTAGATATAGATCTACTATCCATAGTGGCATATGAAAATTTGTACCGCACCGGCCTTCGAATCCAGATTTTCCATTTTTCCCAAGAGATCGCGTTAACCACTTCGGCTGTCCGTGCACCTTCCCTCGACTGACAACAAACATTCATATGCCACACTGTTTACATCCTTATATATTATTGCACTAAAATCGTCGTCTTCATCATCATCGTCACGTATGGATGATGGATGAGGTCCCATATTCCGAGGAGCGCAGGGGACGATGCGGGAGACCCGCACCGCCGGACTAGACAAGGTCCTAGTGGAGGTGGTTTGCCATTGCCTTCCTCCGACCGTAATGGGGATGAATGATGATGATGATGCAGACGACACAGCATCACTCAGTCATCTCGAGGCAGGAAAAATCCCTGACCCCGACGGGAAGCGAGAACGCTACCGCAAGACCACGAGCTGCGGACCATCACGTGTAGCCAGGGAGATTAAGGTGACTGCTGACGATAAGCGAGAACGCCAAGTTCGAGTCTTGGTCCCGCAAAATTATTCTTATGTCGCTACGGATGGTAGATCTACTCCTAACAGTATATCTATATTTAAACAGCTAATATTAATGAATTCGCGTCAGCAAATAAAGTTTCAAATATTTCGTACAACTGCGAATTGCCAACACTGTATGTTCTTTCAGACATGCATGTAAGTTTCTCAATAGCGTTTCGCAAAAAGAATGTCGCCTTCTTTCCAGAGATTCCCATTTGAGTTCACTGAAGCATCTCCGTAATATTTGCGTGTTGATTGAACCTATCGGTAACAAATCTAGCAGCACGTCTCTGAATCGCTCTATGTATTCCTTTAATGCTATATTGTGGAGAACCCGAACAGTCATCTAGTGTTCCAGAGTAGGTCGCATTAGTTTTCTATGCGCTACCTCGTTTACAGGTGAACCACACATTCCTGAGATTCTTCCAGTAAACCGAAGTCGGCCATTCGCCTTGCCTACAGCCGGCGTTACGTGCTCGTCCAATTTCATGTCTCTTTGCAACGTTACTCTTAGATATTTAATCGATTTGGCTGTATCGAGCAGCGCACTAGTAATAATGTATTCGAACATTATGGGATTCTTATTCCAACTCATCTGTATTAACAATACATTGCCGGCCGGAGTGGCCGAGCCGTTCTAGGCGCTATAGCCTAGAACCGCACGACCGCTACGGTAGCAGGTTCGAATCCTGCCTGCATGGATGTGTGTGATGTTCTTAGGTTAGTTAGGTTTAAGTAGTTCTAAGTTCTAGGGGACTGATGACCACAGAAGTTAAGTCCCATAGTGCTCAGAGCCATTTGAACCAACAATACATTTTTCTACATTTAGAGCAAGCTGTTACTTATTCATCACACCAACTAGAAATTTTGTCTAAGTCATCTCGTGTTCTCCTACAAACACTCAACGACGACACCACACCATCATCAGGAAACAGCATACTGTGTCCGTCAGATCATTTATGTGTACAAGTTCTGTCAGAAATACTCGTCAGTATTCAGAGATATTAGACGAAAATTAATATGAAGAAAAACACAAATCTGAACATGCCATATTTCGGGTGACATTCGAAAAAATGGTATTTGCTTCCAACTCTGAATCAGAAATGGGTGTAAGTGACAGAGAGTTTCGGGTGTCGTTTGAGGAGAACACACAGTACCGGGTGTCTCTCTAATGGGTCGTCGGACACATTTTCCCCGTTGGTTCGTTTAATATTCGCTATTTCGTTTTTGTGGTGTGTAGCTGGAGTCAGCCCAAACAAATCCTGCTCATCGCGACTTTCATACGACACCCAGCGACGACGGAAAGCGCATCGCTGTTTCACATTTCTGAGATAATTATCTTTAATGTAGAACTTTTTACGTGCCCAATCGATAGAGCGGTCCCAGATTAGTCTAGTACGATATTTCTGCTACCAATATGTGTAAACAGTAAACAGTAAAACATGAAGAATAATCAGTACTGGAGCAGCGACTGAGCAGACCGTTGTTGCAAGGCGGTAGCACTCAGTGCG
Organism: Schistocerca piceifrons; assembly: GCF_021461385.2. NCBI lineage: Eukaryota > Metazoa > Arthropoda > Insecta > Orthoptera > Acrididae > Schistocerca > Schistocerca piceifrons. Next base: position 1,148,860,973 of record NC_060138.1, read on the forward strand.
GGCCAGAGTGCTGACGTCACTGCTGGAGTACTGGTTACTTAGTGTTTTACAGTCGCTGTTAAGTTTTTTGAGTCGTTAGTCTTCTGACTGGTTTGATGCGTTCCACTCCTGTACCAACCTCTTCATCTCAGTGCAGCACTTGCAGTCTTTGTCCTTGAAATACTTGCTGGATGTATTCATATCTCTGCATTTCTCTACAGTTCTTACACTCCACAGCTCCCTCCACTACGATAGTAATTATTCCTGTCCCTTCTTGTCAGTGTTTCCCCACATATTCCTTTTCGTTTCTACGAAGAACTTCCTCCTTCCTTACCTTTCAAAATTCGTTAGCAGCACCACATCCCAGGTGCTTCGATTCTCTTCTGTTCCGGTTTTCCCCCAGTCCATGTTCAAATGGTTCAAATGGCTCTAAGCACTATGAGATTTAACATCTGAGGTCATCAGTTCACTAGACGTAGAACGACTTAATCCTAACTAACCTAAGGACAGCACACACACCCATACCCGAGGCAGGATTCTAACCTGCGACCTGCGGTTCAGGACTGTAGCGCCTAGAACCACTCGGCCACAGCGGCCGGCTCAGTCCATGTTTCATGATCATGTTGTATGTTGTTGTATGTTAACTGGGGACCTAGAGACGACGGAGAGGCTTCGCCCCCGCCGCAGCCGCAGTGGTCCACAACCCCACGACGACTACCGCAGTCCACTTCACCCCTCCATCGCCCCACACCGAACCCAGGGTTATTGTGCGGTTCGGCCTCCGGTGGACCTCCCCCCCTCCCCCCCCCCCGCCCCCACACAGGGAACGTCTCACACCAGACGAGTGTAACCCCTATATTTGTGTGGTAGAGTAATGGTGGTGTAGGCATACGTGGAGAACTTGTTTGCGCAGCAAACGCCGACATAGTGTAACTGAGGAGGAAAAAGGGAACCAAGCCCGCATTCGCCGAGGCAGATGGAAAACCGCCTAAAAACCATCTACAGACTGGCCGGTTCACCGTACCTCGACACAAATCTGCCGGGCGGATTCGTGCAGGGGACCAGGCGCTCCTTCCCTCACGGAAAGTCGTGCGTTAGACCGCACGGCCAATTTCTTCCTCAATGTAACATTTATGGTTGATACTACTAGATCTCTTGGCCAGGAATGTCCTTTTTGCCAGTGCTTTTGATGTCCTCCTTGCTCCGCCAGTCAGTGGGTATTTTGCTGCCTAGGTAGCAGAATTCTTTAACTTCATCTAATTCATGTCCATCAGTCCTGATGTTATCTCGCTGTTCTCATTTCTGCTACTTCTCATTACTTTTTCCTCGAATCACTCTCAATCAACATACTATAGACTGTTCATTTTATTCAGCTGACCATGTAATTCTTCACTTTTGCTGAGGATTGTTATGTCTTCACCGAGTCAAACATACTCTTGAACCTTTCTTTTGTTTGCGTCATTGTTTCTTCGATGTATACATTGAACAGCTGGGTCGAAAGAGTGCAACCTTGTCTTACACGCTTTTTAAGCCGAGCACTTCGTTCTTGGTCTTCCAGTCTTATTATTCCCTCTTGGCTCTTTGTACATGTTGTGTATTACCTGTGGCTAACCCCAATTTCCTCAGCATTTCGAATATCTTGCACCATTTGACATTTCCAACGAGTTTGTGAGGGGGCGTTAGTTTGGGGAAGGGAGCTATCTGTGACGTTTAAGAAAGTGCTGCATAAGACATACTTTATACCCTTATTGATACACGCATCAAGCTTCCGGACAAAGAAAGAGATGAGAGTAGAAGTCAAGCCACTGAAATGAAATTTCTAGGAATTACTTTAGAGAAAACGAGGAGACACAGCATTAGAAACGAAGATGTTGCGAAGAAAACTAAAATAGAAACTTAAAATTATAGAAACCATTCTTGTCTGGAGCACAGCGAGCGCTATGAAATGTTAAAAATGTTACAAATCAGTAAAAACAATCTTACACCGCCGGTATGGTTCAAAATGCGCTAAGCACTATGGGACTTAACTGCTGAGGTCGTCAGTCCCCTAGAACATAGAACAACTCAAACCTAACTAACTTAAAGACATCACACACATTCATGCCCGAGGCAGGATTCGAACCCGCGCGGTCCCAGACTGTAGCTCCTAGAACCGCTCGGCCACTCCGGCCGGCCCGCCGATATGGCTGCCTGAAGATGGTCTAAGGAAAGGGCCGAAACCGGTTGCCACCAAATATAAAATCTGAAAACGCCATCGAGACTGTTTTCAAAACAAAAGAAACGTTGAAAACAAAAGAGCAGGTTAAAATGGAAAGAGAATGGAATATCGATGTGTACCGGAACGAATAATGGAGGTCAAGTTTCAGGGCAAGAGGGAGACCCAGAGCTTGGAGTGAGTCGATCTTGATCAGTTTAAGAAGAAGGAATCTAGACTGGAACAAAATAGTGATAGGAGAAGAATAGTGGCAAAACAGGGGAAAGTGGAGACGTACCACAAATGTCCCAATCAGGCCTGATGCTAGATCAAGGGGAAACGAAGACAACTACGTCGCTACCATTTGTTTACGTCGAAGGTAAATTGCCAGATGTTGGAAGTATCAGTACTCTACTAGACTCCCTGTAGTTAGCAACAAATTTCTTGCGTTGCGATGTCCCAAACTGACAAGCAGTACTGAAGGAATGGTCGAATGTGGGTTTGTTAACTTTCTCTCTTGATTCACATTTTCTAAAGATATTCCTTACTTAATGGATTGTCACATTACTCTAAACGTTTCTTAAATTTTTCACTTACGTCTTAGGCCATGATCAAACAAAAATCACTAAAAAGTAATCACTTTGTAACTAGCCACTAAAATTCAATACACCTTAATTACTTTGCTTTTCCCGGTAATCAGGAGTCAATTCAAGTTACTAGTTATGAAACACTGTTCTTAGGAAAGCATTGATGTTGCATATTCCGGAGATTTACTTTGTTCTTCTTTATTTTGCTGTTGCAGATTGTTTCTCTCTACAGCAATAACATTTAAGTTTGGTTAAAACCATAGTCCAGATCGCAATAACGGTTTCGGTTTATGTCAAAACCATCCTCATATCTTTGGGCCTCCTAACGCTGGTGCTGGCTGCTCCACGGTTTTTCACTCGGTTCCACGATCATACAGGGTGAAAAGTATTTAAACCGACAAACTCTGGGAGGTTGTAGGGGACATCAAAATAAATATTTTTCCCTAATGTCATTTTCTTCCTTTGAGGATTATTTAAACCGGCAGAGGAAGATTTCTCTGGAGGCAAATTAATTAAACCAACAAACATTTTTCCAATTTTTATGGCCAAGAGACAACACATTAACACAACCCAATTTCAGTTACGGTATATTTTCAAAATTTCCTTCATTGACACGTAAACAAAGGTTACACCGTCGGATCATGTTCTGTCCTGAATTTTTCCTGCTGCTGCTACTATCCGGGCAATCAGATACTCGTCTGATGCAACAGGAGTTGCGTAAACAAGGTTGCGCATCTCTCCCCACACAAAAAAGTCCAGAGGGGACATGGCTGGGGATCGAGCAGGTCATGGTACAGGACCACCTCTGCCAATCCTCGTTTCTGGGAACCGTCAGTCCAGGAATCGACGCACACGGCGACTGAATTATGCCGGCGCCCCGTCATGTTGGAACCACACGCGTTGTCTTCAGTGAGCGGGAGGTCTTCCAGCAATTCTGGCAATGCTCTGGCGAGAAAATTGTAATAGTGCCTGCCATTTAATGGCCTAGGTAGCAGATACGGCCCAAATAAACAGTCCCCAACTACACCGACCCACACATTAACGAAGAACCTTACTTGATGAGCGCTAGTAACTGTGGGATGGTGGTTATCCTCACTCCAAACATGCGAATTGTGCATGTCGAAGACTCCGTCACGTCCGAACGTTGCTCATCGGTAAACAACACAGAGGATGTAAATGTAGGATGCATTTCACACTGTTCCAGGTGCCACTGCGAAAACTGCTCTGGGTGGATAATCAACTGGTCCCAGGTTGTGGACACGCTGTAAGTGAAATGGACGTAAAAATTGCTCTCTAAGGACTGTTCTTACGTTCGTCTGATTCGTACCTATGTTACGTACAATTGCACGAGAGCTGATTGATGATCCCGCTCCACAAGCTGCAATACAGCTTCCTCAAATTGCAGCGTTCTTACCATACAACGGCGTCCTTGTCCAGGTAATCTGCTAAATGACCCGGTCTCACGCAGACGTTGGCACACAGCAGAAAAGGTCGTATGATGCGGGATACGGCGATTAGGATATTGTTGTTGATAAACTCGCTGTGCAGCTCGTCCGTTGTGGTGCGCTACGTAGTACGCACCAACCATATCAGTGTACTCACTCCAGGTGTATCGCTACATTAGTAAACAGAGACAATGCACTACTACACTGGTGGACAGCAGTTGCCTGCAGCTGAAGAGCGTAATACGCCCTCTAACAACTGAAGATCGTAATGCAGCCTCCATCGGTTTAAATAATCCTCATAGGAAAAAATGATATTAGGGAAAAATATTTGTTTTGATGTCGCCTACAACCTCCCAGAGTTTGTCGGTTTAAATACTTTTCACCCTGTAGAATGACAGCCATAAGGGGCCCAACAAATTGTGAAGACGGCTTCAACATAATCTGAAACCGGCCATAATAAACAAATGTAACAATGTTGCTTTAACCAAAGTATAGCAACAGGTCGCTTCGCTCCACAGGCAATGTTATCTAAATTTATTAAATAGCATTTAAAATTATGTAACGAGGTTTCCTTTTACTGCATTTTTGACTACGCAGGTGGCTAGTGAATTTTCGCTGGCAGCCCCGGCCGAACCATCTACAGCATAAGGGAGATAAAACAACAATAAAGAAAATAATGTGTTAGTCATCTGGCGAATCTGGACGCATGTATATTCCCAATTAAATGGCTGAGCGTTGGTACCTCGCTAGACGCCCCTCTTCCATTCGCCGACCGCGCGGCTGCGAACCCCGTTAGAGGATCGTCTCCCGCTCACTGGGCGCTGTCGACCTCGCACAGAGCACGTCGGTTGCCATGGCGACCGGCACGCCAGCCGCGATCCCATTTCCGCTGCACGACGCGAAATCTAATCAGTCATCGCCCACGGGGCCAATTCCTCTCGGCATCGCAGGTCTCCCTGGGATACGAAACTAAAAATACGAGAGCTGCGCGCAAACGTGCTTAAGCAAGTAATCAGATGAGAGATTTTGCTGGAGGCTTCCGGTGGGCGCTAAAAGCGAGAGGGTTTGCAGGTGACACTCTGTCGAATTTTCTTTTCTTTTTTTTGTCTTTACTTTCATCCTTTCATTCTCGTTCGGTGGAATACTGCTACGGTTCTGGAAGAGGTAACACACAAATATTGTCATAACTCAAGACATGCAGTAATTATACACTACTGGCCATTAAAATTGCTACACCACGAAGATGACGTGCTACAGGTGCGAAATTTAACCGACACGAAGAAGATGCTGTGATATGCAAATTAGTAGCTTTTCAGAGCATTCACACAAGGTTGGCGCCGGTGGCGTCACGTACAACGTGCTGACATGAGGAAAGTTTCCAATCGATTTATCATACACAAACAGCAGTTGAACGGCGTTGCCTGGTGAAACGTTGTTGTGAGGCCTCGTGTAAGGAGGAGAAATGCGTACCGATTCCGACTTTGATAAAGGTTGCATTGTAGCCTATCGCCATTGCGGTTTATCGTATCGCGACATTGCTGCACGCTTTGGTCGAGATCCAATGACTGTTAGCCGAATATGGAATCGGTGGGTTCCGGAGGGAATACGGAGCGCCGTGCTGGATCCCAACGGCCTCGTATCACTAGCATTGGAGATGACAGGCATTTCATCCGCATGGCTGTAACGGGTCGTGCATTCACGTCTCGATGCCTGAGTCGACAAATGGGGACGTTTGCAAGATAACAACCATCTGCACGAACAGTTCGACGATGTTTGCAGCAGCATGGACTATCAGCTAGGAGACCATGGCTGCGGTTACCCTTGACGCTGCATCACAGACAGGAGCGCCTGCGATGGTGTACTCAATGACTAAACCTGGGTGCCGAATGGTAAAACGTCATTTCTTCGGATGAATCCAGGTTCTGTTTACAGCATCATGATGGTCGCATCCGTGTTTGGCGACACCGCGGTGAATGCACATTGGAAGCGCGTATTCGTCATCGCTATACTGGCGTATCACCCGCGTGATGGTATGGGGTGCCATTGGTTACACCTCTCGGTCACCTCTCGTTCGCATTGCGGGCACTTTGAACAGTGGACGATACAATTCAGATTTGTGGATCTACCCTTCATTCTATCCCTGCGAAACTCTACATTTCAGTAGGATAATGTACGATCGCATGTTGCCGGTCCTGTACGGGCCTTTGTGGATACAGAAAATGTTCGACTGCTGCCCTGGCCAGCACATTTTCCAGATCTCTCACCAATTGAAAATGTCTGGTCAATGGTGGCCGAGCAACTGGCTCGTCACAATACGTCAGTCACTACTCTTTATGAACTGTGGTATCGTGTTGAAGCTGCATGGGCAGCTGAACATGTACACGCCAACCAAGCTCTGTTTGACTCAATGCCCAGGCGTACCAAGGCCGTTATTACGGCCAGGGGTGGTTGTTCTGGGTACTGATTTTTGAGAATCTATGCACCCAAATTGCGTGAAAATGTAATCACATGTCAGTTCTAATATAATATATTTGTCCAATGAATACCCGTTTATCATCTGCATTTCTTCTTGGTGTAGCAATTTTAATGGCCAGTAGTGTAATAAAGAAAGACACCTTTTGTCTTTGCTTTACTTTTTTATTAGAATAATCAGTCTCAGTCTCTGATATAGGTGTTTCTCAGATCCAAACATGTAATTATATCCAAGTGCAGCTCATCAGAACATTGAAGATTCATTTACAAGTGTGTTTCGCAGTAATTAGTAGTTTGGATGTGAGGATTACCTGTACCAAAGATCGAGAGTGATTGTCCTAACGAAACATACCAAGTGCATGAGACGGTGTCTGTCTACCACGTGTTGTATTATAGGAACGAACGACGAGATAATTTTTCTATAGAAGACTATTTGGCATTTCGTGTACGGTGTGGTGATCAGTATTGGAAAACGTGTAAAAGGTACTGCACAAGCTTTTGACATTTTTAAGTGATTTTGCTGTCCTATGGATCACATCAGTCAAAAAAGTTTCGATACTGAGTTAGTAAAAAAAAATTAGAGGGTAGTTTTAATACTTCAGATGTTCTACGTAATCTCCCCCTCCCCCTTTCAATCGAATTCGATGCACAGGAAGCTAATACAACCAAGCGAAAATGCCAGTAAAGTGCTTCTTCGGTATGTTGTTCAAATCACGGATTACTGTTCCACCGTTTTCTGTTTTGGCGAAATATCAGGGACCTTTCTTCACCTCGTCGTCTTGTGGTAGTTTCGTGCTGTACTGATAACACTAAATCTTGTCATCGCTGTTGTTTGTTTCTTTTTTTTATTTTTCAGAAAAGAATAGTCGTATTTCATTTCAGTCAAGGCGCAACAAGCGTCCACGTGGTTCTTGTCCGGGAGTCAAGGTGTGCGGACAAACTTAGCCCTTCCTCAAAACAGACATTCTGGAGAATGTCTTGAACACTCGGTTTATAGACATTGTTCCACTGCAATCTGTGACACAACAACGATGACATAATGAAAAATTGTATGTATTAGTCTATAATCGCAGTTTATATACTGTGGAGCCAGAGAAAATGGTACACCTGCCTAATATCATGTAGGGCCCCCGCCAGCAAGCAGAAGTGCCGCAACACGACGTGGCAAGGACACGACTGATGTCTGAGTTAGTGCTGGAGGAAAGTGACACCATGAATCCTGCAGGGCTGTCGACACATCCGTAAGAATACAAGGGGGTGAAGATCTCTTCTGAAAAGCATGTTGCAAGGCGTCAGAGATATGCTCAATAATATTCATGTCTGGGGAGTTTGGTGGCCAGCTCAAGTGTTTAACCTCAGAAGATTGTTACTGGAACCACTCTGTAGCAATTCGGGACGTGTGGGGTACTGCAGTTGCCCAAGTCCGTCGCAGTGCACAATGGACATGAAGGATGCAGGTGATCAGACAGGATGCTTACGTACGTGTCACCTCTCAGAGTCGTATCTAGACTTATCAGGGGTCCCATATCACTCAAACTGCACACGCCCTACACCATTACAAGGCCTCCACCTGCTTGAACAGTCCCCGGCTGACATACAGGGTCCATGGATTCATGAGTTTGTCTCCATAACCGTAAGCGTCCATCCGCTAGATATAGTATGAAACGAGACTCGCCCGACCAGGTAACATGTTTCCAGTCATCAACAGCCCAATGTCGGTATTGACGGGCCCAGGCGAGGCATAAAGCTTTGAGTCGTGCAGTCATCACAGATACACGAGTGGGCCTTCAGCTCCGAAAGCCCATATAGATGATGTTTCGTTGAAAGGTTCGCACGCTGACACCTGTTGATGGCCCAGCGTTGAAATCAGCAGCAATTTACGGAAAGGTTGCACTTCTGTCACGTTGAACGATTCTCTTCAGTCGTCGTTGGTCCCGTTCTTACAGGATCTTTTACCGGCAGCAGCGCTGTCGGAGATTTGATGTTTTACCGGATTCCACATATTCACGTTACCCTCATGGAATAGTCGTCCGGGAAAACCAGCACTTCATCGGTAGCTCGGAGATGCTGTGTCCCATCGCTCGTGCGCTGACTGTAGCACCACGCTTAAACTTACTTAAATCTTGATAACCTTCCATTGTAACAGTAGTAAGCGATCTAAAAACTACGCCAGACACTTGTTGTCTTATATAGGCGTTGCCGACCACAGCGCCGTATTCTGCCTGTTTACATGTCTCTTTATTTGAATATACATGCCTCTGGCGCTTTAGTGTGTACGTCGCCTACTAACTACTAGTTTCGGCACACACTACTCGGTTCACACGAATCTAGCAGCTCTACCTGCTGGTGGAAAACGAAACACTCGAATTCGGCAACTCTTCCCAAATCACTCCTAGGCGTCATGCGTGAATTCGGCAACATCTGCCTGCTCGTGGCAGACTAACTGCACAATTTTGAACGGAGCAAGTGCTAGACCTCCGCCTCTATTCACAACTTTGCTAAAGAATATTGTAAATACGGAACCACAGAAAACATATATAAACACAAAGATTTTACTACCATCTGCACATACAAAAATGTTGCTTAAAAAAAGCTGCATACCGTTTATCGTACGTTCTGTTCGCGGTTCCTTTGTATGAAACACACTTCACAAGCTCCAATTTGCCAGTTTCACCGTTTCTGGGTAAATCTGATTTCCGTTGTAAGAAAGCTTGCCTCTTCCTGGTTTTTGAGTTCGTTTTGATAATATGGCCATTTTTTGCAGAGTTAATTCTCGTGTAGGTGTCAGTTTGTTTGTTTGCGTGAGGTGCTTCAAACGAAGTATTGCAACGGAAATGAAAGCTTTCACAAGCGTTAGTCATTCTACACAAGGATACGCAATCTGCTGCCGAAACATGAGGAGGAAATCAATGTCATCAATGTAATTTTCAGTAACGTAATCGACAATCTTGTTATGTAGCTGTTTGATGATAAGGTCAGCAAAAAAAGCCAGTAAGATCTTCAGTATTTAAGTAACTAAGCCCAAAGTTGTAATCCACTGTTCTGGTGTTTGTACTTCGAACTCAAACCAAGCGTTTGTATTTTTTGCCACCTGAAATATATTGAAAAGAATGTCTGCGGAAATCTAAAACGCGAAAGCTTCTTTAAGTTCGCATCTCCAGCAATGTACACGACCTATGGTAGCGTGAATAATGTATAGTTAATCTTAGGAATAATGTAATTTTACGAATTACTGTATTCTACAGATTTTAAAAAAATTAGAACTATTGAATACTAATTGCTACAGTTTACCGTTCAACAGTAATAAACTTTTCTTAAAATAACAAATGCAACTGTACCTACGAAGCTTGAGCCAGATGAAACCGACTGTCTGTCATACTGACTGCTGGGAAGGAAAAAATGATACTTTCATCGATGGCCTGTTCCAAGTCAGTTACAACCATTTTTGAATTAAAATATTCTACAGTCATCTTGAACACATCGTATAATTTTTAAACTTTTGAATATATATCCGTCTTCTTATCTTTTATAAAGATCAACAGTAATGGCAAGAAAGAACCTCCAGCGTAACTGTGGATAGTGAATAATTGGAATAAGGCTTTCGCTGCCTATTGAAAAGTGCCATTCTTTAATATACACTATTGGCCATTAAAATTGCTACACCACGAAGATGACGTGCTACAGGCGCGAAATTTAACCGACACGAAGAAGATGCTGTGATATGCAAATTACTCGCTTTTCAAAGCATTCACACAAGGTTGGCGCCGGTGGAGACACCTACAACGTGCTGACATGGGGAAAGTTTCCAATCGATTTCTCAAACACAAACAGCAGTTAACCGGCGTTACCTGGTAAAACGTTGTTGTGATGTCTCGTGTAAGGAGGAAAAATGCGTACCATCACGTTCCGACTTTGACAAAACGCGTTGGTCGAGATCCAATGACTGTTAGCAGAATATGGAATCGGTGGGTTCAGGAGGGTAATACGGAACGCCATGCTGGATCCCAACGGCCTCGTATCACTAGCAGTCGAGATGACAGGCATCTTATCCGCATGGCTGTAACGGATCGTGCAGCCACGTCTCGATCCCTGAGTCAACAGATGGGGACGTTTGCAAGACAACAACCATTTGCACAAACAGTTCGACGACGTTTGCAGCAGCATGGACTATCAGCTCGGAGACCATGGCTGCGGCTACCCTTGACGCTGCATCGCAGGAAGGAGTGCCTGCGATGGTGTACTGGGTGCATGAATGGCAAAAGTCACTTTTTCGGATGAATCCAGGTACTGTTTACAGCATCATGATGGTCGCATCGGTGTTTGGCGACATCGTGGTGAACGCACATTGGAAGCCTGTATTCGACATCGCCATACTGGCGTATCACCTGGCGTGATGGTATGGGGTGCCATTAGTTACACCTCTCGGTCACCTCTTGTTCGCATTGACGACGCTTTGAACAGTGTACGTTAAATTTCAGATGTGTTAAGACCCGTGGCTCTACCCTTCATTCGATCCCTGCGAAACTCTACATTTCAGCAGGATAATGCACGACCTCATGTTGCAGGTCCTGTATGGGCCTTGCTGGATACAGAAAATGTTCGACTGCTGCCCTGGCCAGCATATTCTCCAGATCTCTCACCAATTGAAAACGTCTGGTCAATGATGGCCGAGCAACTGGTTCGTCACAATACGTCAGTCATTACTCTTGATGAACTGCGGTATCGTGTTGAAGCTGCATGGCCAGCTGTACCTGTACACGCCATCCAAGCTCTGTTTGACTCAATGCCCAGGCGTATCAAGGCCGTTATTACGGCCAGACGTGGCTGTTCTGGGTACTGATTTCTCAGGATCTATGCACCCAAATTGCGTTAAAATGTAATCACATGTCAGTTCTACTATAATATATTTGTCCAATGACTACCCGTTTATCATCTGCATTTCTTCTTGGTGTAGCAATTTTAATGGCCAGTATTATAGTTTCCTGCGGACTCAAGTATTATAAACTGCAGTCAGTTGAAAAAACAACATGACCATTTTCCACATAATGTTTGTAGTTGTCACCTCCATCTGCGATAAGGCAACCTAGATTTCCATCAAGGAGCGTGAGTAAGTTTGTTGCGAATATACCTTACGTTCTTCCTCGTTAATGTGTTCATGTTTGTCGGAATGTCATCTACTTCTTTGTGTATATGCTTTGATGGTCTCGCCATGTAACAGAATTCGATAACATTCTCCTGTTTAACAATATTCTGGAACTGGTGTTTGCTCATGGATGCCTTCCAAGCACGGAAATAAGTTCTCACTGCCTACAGCGAGTAGCTTAACAGAATATTGCGAATTTTTACCACAGCATCATCATCTATGTTCTTTATTTCCTAGATTAAATGTATATTACCCCATTCACTAAAAATAGGTTCCAAAACTTTGTCATATTTTTCATTTCGTTGAATAACTCGAATTACACAGATATCATACTATGTGATCTGCACGGATGTTAGCGACTTGCTGCTGTTCCCAGGACTGACGATTTTGGTTAGGGCCAGGAACGCCACCGTCGTTGACTCATACGTAGGATTGGGCTGTCCTGCTATCTGCGTACAGAGTTGCTGAGTTCGAGTGTGGAGTTATCTGACCCTTTCATGGTACATTCTTGTGGTCATTATAATTTGCTGAGTTCAAGTCACATAGTAAATCTCTATCTGTACTAAAAGTACCATTCTCGAGCACAATAGTGTAGTAACATTTGACACACGTACTTGGTACGTGTCGACTGCGTACCAGGGAATGGCCAGGGGATGGTACTGTGTACCGAAACTGGTGGCCAGCAGACAAAAGAAATAAACTGCTATTATAGATTAGCGGATCGGAGCGTGGAATGACAGATCCCTTAATCGGGCAAGTAGGTTAGAAAATTTAAAAAAGGAAATGGATAGGTTAAAGTTAGATTTAGAATTAGTGAAGTTAGATTTAGAATTAGTGAAGTTCGCTGGTAGGAGGAACAAGACTTTTGGTCAGATGAATACAGGGTTATAAATACAAAATCTAATAGGGGTAATGCAGGATCGGTTTAATAATGAATCAAAAAATAGGAATGTGGGTAAGCTACTACACACAGCATAGTAAACGCATTATTATGGCCAAGATAGGAAAGAAGCCCACGCCTACTACCGTAGTACAAGTTTAAATGCCAACTAGCTCTGCAGATGATGAAGAAATTGATGAAATGTATGATGAGATGAAAGAAATTATTCAGGTAGTGAAGGGAGACGAAAATTTAATAGTCATGGGTGACTGGAATTCGACAGTAGGAAAAGAAAGAGAAGGAAACGTAGTAGGTGAATATGGATTGGGGCTAAGAAATGAAAGAGGAAGCCACCTGGTAGAATTTTGCACAGAGCATAACTTAATCATAGCTAACACTTGGTTCAAGAATCAAGAAAGAAGGTTGTATACATGGAAGAACCCTGGATATACGAGAAGGTTTCATATGATTATATAATGGTAAGACAGAGATTTAGGAACCATATTTAAAATTGTAAGACATTTCCAGGGGCAGATGTGGACTCTGACCACAATCTGTTGGTTATGAACTGTAGATTAAAACTGCAAAAAGGTGGGAATTTAAGGAGATGGGACCTGGATAAACTGAAAGAACCAGAGGTTGTACAGAGTTTCAGGGACAGCATAAGGGAACAATTGACAGGAATGGGGGAAAGAAATACAGGAGAAGAAGAATGGGTAGCTTTGAGGGATGAAATAGTGAAGGCAGCAGAGGATCAAGTAGGTAAAAAGACGAGGGCTAATGGAAATCCTTGGGTAACAGAAGAGATACTGAATTTAATTGATGAAAGGAGAAAATACAAAATTGCAGCCAAAAAGGAATACAGACGTCTCATAAAAGAGATCGACAGGAAGTGCAAATTGGCTAAGCAGGAATGGCTAGAGGACAAATGTAAGGATGTAGGGGTTTATCTCACGAGAGGTAAGGTAGATACTGCCTATAGGAAAATTAAAGAGACCTTTGGAGAAAAGAGAACCACTTGCATGAATATCAAGAGCTCAGATGGAAACCCAGTTCTAAGCAAAGAAGTGAAAGTAGAGAGGTGGAAGGAGTATATAGAGGGTCTATGCAGGGGCGATGCTCTTGAGGGCAATATTATGGAAATGGAAGAGGAGGTAGACGAAGATGAAATGGGAGATATGATACTGCGTGAAGAGTTTGACAGAGCACTGAAAGACCTAAGTCGAAACAAGGCCCTGGGAGAAAGACAACATTCCATTAGAACTACTGACAGCCTTGTGAGAGCCAGTCCTGACAAAACTCTACCATCTGGTGAGCAAGATGTATGAGACAGGCGAAATTCCCTCAGACTTCAAGAAGAATATAATAATTTCAATCCGAAAGAAAGCAGGTGTTGACAGATGTGAAGATTACCGAACTATCAGTTTAATAAGTCACAGCTGCAAAATACTACCACGAATTCTTTACAGGCGAATGGAAAAACTGGTAGAAGCCGACTTCGGGGAAGATCAGTTTTGATGCCGTAGAAATATTGGAACACGTGAGGCAATACTGACCCTACGACTTATCTTAGAAGAAATATTAAGGAAAGGCAGACCTACGTTTCTAGCATTTGTAGACTTAGAGAAAGCTTTTGACAATGTTGACTGGAATGCTCTCTTTCAAATTCTGTAGATGGCAGGGGTAAAATACAGGGAGCGAAAGGCTATTTACAATTTGTACAGAAAGCATATGGGAGTTTCGAGGGACATGAAAGGGAAGCAGTGGTTGGGAAGGGAGTGGGACAGCGTTGTAGCCTCTCCCCGATGCGATTCAATCTGTATATTGGGCAAGCAGTAAAGGAAACAAAAGAAAAGTTCGGAGTAGGTATTAAAATCCATGGAGAAGAAATAAAAACGTTGAGGTTCGCCTATGACATTGTAATTCTGTCAGAGACAGCAAAGGACTTGGATGAGCAGTTGAACGGAATGGACAGTGTCTTGAAAGCACGATATGAGATGAACATCAACCAAAGCAAAACGAGGAAAATGGAATGGAGTCGAATTAAATCGAGTGATGCTGAGGGAATTAGATTAGGAAATGAGACACTTAAAGTAGTAAAGGATTTTTGCTATTTGGGAGCAAAATAACTGATGATGGTCGAAGTAGAGAGGATATAAAATGTAGACTGTCAATGACAAGGAAAGCGTTTCTGAAGAAGAGAAATTTGTTAACATCGAGTGTAGATTTAAATGTCAGGAAGTCGTTTCTGAAAGTATTTGTATGGAGTGTAGCCACGTTGGAAGTGAAACATGGACGATAACTAATTTGGACAAGAAGAGAATAGAAGCTTTTGAAATTTGGTGCTACAGAAGAATGCTGAAGAAAATGGTTCAAATGGCTCTGAGCACTATGGGACTTAACATCTGAGGTCATCAGTCCCCTAGAACTTAGAACTACTTAACCCGAACTAACCTAAGGATATCACACACATCCATGCCCCAGCAGGATTCGAACCTGCGACCGCAGCGGTCGCGCGGTTCCAGACTGAAGCGCCTAGAACCGCTCGGCCACACCAGCCGGCCAATTCTGAAGATTAGATGGGTAGATCATGTACATAATGGGGAGGCACTGAATAGAATTGAGAAGAGGAGCTTGTGGCACAACTTAATTAGAAGAAGGGATCGGTTGGTAGGACATGTTCTGAGGCATCAATGGATCACCAATTTAGTACTGGAGGGCAGCGTGGAGGGTAAAAATCGTAGAGGGAGACCAAGAGATGAATACACTAAGCAGATTCAGAAGAACGTAGGCTGCAGTACGTACTGAGAGATGCAGAAGCTTGCACAGGATAGAGTAGCATGGAGAGCTGTATCAAACCAGTCTCAGGACTGAAGACCACAACAACAACAAAACATAGATTAGAACGTTTAATTTTTCAGTATTGTATTGGTCCCTGTTCTACAGGTAGTATGTCGAGAATATGACACGCGATGAAGCATATCCGCTACTTAACACTAACTGCTCACAATTGTCTGGTCGAAAGAACATCTGTTGTTTATAGTTGTTAGCTCAAGGTGCCACCGTAGCTACTGCGCTGAGTCGCTTATACATCTGCGATAAAATTAGGCTCTAAATTTTTCGGATGTATGGTGTAAATAATTACTTTTGATTTGATTCCTGCTTTTTCCATGTGTTTCATTCGAGCAAGATGTTGTGGTTTTCCAACTTATGAACACCCTTCTGCAGTTTAATTTTTTGGTTATCTCTGGAGAAATGTATCTCTGTTTAAAACGTCATGTTCTACAATCTTATTCTCTTTCAACTCACTTCTTATTTCTTGGATCCAGTTGCAGCAGCAATATTTCTGACATGGTCAAAAATTCTCTCATCCTATTTTCGTTCATCTGAAGCAGATGGCCATAAAACATAATTCCACTATTTCTCTCTGATACATCAATTTTCTGGTGCAAATCGCCATTACTGCCCTTCCTACACACTGAGGTGACAAAAGTCGTGGGATACCTCCTAATATCGAGTCGAATTTCCTTTGCCCGGCATAGTGCAGCAATTCGACGTTGCATGTACTCAACAAGTCGTTGAATCCCTCTGCAGAAATCTTGAGTAAATCTTCCTTTGTAGCCGTCCATAACTCCGAAAAGTGTTGCCAGATCAGGATATTGTGCACGAACTGACCTCTGCATTACATTCCATAAAAGTTCGATGGGATTCATGTCGGGCGATATGGGTGGCAAATCATTCCCTAGATCTGTCCAGAATGTTCTTCAAACCAGTCACAAACAACTGTGGCCTGGTGATATGAAGCATTGTTGTTTGGGAACATGAAATCCTTTAATGGCTGCAAACGGTCTCCAAGCATTAAAACTGTGTGCCGGACCGAGAATCGAACTCGAGACCTTTGCCTTTCGTGGGCAAGTGCTCTACCAAATGAGCCCCCTTCTCCCAACTTTACATCCGCCAGTACCTCGCCTCCTACCTTCCACACTTCACAGAAGCTCTCCTGAGAAACTTGCAAAACTAGCGCTCCTCGAAGGAAGGATACTGCCGAGACATGGCTTTGTCCCTAGTTCGAGTCTCGGTCCAGTACACAGTTTTAATCTGCCAGGAAGTTTCACATCAGCTGTTGTGGCGATCTCTGCCACTGAATGTATCAGGACGACCAAATGTAGTGGGAAGACACCAAATGTAGTGGATGGGTGCCAGGAGGTGCCGTATTAAAACGCGGTAAGAACTTTCCAAATGATTTATTGTTTTTTATCTACAGCGCCCTGTTCACCTCTGTCCACGTCACAGGGTCCTCCAATGCTGAGGCCACTGCCCCAGCGACCCAGCTGTGTCGAGTCAGCCCTGTACGCCAGCTGCAGAGTTCCGATTACGTCAGGATGGCTGCGCCAGCAGACAACTCAGCAGCCTCCATCTTCGCTGTTTCCGGGCAGCTCCGTCGGGAGCCGTAGGCTGTTCCCGCTGCTGCTTCTTCCTCACTGTCGTAGCTGAGATCGCAATGCAACGACTACCCGTGATCCAGTGTCCAAATCTGCGGCCCTCACCTCGGGAAGTCTCCAGCGTGTGGCGCGAGCCGAGACGACTGCCTGCGGTAGCGAGCTGAAGACTGGCCCGCCCTGGCTGGCTGCGGACCCCACGTCAGCCTCAGAGGGTCGAACCAATAACCCGCCGCAGACTGGGACGCTGGCGCCCCATCTGTTGCTGCGCGTAGCCGGTAGTGTGACACACCTCGCCGTTCAGGAGAGCTGCCACGCCTGAATGAATCTCGTTAGAAAACGGCTCCTATTTATACTTGGCTGTGCGCCTCTCTGTTGCTAATGCATTGCTTCGTGTCACGTACGCATCACACCCCGGTTAAGCCAGTGGGCCCCTTCTCCCCGTAGCGTGCGCCATGCAAAGTGCTGCGCTTACGCCTTTCAGTGGTTCGACAGCCCTGTGGCCTCCATTCTGCTTCGCATCTGCTGGTCAGCGTAACTTACTGCAATCCGGCCCGCACCTGGCTGTAACTTGTGCCCTCCAAAATATTGCACCAAATCTAACTTCCCTATCTTAAACTGTGGTGTCGCTACACGGCGCACACTCCGCTGCAGAGTGAAAATTTCATTCTTGTCTCCAAGCAGCCGAACATAACCACCTCCCGTCAATGATCATTTCATATGACAATAGGACATATGGTGTATCATCATGCACAAGTGTATTAATGGTGGCAAATGGTTTCCAAGTAGCTGAACATAACCATCTACAGTCAACGATCCATGTAAACAAGCTCAGATCAATATGAAGATACCTCCATCTTGCACAGTGCCTTGTTGACAACTTGGGTGCGTGGGTTCGTGGACTCTGCGCCACACCCAAAGTCCACCACCACCTCTTCCTAGCTAGGCCATGGTTTTCCAGTCGTCTGGGATCCAAGTGATATGATCACAAGGTCAGGAGAGGCGCTGGAGGCGATGTCGTGCTATTAGCAGCGGCACTCTCATCTGTCGTCTGCTGCCATAGTCCATTAATGCCAAATTTCATCGCACTATCCCAATGGATACGTTCATTGTACATCCCATATTGATTTCTGTGGCTATGTCACACACTGTTTCGTGACTGTTAACACTAACACCTGTGCGCAAACGCCGCTGCTCTCTGTGGTTAAGTGGGTTAAGTAAAGGCCGTCGGCCACTGCGATGTCCATTTTCTTTTTTTTTTGTCATCAGTCTACTGACTGGTTTGATGCGGCCTGCCACGAATTCCTTTCCTGTGCTAACCTCTTCATCTCAGAGTAGCACTTGCAACCTACGTCCTCAATTATATGCTTGACGTATTCCAATCTCTGTCTTCCTCTACAGTTTTTGCCCTCTACAGCTCCCTCTAGTACCATGGAAGTCATTCCCTCATGTCTTAGCAGATGTCCTATCATCCTGTCCCTTCTCCTTATCAGTGTTTTCCACATATTCCTTTCCTCTCCGATTCTGCGTAGAACCTCCTCATTCCTTACCTTATCAGTCCACATAATTTTCAACATTCGTCTACAGCACGACATCTCAAATGCTTCGATTCTCTTCTGTTCCGGTTTTCCCACAGTCCATGTTTCACTACCATAGAATGCTGTACTCCAGACGTACATCCTCAGAAATTTCTTCCTCAAATTAAGGCCGGTATTTGATATTAGTAGACTTCTCTTGGCCAGAAATGCCTTTTTTGCCATAGCTAGCCTGCTTTTGATGTCCTCCTTGCTCCGTCCGTCATTGTTTATTTTACTGCTTAGGTAGCAGAATTCCTTAACTACACTGACTTCGTGATCATCAATCCAGATGTAAAGTTTCTCGCTGTCTTCATTTCTACTACTTCGCATTACCTTCGTCTTTCTCCGATTTACTCTCAAACCATACTGTG
The DNA here is from genome assembly GCF_021461385.2 of Schistocerca piceifrons. Classification (NCBI taxonomy): domain Eukaryota; kingdom Metazoa; phylum Arthropoda; class Insecta; order Orthoptera; family Acrididae; genus Schistocerca; species Schistocerca piceifrons. The sequence continues at coordinate 1,148,880,060 of NC_060138.1, forward strand.
TACTCATTAGACTGTTCAGTCCGTTCAGCAGATCATTTAATTCTTCTTCACTTTCTCTCAGGATAGCAATGTCATCAGCGAATCGTATCATTGCTATCCTTTCACCTTGTATTTTAATTCCACTCCTGAACCTTTCTTTTATTTCCATCATTGCTTCCTCGATGTACAGATTGAAGAGTAGGGGCGAAAGGCTACAGCCTCGTCTTACACTCTTCTTAATACGAGCACTTCGTTCTTGATCGTCCACACTTATTATTCCCTCTTGGTTGTTGTACATATTGTATATGACCCATCTCTCCCTATAGCTTACCCCTACTTTTTTCAGAATCTCGAATAGCTTGCACCATTTTATATTGTCGAACGCTTTTTCCAGGTCGACAAATCCTATGAAAGTGTCTTGATTTTTCTTTAGCCTTGCTTCCATTATTAGCCGTAACGTCAGAATAGCCTCTCTCGTCCCTTTACTTTTCCTAAAGCCAAACTGGTCGTCACCTAGCGCATTTTCAATTTTCTTTTCCATTCTTCTGTATATTATTAATGTAAGCAGTTTCGATGCATGAGCTGTTAAGCTGATTGTGCGACAATTCTCGCACTTATCAGCTCTTGCCGTCTTCGGAATTGTGTGGATGATGCTTTTCCGAAAGTCAGATGGTATGTCGCCAGACTCATATATTCTACACACCAACGTGAATAGTCGTTTTGTTGCCACTTCCCCCAATGATTTTAGAAATTCTGATGGAATGTTATCTATCCCTTCTGCCTTATTTGACCGTAAGTCCTCCAAACCTCTTTTAAATTCCGATTCTAATATTGGATCCCCTATCTCTTCTAAATCGACTCCTGTTTCTTCTTCTATCACATCAGACAAATCTTCACCCTCATAGAGGCTTTCAATGTATTCTTTCCACCTATCTGCTCTCTCCTCTGCATTTAACAATGGAATTCCCGTTGCACTCTTAATGTTACCACCGTTGCTTTTAATGTCACCAAAGGTTGTTTTGACTTTCCTGTATGCTGAGTCTGTTCTTCCGACGATCATATCTTTTTCTATGTCTTCACATTTTTCCTGCAGCCATTTCGCCTTAGCTTCCCTACACTTCCTATTTATTTCATTCCCCAGCGACTTGTATTTCTGTATTCCTGATTTTCCCGGAACATGTTTGTACTTCCTCCTTTCATCAATCAATTGAAGTATTTCTTCTGTTACCCATAGTTTCTTCGCAGCTACCTTCTTTGTACCTATGTTTTCCTTCCCAACTTCTGTGATGGCCCTTTTTAGAGATGTCCATTCCTCTTCAACTGTACTGCCTACTGCGCTATACCTTATTCCTGTATCTATAGCGTTAGAGAACTTCAAACGTATCTCGTCATTTCTTAGTACTTCCGTATCCCACTTCTTTGCGTATTGATTCTTCCTCACTAATGTCTTGAACTTCAGCCTACTCTTCATCACTACTATATTGTGATCTGAGTCTATATCTGCTCCTGGGTACGCCTTACAATCCAGTATCTGATTTCGGAATCTCTGTCTGACCATGATGTAATCTAATTGAAATCTTCCCGTATCTCCCGGCCTTCTCCAAGTATACCTCCTCCTCTTGTGATTCTTGAACAGGGTATTCGCCATTACTAGCTGAAACTTGTTACAGAACTCAATTAGTCTTTCTCCTCTTTCATTTCTTGTCCCAAGCCCATATTCTACTGTAACCTTTTCTTCTACTCCTTCCCCTACAACTGCATTCCAGTCGCCCATGACTATTAGATTTTCGTCCCCCTTTACATACTGCATGACCCTTTCAATATCCTCATACACTTTCTCTATCTGTTCATCTTCAGCTTGCGACGTCGGCATGTATACCTAAACTATCGTTGTCGGTGTTGGTCTGCTGTCGATTCTGATTAGAACAACCCGGTCACAGAACTGTTCACAGTAACACACCCTCTGCCCTACCTTCCTATTCATAACGAATCCTACACCTGTTATACCATTTTCTGCTCATCTGACCAGAAATCCTTGTCTTCCTTCCACTTCACTTCACTGACCCCTACTATATCTAGATTGAGCCTTTGCATTTCCCTTTTCAGATTTTCTAGTTTCCCTACCTCGTTCAAGCTTCTGACATTCCACGCCCCGACTCGTAGAACGTTATCCTTTCGTTGATTATTCAATCTTTTTCTCATGGTAACCTCCCCCTTGGCAGTCCCCTCCCGGAGATCCGAATGGGGGACTACTCCGGAATCTTTTACCAATGGAGAGATCATCATGACACTTCTTCAATTACAGGCCACATGTCCTGTGGATACACGTTACGTGTCTTTAATGCAGTGGTTTCCATTGCCTTCTGCATCCTCATGTAGCAGATCACTGCTGATTCTTCCGCCTTTAGGGGCAATTTCCCACCCCTAGACAAGAGAGTGCCCTGAACCTCTATCCGCTCCTCCGCCCTCTTTGACATGGCCGCTGGCAGAATGAGGCTGACTTCTTGTACCGGAAGTCTTCGGCCGCCAATGCTGATTATTTATCAAAATTTAGGCAGTGGCGGGGATCGAAGTCGGGACCGAAGACGTTACCCCTAGACCACGATGTCCGTAGTGAAAGGTAATTCCTGAAATTTGGTATTCTCGGCACATTCGTGACATTGTAGATATCGGAATAAAGAATTCCTTCACGATTTCAGAACTGAGGCTTTCCATTATTTCCCTGAATTTCTTCGAACAAATGCCAGGATAGTGTCTACTACAAAGTTTTGATATTATCGTTCTAGCTTCCCCCTCAGTATGTCTTCTCTCTTTTCTTTTTGTTCAAAAGGGAACCAGTAACCTATGTATGTCACATAGTAAAGAATCTTTGCTTTTCTCATCCCTTTCTAACGTTCCCGATTTTTAATGTGCCTTTGATATTCATGGGTTACAAGAGGCCCAGTCTTTTGAAGTGACCACCTGTCAAAAGGCTGAAAACCACATTCTTCAACACAGACATGCATGAAAAGAGTCAACGACGTAACGACGTAACGACGTTCTGAAGATACCAACAGGGATGTGGAAACATGTCGATTCCATTGCTGTGGCCAGCTGCCTTAGGTTTCTCGTTTGAGCATCCACGACACAAACAGACCAATCTGTGTGGTCCCACACATTCTTTGTTGGGTTTGCAGTGTAGATTACCGAACCACACCCATACACTGTCACCTGTCACAGGTTGCATTGTCTTGCTGGCAGATGTCATCATACCAAGGAAACAACAAATTGCATGTAGGGGGGTAATTGTCCACAAGAATGCCTTCCAGAACGACGAGATTACCCAGGGAGTGCGACAAAAACAGTCCGCAGTCCACAATGCTCCTTCCTCTGGCTTGGATCTTTCGACGATTGTTGCAGAGCCGTATGTGCCAACAGCATCTGTCAAATGGAACGTAAAACCCAATTCATTAGAGAAGACCGATAGGTCGCTACTCAGTGGGTGTCTAACAGCAGTAACGGTATGGAGACTCCAGCTTTCGTCGCCACTGAACTGAGGTCAGCAGAGGTGTGAATGAACCAACCAGTCGCCTCCTGCGGAGACCTACACTACTGCCCATTAAAATTGCTACACCACAAAGATGACACGCTACAGTCACGAAATTTGACCTACACGAAGAAGATGCTGTGATATGCAAATAATTAGCTTTTCAGAGCATTCACACAAGGTTGGCGCCGGTGGCGACACCTACAATGTGCTGACATGAGGAAAGTTTCCAGCCGATTTCTCATACACAAACAGCAGTTGACGGCGTTGCCTGGTGAAACGTTGTTGTGATGCCTCGTGTAAGGAGGAGAAATGTGTACCATCACGTTTCCGAGTTTGATAAACGTAGGATTGTGCCCTAGCGCGATTGCGGTTTATGGTATAGTGACATTGCTGCTCGCATTGGTCGAGATCCAATGACTGTTAGTAGAATATGGAATCGGTGGGTTCAGGGGGGTAATACGGAACGCCGTGCTGGATCCGAACGGCCTCGTATCACTAGCAGTCGAGATGGCAGGCATCTCATCCGCATGGCTGTAACGGATCGTGCAGCCACGTCTCGATCCCTAAGTCAACTAATGGGGACTCAACAACGAACCGGGGTGCACGAATGGCAAAACGTCATTTTTTCGGATGTATCCAGCTTCTATTTACAGCATCATGATGGTCGCAACCGTGTTTGGCGACATCGTGGTGAACGCACATTGTAATCGTGTATTTGTCATTGCCATACTGGCGTATCACCCGGTGTGATTGTATGGCGTGCCATTGGTTACACGTCTCGGTCACCTCTTGTTCGCATTGACGGCACTCTGAACAGTGAAAGTTAAATTTTAGATGTGTTACGACCCGTGGCTCTATCCTTCATTAGACCCCTGCGAAACCCTACATTTCAGCAGGATAATGCACGACCGCATGTTGCGGATACAGAAAATGTTCGACTGCTGCCCTGGCCAGCACATTCTGCAGATCTATCACCAAATGTAGACGTCTGGTCAACGGTGGCCGAGCAACCGGCTCGTCACAATACGCCAGCCACTACTCTTGATGAACTGTGATATCGTGTTGAAGCTGCATGGGCAGCTGTACCTGTACACGCCATCCAAGCTTTGTTTGGCTCAATGCCCAGGCGTATCAAGGCCGTTATTACGGCCAGAGGTGGTTGTTCTGGGTGCTGATTTCTCAGGATCTACGCATCTAAATTGCGTGAAAATGTAGTCACATGTCAGTTCTAGTATAATATATTTGTCCAATGAATACCCGTTTATCATCTGAATTTCTTCTTGGTGTAGCAATTTTAATGGCCAGTAGTGTATATGCGGCAACGTTCGCTGAACGGTGGGTGAGCAGACACTGTTGGTAGCCCCTTGGTTCATCTGGGCGGTCACTTGCTCAACAGTTGCTTGTCTATTCGCCCGTACACATTTCCGCAGCCTTCGTTCACCCGGTTGATACAGCACAGTTGCCTCAGTGCTGGTTTTGGATAGTGCCGTTTTGCCATGAATTGTATACTTTAACCACTGCAGCAAACGATCACTTTACAAACTTAGCCGTTTCGGAAATGCTTATACCCTTGTCCTGAAAGTCAATGATCGTGCCCTTTCCGATGTATGATGTATATCGCTCCGTTTCCGCATTACGTCAAAGACTGCACTGATTTTCGTGTCACCTTACAACGCCCTCAGTGACATTGTAGCGAGAAGGAAGTGCTTCTCTGTGCGGTATGATTAACCTGGTGTCTTGCTGCTTCGGTAAGTCCCTCGTAGCACACTGGTAGCGCTCAGTCGCAAGGTTCCATGTAGGTGGTGGTCCTGCTGAAGAGGAGTGTTTAGGGATGCCAGCTGTTAATTATCGACAACGTTTGTACCATACTTCTTTTAATACAGAAATTGCTTTGTCACACACGTCACAGAATGAGAATTTGCAATATGGCAGCTCTGGGCTATGCCGTTATATTCGATCCTTTACACACGTTAACACCGTTTTCTGACTTTACATAATGATAGACATTGCCCACGACACGTGGCGTTCTGATAACTAATGACATCACTTTATATCTTGCTTAACAGCTGGAATATGCACTTGCGACCGTTCTTTTAGAGCCGCGCCGGTTACTCGACCGTGCGTTGTGGGTGGTTCCTCGCGACTAATTTGCCCTGTCTTCCCGAACGACAAGAGAGACCACCCCTTTCTACCTCAAACTTTCAGCCAATGAGCGTTTAGATGGCTGTTTCTAGGCGGATCTGACCTTACGTTTGAGGACATTCTGATCGACGTTTGTCTTGGAACACCGTCTCAGATCGTAAGATCCTGCTCCCAAATAGTCGAATCTTGTCCCTACTAAGGTTGCACAACATTGCCTCCTATGATTTCGTCACTAATACACCTTGCTGACGTTTGTCAAATGTATGCGTCCATGCCGCTACTGAGCACTCCCGATCCCATAAATTTGCGTAATACTTTGAGCCGTGGTAAAAAATTGCTGTTTTGAAGAGCGCGCCGCAGCGCGTAGTGTGAAGCAGCCGCCCTCCGTTTCTGGCGGTGTCGCCGCTGTGGCAATCACAGCTTCGGTGTCTCCCTCTGGTGGGAAAGGGGAAAGGTTGCCTGTTCACGAGCATTTAACGGGAGCTATGAGTTCGCCAGGCAGTCAGTCTGGGTGAGTCTGGAGGCTGGGGTCAGTCTCTCATCCCCAGCTTGCTAGTTTGCCTCTCGTCCGAATTTGTGGGGCATAAGAGAACTCAGCGAGTGGTCGCCCGGTCGGCGCTTAGTTCCTGCATCTGAGTCTACACGTTAGGCCGCCAATCTGCTCAAGTTGCTCAGGCAATGGACATTGGTGGTTGGATCGATCGGTTGGTCGGTCGCGCATTGAGACACAGGATGACTTGTCCGCCTTGAGCGTCGGCGCATGTGAGGTCGCCACGTGAGTCCAGTGGACCGCGCCGTATAGCGAGGGGTAGTGGCTTCGCGGCCGACACGAGAGCAACAGGAGTCAATCCACGACATCGGTCTGGCCAGTGAGCGCTGCGACGCCGTGAGACGGGAGATCGGCGCGCCTTCCTGCGTCCGTTGAAGCGGCTGGCAGCGGACGGTTCGGGAGAGCGATTTGGGGGTTCTGCGTCAGGTCTTCGCCAGAAATCGCAGTTTATTAGAAGTTAAGTGATTGGTGATATGATGTTTCATGTACTTGTTAAATTCTACTTGTTTTCTTGATGAGGTTACCAGCCGCTTTGTTTTGGGGTCGTCCCACCATTCTTCTCCGTTTGCCCACCCGTGGGAAGGTGGTCCGTTTTTCCGTTGTGGGGAAGGGGCGGGTTAGAGCAACCTGCGATTCGGGTTGTTCGGTAATCTCCCTATCAATGTGCCGTACGTTAATAACTGCCTCTGTCATGTTTGCCGGATTCGGTAAGTTAACGAATTTATTGCTTGGAGTGTAACGGCGTAATTCCTGAAATTTGTTTTTATCTTGCCTATCATCTTGAGAGCAACAGTACTGTAGAACATGTTAACTCGTTTGACTAACCTTGTATAACTTTATATAAGACTGCATTTCATGGGCTTTTATTTAAATGGTCATTTTAGTATATAAAGTTGCCACCCTTCCACAGTAAGACTTTTCTAAGAATTTAAAATCAAGTTGCACCTTCGGTGGCAAGTTAATCTTTTAATTTTAGTGTTTTGTACCATTTCCATTCGTCCTATGGGGTGCATAGTTTGTGCGCTTGTGTGAATTGTTAAAACTTTTACTTGAAGGTAATCTGGTGTGTTGCAGATTTGCACCAGTGTAGTCTTTCAGAGGTTGTTGTCAGCGGTCGTGACTACGGCCGTGTCAAAAGGAAGCGGGAAGGTTCTCAGCCCGAAAGCTCATACACTCAAAAATTTGTTTCTTTGTGCCTCTGAATAAATTGTAACTTGATGTTCAGAGGGCGCTTTCTGATTGATTTTGATTTCATCAGTTACTCCTTGGCAACTACTTCCACGCGCACATAGTGTGATTAAATGTGATAATGTTCTTGATGGATCGTTAGTAAAAATGGCTCTGAGCACTATGGGACTTAACATCTGTAGTCATCAGTCCCCTAGAACTTAGAACTACTTAAACCTAACTAACTTAAGGACATCGCACACATCCATGCCCGAGGCAGGATTCGAACCTGCGACCGTAGCGGTCACGCGGTTCCAGACTGTAGCGCCTAGAACCGCACGGTCACACCGGCCGTCGAATCGCTAATAAATAAAATAAATTTTTAAGAATATTCTTAAGATAAATCACGGTTCATACTTGGCTTAAACACGTGAAGGGAATGCACGTATGCATTACAACCCGACACGCTTTTTATACGTTCCACTGCGAGTGCTGCCTCCTGCCATCTGCGGGCAATTCCAGATTGACGTCGAACGTAGATGGGGCTCATGTAAATGTGACTGGACCAAGAATTTCTGCCAGATCATGAGTCGGGTTGAAATTAGTTGCGAAAACACGATAATAATCATAAAAAACGTTTAGCAGCTCGTAGTGATTATTTACATGTCATTTGCATGTTAACTGCTCCCAATTCTCGATACTGCCAGTATCAGGAATATCAGAAAGAGGAGGTGACGTCGGATGCTCTCGTCGTGCTGCAGGATTTCGTAACGTGCAGACGGAAATTTCTCACGTGTGCAGTGCTGTAAGACTGCAGGGGATTTCTATGCCGACGAAGTAGGACTCTTTCATTTTCTCCTGCTCCGTGTCTCTTCCTCTTCGTCCTGGATGCTCTCGTTCCACTCACTGTGTGTGTGTCGTGGTGTTCGCGGGACGGAAGGAGAGGGAGAGAGGGAGGGAGAGAGAGGGAGAGGGAGAGAGAGAGAGAGAGAGAGAGAACACGGGCGACACAATGCGGGCGCGGGCGTCGCGAGTGCTGCTGACGCAGGCCGGGCTACCGCGCTGGCTGCTGCGGCATTGTCGCCGGAGGCGGCAGGGGCGGCGGCCCACGCCCCCGGCGCCGCGGGGGCCGTTCGGGGGGAGGAGAGGAGAGGTCGAGAAGGGTGGGGAGGGGTGGGGAGGGGAGGAGAGGCCCTCGACAAGAGCAGAGTCAGGAGGCCGCCTGTGACGCGGCCGGCCCCGGCGTGGGCAGCGGCTGCGTCACCGGCGTACCGTGGCGCGGCTTGCGGCGGCCTCTGCCGGCGCGGCGTTTGGACAAAAGATTAGGCCGGCCGGCGCGTGGCGCGCTTTGTTTGCGTAACGAGCGCCCGCCGGCCGGTAGCGGTGCTTACGTCGCCCGTCCTGCCGAGAGCTGCCGCTGCCTGCTGCCCGCTGCCCGCTGCCTGCTGCCTCTGCTGTGCCTAGACGGCCGCTACGGCGGCTTCTGTGGCCGAGCCATCGGCGGGCGGCCACCTGCTGACGTCGTTCTGTGATTTCAGCCTGTCTGCTTGTGGACCCAGCACCACCTCAAGTTGCTTCCCCCTACCGGCAAAATTAACACTACAGGCACACCAAGCAGGGCCGGCGCAAGCCCAAGTGCCGCCCCGTGCGAGCTGGTAAATTGCCGCTCCCCCCCCCCCCCTTTTTTTAAATTTTTATTTTATTTTTACAAAACGTTTGTGGAATTTTATTTAAACAAATCTGTAGGAAATGTCTGCAGTCAATCGCAATTTTTCTTACGAAGAGCAACTTCTTACGAAACCAATCTTGACTTCTTCGGCCAACTACCGAAACGAATTCTGTAGTTTTCGTTGTACAGAACGCAACAATACCTATTGCCTGGAAAGGCGAAGTGGTGACGCGGCAGTGCCGGGAACTAGATCACGTGACGAGGTACAGCGAGGCTACGGTTAAACTAGCGCCCAAGAAGAAGAAGAAAGAAGCTCACAGTAAGTATGTGACCGATGATATGGATAAGTGTATTCTCAGGCAGCAATTTCTATGGCATCACGAACAATAGAAAGAAATACGAACGTTGCGAAAACTGCACACCTTTTGTCAAACAGAAATAGACTTCAAAACTAACAAGGAAACCCTTAGAAGCAATGTTCTGTCTATGGATTTTCGTTTTAGAAGGTGTCAAAATTAACGTTTTATTTTGTGCGGACGAGAGGACATTGTTGCAAAAAGACCATACTTTCTCAGGTTTTCATTAGAATCAAAGCGACCAGTACTTTACTAAGATGAAACATGGATTCACACGCATCATACAGTATATAAATGTTGGCAAAGTTGTAGTGTGCGAGTAGTATTGTCAAACAAAAGTGCCGGTCAGAGTTTAGTTGTTGTTCATGCAGGCGGAGACAGGTGTTTCATGGCTCAAAAACCAAAACGTCCGACCATCACTCAGAAACGGATAGCAAAAATTTTCAAAAGCAAGTCGAAACCCAACTTATGTCAGGCTTATTACCAATGTCTTTATCCCTTGTAATTACTCGCTGCGTATTTACCCATTCAGAATACCTCTAGCCATTGTAGGTGTTGGGCATGCTTGACTGTAGTAACGTTCAACCATTTTTTTCCATAATGAGGGAATAATAAAACACTCGGAAATTTCCATTGAAGGCCTTAGCAAAATTGCTTCAGGCTGAGCAGTATCGAACACTGCATTCGAATTTCCAAATTAGATTTCGTCTTCTGCAAAATTAGTTATGAGTAAACGCACGGCGCGTAAAGACAGGCTGGCAGCGCTCCACTCATAGGAAGACTGCTTCCCCCTCTCTGTTCCTCCGGCGTAAGCACGACGGTGCTGCCACAGTGGCGAGGAAGATATTAGTCCTCCTCCCTCCCCGTTTTCAGCAGGGTGGCCGAGGCGCCATGCCACAGTTCCCGAAGCCGATCCCTCCGAGGTTCGGTTTCGAATCCACTCTAGGGCATCAGTGTTAAGTTTGTCCTAAAAAGAAGAGGGGGGGGGCCGCAGATTTGCCGCCCCTCGGAAAGTGCCGCCCCGTGCGGCCGCTCGTTTCGCACGTGCCTTGCGCCGGCCCTGACACCAGGCGTAGGCTTCCACGGCACTTTACTTCGTCTTACATTTAATTTACAGGCATTTAACGCTTTCTAGTAGATATTCTAACATTCTGCGTGGTGTCTGTTTGTTCTAAGTCGTATCTCCCTACCACTTTCGCGCAACGACGCTCTGAGCGTGTTTTTTAGGGAATTGACTAGTTTGAACCTGGGACCTGTTGCTGGTAAGGAGACGCCAGACCACACATGACATGTAGAGTTCAGAAGAGTTCAGAGAGACTAGCGATGATATAATCAAATACTTAATGACTTCAGCGTCCGCTCCACTGCACTCCCTGTAAAAGAATCTTAATACTAACTAAATTTAGTTAGCTGGTAAAATAACGTCGAAAAAGCAGTTAAGTTTACCACTGGAATTTTTATTCTACTCACAAAACATTGTTTATAAATTGTACTATTGATAAAAGGAAATATTTTAATACAGGATGATAAAAACCAGCTGCATTCAACAAAAATGTGAACGAATATTCCCTGAGTGGGTTTCCAAGTTCTACAATGGATCGAGGGATGAACTATGCCATATCACATCTATAATCCAGGTTTAAATTAAGTTTCACAAAAGAGAAAACTATCAAAATGGTCTACAGTGACCCTCAATTATCTTTAATTACTTATCTAACTTGTAAATTACAGTGGCTGATTTGGATTCTCAATAATTATATAACAGAAAAATCATCGCGTTTCAGATTTTAACTTACGTAGCAAACGTAAATACCATGAGCTTCAATTGACGATCGACACTAGTATTACGTAAAAAGGGGATGTAACAGATGAGACTTCTGCAGTTCTGAGTGAAGCCTTATGAGCTCAAAAATGCGGCATCACGTGCATTCATTACCTTGTCAGTGTTCGTCAGGGGGCGGCGGGCGGCACAGCTCCACGCACCTCGTCGTCTCGGAAGCAGCTCTCTCCTAACTTCTCGTTACTACAATTTACCGAAGTTGGTTTAAAAGAAAACTATCTGACTGTGTTTTTATCTGACCAATCAGGGTCTCAAAGTTAACATTAAGCTCCGCCTACAAAAATTCTATCCAATGAGAAACGTTATACTTTTCGTGGTGCGGCAATGTTTTTTACGTTTGCAGCGTAACAGAGACGCGAAAAAGTCTCACGCTAAAACTTGCAGCTGGTGTGGCCCTTTTAGTGTTATCGTAAGATCTATACTATTCTTCTGGAGAGCTCTATCTTTTAACATGGGCTTGGGGGTGGTCCTAGAGGTTACTTTTCGTGGTGGGACAATGTTTTAACGTTTGCAACGTAGCAGAAACGTGAAAAGGTCTCACGCTAAAACTTGCAGCTGCTGTGGCCCTTTTAGTGTTATCGTAAGATCTATACTGTTCTTCTGGATGGCTCTATCTTTTAACATGGGCTGGGGGGTGGTCCTGGTGGTTGGCTGGCGACGTGGGTGTCCGTCCCTTATCGTAGGGCCTTCTAGCTTAACACGGTTCTGCTCTCGGCTTCTGTTCTCGTTTATCCACTCGGAACTGCGTCTGTTTCACGGTGGGAAGGCATGACATGCATTTAGGCGTTCTTGTGTTTAGTCTGTGGTATTCCATTTGCTCACTCGTTGATCGTGTTACTTTGGTTATTTTAATGTCAACATTTATTCGGAGCTATGTGACATACTGCCGGATTTCCTTATCATGTCAGGGTTTTCATGGAAGGTGTTGGATTTGCCTGATACCTTACAATATTGCCGGAAAAAAACTGTTCACCAGGAGACACGACGTCGATTTTAATCCCATGGCGGTATATGCCACCTAGGGGATAGTAGATGCAGGTATACTGGTAACGGTTTCGACGTCGTCCAACAGATAATGGCCTTCCCAGTCCACAGAGGATCCTTTGGAGAACTGCCAACCAAGTTGGATGTCCAGCGTCAGTTGTGCAACGAGAACATACCTTCACCGATGAGTCAAGCAGTATATTGCTCCCTCCTACGGACATCTCGCAAAGAGACCATGAGGATAAAATCAGAGAGATTAGAGCCCACACAGAGGCACACCGACAATCTTTCTGTCCACGAACAATACGAGAATGGAATAGGAGAACCGATAGAGGTCCTCAAGGTACCCTCCGCCACAACCCGTCAGGTGGCTGGCGGAGTATGGATGTAGATGTAGATCCTGGTATCAGTGGTTACGTGGACATTCTCACACTCGTAGACGAGTTTCTGAACATCCGCGCAGCACGCACCCGCCAGGATCGTTGAGTTTTAAGGGTAGCAGTGGTAGATCGTACAGCTACCACAGCACAGACCTTTCAACACAAACTGTTGGGAACCGGTTACTAGCAGCGTAACTACAGGCACGAACACATCTAGCCCGCCTTCCACTCAGGCCACAGCATCGACGTGCAAGGATTGACTGATGCCTTCAGAGAATCACTTGGAACATGGAATGGCGGGCCATGACATTCAAAGATTGAAAGCCGATTCTGTCGGTGCACAAATTCAAATTGTTCAAATGGCTCTGAGCGCTATGGGACTTAACATCCGAGGTCATCAGTCCCCTAGACTTAGAACTACTTAAACCTAAGGAGATCACATACATCCATACCCGAGGCAGGATTCGAACCTGCGACTGTAGCAGCAGCGCTGTTCCGGGCTGAAGCGCCTAGAACCGCTCGGCCACAGCGGCCGGCTGGTGCACAACTGATGGTCGTTGGTGTGTATGCCATAGACCTGGTGAGAGCAGTTTCGCAGATTGCATTCGTCCATGATACACTGACCCCATCCGATGCTTTACGGTCTGCGGTACACTAAGCTACAACCTTATTAACAGTTGGCGTTTGGGACGCTAACCAGCCCTATCCACGTTCATAATGGTGTTAGGCCGGTTCTTTAGCTGTTCTTGCAAAACGAAGCTGGTGTTCGTCCACACACTGCCTGTGAAATTCAACGTGCTGTGTAAGACGTGCAGCAACTTCCCTGGCCAGCATGATGTCGGAACTGTCTCCGAGCATGTGTGTGATATGATGGGATGAGAACTGACTTGTCTGACTCGTTGACCAACGGTTATTACAGAACTACATGAACAGGTCGAGCACGCACATATAACATATCCCAGGACAGTATTCGCCATCTAGACCTTTGGAGAAAAGAGGACAATATTACAGAAATGGAAGAGAATGTAGATGAAGATGAAATAAGAGATATGATACTCCCAGAAGAGTTTGACAGAACACTTGTAACCTCCCCACAAAAATAAAAGAAATTTATATTTAAAAGTTAATGGACATCGTGCTAAGTGTAACCCCCCGCAGAAATAAAAGAAAAGTCTATGATAATGAAAACGAGCCAATTATTTGGTCCCCACAAAAATTATAGAATAATAATGACCCAAATGTAAACTCGACACAAAAATTGAGAAATGAAATTTAATCATTAAACCCACAATAATAGGGCAGCATCGCTGACCTTAGGCCCTGTGCAATAATTAATCTGATAAATTGATTCTGGGAGGAAAAGCATAGGAAATATTGTTTCAATTGGAATGATTCTTTTCTTAAAAATGATTGCTTTGAAAACAAAAATATTATTGGGGAATTTCTTGAACAAATTAATCACAATTAACATACATTACATTATCAGATGTGCGCAATTCTGCTTCATTACCTTATTTAACAATATACCTCGTCCCGAATCTTGACCAGAGACCCATGTCGACGCCCGCCGACTCCTCACACACAACTTCCGACTGAGTCCAACTCGGAACTGAACTCTCGCGCAGTCAAGCGCAGACTAGACACGATAAATAACTCTCTGGTCAGAGATTCTGTCATGCCTCGCCATCGCTGGTACTGAATACATACGCGTTTCATAACCCTCCACTGGGGAGGGGAGGGGGGGGTCAAAAATTTGGCAGCGATGGTGAGTCATTTGGACTTGCCATGAGAAACAAATTTTTTCTTAACTAATTAACTTTACAAACACAGAATATACCGGTATTTACAGGTGTAGAACATGAAGTAAATATAGTGCACATGCACCGAGTACAGAACATGTTAGGCAATAACAAAATGTGAGTACAAAACATATTAACAAATGACGTAAGTGCACATGCACTGTAGTTCAGAATATGTCAGCAAATCAAAATGTACATACAGTGAGTAGTAATCATGTTAGAAAATGACAAAAGTGCACTCGCACTGTAGTTCAGCAAGTCGAAAAAATGTATAGGCCATGAATATAAATGATGTTAGCAAAAAAATGATTTTCACTATGTTACAAGAATTAGGATAGGAAAGGGAAGGATTGCATCATGGTTGTAGCACTTTAGGTTGCACGCAGCTGCACTGAAAGTCCATATCTTTCCACAGAAGTACAACACCAAGTGAGACAATCTGATGTTCTTTTCCCAGAAGTGTTTATCAGCGTAGCCAAGACACTGAAATGTCGTAGTAATATTCCATGTTATCATTTTGGCAGTACATCAGGTACACCAAACAGTGGGACCATAATAACGTCTCCATCGCTCACGGTGGTTGACAGCATGTCGTGTCAACACCACGCTCTTACAAGGCACACCAACGTAGAATTAGTGCAAAAACCAAATATAGTGCTCCATGATCAAGAGAGTATACAGGACAAATGGATATTGCAGTAATTCAAGGTAGTTAGGTCAGAAGGTGAAGGACATTAAGTCACATACTAGTCTTCATTGGGAATTACATTAGTAGTTTGCGGCAGTCATAGCCCAGTTATTGAACATTTCTGTACCATGTATGTAGTATTACAGAAAAATGTTCATTAATTGTTTTACAGAGAACATTGGCACTCATTCTCTAATTACAAATCATAGAACTCATTCGTTTTACAGAGAACATTTTACAGAGGACATTGGCATTCATTCCCTAATTACAAATCATCAGAAGTCATTACTTAAAACAGGAGGTAGTCAATAACATAGTATTACAGAATAATGTTGATAATTAATCATTGGTCATCCCAATACAGTAATCAGTAGCATTCATTTCCCAGTTACAAAGCATTATTAATTAATCGTTGGTCATCCCAATACAATAATCAGTAGCATTCATTTCCCAGTTACAAAGCATTATTAATTAATCATTGGTAGCATTCATTTCCCAGTTACAAAGCATTGTTAATTAATCATTGGTCATCTCAATACAGTAATGAAATTATGCACATAGTATTTATGCATTCATTATTCAAGTGACATACTATTCAGAGCTAATCAGTATTACTCAGAACTCTCTTAAACTGGTATCATTATTTGGGACTGGTAATACATTTTTGTTAGCAATGCATTGCTTTGGGTAATTATAGGGGAAAGCAAGAAGAGAAAAAAAATTTGCTTCTGGGTTGTTCCTGTAAATGAAAATGTGTAACGTCATTCGTCATGAGTCAGCTGTAGCAAGGTTATGAAACAAGTAAAGTATATGTAATCACATTCATAAATGACATAGATTTAATGAACAACTGCTTATAGCACATTAATTTCATAAATAATTTCTCCTGCAAAAATATATATAAAAAATGGATTATTAAACTGAAAGAAGAAACGCATTTTATGCTGAAAAGTAGTGAACTTCGAATTAACAGGTAGTGAAATGTGTATAAAGATGTGTTCCATAGCTGTCCTTTACAAAACTTCAGTCATCATACTATGCAATATAATACCTACTGTCAAAACGAACTGCAACAAATACTTAAATAATTACATAGCATGAATACATAACTTCCGCATTATCCTCATCTGTAAAGAAAAACTTCATTATCCATAGTAGCATATTCTCCATCATTATTCATCAGCATTCATTATCATCTGCAAAAAATCACTTCATTACTCATTATACAACTATTCCTTATTTCTATCATATTTCATCACTAAAACTAAGATGTGTAGTTCTGTCTGACAGCCTGCATCAATCGCCTTGTATTCTGAAAGAAAATATTAGTTAAGACTGCTATTCTACGATGTGTATAGTATATTCTTGTTAATGCTTGTTAATTCTGATCCATTTACTCGTCATCACGAAGTATTGCATTCTCTTTCGATCATTCCGAAGGTGAAATACCCATTTCTGTTTAATTTATTTCTTTCACGCATCATTTCTTTCTGAAATTGATCAACAGAGATTAATGTCTTGCATTTAAATCATATACTCATTAAATAATGACTGGTTTATGGTAACATAATTAGACATACAGCATAACATGACAAAAAACGTAATATGTGAAAAAACATAGATAGTGTTCAGAGGCAAAAATGTACTCAGTGTATCACAATGTAACAGTAAAGCAGTCACGATGTTGAGATATCATAAGGGAAAATGTCAAAGTCAACTGGTGTTTGCTATATCTTAACTATTTCATAATGCATACAAACAAAACATGAAACAATCGTATATACCTAAGAAAGACAAAATGTGACGTTCGTTGTGTTCAGCATGTATGTTGTGTAGTTAATAGAGGCGAGAATTAAAGACTTCAATGGAGAGAAAATTTAATAAAATTAATATGTCACTAGATAGCATTGCATAATTATTCATAAGATACGTAAGTTTCTCTGGAAAAAATGTGCACAGTCTGATATGTAACGACAAGAAGAGCGACCTGCTAACCTTACCTTGCCGGGCACTTGCCAAGAAAAAATACGATAATCATTAATAAGTAGTCGCATAAATATAATTGCATAAGTGGTCATAAAATGTGTAAATTCATCTGGAAAAATATGCACGGTCTGATGTGTAACGACAAGAAGAGTGACCTGCTAACCTTACCTTGCCGGGCACTTGCCAAGAAAAAATACGATAATCATCAGTAAGTAGTTACATAAATATAATTGCATAAGTGATCATAAAACTAGCAAAATGGCATTATAGCATGTTAAATCATAAAGTGTCTTCATTCAATAAAAGGTTTGATGTTTGACCAATGGTGGTTGCCTTTGGATTTTCTGGTTCTCAACGTTTCGACGTGTACAACATTGGGGTGAGGAATGCTGCGAATCCGATATGGACCTGCGTATAGAAGTTCAAATTTACTGCACCTACCTTTTCCTTTGTTGGATAAATAGTGTGTACATAGTAATATTTTATGTCCAATGTGAAAGTCACGGCGTGTACAAACCTGTTTTTGCTGTCTTCTCCGGCGCTCTGCGGCACGTTTGATGTTGTTCAACGCAATGTCAATTATTTCATGGTGTCGTAGTCGACGAGATGTAGGAAAGTTTACTAATTCTGTAATTTTGTTAGGTTGTTCAACATTTTTCAGTATAACACACGGAGAGAGCATAGTGGATTCATTTGGTATGGAATTAATTACATCTTGGAATGAGAATATGTGTGCGTCCCAATCAATATGTCTTTTGTGGTAGTATATTCTACACAGTTTACCAATTTCTTTCATTAATCGTTCACAAGGGTTCGAAGAAGCATGGTACTTGGATATATAGATCGGAGAAATGTTTCTAGCTCGTAACATGCGTGTCCATATAACAGATCGTAATTGTGATCCATTATCGGAAATTACCTTCAACACATGCCCTACATGAAATAGAAAATGTTTTACAAATGCTTTCGAAACAGTTTTAGCAGTAGCTTTGCGTAACGGAGTGAAGGTAACAAATTTTGAAGTGAGTTCAACAGCGACAAAGATGTAGCAAAAACCACTATTAGTTCTGGGAATCGGTCCAAAAATGTCTACAGCGGCCATATGTCTCAATTTAACAGGTACAATTGGATGTAATGGAGGAATCTGTGAAGTTGTGTCTGACTTAGCTTTCTGGCAGATTTTACATGACGCTAAAACTCGTCGTATACGTTTCTCCATGTTGGTAAAATAACAGTTCTGTCTCAGTATAAGAAAACATTTTCTAGCTCTGTAATGTGCGTAACTTAAATGAGTATACCAGATTAATTTGTTAACAAGCTCGTCAGGAATGCATAATAACCAACTGTTGCTGTCAGGATGAGAGCGGCGAAACAGAATGTCATTGCGTACAGTGTAATGGTTTCTAATCGTAACATTATTCCTATCTTGCCAGAGGTGTTTAATTTATTTCCACACGTTGTCTTTATTTTGCTCTTTTGCTGTGTCCTGTAATGACGACGAAATAAAATTTTCAAATGCAACTTGTTGAATGTGCATGACGCTGAAATTTGCTTTATAGAAGTTGGTTGCGATGTCTTGCTGATTGTTGCTGAGAGAACGAGATAGTGCGTCTGCTACAACATTTTGTGTGCCGGGAATGTGAACAATTGTGAAATTAAATTCCTGTAAATAAAGCTTCCATCTGCTTAATCTGTCGTGGGAAAATTTAGCTGAAAGTAAAAATAGTATCGCTCTGTGATCTGTGTAAACGGTGGTGTGTCTTCCATAAAGAAAATGCCTAAATCTTGTAAAAGCCCATACAACACATAACGTTTCCAGTTCTGTAACAGAATAATTTCGTTCAGCAAGTGACAGAATGCGGCTTGCAAATGCGATGTTTTTAATTATTGTAGAGCCATCTTCTTCAATTTCCTGAAAAATATGTACGCCTAAAGCGGTGTTGGAACTGTCGGTGGCAATGGAAAAATTTCTGGTAAGGTCTGGATGCGATAAAAGTGGTGGATTCAACAAAGCATGTTTCAGGTTCATAAATTCAGAATGTGCTTGCTTATCCCAGGACCAAATAGTGTTTTTACCTGTCAATTGGCATAATCTAGGTGTGTCTAAAGCAGAGTGATGAATAAATTTACGAAAAAAGTTAATTAAGCCCAAAAAACTGCGTAGTTGCTTCTTCGTTGTAGGAACAGTAATATCACGTAGAGCTTGAAGTTTTTCCGGATCAGGCGCAATGCCTTCTGCTGAAATTACATGTCCAAGAAATTTTATAGAAGTTTTGCCAAAATTCGATTTACTGAGGTTAACTGTGAGTCCTTGTGCACGAAAAGTTTGTAACAGACGTTCAAGAATCATATTGTGTTCAGACCAGTTAGCTTCTGCAATAAGAATGTCGTCTATGTACGTTGTGATAATGTCTTTCATGCAAACGTGTGTCGGATGGCGTCAAAATTAATAACATTTTCATGAACAAGATTCTGCGTGTTAAAATTATTGCTTACGTTCCTGGAATATGCAACCTGTAGTGTATCTGGTCAAATTCTATCGTACGTGCTGTTATTTACAGGAGGATGCTGTGGCATATCCACTATATGAACTGTTCTGTTATTTCTTCCTGACGTATTACGCTCTGGATGATACCCACTGTCTGGTTCATTCATGATTATTTGTTGTGGCGAATGTTCTTGCTGCTGAAAAGATCGACTGTTATTAAATGTACGCCGAAAAATTGTGCTCATTATTCTTACGTTTGTCATGATAGTCACTTCTATATGGCGCATTTGCGATAGGAATTGAAATAATGTGTTTTCTGTACGTAGTTATTTCTTTGCTGCCGTGCGTTACTATTCGTTGTAGCTGAGACTATACGTTCACGCGGCGAAACATTAAAGCTTGGTTGACCTTGTAGACTGCATTGTTGGTTACGTATGCTAAGCGGCTGACTTTCATGCTGTTGTGGTGAAAACCGTCTATTGTTACTAATAATACGTTTGCTGTTACTGATAATTTTGCACATACTGATGATTACAATTTTTACTGTTATTAAAGTTCTCGAGGTTATCATTTCTGGAGTGTCTAATGAAAAAATTGTCACTTTCGGTAAAATTTGTCGTATCAGGTTTCCTTTACTCACTTTCCTTAATTCTACACTCCTGGAAATTGAAATAAGAACACCGTGAATTCATTGTCCCAGGAAGGGGAAACTTTATTGACACATTCCTGGGGTCAGATACATCACATGATCACACTGACAGAACCACAGGCACATAGACACAGGCAACAGAGCATGCACAATGTCGGCACTAGTACAGTGTATATCCACCTTTCGCAGCAATGCAGGCTGCTATTCTCCCATGGAGACGATCGTAGAGATGCTGGATGTAGTCCTGTGGAACGGCTTGCCATACCATTTCCACCTGGCGCCTCAGTTGGACCAGCGTTCGTGCTGGACGTGCAGACCGCGTCAGACGACGCTTCATCCAGTCCCAAACATGCTCAATGGGGGACAGATCCGGAGATCTTGCTGGCCAGGGTAGTTGACTTACACCTTCTAGAGCGCGTTGGGTGGCACGGGATACATGCGGACGTGCATTGTCCTGTTGGAACAGCAAGTTCCCTTGCCGGTCTAGGAATGGTAGAACGATGGGTTCGATGACGGTTTGGATGTACCGTGCACTATTCAGTGTCCCCTCGACGATCACCAGTGGTGTACGGCCAGGGTAGGAGATCGCTCCCCACACCATGATGCCGGGTGTTGGCCCTGTGTGCCTCGGTTGTATGCAGTTCTGATTGTGGCGCTCACCTGCACGGCGCCAAACACGCATACGACCATCATTGGCACCAAGGCAGAAGCGACTCTCATCGCTGAAGACGACACGTCTCCATTCGTCCCTCCATTCACGCCTGTCGCGACACCACTGGAGGCGGGCTGCACGATGTTGGGGCGTGAGCGGAAGACGGCCTAACGGTGTGCAGGACCGTAGCCCAGCTTCATGGAGACGGTTGCGAATGGTCCTCGCCGATACCCCAGGAGCAACAGTGTCCCTAATTTGCTGGGAAGTGGCGGTGCGGTCCCCTACGGCACTGCGTAGGATCCTACGGTCTTGGCGTGCATCCGTGCGTCGCTGCGGTCCGGTCCCAGGTCGACGGGCACGTGCACCTTCCGCCGACCACTGGCGACAACATCGATGTACTGTGGAGACCTCACGCCCCACGTGTTGAGCAATTCGGCGGTACGTCCACCCGGCCTCCCGCATGCCCACTATACGCCCTCGCTCAAAGTCCGTCAACTGCACATACGGTTCACGTCCACGCTGTCGCGGCATGCTACCAGTGTTAAAGACTGCGATGGAGCTCCGTATGCCACGGCAAACTGGCTGACACTGACGGCGGCGGTGCACAAATGCTGCGCAGCTAGCGCCATTCGACGGCCAACACCGCGGTTGCTGGTGTGTCCGCTGTGCCGTGCGTGTGATCATTGCTTGTACAGCCCTCTAAAGATGAAACAGCACTACTACAGCTCGGGGCCCTATGCACGCTACGGCACATATTCATTAAAGCGTAATGAATCCCCTGAGGTCTATTACGCCCTGCAAATAAACTTCAGCTTTTGCGTTACAGGCAATGGCGGTAAAAATTCAGAAATAAATTGCTGTATCCATGCTAATTCTAATTTCTGCATTACAGGTAATGCTGTTGAAAGTACAAAAATAAATTGACGTATCCCGTTCAAATCGTGTATCTGTGCTCTGTCATTATTAAATGCCTTAGATTTTCTCACTGATAGATAATGTCTGTAATCAAAATTATCATCTCTGTATGACGGAACAGGTTCAGGATTGTATGGGAATCTGTTTGACTGTGACTGTTCTGAATCTAACTCACGTACTCTCTGCAGATTACCTAAATTATACGCGCTGCGTGAGTCTGACAAATGTTCGCAAAGTGGTGTCTGCTGTGATGTGTTAAACCCTGAAACATTTTTTATCTCTGTTACCTCTTGCTGTAAACATGACAATTTTCTACGTAAGGTGTTATTAGATGACTCGATCTCATTGATTGTCTGCTGTAAATTTTGGAATTCAGGTGTTTGGTTAAACGAAATCTGTGCAGTATCGTCTGATTTATTGTCATTATTACTTTCGATAACATCAATACGACTGGCCAATTCACCATATTTTTCAGTCAGTATTTTTGCCTGATCATCGTTTTTACTGTCAGAAGCATTAATCTGTTTTTGAAATTTACGTGTGGTTTCGTTCAATTTTTTATCGTCAGCTTTCACGACATCGGAATCCTGTGTTAGTTCTAATTGTTCGAATCTGTCTGTCACTGTCTGAATATCTGCTGTGTGTGTATCTGTTTATGATTTAAGATCAGAAATTTCATCACGTAATTCTATGTTCAACTGTTTGATGGTATTACTTTCGTCGGACACTGTAGCAATATTGTTGTCTACGTATGTTTTTGCCTTCGCAAACAATTTACGTTTGTCTTCTTGTCTCTGTGTTGTGATTGTTTCCATTACTTGACGTTTTATTTTGATCCTGTATAAATTTGCGGAAACGCGTATCACTGTTTTGTATGTGGTGATTAAAACGTTCGTCAATCTGAGTGTTCTGTTGGTCGAATTTCGCGTCTATCTTTGCATCCATTGTGCGCGAAAGTTCTGCTGTCATTAGTTTAAACTCGTCGCGTAATTGTGTAGCTTTTTCAGAGCATTCTGCGGGACTGCTACGGTCGCAGGTTCGAATCCTGTCTCGGGAATGGATGTGTGTGATGCCCTTACGTTAGTTAGGTTTAAGTAGTTCTAAGTTCTAGGGGACTGATGACCACAGAAGTTAAGTCCCATAGTGCTCAGAGCCATTTGAACCATTTTTTTTTCAGAGCATTGTTTACCGACTTCGCTAATTTCCTCCCTAAGTGTTTCTGTTGTAGCTGTTTGCATATCCCTTAATTCTTGAGCAACAGATCTAATTTCTTCGCTACTTTTTCTTGAACAAGCCTCAATTTCCTCGCGTAACTGTTCCTTAGTGTCATGACACTGCGCGGCAACGGCTGTAATCTGCTAGCTAAGCTGTCTGGAATTGTTGTCTAATTTTTCATTAAGGCTGTCATGTTTTTCATTAAGCTGTTTGATCTGTTCACAAAGCTGTCTGGAATTGTTGTCTAACTTTTCATTTAACTGTTGTTTGAGATTTTCGTTATTTTCATTAAGCTGTTGTTTGAGATCTTCTTTAAGGTCGTTTTGTTTTTTACCCTGTTGTAGCAACATTGCTATAATTTGATCAAATGTAAAATGAATATCTCTATTCTCTGTACTGTGTGATGGCGTGTCTGCAATTGTCACATTTTGTGTATCCATTTGGACATTCTGTGATTCTTGAAGATGTTTGCTAATCGGATGTACACTGTTGGTCACTAAATCGGAATTAAATAAATCTGTCCTACTTTGAGTATCCTGTTCATTTTCATTGGAAAAATTCGTCTGTTCGTCACGTGAATTTTGCAAACCGGTTGTGTTAAGCTGGGCAGCGCTCATTGCAACAGAACGCCCCGCGTCATCAATTGTCGTTAAATTAACAGACGACGCAATTGAATTTATCTGTTCATCAATAAGATCAAAATCAACATTGGTGGTCGGCACACACTGATTGTCACTAAATGGAGGATTGTCATCATTACATTGCGTGTCACAATTACTATCAGTCAAGTTGTTTAATTCGGTTACTTTACTCATTATACCTCGCGATGTACTATAAACAGTTTTTCGCGGCATTTTTACACAAATCACAATTATCCACAAATGAAATAAGCACAATGCAAAAAGCAACAAACACAAATACAACAAAGAGCAACGAATTGCCGATGATCTGAGGAAAGAAAGTCATAAAATTAGTAAAAGCGTTGCGGCAAATGCTGATTATATTTTAGTAAATAAGAGCAGATATCTGGCTTCTTTTCAGAAGATTCTCAAAGAAATACGATCCTGGTCCGGATGTCGCCAAGTGTAACCTCCCCACAGAAATAAAAGAACTTTATATTTAAATGTTAATGGACATCGTGCTAAGTGTAACCTCCCCGCAGTAATAAAAGAAAAGTCTATGATAATGAAAACGAGCCAATTATTTGGTCCCCACAAAAATTATAGAATAATAATGACCCAAATGTAAACTCGACACAAAAATTGAGAAATGAAATTTAATCATTAAACCCACAATAATAGGGCAGCATCGCTGACCTTATGCCCTGTGCAATAATTAATCTGATAAATTGATTCTGGGAGGAAAAGCATAGGGAATATTGTTTCAATTGGAATGATTCTTTTCTTAAAAATGATTGCTTTGAAAACAAAAATTATATTGGGGAATTTCTTGAACAAATTAATCACAATTAACATACATTACATTATCAGATGTACGCAATGCTGCTTCATTACCTTATTTAACAATATACCACGTCCCGAATCTTGACCAGAGACCCATGTCGACGCCCGCCGACTCCTCACACACAACTTCCGACTGAGTCCAACTCGGAACTGAACTCTCGCGCAGTCAAGCGCAGACTAGACACGATAAATAACTCTCTGGTCAGAGATTCTGTCATGCCTCGCCATCGTTGGTACTGAATACATACGCGTTTCACACTGAAAGACCTAAGTCGGAACAAGGCCCCAGGAGTAGACAACATTTCATTAGAACTACTGATAGCCTTGGGAGAGCCAGATCTGACAGAACTCTACCTTCTGACGAGCAAGATGGATGAGACAGGCGAAATTCCCTCAGACTTCAAGAAGAATATAATAATTCCAATCCCAAAGAGAGCAAGCAGATGTTGACAGATGTGAAAATTACCGAATTATCAGTTTAATAAGTCACGGCTGCAAAATACTAACACGAATTTTTCACAGGCGAATGGAAAAAGTGCTAGAAGGCGACCTCCGGGAATATCAGTTTGGATTTCGTATAACTGTTGGAACAAGTGAGACAATACTGACCCTACGACTTATCTTAGAAGATAGATTAAGGAATGGCAAACCTATGTGTCTCGCATTAGCAGACTTAGAGAATGCTTTTGACAATGTTGACTGGAATACTCTCTTTGAAATTCTAAAGGTGGCAGGGGTAAAATACAGGCAACGAAAGGCTATTTACAATTTGTACAGAAAACCAGATGGCAGTTGTAAGAGTCGAGGGGCATGAAACGGAAAGACAGGGCTGTAGCCTATCTCCGATGTTATTCAATGTGTATACTGAGCAAGCAGTAGAGGAAACAAAAGAAAAATTCTGAGAAGAAATTAAAATCCATGAAAATAAATAAAAACTTTGAGGTTTGCCGATGATATTGTAGTTCTGTCAGAGACAGCAGAAGACCTGGAAGAGAAGTTGAACTGAATGGACAGTGTCTTGAAAGAAGGATATAAGATGAACATCAACAAAAGCAAAACAAGGATAATGGAATGTAGTCGATTTCAGTCGGGTGATGCTGAGGGAATTAAAGTAGGAAATGAGACACTTAAAGTACACTCCTGGAAATGGAAAAAAGAACACATTGACACCGGTGTGTCAGACCCACCATACTTGCTCCGGACACTGCGAGAGGGCTGTACAAGCAATGATCACACGCACGGCACAGCGGACACACCAGGAACCGCGGTGTTGGCCGTCGAATGGCGCTAGCTGCGCAGCATTTGTGCACCGCCGCCGTCAGTGTCAGCCAGTTTGCCGTGGCATACGGAGCTCCATCGCAGTCTTTAACACTGGTAACATGCTGCGACAGCGTGGACGTGAACCGTATGTGCAGTTGACGGACTTTGAGCGAGGGCGTATAGTGGGCATGCGGGAGGCCGGGTGGACGTACCGCCGAATTGCTCAACACGTGGGGCGTGAGGTCTCCACAGTACATCGATGTTGTCGCCAGTGGTCGGCGGAAGGTGCACGTGCCCGTCGACCTGGGACCGGACCGCAGCGACGCACGGATGCACGCCAAGACCGTAGGATCCTACGCAGTGCCGTAGGGGACCGCACCGCCACTTCCCAGCAAATTATGGACACTGTTGCTCCTGGGGTATCGGCGAGGACCATTCGCAACCGTCTCCATGAAGCTGGGCTACGGTCCCGCACACCGTTAGGCCGTCTTCCGCTCACGCCCCAACATCGTGCAGCCCGCTTCCAGTGGTGTCGCGACAGGCGTGAATGAAGGGACGAATGAAGACGTGTCGTCTTCAGCGATGAGAGTCGCTTCTGCCTTGGTGCCAATGATGGTCGTATGCGTGTTTGGCGCAGTGCAGGTGAGCGGCACAATCAGGACTGCATACGACCGAGGCACACAGGACCAACACCCGGCATCATGGTGTGGGGAGCGATCTCCTACACTGGCCGTACACCACTGGTGATCGTCGAGGGGACACTGAATAGTGCACGGTACATCCAAACCGTCATCGAACCCATCGTTCTACCATTCCTAGACCGGCAAGGGAACTTGCTGTTCCAACAGGACAATGCACGTCCGCATGTATCCCGTGCCACCCAACGTGCTCTAGAAGGTGTAAGTCAACTACCCTGGCCAGCAAGATCTCCGGATCTGTCCCCCATTGAGCATGTTTGGGACTAGATGAAGCGTCGTCTCACGCGGTCTGCACGTCCAGCACGAACGCTGGTCCAACTGAGGCGCCAGGTGGAAATGGCATGGCAAGCCGTTCCACAGGACTACATCCAGCATCTCTACGATCGTCTCCATGGGAGAACAGCAGCCTGCATTGCTGCGAAAGGTGGATATACACTGTACTAGTGCCGACATTGTGCATGCTCTGTTGCCTGTGTCTATGTGCCTGTGGTTCTGTCAGTGTGATCATGTGATGTATCTGACCCCAGGAATGTGTCAATAAAATTTCCCCTTCCTGGGACGATGAATTCACGGTGTTCTTATTTCAATTTCCAGGAGTGTAGTAGATGAGTTTTGATATTTGTGGGGCAAAATAACTGATGATGGTCAAGTACAGAGGATATAAAATGTAGGCTGGCAATGGCAAAGAAGGCGTTTCTGAAGAAGAGAAATTTGCTAACATCGAGTATAGATTTTAGTGTCAGGAAGTCTTTTCTCAAAGTATTTGTGTGGAGTGTAGCCATATATGGATGTGAAACGTGGACGATAAGTAGTTTAGACAAGAAGAGAATAGAAGTTTGCGAAATGTGGTGCTACAGAATAATGCTGAAGATCAGATGGGTAAATCACATAACAAATGAGGAGGTACTGAGTAGAAGTGGGGAGAAGAGAAATTTGTGACACAATAGAAGAAGGGATCAGTTGGTAGGATATGTTCTGAGCCATCAAGGGATCACAAATTGAGTATTGGAGGGCAGCCTGGAGGGTAAAAATCGTAGAAGCAGGCCAAGAGATGAATACACTAAGCAGATTCAGAAGGATGTAGGGTGCAGCAGTTACTTGGAGGTGAAGAAACTTGTGCAGGATGGAATAGCATGGAAAGCTGCATCAGGCCAGTCTCTGGAGTGAAGAGCACAACAACAACAACAACAACACGATCTAACACCTACATTGCTGCCTATGAAGACTACACCACGTACAAATATGGGTGTTGCAGCATTGGCCGATACCTGGTACCTCAGAACAACATGGGCTATTGATCTGTAAATGCAATCATTTCATGTGCTCCATACGCACTATTGCATCAAAAATATTGAGTGAACTGGAAACCTCTAAATGGGTGTACTAATTTTTTTTCTGGTAGTGTATGTATGTCGATGATACATAGAAGTGTCAACCCAATTAGCCTAGAGCACTGCCAAGCCTCCTTCCAGGACACGGGAGGTGATCCAACCCTAGATAGAATCCGCCTCGCGGGTTAACGACGAAGGCTGGTGAGTCACTCAATCTGGATGTCGTTTTTAGGTGGTATTCCACCTCTAGCTAAGTAAATACCGGGCTCGTATCCACATCCTTCCTCAAGTACGCAATGCACAAATGGGAGACATAACACTTAAACCTGAGATCTGCGCTGGACGAAGACAGATTTGGTACACAGATTCAGGAACGGCATCTAGCCACTAACACAGCCACAAACGATAGATGACGACACCGACCCCGTAGAGAAACTGCAAAAGGCAACATGGAAGTAATATCATCATATTTTTATCATACAGTGTTATTTATATAATATCTATTATACAAGATTATTATACGAGAAAGCAATGATAAATTCCAGCGGTCATTAGATAAAGTAAATGAGATAATCTATAATCGGGCTCTATCTCTAAATAAAACTAATATCATGACCTTTTTTTAGGTATTCGCCCAGTACGAACAAAAACAGTCATCAATAATAAACCGGTAGTGCAGGTATTTCAAGTATTATGTTTTTCAAACTTTATGTGCGTTCTCAGAATCTATGAAGGTTAGAGTTATGAAATGTCGTACACGATTTTCTATAAACAAAATAAATCTTGTCTCAAGAGTAGATTTAGAAATTGAAAGTGTAAACTGAGATATATGGCAGAGTGAATGTAATTTTGCATGAATTTTACATTGTAGCTACAGAACAATAATTAATAAATTATTAAAATTTGTATTCAAAAAGCCTCATAAGGGAAGCTTACTATATGTAGAGAGATTAAACAGAGATATATACTTCAAGAAACTTAAAAGTAAATGTGTCAATTTTATGTAAAGCTTGGTACAAAATTTCGTTGACGCATCTTCAAAATTGTGTATTTGTTGCATCTTTTAAATACTATGTGTGTTTCACGAACGTCCCCCTTAAGAGTTAAAAAAGGGAAGAGCACACCTGAAATTTTATAAACTCATGGCAATTCCTACTTTAGTATATGGGGCACAAAGTCGGACACTGAGAAATGAAGTTTTACGGCAACTGGAAGCATCAGAAATCATATTTGTAAGGGCTGTGAGAGACTGCACTGGGGAAGACAAAACTAAAAACAAAGTAATAAGGGAAGAATTAGGGATCCAGTCAACAACCAAAAAGGAAATCCAATACAAAGAAAAATGAAGAGAACGTGGTACCGCAAAGACTTCCAAACCTAGCAGTGGATTATAACTCATAGGGCAGGAGAAGTATGGGAAGACAGAAAGCTTCCCATTCAGTTACCAACCTTGATACACCATAGTGTGATGTAGAGATGTGATACCACAACACCGTGCTTCGGAATGCAGTTTAAACCGTAAGTCCCCCTATATCTGGTGAGTCAGTTCAAAGGTTGAAGGAAGGCAATATCAGAACCTTCCCCAGTAAAACACAGTTCAAAGGTTGGAGGAAGTACAACAGTCTATAGTTCAAAACAATCTTTGGATTGATGTCAGCTACGCTTTTTTTAAACTTTAGCATTCGAAATTACCTAATCCCAACATCCCTTTCCGGAAGACCAACTTTTTATAGCTGACAGTGAAGACAGCCTTCAAGAAGCCATTTACAAATTAATAATCTCGATTGAAAAATTTGACGTCACGACTTTTGAAGGTCAAGAAGACTTGTTCCCAAGCAAAGTTCTGATAAACGACCAGAAAAGAGAGAGAGATGTGAATGATAGCAACTTATTGTGGAACACCATATTCTTTATAAACGATACACACATATCGCAAAAAACTGAAAATTTAAGTAATTTATTGGGACTACATAAGGAACACAAGATGAGGAATGACACCCCAGTAACGTTTTGCGAAGCAATGGCAATACCAGCTATACTTCATGGCAGTGAAATTTGGACAAGAAAACCTGGGAATGAATAAAGAATAAAAGCTAGGGGAATACGATTTTTAGGAAGATCAGCTCCCTGTACACTCTTTGACACGATAAGGAATATAGCAATCAGACAAGAGCTAGGTCTTAAAAACTCAAATGAACTGATAAACGAGGACAGAAATAAATATATTATGTCACCAAAATGAATGAAAGTAGAATACTCAAAATAATACTAAATTTTCAACCTACAGACATATGATCAATGTGTAGACCAAGGAAGACGAGGAGGGATGAAATAGGATCCAACCACAAGTAATAGAAGCAACGAATGAGGGAACGTATCAGGTTAAAGCTTAACACTTGAAGAATGAAGATGAATAAGAATACAACTCTATCGGGTGCATGACCGCACCGCCAGGTACTTATAGATCAACAATACGGCCACTGTCGAAAGTTATACGAAACTGATTAAGTAAACTTGCAACAATGGCCGAAATATTACTCTGCGTAATCACGAGCGGCGTTCAGAAAGCAATGGGACACACTTTTTTTGGCCAACTGTGGTTGAAAAAATGTGGAATTTGTTGTGATATACCGTGGAATACTTCCGCTTCAGACCCTACAGATGCATGAAGTTCCAATAGGTGCCACCGCGACACGGACCCTCCAAAACGGTGTCTTTAGCAGAAGTGCGTTTCATGCAGAGCTGTCATTGACTGTCTTTTGGCGGGGACCCAGAGCGTTGTAGAACCTCTACGGAGACCCTGCAGTGAGCAAAAGCGTGGTGAGTCGTCGGGCGAGGCTCTGTCATCATCGTAACAAGGTCGCGCCAACCTGTCTGATCTCCCACGCGCCGGCCGGCAGCACATCACAACTGTGACGCCTGCAACGTCGTAACGTTTGAACACACTCTTTCGAAGTGATCGAAGGATCACTATCAAACACCTCGCTAATCAATTGGACTCTTGTGGGGTACTCAAAAGTGTGCGCCAGCTGGGTTCCGTGGAGCCTAACAGAAGACACAAAGACCAACGAAGAATCATCTTTGCGGAAGTGCTTACGCGTTACGAGGCTGATGTGACAGATTTTGTCGAACATTGTCACAGGCAATCCAACGTAGATTCATCACTTCGAACCGGAAACAAAACGGCAATCCTCTGAGGAAAAAGTTCGAAGACACACCATCAGCCTGTAAATTCATGGTGACGGTCTTCTGGGGATTCTGAAGGGGTTATTCTGTTTGATGTTCATCATGATGCAACTATCAACTCTGAAGTGTATTGCACTACGCTCAGGACACTGAAGGGACAATTTCAGCGGGTTTGTGAACTTAAAAATGGAAACTAACTTCTCCCTCTCCATGACAACGCAAAGCCTCACATAAGTCTGCGCTCCCGAGAGGAGTTCACAAAACATCTCCCTCATTCACCCTACAGCGCCGGGCATATCTCGTACCTCCTGACTTTTCTGTTTGGCCCTAGGCGGGATGCACTCTGCGGGAAGCAATACTTGGATCATGGGGAGGTTGTTGATGCAACAAGACGCTGACTGTGAGGTCGACCTATGGAGTGGCACCATGAGGGCATAAAGGCCCTCCCAGTAAGGTGGCGTAAGGCTCTCCACCTGAACGGAGATAACGGAGATTATATTCAAAAATAGGGTTTTGTAGCCAAAGGGACGGGGAGCAATACGACTTACTGGAATCTTGAGTAAAGCCAAGCTGCTTTCAGAAAGAAAAGTATATTGCATATTAACTGAATGCCCCTCGTACATGGCGGCGCGGTCACGAATTTCGAAAAGATGTACTGAAATATCATACGACTTTCGTAGATTCTTCACCCAACAAGATTACAAGAAATTTCGTCTCTCGGATGTAGAAATGATAGCAAATAGGAGGTCCCAAAAGTTTTCGTTCACAGTTATTCATCTGGTACAGAATCCTAACCTAACATATTGAAATGAAGAATTGATAGACGAAAATGACAAGTTTCGTACTAACATAAATAAGTTGACAAGTTCTAAGTCACTGGCGACGGGCACAATTCTCTGCACATCGATTTCGTCTGCTAGGAAAGTCACATCTTTGGCTGTACAGAGCAAAGTATATTTGTATGGTGCACTCTGAAGTGGAACCGCTTCCGATTAATCGAATGGCTAGGCAGCTAACATTTTAGCCAGCGTCACCACACGGGGGACAGGCAAAGCAGGACTCTTCTTCCGATGACCGCTGGGCCTGGTGTTACAGTTGTTATTGAGTATAAGTTATGTGATACTTCCACGTGGTCCTATGTAGGAAATACGCATATTTTCTTGTGAACTTTCTTACTGATTTCTTGAATAATAATGTGCATTTGTGTCAGGTTTATATTTTATTATTTTATCTGCCTTACATATTTCTAAATATTATGTTCCTCATGGTCGTCTCTCATGTACTCATTTATCCTTGGTCTATGTTTGTAGCTTACTCAAGTACAATGTGTTGAAACTGGTCTACCTTCTGAGGAAACAGTGTTCTAATAAACTACCATCAGCAGATAATCTATTTAATTGTTTTCATGAATATTACAGGTAGTATAAGGTAGGTCTCAGCTGCTAATGACTTGGATACATGTGTTGATCCTGAATATGTTCAGAATGGCTATTGCGATTCATTTTTCTTACGTAAATATGTTGGACATCTCCATAGTACGCGTTTCCTTTACAGGACAACACGCATTGCACTTTCAAATTGTGTTAGGATATTTGAACGTCTTGGTCGCAATTTTGCATTACTTACACACATCTTCAAGATTCACTCAGGTTTACCTTTGCGCTATGAAAATCCTACCTACTTCCCAATATTTCATCAGTAGGAGTCAGATGGTGGTGGTTTTCATTCAGGGATCAAAATTTTGTGTAGTGGGAATGTTTTCAGGTCACTAATACTGAAGTAGTAGCTGTTATGCCGCTCGGGATTAGCCGAGGGGTCTAAGGTGCTGCAGTCATGGACTGTGCGGCTGATCCCGGCGGAGGTTCGAGTCCTCCCACGGGCATGGGTGTGTGTGTTTGTCCTTAGGATAATTTAGGTTAAGTAGTGTGTAAGCTTAGGGACTGATGACCTTAGCAATTAAGTCCCATAAGATTTCACACACATTTGAACATTTGATTTGAGTAGCTGTTATGTACTTAGATTAAACTTAAACAGGAAGCAGGAGGCCTTCAAACCTATATCTTATACCAACAACATAGTTCCGATTACTTTCACTTGTTAAATTCTTCACAAATAATCCATCATCATTTTAGAAGAACCGTGATGTCGATATCTACAACACTAGAGGGAAAATGACCTTTATTACCCTTTGTACAGCAGTCAATGGCTCACAAATGAGTTCAATATGCAGCAACAAAAATCTTTGATCGTTTTCCCAATAACAGAAAACGTATGACAGGTAGAAAAGCAACTTTTAGATCATTTCTCCTAGACAACTCTTATTCCATTTACGAGGTTATACTTAAAAACTGATAGCCAGTAGAAAAAAGAAAAAAGTTTTTAAGTGTTAGCCGGCCGGGGTGGGAGAGCGGTTCTGGACTGCTAAAGCCTCAGGTTCGAATCCTGCCTCAGGCATGGATGTGTGTGATGTCCTTATATTAGTTAGGTTTAAGTAGTTCTAAGTTCTGGGGGACTGATGACCTCAGAAGTTGAGCCCCATAGTGCTCAGAGCCATTTGAACCATTTTAAGTGTTTTCTTCATTAATGTTGACACTAATCATGTATACATATGCTGTAAACTGACTGTTTCCACATCATTTCGATAAAACAATCGTTCAAATAATCTACGGAACATGTAACTAAATAATTAACCTCCGACTTTTGCGCGGCAGCACCAATGTATAAAACTTTCTCGTTCTTCAAGGGCCGCACTGTGTTTAAAAGGTGAGTACAAAATTGCTGAGGCCTTCGTCGTCACTTGTCAGCAAACTGCCAGTTGACGTCTGTCGCGAGTTCTCACCCGACGTTTGTTTCATGGTTTTTCTGACGTTTTGCCAGAACGAGTGGTTAGCATTGTGGAAGTTTTACCCTCCATTGCTGGCGGTGGAGTGTAGTCGAGCTCACGGCCTCAGATTATATGTACCTGGTACGCCAACGTTTAAGGGCTTTTCCGCACCGGAAATGCCCACGGGCAACCCCTTCCACGTTGGCGCGCCACGTACGTAGGATCTACGGTCGCGAGCTCGACTCCAGTCCACCACCAGCAATGGAGGGTAAAATTTCCACAATACCAACCACTCGTGCTGGCGAAACGTCACAAAAATCATGAAACTAACGTCGGGCGAAGAACTCGAGATAGAAGCCGACTGGCAGTTTGTTAAAAGATGAGCTAAGACACTGATCATTTCCTTCCACGGAAGCTGTAGGGAGCAATGTGTGTTTGTTAAATGGTAATGATATCGCTTACTGTTGGTGAAGTGACCACATCATCCAGGGCTGTGCAGATGAGAGTTGGAGGCAATATAGGTGAGCTCTGAATCCGCCTACCCTCATTTTCTTGCCGCAGTGGCTACCATTGCCAAACATCCACTCTCCAATTCTGGTGGCAATACTTCAAGGATCGGCTGTGGAAGCCTCAACGATTGTATACTCAGTTTAGCATTCTTTACCGTCAGGATAAATTTGTTTTTAAACCTTCTGTACACGTAGTACAAATACCTCAGTGTTTCACTGAGAACCAGCTGAAGACATTCAATAGAACGAACGCCACTGGAGCTGATGGCGTATCTGTTAAAGGTTATACTGAATATGGAAAAAAAACGGTTGTTACACGACAGACTGAAAAGAGCTCCGAGCTTGTTTTGGTTTGGGTGCGCTACCGGTTGTTTGCACGTCACTTTGAAGTTTGGCAGGTGTCTGGAGGGCGTGGAGTAGTGGCCCGAACCGAGTTCTTCTGTCAGATTCGTGAACGTCCGGACGTGACTTCACGAGCGTCGTTAGCAGTTCGCACAAGGACAATCATCATGAAACACATTTAAGCACGTAGAGTGTAAATCTCTAAACGTACAGAAAAGGACGAAACTCCAAATTAAAGAACTTAACGAAACGATTATTTCGATGTATAGACTGACTATGGGAGTGAAGTACAGGGTTATTACAAATGATTGAAGCGATTTCACAGCTCTAAAATAACTTTATTATTTGAGATATTTTCACAATGCTTTGCACACACATAAAAAAACTCATAAAGTTTTTTTAGCCATTCACAAATGTTCGATATGTACCCCTTTAGTGATTCGGCAGACATCAAGCCGATAATCAAGTTCCTCCCACACTCCGCGCAGCATGTCCCCATCAATGAGTTCGAAAGCATTGTAGATGCGAGCTCGCAGTTCTGGCACGTTTCTTGGTAGAGGAGGTTTAAACACTGAATCTTTCACATAACCCCACAGAAAGAAATCGCACGGGGTTAAGTCGGGAGAGCGTAGAGGCTATGACATGAATTGCTGATCATGATCTCCACCACGACCGATCCATCGGTTTTCCAATCTCCTGTTTAAGAAATGCCGAACATCATGATGGAAGTGCGGTGGAGCACCATCCTGTTGAAAGATGAAGTCGGCGCTGTTGGTCTCCAGTTGTGTCATGAGCCAATTTTCCAGCATGTCCAGATACCCGTGTCCTGTAACGTTTTTTTCGCAGAAGAAAAAGGGGCCGTAAACTTTAAACCGCGAGATTGCACAAAACACGTTAACTTTTGGTAAATTGCGAATTTGCTGCACGAATGTGTGAGGATTCTCTACCGCCCAGATTCGCACATTGTGTCTGTTCATTTCACCATTAAGAAAAAATGTTGGTTCGTCACTGAAAACAAGTTTCGCACTGAACGCATCCTCTTCCATGAGCTGTTGCAACCGCGCCGAAAATTCAAAGCGTTTGACTTTGTCATCGGGTGTCAGGGCTTGTAGCAATTGTAAACGGTAAGGCTTCTGCTTTAGCCTTTTCCGTAAGATTTTCCAAACCGTCGGCTGTGGTACGTTTAGCTCCCTGCTTGCTTTATTCGTCGACTTCCGCGGGCTACGCGTGAAACTTGCCCACACGCGTTCAACCGTTTCTTCGCTCACTGCAGGCTGACCCGTTGATTTCCCCTTACAGAGGCATCCAGAAGCTTTAAACTGCGCATACCATCGCCGAATGGAGTTAGCAGTTGGTGGATCTTTGTTGAACTTCGTCCTGAAGTGTCGTTGCACTGTTATGACTGACTGATGTGAGTGCATTTCAAGCACGACATACGTTTTTTCGGCTCCTGTCGCCATTTTGTCTCACTGCGCTCTCGAGCGCTCTGGCGGCAGAAACCTGAAGT
Organism: Schistocerca piceifrons; assembly: GCF_021461385.2. NCBI lineage: Eukaryota > Metazoa > Arthropoda > Insecta > Orthoptera > Acrididae > Schistocerca > Schistocerca piceifrons. Next base: position 1,148,916,168 of record NC_060138.1, read on the forward strand.
GCGGCTTCAGCCGAACAAAACTTTATGAGTTTTTCTACGTATCTGTAGTGTGTCGTGACCATATGTCAATGAATGGAGCTACAGTGAATTTATGAAATCACTTCAATCATTTGTAATAGCCCTGTATTTAATAAGCTAACGGATGGAAACCGAATTCGTAGTGAGTTCTTGCAGTAAATGTAGTAACATCTATCCTAGTTAAGCCGCAGAGTAGATCGATCTAGCAAAGGAAAACGCTCATCGAAGCGGTTGGCATGAACTACTCAAATGTTTATTTGTGGATGAAATTAAGTGATGAGTAATAAACACAGCACAATTAAATGTACAAAACACATGCACAAACAGCATTACAGCGCTTCTTGGAAAACAACACACAACGTTCTGAACGACATTAAGATCTTACGTTTCCAGTGTTTTCTGTTTTTGCTTAGTTTTGCCCGCAATTTAAATTCTGAAACAGTTACATAAAATATAGTGAAACTTATTTGAATACAGTTGTCACTTTAGTTTCGAGTACAGGCGAATTATTGATCCAGTGAGTTATTACAACATATTATTTAGATCACCGTATCAGTGCACATCTCTTAGAGTGCATTGCTTTAAGACAGCACATAATGATAAAAAAATAAATAATTCGCGCTCTTGAACGATCACACTAGTTGCTCATGGCATTAACAGGAAACCCTGGTAACGTCTGTAAAAGGGTATAGCCATTTTGTCCTGGAGTATGGTGCTGGAAGCGTTCGAAGAGGCAAGATCTGTGTCACATGCTGCGAGTCGGGACTTTTGGCAGGATAGTGCATACCAGATTGGACTTCCGCTTTTTATTTATTTATTTTTCTTGTATGGACTGCACTTGTTGTGTTTACAAGATTATGTAGTTCGGACTCTGCCTCAGCTACGAACTGCAGCAAACACATTTTTCGAGCTTTTAGTTCTGCATATTTAGGTATTGTCACCGGAACGTTGAATTTCTAAAGTTGACACGAACACATTTATTTAAATTTATATGATCTGGGAACATTATATGGCGGGCCAATTCATGTCTGGGTCGAAATTAAGACGGCAGTTAGGTCAGTGTTCAGCAGTCCACTGTTGAATGTGTAAAACTGGTTAATAAATAGTGGCAGTTTGTAATTACTAATCACGTTGGTAGGGCACGTTATTTATACGGCATGTATCAAATCTAGCACACTTATTTTTCTGAGCATGCATTTCAGTGAGACATAATTTGATTTTTATTGAGAAGGATCAGTGCGACGACAATCTCTGTGCCATTAGGGAGCCGAAGACGTTATTCGATGGTCGCGTTTAGATTGTTTAGATAGCGCGACACGTCCTTCTTCTAGTGACACTCTCTGGAACTAAGGAGCGTACGTAACAAGTAATTTGAAAAATTGCAATTCATCTCAGTCTTTAAGAAGGGTTACGGGGGAAACACACAGTAAAAGATCTCTCAGAGGATTAGGAATATATTTTGCGTGTACGTATGACATCTTATGTTGTGAATAAACAACTCCCTTGTAAGAACTAACACGGATTCCACAAACTTAGATCGAAAGTGAAGTTGCTCTCTCCACTCAGGAAATCCAAGGGGCTATAACTATCGATCCTGATGTGTGATCGTGTATCACAAGTTCCATAGAATGTTCGATGCTTTGAAGAGAGTCTGGAGATGGTAATTTTATTTTAAACTACTACCAAGGGCGCCCATACACGAGGGGGTAAGGTAGGGCGGGGGTTAGTATTAAGCACGTTTTTATCGGGTCGGAACTTCAACTTTTTATGGCTACTTACATGTCGCCATTCGTCTTCAAAATATTAAAAACACCCCATACATACGAGCACTGCTCCCATCCCCCTACAAACTATCGCTTGGGCAACCTGGACTACTACATATGTAACTTGATAGATTCTTGAAGTGACTAGTATAAATAAATGTTTCGCAGTCGAAACTGTACACTAACGGTAACAAAACAAAGGAATTTTTACTTCATCCAATGACCATCCGAGGGTTGAAAATATTTCAGACAGTTTCCATCAGAGATTCACTCTTTTAGTGGACACATCAAATATGCTTTCTCTGTCTTCTTATCAAAGGGCCGGAAAAAGGGTCACCTGAGGAATACATTATCGAAACCACAGTGTGTGTCATAGATAATATTTCAAATAAACGGCTCGATACCGTAAACAGCATTGGGGTTTAAATTTCCACGGTTAATGCACGAGATGGGCACACACGCATTTCCGTAAAAAGGTATGTATGAATACTGAGTGGCTAATCAACAAGCAGCTTGAAAGAAACGCCGAAGGAAAAAAATCTTTGTTCCTCAATAATCTGATAATTGTTTTATTCAAACTGATAACTTCCCAGAACTGATTACCACGTTCTGGCACCTCATAAATAGCGCTACGGAAATTCTGTCAATCAAACAAATCTCATTAATCTGTAGAATGTCAAGCGTCACATCTGTGAAGTGTGAATGCAGATCAAAAATTTCCATGTTAATAATGCCACCGGATACATTAGTTCTCGCTTGTAGCATTTAATGTGTTCCATTAAGCAGTGAAAATATAAAGAACAACATTAAAATGTTTAACAGAAATATCTGTAACAACTTCAGCGTCAGTTTCGTTAAAAAATAAAAAACATGAAAATATAAAAGCAAGAAAATCAAGTATTCTACAATTGAAAAGCTCAGATTACAAAAAAGTCTTTGCGAAGAAGTGCCTTCTTAACTATGACTCTTAGGATTAAATATTTTTCATTTTAATTTTGCGAAACAGAGAGAACGTCCGTTGTCTGTGTGTTTCCGAAGCAGTTTAAGACAGAAACATTTTCGTTTGATATTTCGTGAGATAATTGGCCCGGTCACTATCAATGGACCACCCTGTTATATATAAACACGACAAATTAAACATACATACTCACTCATTGATTCGTACAGATGATAAAGACAGAAAGGAAATTTGGGAACACAAAATGTAGGTAATGTACTTAGGGTTATATGCTTTCTGGAAAAATTGTTATTTTAGTGTAACTGTGTACCACTGAATGTGAACAAACAGGAAGTAGAAACCTAAATTACAAATAATTGAGCGTGACAGCACGAAATACAAAATAATAGGAAACGAATCTAACAGAAACGTTTCAACATAAAGAAGTTTGCGTAAACGTGAATGTGAAAGGTGATAGCATGTAAGAGATGGTAGAAGTTTTTGTGATCTTTACCAAAGGCAGCTTTGTAGCTAAACACCGTAGCGGACACACATGGAGGTATGATAAGGGCAGCTGTCATGGGGTCACAAACTTGAAGCTAACGTCCGCCATGTCAGCTGCCCCAAACTTTAGATTCTGTTGGTACTGTTTTGATCAAAAAATGCCACCTAGTGTCGTTTACAGGTGTACCAATCGTTGTAGTTATAGTCTAAAGGATAAAGAAATCACATTTCACTTGTCACTGGATTCGTTCAAGCGATATTTTATCTGATATACATTAATCATAGTTGCGCTGATTACTTTCGCCGCAGTGGTTTTATTTGCGTCATTCGATTTAGATTTCCTGTCAGTCCAATTCTAAAGAGTCCCTGGGGGAGCGCTCTGAGAAGGAAAGATTGGAAACCGACCACAAAAGTATTCAGTATTTTCGAGAGGAGGACATACACCGAACATCAGTTTCGTTTGTCCGTATTAAGCAAAATGCTGGAAAGCAGTCTTGTTACATTACATCTACATCTACATCTACATCTACATCTACATCTACATAGATACTCCGCAAGCCAACGTACGGTACCCCGTACCACTACTAGTCATTTCCTTTCGTGTTCCCCTCGCAAATAAAACGAAGGAAAACCAACGACTGTCTATATGCCTCTGTATGGGCCGTAATTTCTCATATTTTGTCTTCGTGGTCCTTTCGCGTAAAGTATGTTGGCGTCAGCAGAATCGTTTGGGAAGCAGGTTCTCAAATGTCAATTCTCTAAACTTTCTCAATAGCTTTCTTCGAAAAGGTCCTCGCCTTCCATCCAGGGATTCCCGTTTCAGTCCCCGAAGCTTCTCTGTAACTCTTACATGTTGTTTGAACCTACGGCCTCTGAGTTGCATCGATGTCTTCCTGCAATCCTACCTGATAGGAATGCCAAACACCACGTCGCAACAGCGTCCTATATGCTGTTTCCTTCACAGATGAACCACACTTTCTTAAAATTCTTCCCGTAGACCGAAGTCAGCCATTCGCTTTCCCAGCAAACTCCTTACATGCTCGAAAAATTTCACACCGCATTGCAAAGTCACTTCGTAGTGACTGTGTCAAGCAGGACACAACTAACGCTATATCGGAACGTTGCGGGTTGTTTTCCTACTCATCCACAATAACTTACACTTTTCTACATTTAGACGTAGGTGCCTAGAAATTTTGTCTAAGTCATATCTTATCATCCTAAAGTCACCCAACTGCAAAACCTAGCCGTACACCACGTATTGCTCTTCTTGCTCTTTCGAAACATGTAACAATAACAAAGTTAACATTAACGAGGCTACATGCGTTGTATTGCTGGATTAAATATCAGCCCAGAAATCCATCTGAAAATATCTTCCTGATACCGTGTTATTTTTGAAAGCACCGTAACATTTACTATTTGAAACAGATCTCGTGTCCACACTGCAGAAACTAAGAACAAGAAGCAATCGGAAGCAGTAGGCTGCTAAAGTTTTGGGGCATGCAGTGTGGCGGCATCAGCTTCAAAACAACATACAGCGTAAGTCTGTGTCGCCGCCCTCCCTAATTATACCACCATGCGGGCGCTTGAGGAGACTAGATCTTGTTGGCGACCGGAGTTAATGTTAGGTTGAAAGGTATGTGCTAAGGTCTGATCAGGGTAGATCCAGAAAATAAAGTCGGTAGTTGCTAACCACAACGTGGAATTAGTATAATATCTTTGAGTAGGAGGATCTTTGATGGTTAAGAGAGCCGGGCGCGCGCAGTAAAAAAACTGGGGAGTCACAGGTAGTTGCCCGGAGGAAGCAGACGTATGCAGATAGTTTTAAGGTAGGAGTCGCGCTCGCTATGCAGTTACCCTAAGAAAACTTTAACACATAAATGAGAGAAGAGATATAATGATCGCAAATTGGTTTTTGTTAAAAAATGTTCAGAATTAGGTTTTGTACGTCCAAGGTTCGACACAGTAAGCGTTTTGTAAAATTTTTTGTAAATGATTTGTGCTACAAAAATGTTGGAAATGGTAGGTTTTGCGTATGACTTAAAACTAAAACAATATATATATTGAGATCAACATTGTGTTTAAATCTAACAGCCTGAATCATAATCCACATCCTTTGCTTGTATTGAATATGAAAATGAGTAGTAAAGTATAGTTACCCACCAATGAAAGATCGTAAGGAAAATGTGGCCTCTATGCAATATATATGTGCAGTTCGTGGTCTGAAATCGATTTTGATATAATTAACGTTATCAGAGCAAAGTTACTTCAAATAACTAATTTTATTCCATTGCACAACTGGCATTATTAAAGTAATTAATTAAGTAAACATCAGGGCCAAAAGTTAATTTTTCAATAACATCTTAATGTCATTGCACAAACGGCATTATTCTCTTAAACTTGATTGCTGAGTCAAACTGTGGTGTCACTGCCAGACACCACACTTGCTAGGTGGTAGCTTAAATCGGCCGCGGTCCATTTAGTACATGTCGGACCCGCGTGTCGCCACTGTGTGATCGCAGACCGAGCGCCACCACAAGGCAGGTCTCGAGATACGGAATAGCACTCGACCCCAGTTGTACGACGACTTTGCTAGCGAATACACTGACGAAGCCTTTCTCTCATTTGCCGAGAGACAGTTAGAATAGCCTTCAGCTAAGTCCATGGCTACGACCTAGCAAGTCGCCATTAACCGTATCTGAAGACAGTCTTATTTGTATTATCAAGAGCGATGTACCACAAGGATAGAATAAAGTTAAGTATTCGAGGAGCTGCATAATTTTCTTATTAGAATTCACTACTTATCCTGTTCCAGAATTCACGCCCGTCAGCGTTAGATAGCGTGCATTTAGGCCGCCTCTATCTACAAGGTGTTGGCACACTTACCAACACATCATTGGCGCCGAGTATTGGTGACGCGCCCACGTTGCAGTCATTTTGATAGTAACTTGCTCTGATTTATTTGTGTCATGGCTTCGCCACAATCTCCAGATGTACTGTCCGAATTTTATCGCTTGCAGAATCAGCAGATGCAGGCGTTATTGGATGCCCTTGGACAGCTCATCCAGGGTCAACGTGCCATTCAAACCGATGTGGCCGCCGCCGCTTCACCGCTACCGCAGCCACACCTCGCAGTTGCACCGCCTTTTAGGCCCTACGACCCAGACGTGGAATCATGGACCGAGTGGTCCCGCCAGTTTGGATTTCATCTCGCCGCCTACAGAATTCAAGGTAACGAGCGGCAGCCTCATTTATTGTCGTGTGTAGGTGTGTCCACCTACCGTGTGATAGTGAAATTATTTCCCCGCCGCGACGTAGCAACTCTGTCCTACGAGGAAATTTTGTCGACATTGGACGCCTATTTCAAAGAAACAGTTAATGTAGTTGCAAAACGGTATACTTTCTTTTGTACAAAACGTACGGCCGGTCAAACTAATCGGGAGTGGGTTGCAACTTTGCAAGGCCTTACAAGGGACGTGCAAATTGCCCGTCACGCCAAGCTATATGCTTTTTCTGTCATAAGAAAGGACATGTTCAAAGTGTTTGCCAGAAAAAGCTCAGATCAGACACTCTTAATCATTCCAGGCCCTTTGCTTCGCGCCGGAATCGAACCAAGGACGCTCAGACTCGTGAACCTTCGCCCATGGACATTCATGTAGTTAATTCCGCTTCGTCCAGTGCCACTTTCTCTAACAGTGACTGTGTTCGTCCCACAAAAAGTGTGCGTCGACGTCGCCGGAAATCACGTCAAGTCGCAAGTGATGCTGTACCTGTATCAGTTCAAATTGCACGAGACAGTCGCTCTTGTCGTCAGCAGGACAATAAACTTTTTGTAGATTTGGACTTTAATGGCAAGATCATACCATTCCAGCTCGATACCGGAGCTGCAGTTTCATTGCTCAATCACGACACGTACAAACAACTGGGCAAACCTCCGTTGCGTGCCGCAAATGTTCAGTTAAAAAGTTATTCAGGACAGCAGATCCCTGTGTTAGGACAGTGCTCTCTTCTTGCAACATACAAGGGACAAACAAAACTTGTGTCATTTTACGTTCTTCGTTCTTCTACTGCAGTGAACTTGTTTGGTTTAGATTTATTTCAGTTGTTTAACTTGTCTATTGTAAATCAGGTCCTATCAGTGAATCAGACTGTGCCTTCCGACAGTGTTTCTCGTCTGTGTGAAGAATTTGCAGACATTTTTGCACCGGGCCTTGGTTGCGCTAAGAACTATGAAGCACCGTTGGAACTGAAAGTAAACGCGCAACCGACATTTTTCCGAGCGCGCAATGTTCCTCACGCATTGCGTGATGAGGTCGCAAGAACATTAAACGATTTTGACTCACAAGGTGTGAGTGAATGTGCGCAATGCCTCTTCCCTTTCAGCTCCGCTTCATCGCTTACGCCGTAAGGGTGTTCCGTTCGTCTGGACGACGGAATGCGAACGCGCCTTTCGCCAGTTGAAATCGGCGTTGCTTTCTAATACTTGCCTTACGCCATTCGATCCCCAGAAACCCCTTTTGTTGATGGTAGATGCATCGGCTTTCGGGATCGGTGCTGTGCTTGCGCACAAAGTTGGCTCGCATGATCGCCCTATTGCCTTTGCGTCAAAATTGCTCTCGTCTGCGCAAGGAAATTACTCGCAGATAGAGACAGAAGCTTTGGCTCTCGTGTTTGGTGTTACTAAGTTCCATGATTTCGTGTATGGTCGTCCCTTTACCATCATCACAGACCACAAACCTTTGACGTCGCTTTTTCATCCGAACAAGCCTGTACCTCCGCGTACGGCGCAGAAATTCATTCGCTGGTCTATTTTCCTCTCGCAGTACCGCTACGATATCTTGTATCGGTCCACTGCTAAGCACGGAAACGCCGATGCGTTGTCCCGTTTGCCTGTTGCTGAGGATAAAGCATTCGATTCTTCCGAACTTGCTTGCATGTTCATTGATTCGGAAACCGATGAAGTGGTCGAATCGTTTCCGATTGATTTTCGTCGTGTAGCTACAGCCACAGCTGCTGACCCTGTCCTTGCTACCGTTTTGCGTTTTGTTGCTACGCAATGGCCTTTGTCAAAGTCGCGGATCGAGGATCCGTTGGTTCGCCGATTCCTTGCTCATAAGGAGAGACTTTTTGTTCGACGTGGTGTTTTGTTGTTGCGTTCTGATAATGATCAGTCCAGAGTCGTGGTCCCACGTTCGTTACAGTCCTCTGTTTTGCGGCTTCTTCACCAAGGACATTGGGGTATAGTGCGACCGAAACAACTTGCTCGTCAGCACTGTACTTGGTTCGAAATCGATGCTGCGATTACGAATATGTGTTCTTCTTGCATGGAGTGTGCCGAACAACAATCTGCACCGCCGCGGAAAGTCTTTGCATGGCCAAAAGCCACTTCCCCTTGGCAACGCTTGCACATCGATTTTGCTGGTCCATTCTGGAATGCTCGATGGTTGGTTCTGGTAGATGCCTTCAGTAATCTTCCTTTTGTTGTCCGGATGTCTTCCACGACGTCCTCTGCCACCATCCAAGCGTTGTCTGCTATCTTTTGCATTGAAGGTCTTCCACAGACTATTGTTTCCGACAATGGCCCACAATTCATGTCCGCAGAATTTCAGTCATTCTGCCAGGCCAATGGTATTCAACATCTGACATCCGCGCCGTTTTCGCCTCAGTCAAACGGTGCCGCTGAACGATTGGTCCGGACTTTCAAGTCACAGATGTTGAAGTTGAAAGAGTCGCATTCTCGGGAGGTCGCGTCGTTGCTCTTTTTGTCATCGTATCGCTCTCAGCCCCGAGATGGTCGCTCGCCGGCTGAGTTGCTCCACGGTCGTCCTCATCGAACCTTGATGTCTTTGCTGCATCCGCCCCATCAGGTTCCTGTGCAGCGGCAGACTCCTGCTTTTGCTCCAGGCGACGCTGTATTCTATCGCAACTATCGAGGTTCACGGCGTTGGCTCGCAGGGCGCATTCTTCGCTGCCTCGGCCGCGCGATGTATTTGGTTTTGGGGGCCTCTGGTGAGGTGCGTCAGCATCTCAATCAGCTGCGCCTCTGTCGTCGCACGGGTTCTGCCACTCCCCGTCTGCTTTCAGCGACGGTGCCGTCCGGTCAGCGCCCTGGGGACCTATCTACTGGCTCGCCTCATCCCCAGGTGTTACCGACGATGCCTTCCATTTTGCCCCATGACGACGCGCCGCCGCAGCCGCCGCCGCCGCCGCCTGTTCTCCCGCCGGCGCCACCCGCATTCGACGCTTCACTGCAGCCGCCAAGCGCCTCCCTGGGTCACGCGCCGCCGATCGCTTCCCGTGACCAGCTGTCCTCCGCCATGCAACTCTTGCCCGCTCCGGACCACATGACGTCATCGCGCGTCGGCTACCCCGACGCAATGGAGGTCGACCCTTCGGCCCCTCCTGTCTCTTTACGGGCGCATACACCGCATGTTGATGTGCACCCTGGACTAGGTTTTCAGGCGTTTCCTAGCTCCCCCCGGACCGAATGGCCGGGTGCGGGTGGCACAGCCTCGCCTGTTGTTAGGCTCCCCACCTCATCGCATACGTCAACATGGGGTCCTCCCCACTTCGGGCGGAAGCCTTATAACACGACCGTTCGCCGATTTGCGGGGGAGGAATGTGGTGTCACCGCCAGACACCACACTTGCTAGGTGGTAGCTTAAATCGGCCGCGGTCCATTTAGTACATGTCGGACCCGCGTGTCGCCACTGTGTGATCGCAGACCGAGCGCCACCACAAGGCAGGTCTCGAGATACGGAATAGCACTCGACCCCAGTTGTACGACGACTTTGCTAGCGAATACACTGACGAAGCCTTTCTCTCATTTGCCGAGAGAAAGCTAGAATAGCCTTCAGCTAAGTCCATGACTACGACCTAGCAAGGCGCCATTAACCGTATCTGAAGATAGTCTTATTTGTATTATCAAGAGCGATGTACCACAAGGATAGAATAAAGTTAAGTATTCGAGGAGCTGCATAATTTTCTTATTAGAATTCACTACTTATCCTGTTCCAGAATTCACGCCCGTCAGCGTTAGATAGCGTGCATTTAGGCCGCCTCTATCTACAAGGTGTTGGCACATTTACCAACACATCACAAACACTGGTTGCATTTCTGGAAAAATGGAAGAGTGCAAGAAACAAGTTCACAGACGCAGTCAGATGTAGATTTGTTGAATAATTAATTTAGAACAATCTTATCATTGATACTTTCACCAATAAAAAAGGATACAATTTTGGTTAGACATTTTCAAGGTGTAGATGGCGTCTCTTGCTGCTGGCTGGCCAAGCTTATCACCTCACTGTTGAGTTGGCCCTAATAATGTGTGGAGATTGACTTTCGTGACGCTTTTTATTCAAATCTGTATATGCTGAAAGAAGTAAATGCACCAGTTGTTTTGTATTAGCTGCAATCCCTAAAATTCGCGCAACACGATTAGAGTGAGAGAAGTAAATGCACCAGCTGCTCTGCTTTAGCTGCGATCTATAACATTAGCGCAACACGCTCAGAGAGGATGGAGTCGGGAGTTATTCCGCTCAGACTAAATTTATGATTAGCAAATCTTTATCATAGTAGCCATCTCAAGACTGTCACACATGTGTTCAGGAAATTGTCGTATCAGGATTTAAATGAATTTTATGAAGGAACTTTCCTTTCCTTTTCGTAACAAAAGTGAAGTGATGCACGAAATAGTATTTTCTCTCTACCCCTGTATCCAAATGATTGTTCACTACAATTCTGCTTAATGAAACCATGTACTTGCATTCAAATAGCAACTCTTGAACCGTCCATATATTTCTTGATTGAAATATAAGCATAATTTTGAAATACGTTAAGATTCACTTCATTTCTGACTTCCACATTTCCTCCTGAGAACTAAAAACTTACTTAGCGTGATAATCATTACACGCATGGCACAGTCACGTGATTTGATTAATTAGAATACATACTCACATTTCACTTAGCGTGATATATTTAATAGACGTTGCTTAGCAGTGCGTTGCACAGGCAGCGTAATTTCTTTCAGGTCCACGTGCAGCTACGTGATTCATTTCAGGTGCTCTTGCAAAGCTGGTAAATATTAGTTTAAGGCCGTGACGAATCATCCTTTGGTGTGCTTAGGGAGAGTGAGCATTTACCTCTTTCTGTATGAGACCGAAGTTGCATCAGTAACTGCACTTGGGTTTAATGTAAAGCAGTTAACTTCACAAAGTCTTGATTCTTGAAGCGCAAGTTGTTGAGTGGCTTGTTTCACAGATAATTTCTTCTCATATTTCAATCTAGTCAATGAACGTGCTGCAAATTACTGTTTTCAGTTTAACGGAGTACAGTTTCACATAACAGGCAAACAGATGGCAAGTTATGCAATATTAGTTTCAGTATACAGGGTGGTCCAATGATCGTGACTGGGCCAAATATCTCACGAAATAAGAGTCAAACGAAAAACCTACAAACAACGAAACTTGTCTAGCTTGAAGGGGGAAACCAGATGGCGCTATGGTTGGCCCACTAGATGGCGCTGCCATAGGTCAAGAGCATATCAACTGCGCTTTTTTTAAAATAGGAAACCCCATTTATTATTCATATTCGTGTAGTACGTAAAGAAATATGAATGTTTTAGTTGGACCACTTTTTTCGCTTTGTGATAGATAGCCTGTAACAGTCACAAACATATGGCTCACAATTTTAGACGAACATTTGGTAACAGGTAGGTTTTTTAAATTAAAATACAGAACGTAGGTACGGTTAAACATTTTATTTCGGATGTTTCAATGTGATACATGTCCCTTTGCGAATTTATCATTTCTGAGAACGCATGTTGTTACAGCGTGATTACCTGTAAATACTACATTAACGCAATAAATGCTCAAAATAATGTCCGTCAACCTCAATGCATTTGGCAATACGTGTAACGACGTTCCTCTCAACAGCGAGTAGTTCGCCTTCTGCAATGTTCGCACATGTGGTTGTAACCTCCCCCCTCACTTATCGACCTTAATGACAGTGAAAAATTAAACCGCGTGTACCTAATGGAAATTTGGGAAAAGCAATCGTCACCGAAGTTAATCTATCGGTAAAGAGGGAGGAAAGGGTTACATCTAAATGAAAGGAAAAATGCAAATGAAACTGGTGGAAATTAATTTTGAAAAGGGGTAAAGTTAATAAAGAAAGTAAATGTGCGGCCGTTACGTTAACAATTAACTAGCGGTAATTAGATATTTGAGATTTGGGGGGAATCACGGTCGCCAGTCCTAAGGACAATTACTATAGTAACTGAAAAAGAAAGGTCATTACACATATAATTAACACTAGAAGCGTGGCAACTGAAGGTTGACACGTGTAGTGTGAAAACTGAAAGTTTGTCAGAAGTAATAAATCTCGCTACACTCTGACTTAATTTAGCAAAAGAATTAATAAAACCGGAAAATCGAAAGTTAATTTAGTGACTGAAGTTAATAGTGAGCTTTCTTTCTGAAGCACATCGAAATCCAGTAAAATACGGTTAGTCTTGGACTACCTCAACAATCATTTCAAAAGCAACTTGACTCTACGCAATTTAGAAACATGAGATTTAACTTTGAACTTGAATTAAATGATTCTGAACTATTAACAATAGTAAAATTTAGTACGTACCAAGCTGAGCTGCAGTCACAGGTAAGCTAAAATACGGTAACAAAACTCGCACTCTTAATTTGTGCTTGTGTAATCTAACTATTGTAGCCAGCTAATGCTTGGATTGAACTTTGAAATTAAAGCAGTGAAATCTAATTATATTATTTTAATGCTGGCGTTTGAATTTCAACGACACTCGGGTTCATTTCGGAAAAGGAAGGGACCCTGCTTGGCAATGCAATTGGGACAATGAGCAACAAAGGTTCATGCTAAGTTGCTGTAATTTTGCAAGGCAAATGGAACAATTTGAAAAGCTGAGGTCTGCCATACAGTTCTGAAACTTTACGTGCTTTTAGTCTTCCTTGTTGGTTGATTGAAGGTTTGAAGCCGTCGATCGAGGAGGTGGCGACAGTCACTCATTGTCGGCCGTCGCTGTTGCAGAAGCTGGATGTTGGCGCGCCTTCTTCTCGACACGGTCACCAGGCGAAACGGGCTCTTGATGTGCGCCAGCTAATGCTTCCCGTCCGCGACACCATGTCAGAAACTATCATCGCGAGTCGAGCGCAATTACATGCTGCCAAACCCCGAAAGCGCGGCAACTCGCGGGGGCGTCACACAACACCTGCTCCACTCGCTACTCCCGCCAGACTCTCACTGCTCTGCCCGCGCTCCACGCGGCAGAGTTAACACTACCAAAGGTCCTACACACTTTGATTCGTCACACGACCTATCGACGTAATCGTTCGATAGCAGTTTTCCCTAGGCAAGACCCAGCGTAAAAATACAAATAATATTTACGAAACAAACCAATTATACATCGACATGAGTGCATAAATATATATATACAAACAGTAAAACAATTACAATATATAAAGAGACAGAAATGTCATATCTTGAGGTAACAAAACAAGGAAAAAAATAATAGTACAATAGATGGAAATAGGAGTATATGCATTTCCGGCGTTACACGTGCCCCACATTGTCTGAGGATGTTCGTGTAACGTAAACAGACTCAGAAAATGTCCCAAAAAAGAAACAGCGGAAATGCATATGCTCAAAACATCAACAAAATTTAGCATTCGTCTAATTAATCATAAATCAATTTTTAGACCATAATAATTGAGTGGGGACGCTCCTAATCTTATTCCACTCTGTCATCTTGCACAAAATAAAACAGGTTGACAACATATTAAAATTCATAGAAGATATAGAAAATGGTTTAGCTATTCCAAAATCATTAAAATTCGTAACACTATGAGAAATGGAGTACTATTTGCAAAATTAATCAGAGTACATGGTCATAAAAACAGGTAGATCAAAATACGCAAGTTAATAATTAATTACATAGAATACACATTTTTACATAACCTTTTCATAATTAATATCTCGTCATGAGATTCCACTTAACGCTAAACAAGAAAATAATATTCAGTAGATCGAAAAAAACATAAATATTGACAGCAGAATTCTTTCACATCAGCTGTCCGGGAAGAAAACTATTCCGCCTTTCGTACTCGCAAGTACAAAGAATGCCGACAGCGGCACAAGAGCCAACAGCGGCACAAGAGCCGACAGCGGCTCGCCTCGCCAGTATTGTTGCGCCCGCGTGTGCGGCACGCTTGATCTCACTCGCCCTTGTGACGGCGTTTCCAGAACGTCCGTTTCACTGAATTCTTTAGGAAAAACTCACTCCCGAGTAATCTCAAGGAGTCCCTTAATACTATCACAGTGGATAACTCAACACTGTCCATCATCACACGCATGTACTAGCCTGAAACTTAAAACAGCGTCTAAGTACATCGGCAATGACTAGTAAAACACATATTCATGAAATCTTACAGTTAGTTACAAAATCATATTTACGTTGCTTAATCTACTGTGACTCAGCTGAAAACTTAAATTAGCAGCTTGGATTTTTCAATTGATAAATAATCACTCTCTCTTAAATCATTTAGTCAAAATTAATTACTTATTAATTACAACTTCTTTAATGTCCTCTTGGTCAGTCAAAAGCATGGCAATCTAGCAAACCTTAAATCTTACACTCTATATTTACGTATTGTACAAATTACCCATTGTGTGGTATTAATCGATCCTAGGTTGGTACAATTTCAAATCTATTATATTTCGTATACCTAACAGCTTTCCAGAGCTTGGATACTCTAAGCAATAAGCATTTGTGTGAGGTATACCAATGACTTTATATGGTCCATTATAAACAAACCTAAATTGTCTATCTCGCTCGATTTCTCATGAGCTTTTACAAGTACTAAGTCTCCGATCGCAAACTTAGCAAAACGCGCTTTAGCGTCATGACGACGTATGCGAGCATCGGCTTTTAGCTTCATTACTTCTCGCAAACGATCTTTTTTCACACCAATACTAATGTTAATCCGTGGAGGGAATTTGATTACCTCTTCCACTAAACTTTTACTTCTGTCATCCAACAGGATTTCCTCTGGAGAAAATCCCGTAGATTCATGTCTCAAGGTGTTCATAATTCTCTCAAATACTGCTACATATTTGCCCCATGCCCTATGGTTGTGATGGCAATAGGTACGGCAAAGTCGGCCTAGCTCGCGCATATACCTCTCAGCGGGATTCCCAGCCGGACAATAAGCTGAAATATGGATCACCTCGACCCCATTACTTTCCATGCCTTCATTCCACAACTTAGAAGTAAATTGTGCCCCATTGTCTGATAGAATCGCCTTGGGCTTGCCAATATGAACAAAATAATCGTTCACAAGCTTGCTATAGACTGCTTTGGCTGTAGCTTTCCTAATCGGGTATAGTTTGATGAACTTGGAAAAAGCTTCTAGCACTACTAAAATGTAAGCAAAGTTTCCTGATGACTTGGGCAAAGGTCCGTACAAGTCCACGCACAGTAACTCAAAGGTGTCGTTAGGCCTTATACTTTGCATAGGACCACGACTCGTACAGTTGGTAACCTTCACCTTCTGACATAAATCGCAAGTTTTCACTCTGTCAGTAACTCGTTTTAACATGTTGTTGAAATGCACTACTTCACTCAGCTTTTCCGTACATTTCTTTGGTCCACAGTGACCATACGCCAAATGGTAGTAGTCTATTATTTCCGTGACGTATTTGCTGGGCCAGCATACCCGCCAAATATTACTATCTTCACCCTTACGTATGTACAAGATATGGTCGTATATCTTGTAATACTTCCTTAATTTCTCTCCTTCTGGACTCTTTTCATCATATCGGGTTTTCACCATATTTAAACAACCATCCTCGTTCTGATGACGACGTAGACTCTTACAAATGTTCATTATTAATTTACGTCCCTTAACTTCTTTAAAGTAGTACAATTTGACCACTCCATCTGCCTCATCTTTCAATAGACCTTGATTAGACTCGGGCAACCGCGACAGCGCATCCGCTACGCAATTGTCGGTCCCTTTTACGTAACAGATGTCATAGTTAAATTGCTGTAAATACAGCGACCACCTAGTCAGTCTTTCGTGAAGTAGTTTACAATCCTTCAGATAAGTGAGCGCCTTATGGTCCGTATGAATAATCACCTTACGGTCCCATAGGTAACCCTTGAACTTCTTGAATCCCCACGCGATAGCGAGACACTCTTTCTCAGAAATCGTGTAGTTTCGCTCACTTTTTGATAAAGTTCGACTCGCGAACGCTATCGTCCGGTGTTCCTTATCCTCTCCTTTACCAACTTCTTGGAACAGTTCTACCCCCACCCCGTAATTCGACGAATCCGTTCCCAGATGGAAGGGTAGCGATAAATCAGGGTGAAATAGTATGTTAGATCTTAACAACTCGTCTTTTAATCTCTCGAAAGCGGTCTGACACCCGTCAGTCCACACAAACGGAACATTTTTGCGCAAGAGGTTATTCAAATTTTCATCATTAAACACTTGTCCTTTTACAAATTTACGGTAAAATCCTGTGAGCCCTAGAAAACTTTTTAACTGTTTCCTAGACTTGGGTGGAGGACAATTCTTTATTGCCTCTAGTTTCTCTGGGTCTTTCGTAATACCAGCAGTGGTAATTACATGCCCTAAAAATTTCAGTTCCTGCTTCACAAATTCGCATTTCTTTAGCTTTAGAGTCATTCCGCCACGGCGCAATGCTCTAAAAACTTCATCTAACAGGTCACAATGGTCATGCCAAGTGGCATTGGCCAACAATAGGTCGTCAACATATACAGTTAATCTTGAACTCAAAGCCGGTCCTAGCACTTTATCTAGGGCCCTGATGAACACGGACACAGATATATTAAGTCCAAACGGCAGTACCCTATACTGATAACACCTGCCCGCAAACAAGAAGGCGGTGTACGGCCTAGATTCTTCTTCGAGTTCTATTTGCCAGTAACTAGCTGTCAGATCGAGGCTAGTCATGAACTTAACGTCATGAAAACGTTGCAAAATCTCCTCCATACTCTCTGGTCTGTCTGTTTCACGTTGAACGACCCTATTCAACGTGCGTGCGTCAATC
Organism: Schistocerca piceifrons; assembly: GCF_021461385.2. Classification (NCBI taxonomy): domain Eukaryota; kingdom Metazoa; phylum Arthropoda; class Insecta; order Orthoptera; family Acrididae; genus Schistocerca; species Schistocerca piceifrons. The sequence continues at coordinate 1,148,933,487 of NC_060138.1, forward strand.
ACAATACGCACACTACCATCCCGTTTTGCTACAATGACCAAACCGTTATTGTATGGACTTGTACTTCTTTCAATCACTCCCCATTCGATCATCTTATCTATCTCCCGTTGCACTGCTTCCTTTTTGGACAGCGGTATAGCATACGGTCTCACGAAGAATGGTTCGTGCGGAATTACATGCAACTTGCATTTATATCCTTCCACAAGACCCGGTTTGTCTGAAAACACACTCTTATTCCTCATTATTACTTCATACAGGCCTCGTCTTTGTTCGTGTGTTACGTTTGACACACCGTCTACAATACTTTCCAATTCACTTTCTACACTATTGTCAATGCCGAGATTCCTCACATTACAGTAGTTCAAATTCATACCTACGTCAATACCATTCGGCCAGTTAACAATGTGTATAGGCTGGTATTGCCTATGCACACCGTCTCCTGCCTCGTCAAAGCTAACTACTATCGTTTTATCTAGTGACATACATGTCAAAGTTTTGCTTTCGCAGTTAATCACTGCACGGTACTTTAATAGCCAATCTAACCCGATAATTACTTCCGTAGTTAAGTCTGGCACGACGACAAACTCTTGCTCAAATCGTGCCCCACATATCTCGAAGTTGACAAAAATCTGTTTTGTGACCGGTTTACTGGCCTTCCCAGTAGCACCGATAATTTTCACTCCTGTTACTGGCATAACTACGATGCCAGGTCTGTCTTTCAGTAACTCAAATATTTTCCCAGATACAGCACTCAATTCTGCACCGGTGTCAATCAACACGTTTAGTTGTAGGTCGTGCATATTAACAGACACTACTATCTGTCTACACTTGTCCTCGACTGTTTCTTTATTTTCCCACAGTAAATCCTCGTCTATATCCAGGTCATTCCAGAAAAAACCATCCGGCTTTGATCCTAAATCCGGCTTATCTGGCGGCTTTTTCAGCCTCTGTTCACATACAGTTTTAATTTCAACACGTTTGTCCTGAGGCTTAGTCTCTAGCTTCGCCTCCAATACCGAAACCTTTTCCTGTAACTCGTCAACTAGTGAGTGTTGCTTTGCTATCAATTCACTAATTGTCACCTTCGTTGATTCCTCTTTAGCCAGATTGATCTCATCTGCCAATCTACCTGGAGAAATGTGCCCAGTAGTATCTGCAATTACTTCCTCTAGATCTGCGCAACCCACACTGTTATCGTCTGACCGTATAACGTCAGCTCTAACCTCATACACACTGTAATCTACGTGGTTTTCTACCAATCGTGTCCGGCTATCACTAAAATTTTCGCAATCTTTCTCCTTAATACTTTCGCAATGTTTAAACTGGAGGTTTGCGTCGGATGGGTCGGCTACTTCTACCACTGAAACTTTCGGTAAAGTCTGCCGGTTAGGGCCAGAACTTTCCGTTACTACTTCAACATCCAACTCTTGCGGGACGAAACACGACGCATCTTGCTCGTGCTCCCCGTTAACATCAACTATTTCTAGTAAAGTCTGCCGGTTAGGGCCAGAACTTTCCATCACTTCACGATCACTATCTTCCTGCGGGACGAGACGCGGCAAATCCTGCCCGTGCTCCCCATAAACACTTCTCCCGTACAGGCTCCTATAATCTCTTAGTTCGTCGTATAAGCGACCGAACTGCCTTAACCAGACCTCATCCCTCTCTGCATCCCCTCGCTCGATGACGGACGTTTTATCCGACATCTGATCTTCTTTCAACACTTGCGAATCATTCTTAAACTCAATCTCCAGTTCCGCTGTGGGTATTACAGCTGCCACTTTATAATCGATTTCCGGAACACTACTTAAATTGTTCTCACTGACAGTGAATGTACTTCCTACTGCCGTGTCTACAGCTGATCTACTACTTGTGGGCGCACTCCTTTCTCCTAACACTGGCACACTCTCCCGCCGTTGATTATTCCATACGGAATTTTCATAACGACGACACCTGGGTTTTCTCCTGTTATTGGGCCGCCAAAATTTCTCCACGCCCGGTCGGCCCCTCACCGGCGCGGCTAATGGTTTCCCTGTCTCGTCCCAGCAGATACGCTCCCCGGATACTGCTGAGGCGGCTGGTCACACCCTCTGGCGTTATTACTATTCTGCGCAGCCCGTATCACGCTAGTATGATACTGGTTTCCGTCATTCCGGTTATTATTTGCATTGTACCGATTGTTATTACGGTCCGAACCATTATTGTTATAGCTGCCATGGTTGCGGTATGCATTATTCCCATGGTTATCGTTGTTGTGGTTGCTGTGGTACCCGTTGTTGTTACCACGGCCTCTACCACTGTCGCGATTATTGCGCCAATTGTCCTCGTCCTCCACTCTTTCCAGGAAATCATTTATTGTCCTGTAATTGCTTCCTACGTAGCGTTTTGTATCATCTGGAAGCTTTTTGTAGAGTTCCCAGACTATTTCGGATTCCGTGCGGCGATCACGCAAATATTCCAACTTGCGGATCCAGCCCTCACAAAACTCCTTCATCGAGCCGCGCGAATTCGCATCGAAAGGCCTCGATACGACAAATTCGCGCCAGACACTTTGCTGTTTTTGCTCTGACCAGTATTCAGCCAGAAACAAATTTTTAAACTCGTCAAAAGTCAGGTTCGTAATGTTGAGATTTAGGCCCCAACGCTTGGCATCACCAGCCAACACATCAATAACCGCATTAATTTTTCTCTCATTTGTCCATGATCTGGGTAAAACTCTTTCACAATTTTTAATGAAATCCGTCGGGTGTATACCGCCTTTTTTCAAGGGGTCGAACCGCTCCTCTTTCGTCAACAACTCCGAACTATGTGCACAGATTGGCACATAGCTCTGTTTTTCGTCAAGTTTCCTTTCTAATTCCGACACCCTCGTAATCACTTGGCAAGTGGTTGTCGCAAGCGTTTCCACTTCCCTCTTTTTCTCTTCGCAGGTGTTAGCCTGCTTCGTCACTTTGGTATCTACTTCGGATACTAAAGCCTTTAAAGTTTCCACCTTCTGTTGATCCTCTTTTCTCAGTAATTGAATTAGTTCCGTCACCTTATTCTCGATGATCGGAGCAACTGCGTCTCCTACACTTTTCTCGATTCTGCTAATTTCGGAATCAAAACGAGTATTTATGCTCGCAATTTCCGCCTGAACGCCTATCATTTCCTGTTTAAGGTTACCGATTTCGGTATTAATCACGACAATATCGTCTTTGATTTTATCAACTTTTGTGTTAACAACTTCAACATTGTTGTTAACAACATTAATAGCTTTGTTCTGATTGTCTAGCATTCGTTCAATTTTTTCAGACTGAGCTACTTGCTTGGCAGCCTGAGCTGCTTGCTCGGCAGCCTGAGCTTTTTGCTTGGCAGCTTGATCTTTAATTTCTGCCGATTGACTCTTGATTTCGTTAATCAAAACATTCAATAAATCAGTTAAATTCCCGGAAACCACCGGTTTTACTTCCGTAGCGGCTTCCTCTTTCATTGTCCCCCCGTATTCGTCATCAAGGGATTCAGATTTGATTTTCACTTCCGATTCCGAAACATTTTCTAAAGTCTGGAATTCCATTTCTGCTCTTTGTTGCGTTTCGGCGGTCGCATCTTTCATGCTAGCCGCCTGCCCCGGAACAATGGGTACCGCTGTGCACGTTTCCCACTGTTCGACCGATTGTTCCGTATCCAAGTCTACCAAATTTTTGCAATTGTTGCCTTCACTCATTTTAATATTTTTCAATATAAATGCCAAATCTCAAATCTAATTAGGATTCCTCACACTAATATTCTCGCTGACGTATAGACCATTTCGTAACCAGTACTTTGTTACGAGATTTGCACAATGCAAAATTCGTGTCCAGAACAACCTCAAATTTGAAGATTGTCCTGTCACGGTCGCCACGTGTAACCTCCCCCCTCACTTATCGACCTTAATGACAGTGAAAAATTAAACCGCGTGTACCTAATGGAAATTTGGGAAAAGCAATCGTCACCGAAGTTAATCTGTCGGTAAAGAGGGAGGAAAGGGTTACATCTAAATGAAAGGAAAAATGCAAATGAAACTGGTGGAAATTAATTTTGAAAAGGGGTAAAGTTAATAAAGAAAGTAAATGTGCGGCCGTTACGTTAACAATTAACTAGCGGTAATTAGATATTTGAGATTTGGGGGGAATCACGGTCGCCAGTCCTAAGGACAATTACTATAGTAACTGAAAAAGAAAGGTCATTGCACATATAATTAACACTAGAAGCGTGGCAACTGAAGGTTGACACGTGTAGTGTGAAAACTGAAAGTTTGTCAGAAGTAATAAATCTCGCTACACTCTGACTTAATTTAGCAAAAGAATTAATAAAACCGGAAAATCGAAAGTTAATTTAGTGACTGAAGTTAATAGTGAGCTTTCTTTCTGAAGCACATCGAAATCCAGTAAAATACGGTTAGTCTTGGACTACCTCAACAATCATTTCAAAAGCAACTTGACTCTACGCAATTTAGAAACATGAGATTTAACTTTGAACTTGAATTAAATGATTCTGAACTATTAACAATAGTAAAATTTAGTACGTACCAAGCTGAGCTGCAGTCACAGGTAAGCTAAAATACGGTAACAAAACTCGCACTCTTAATTTGTGCTTGTGTAATCTAACTATTGTAGCCAGCTAATGCTTGGATTGAACTTTGAAATTAAAGCAGTGAAATCTAATTATATTATTTTAATGCTGGCGTTTGAATTTCAACGACACTCGGGTTCATTTCGGAAAAGGAAGGGACCCTGCTTGGCAATGCAATTGGGACAATGAGCAACAAAGGTTCATGCTAAGTTGCTGTAATTTTGCAAGGCAAATGGAACAATTTGAAAAGCTGAGGTCTGCCATACAGTTCTGAAACTTTACGTGCTTTTAGTCTTCCTTGTTGGTTGATTGAAGGTTTGAAGCCGTCGATCGAGGAGGTGGCGACAGTCACTCATTGTCGGCCGTCGCTGTTGCAGAAGCTGGATGTTGGCGCGCCTTCTTCTCGACACGGTCACCAGGCGAAACGGGCTCTTGATGTGCGCCAGCTAATGCTTCCCGTCCGCGACACCATGTCAGAAACTATCATCGCGAGTCGAGCGCAATTACATGCTGCCAAACCCCGAAAGCGCGGCAACTCGCGGGGGCGTCACGCAACACCTGCTCCACTCGCTACTCCCGCCAGACTCTCACTGCTCTGCCCGCGCTCCACGCGGCAGAGTTAACACTACCAAAGATCCTACACACTTTGATTCGTCACACGACCTATCGACGTAATCGTTCGATAGCAGTTTTCCCTAGGCAAGACCCAGCGTAAAAATACAAATAATATTTACGAAACAAACCAATTATACATCGACATGAGTGCATAAATATATATATACAAACAGTAAAACAATTACAATATATAAAGAGACAGAAATGTCATATCTTGAGGTAACAAAACAAGGAAAAAAAATAATAGTACAATAGATGGAAATAGGAGTATATGCATTTCCGGCGTTACATGGTGACAATGCGCTGATACATGTTGTCAGGTGTTGTCGTTGGATCACGATAGCAAATATCCTTCAACTTTCCCCACAGATGGAAATTCGGGGACATCAGAACCGGTGAACGTGCGGGCCATGCTTCGACGACCTATCCACCTCTCACGAAATAGGCTGTTCAATATTGCCTCAACCGTACGCGAGCTATGTGCCGGACATCCATCATGTTGGAAGTACATCGCCATTCTGTCATGCAGTGAAACATCTTGTAGTAACATTGGTAGAACATTACGTAGGAAATCAGCATACATTGCACCATTTAGATTTCCATCGATAAAATGGGGGCCAATCAACCTTCCTCCCATAATGCCGCACCATACCTTAACCCGCCAAGGTCGTTGATGTTCCACTTGTCGCAGCCATCGAGGATTTTCCGTTGCCCAATAGTGCATACCATGCCGGTTTACGTTACCGCTGTTGGTGAATGACGCTTCGTCGCTAAATAGAACGCGTGCAAAAAATCTGTCATCGTCCCGTAATTTCTCTTGTGCCCAGTGGCAGAACTGTACAAAACGTTCAAAGTCGTCGCCATGCGATTCCTGGTGCAAAGAAATATGGTACGGGTGCAATCTATGTTGATGTAGCATTCTCAACACAAACGTTTTTGAGATTCCCGATTCTCGCGCAATTTGTCTGCTACTGATGTGCGGATTAGTCGTGATAGCAACTAAAACACCTAATTGGGCATCATCATTTGTTGCAGGTCGTGGTTGACGTTTCACATGTGGCTGAACACTTCCTGTTTCCTTAAATAACGTAACTATCCGGCGAATGGTCCGGACACTTGGATGATGTCGTACAGGATACCGAGCAGCAAACGTAGCACACGCCCGTTGGGCATATTGATCACAATAGCCATACATCAACACGATATCGACCTTTTCCGCAATTGGTAAACGGTCCATTTTAACACGGGTAATGTATCACGAAGCAAATACCGTCCACACTGGTGGAATGTTACGTGATACCACGTACTTATACGTTTGTGACTATTACAGCGCCATCTGTCACAAAGCGAAAACAGTGGTCCAACTAAAACATTTGTATTTCTTTACGTACTACACGAATATGTAATAAAAAAATGGGGGTTCCTATTTTAAAAAAACGCAGTTGATATCCGTTTGACGTATGGCAGCGCCATCTAGCGGGCCAACCATGGCGCCATCTGGTTTCCCCCTTCAAGCTAGACAAGTTTCGTTCTTTGCAGTTTTTTCGTTTGATGCCTATTTCGCGAGATATTTGCCCCGGTCACTATCAATGGACCTCCTTGTATAATATCAGGAAGAGCAATGAGTAATAATATTTCTTATGAACAAGTTACAGATGCTAAGTTCTCATTCAGGTTACTATGACACATTCCATATTACATTTAGATCATTGTATTTGGAAAGTTCAGTGCCTTTTCACATACAGGAAGTTGCACATCTAAATCGCATTTAGTAAATTTCAGAATAGAACATTTCACAGAAGTTACTGTCTAAAGATTACAATGAAAACGTAACTAAATGTTCCGCATAAACACGAACATCCAATACGCTGGAATAATTGCAAGTCAGCAGCTTCTGTTAACCAGTTCAACGAAAAACCAGCCAAAGTTGCAAATTCCTCTTTTCTTTTTTATTCAGTCGATGATTAGTTTCTGGCCGGGACCCGTTTTCAAACAATCCTGCAGGGCAGAATACCAAATTTACACTCATGTTCGATATAGGTATTTCCAAGTTTTTTACGTGTCAGTATGGCGTACAATATTGTAATATGCGCCGTGTGTGTTGGTGCTGTGTTTTACTGTTCAGTGGTTTTACGTATTAGACTTTTTTGGTAAAGATTTTAAAAACATTAATTTAAATGTTGACTTGTACGGAGATGTATTAATTTTTTGATATTTTATTATTTTTGATGGTTAGAGAACATTTTAATAAATACTAATGGTTTCCTATATCCTGTTAGGGCTCCCAGGTCCCGAGGTTTCCTTCTGGATGCGGAAGGGGTAGACAACCAGTTATCTGTATGCGTTGTATCTGTTCGTTTGCACATTTTGACATGGGTTTTACATTTCCAGAAAAACCATTTCTGACCATGTGAGGTAAGTCTTGAAACGATATGTTCTATGTATTTGGCATGTGTTTAAAAATTAGGTAATACCTATACTGTACATAAATGTAAATTTTCTGCCCTGTAGGACGAATTGGCTGGTTTTTCGTTGTACTAGTTACACATAAACGTTATTCATTCCTACTACCACCGTCACCAGGTAACTACTTGGTCTAGATAATTTTAAAAATATCGGGAATCTGATTTATCGACATTTAAAAAAATCTCAGAAAATCTCATTATCGGCCCTTAGTACATCGAAAAAATTATAAATATATCGATATATCGACGGATAAAACATCGGCGTATCGGTAAAAAATAATCGGCTACACATTGTAAATATACTGTCAGTTTTAGAGCTGTATATTTAACTATTGATTTATTATAAGATATTTTACACATCAACTAGCTAGCAGCCTGCTTATCCCCCTTACAGCAAAAACTGAAGGGAAACATACATACATTAATCTTTGTTCCATAGATCATGAATGCGACATTTCGTAATGATGTGGAACGTGTTAATTTAACATAAGTTTTCTTTACACAAAATAATTAATTAATTATTTAATTTTTTTACAGTTACTACTTCATATCTATGAAATCATCTATTGAGTAGGAGGATTGTCATTCAAAAATTCTTTTAATTTGCTTTTAAATGTTGGTTGGCTATCTGTCAGACTTTTAATACTATTTGGAAAATGACTAAAGATTTTTGTGGCAGCATAATTCACCCCTTTCTGTGGCAAAGCCAGATTTAATCCAGAATAGTGAATATCATCCTTTCTTCTAGTGTTGTAGCTATGCACTTCGCTGTTATTTTTGAATTGGGGTGGGTTATTAACGACAAATTTCATAAGTGAATATATGTATTGCGGCCGGCCGTTGTGGCCGTGCGGTTCTAGGCGCTTCAGTTTGGAACCGCGTGACCGCTACGGTCACAGGTTCGAATTCTGCCTCGGGTATGGATGTGTGTGATGTCCTTAGGTTAGATAGGTTTAAGTAGTTCTAAGTTCTAGGGGACTGATGATCACAGATGTTAATTCCCATAGTGCTCAGAGCCATGTGTATTGCGAAGGTACTGTGAATATCCTTAGTCCCTTAAATAAATGTCTGCATGGTGATCTTGGGTGAGCTCCAGCTATTATTCTGATGACACTCTTTTGTGCAATGAATACTTCCCTCTTAGTGACGAATTGCCCCAAAAACAGGCATAGTAGGCTAATTTACTGATATATTTATCACCAAAATTTGCAATAACCCTAATAGCATAAGTAGCTGAACCTAACGGTTTCAGCACGTCTTCGATGTATTTCCTCCAATTCAATTTCCCATCAACGCACACACCCAGAAATTTTGAGTATTCCACCTTAGCAACAGACTTCCGTTCATAGTCGATGTTTATCAAAGGTGTTATGCCATTTACCGTACAGAATTGTATAAACTGTGTTTTCTCAAAATTTAGTGAGAGACCATTTGCAGATGCACACTCACACTTGGCAATAACTGCTTTGCTAAAAATGGTAACTGCAGGTAAGTGGCACAATGGAAGGTGTCCGATGGGTCCGTCGTTCGGTTGGTAGCACCGAGTGCCGATTACGTCAGCAGTTCCCCTCACAAGTCTCCGCCCACCGCAAAGACCGGTCTTGCCATTTAGATTTTTGTTCATCAGTTTGGGCAACTGTTTTTGAAGAGTGTGAAGAATAGCATACTAGTTGCGTAAAAAATTGTTTTTCAAGTCAAATGGTGTACTATTTCTTCAAAGAGGAAATTTTGTTATTCCATTCACACCTCCACCCCCTCGTGCAATAGGTCTACTTTCTTTGAGCCATCTATACTAGCTTCACACAGTCAAAGAGAAAGACTAGACGTGATGAAAGCTCAAAACTTAGAAAGGCTCCTTCACACAGTGAAGGAGCCTTTGGAGGACACAGAAAAATGGACTTGCACAGGGTAGTGTCTTGGCTCCAATATTATTTAACATCTATACCAATGATCTTCCCATCAGCCGCCGGACACGAATGTTCATATATGCTGATGATGCAGCAGTGGCCACACAGGATAAAACCTTTGAACAAGTGGAGGAGAATCTCACAGGAGCCTTAACAGAACTTGCTACCTATTACGACGGCAATAATCTCAAACCAAACCCTAGTAAATCTCAAGTATCCGCCTTCCATCTTAGGAACAAACAAGCCAAACGGAAACTCCGAGTCATGTGGCAAGGGGAAGAGCTGAAACATACAAACAGCCCAAAATACCTGGGAGTAACATTGGACAGAGCACTTACTTTTAAGCAGCACTGTCACAACACCAAAAAAAAAGGTCTGTGCCAGGAACAACATACTGCAGAAGCTAACAGGTTCATCGTGGGGAGCTCAACCACATGTTTTGCGCACCACGGGTCTGGTGCTGAGTATCTCAGCAGCGGAATATGCGGCGCCAGTTTGGAGGAACTCTGCTCACACTAAGCAAGTTGACGTCGCCGTAAACGAAACTGTACGTATTGCCACAGGATGCCTCAAACCAACTCCCACAGACATCATTTACCCCATCATAGGCATAGCACCACCCACTATCCGCAGACAAGTAGCCGCCGAGATCGAAAGATCAAAACAAAAGAATGATCCTCGACACCCGTTGCATATGCACCGAAAACAACGTGTCCGGCTGAAATCCCGCAGGAGTTTCATTGAAACTACTGAACAGCTCGTCACCAAACCCGCCGCAAGGCGGCTATCTCTTTGGGAAGAAATGGTGCCACACTCCACAATGGATCTACTTGAGGAGGGATCTGCAGGATTTCAACTACCTTTTACAACTTGGAGGTCATTAAACCGGCTGCGCACTGGAGTAACTGGGTGCAAATCAAACCTATTTAAATGGGGTTACAGTGATGGCGACAGGTGTGAATGCGGAGCAATACAGGACTTGGACCACCTACTGATCTGCCCAGATATGTCTATGACATGCACTAAAGATGATATTTTGAAAGTCAATGACAAAGCAATCTACGTTGCTAATTTCTGGGAAGGGAAGATATAATTGGTGCATCCGGACACGGAAGAAGAAGAACACAGTGAAAGTAAAATTATGTTATACCACAATTTCACAAGAACAACTTCAAGTATTTATCGAAAATTGCTAAAAAAATATAATACAAAATAAAAATATTGGCACTCAACATTGTCATTTCGATACGATTTATCAGTTAACTAAATATCGACGGTAAATATCGATACATTTGGAAAATACATCGATATTTTATCCACAGCTTAATAACTATCACAACAAGCTATGCAGAACACTCTACCAAAGCACTTACTCATAATCTTAATAAATTATTGTACAATTACACAAACAAGTGATTACTCACACAAAACAAGTAACATTAAGGAAGCAGTCACACTCACGGCGTAGATTAAGAGAAACACTTTAAATCCAGTTAACCACTCTCGCACAGCTTGTAATTAACAAGCGAACAGCTCTCGTTCACAGCGCACACACTCGCCCTGAATAAACAACCACAACTTGTCACATGACAACAACACATATCCGCGCCTAATTTGTCGCTAGCTACTACATACAGTGCACCGCACTTATAACACACAGTGCACTGCCTCAGTCATACAACCGCCAGCGTGCAGCCATGAGCTGCCAAAGCAATCACGTAGTGCTCCTCTTGACACGCAGATTCCTCTTTCTTCGCCTCGACTGTGTTAATCATACCGTAATCACAGGAGGTGACTTTCATCATCCAACTGTCAGTTGGCATAATTTTAGCTTTGTTAGTGGTGGGGGTGACAAGACATGCTGTGAAAAGTTACTGAATGCCTTCTCTGAAAACTATCTAGAACAGATAGTTCGGAACCCCAAGCATGATGGAAATATGTTAGATCTAATGGCAGTAAACAGACTTGACCTCCTTGAGGAAGACCACGTGGTATGAGTGACCATGAGGCAGTTATAGCAACAATGAATACCGAAGTACAAAGGGCAACTAAGACAAGTAGAGATATTTATATGTTCATCAAACAAGACAAAGAAGCGATAGTGTGATATTTCAGTCACGATATTTAAATTCACAGCTCAGGACAGTAGCGTGTAGAGGAGGTACGGCTCAAGTTTAAAAGAGTTGTTACCCCATGCACTAGAGAGATATATATCTAGTAGAACAGTTCATGATGGGAGACATTCTCCATGGTAAACAGTTACTTTGAAGAAACTTCTGAAGAAACAGAGACTACTGATAATAGGCACAAAACAAAACTTAGGGCTATAGATAGAGAGATGCTAAATTTGACGCTTTTGCCAGTCGAGGGAGCAATTCGTAAGCCTTCAGTGACTACAGTAGCAGAATATTGTAAAAAAGATCTCACAAAACCCAAAGAAATTATTTTCGTGCGTAAAGCCTGTTAGTGGCAGCAAAGTTAGTGGACAAGAAAGGAACTGAAACTGAGAGTAGCAAAGCAAAACTAGAAATGCTGGGCTCTGTTTTCAAATGTACCTTTAAAAAGGAAAACCCACGAGTATTGTCCCAATTTTATTCTCGCACCACTGTAAAGGCTTAAGTCATGCACGGGGATGGACCTGCCAGTGATTCCTACTGTCATCAAGAAATGTAGATATGATGATGATCTCTTAGAAGATCGAAACCGGTCATCGGAAAAATAAAAATTAAGAATTTAAATGCGATCACGACTTAGTTTCCTTCGCTTTCGCTTACTCCATAGTCTCGCAGCGATCGCAGGGTCGGCGTGGTTACAAAGGATTTGGAAATGTTAGTGTTAGGGATGGCCGGATGCCCTTCCTGCCGCCACCCTGTACCCCCCAGGACGGAATCAGTGTACCCCAACTGCCTGCATCTAGTGTTGCAAATGTCTGCGACGCGTGTGATTGAGGCGGTACGTAGGGACCAGCCCGGTATTCACCTAGCGGGATGCAGAAAACCGCCTAAAAATCACATTCAGCCTGGCCGGCACACAGGCTCTCGTCGTTAATCCGCCGGGCGGATTCGATCCGGGGCCGGCGCGCCTACCCGAGTCCACGAAGCAGAGTGTTAGCGCGCTCGGCTACCCTGGCGGGTAAATGCGATCACGACTGTGTTTATTAAATAAGCTATAGTCATGATAAATATCTCATTCCAGTACAAAAAACTAACGTCTTCAAAGTGCCATAGCTGAGAGCAACCAGCTGAGAAATGGCCAGAAACACGACAAACAATAACTCACTACTAAACCTGGTCAAGGAGCTGACACGTACACATGCGCATTCGCACGCTCACACGCGCGCGCACACACACACACACACACACACACACACACACACACACACACACACACACTGACACACAAATGTAGCCTATGACCATAGACATCACAAAATACATTCCACAACTGACACCTCTACATAATATAATCAAGTTAATATGGTGGAAAAGCATGTGAATAGTTTGTGTCCTGTGCTGAAAATTCAATATAGTGCTACAGTGAGACAACAGCTTCAACTGCACCACCGCAAGAGCACATGTAGGCCAAAATCTACAAACACAGTCAGTAAAGAAGCATATATTGAGCAAAAGGTGTCAGAAGTGATTGTAGCTTATTTGTACAATAGCAGGACTTGGAGGAAAATGTGATTAACACTGTGGAAGGCGACCGCCGTGTCAGTACCAGGCAGTTGACCAGCCGCTACAGTGTAAGCCAGACGACCGTGTGAAACATTCTCCATGACAGTTGTTAGTACCCTTATCGCTTAAAGCGCGTGATGGGCTCACTAGCGACAGACTTCCCACAACGGAACCAATTTTTTCACTGGTTTCCTGTTTAAATTGCCGTCCTCATCCTTATGCTGTTGATGGTTGCTGACTTTTCCACCATTTAGCGCAGTTTCCCACTCCAAGCTACATCTCAATCAAGTTGCTGCTCAACTTGCCTTGTGCACCCCACTTGCCGACAGCGCTCGGCAGACCCGGACGGTCACCCATCCAAGTTCTAGCCATACCCGACAGCACTTAACTTTGCTGATCTGACTGGAAGCTGCGTTAAGGTCCTTGGCTCTTGTTACACGAAAGAAAATTAGTAATGTTTTCGGATCAGGGCACTATTGGAACGAGGATGACCAGTACGAGGCTGGCACAAGGATCAGTTCTCACCCTTTGTTGTTAACATTCATACCAGATGACATCCGATGACTCTGTCAGATGTAATTCGCATAGCTCAGTATTTCGACGAAACAGATGTTTATGCTTCGGAGGATTCGTTGGAAGCCTTTAAAAATAACATGTCCGAAAAGATACACTACTTTGGAAACTGGGCACAGGTGAAAGGATTTGACATTTCGTCTAGTAAGTCGGCAGTCAGTATAACTCACGATACAGATTCAGATGCATTGGAGCCATACAGCAACGTGGTTATCAGATTTCCTTTAAAGGATGTGTGAAACATTTAGGCCTTCATATAGACAAGAAGCTTCTACGGCCCTAACGTACAGACCACATTAAAGCTAGGAGTGAAAGCACTCTGAATACACTTGGTGAAGAACACATGGTCTACGAATCCGGTAATAATTTTACATACGTATCATGCGCTGATGTGACCACAGCCGCACCGATGAACACACTGTTAGTCAAAATTAAGGAATCACCGTTATCACTACACAGGGAATACCACAGCAAATAATTTTTGCCGAAACACCAACAACATTGGGGATGACTTAACAAAAAAAATGTACGACCTGAAAGTACGCTTTTACGCCAGCCGTTACTGGACTCATAAATCAAAACCACCGTTTGTGGAGGCATTTCAGCGCTAAGCAAGTACCAGCACTTCTTTCCACGAACGCAACTGATACACTAATTTGAGCAACCGTACGAACATGTTAGCCGCGTACTGAACGTACGTATTAGACTAGACTGCTCTGAGAATATATTAGGCCTGATCAGTGTAAGCAATTTAGAAAGCCTTCTCGAACAATAGCAGGGTGCTGCGTGTATGTGTATACCGACGGGTCTAAGTAGAACTGTGCTGGCTGCGCCCACGTCGATATTAAAAATAAAAGGAGTGAAATATGCCGCCTGCCGAAAGAAGCGTCAGCACACATGGTTCAACTCCTGGCCATTGAAGCAGGAAGAGACAACATGACCATAGCAGCTAACCATATCGTAATACTCACGGACTCACTCCCCATGGTGAAACACTGACATCAACAGGTAAGAACAAAGAGATTTATTATCTACAACAGCAAATAGAGCTGCTGTATCAGAGCTACCCAGAGCAGATACAGAGGTATCATTTGTTTGGATCAAGGGCTATGTTGGAATTGTGAGTAATGAGACAGTTGACCAACTGGCTACGGATGCAAAGACAAATGACGAACAAGAACGATGCATTTCAGCGCATTTTCAGTTTGCTGTAGTTAGAGACGTGGCCAAAACAAATGGAATAAGTCGTGAGAGACTGGAGGTTCTACAAAAGGTGCTTGGTGCAAACAGTTCCACATACATATACCAAAGGTACAGCGGTATGCTAAAATGTGGACTCTGAAACACTGCTCAACTGATAGAGGGAACGAGAGGCAGACTGTAAGGACCACAGCATTATTTAAATACAACCATAGCTGCTACCGACAGAAGCTTCATGGACTATCGCTACATTACAAGTATGGGGACATTCAGGGACGAAAACCACAGCTACTCTGTCTGACCTTGATAAAGGAGAGATTCAGACTAGCTAATTGCGGAACTGGTCCACCTAGATCAAGAACTGCCTTCGAATATGTTAAAACTCTTGAGTACAAAGAACATAAACATTTATAAATTGCTTGCAGAATTCGTCATAAAAGTTGGTATTAAACTATAATTATTAAGTGTGTGTGTGTGTGTGTGTGTGTGTGTGTGTGTGTGTGTGTGTGTGTGTGTGTGTCGGCTGCTCGGCTGGAGTAGGGTCATTCGCAAACTCGAGTAGGCCCCATTTCCTCGCTGACTGCTCTCTGTCGGCTAGACCACGCGCTTCTGTTATAGTTTGAAATAGAAGGATGTGACGTCACCTCAGCTGTTGAAAGCAAAATGGCAGCTAGCTAGTGTTTCCATTAGTGCTCATACAAAGCAAACGGTTAACCATACAACGAAGGATGATTCGTCGTATGAAAGAGGGGGCATCATAATTCCGCCAATGTCCAGATATTATTTGTAATAATCGTATAAGGAAGATAGAGCATCGATGTTTCTTTCTGTAATCGCCTATCAGCAAAAGTATAATAATTTCTTTGTTAAGTACAATGAAGATTAGGCTATTGACTTGTAGCTCCGAGTGGTACATTTACACGATATATAGTGTAAGTAATTCAACAGTGAGATTTGTTTTAATGGGAATTCAGTTGAAAATGAATATAAAATCTACCGCGAAACAAGTACATACAGCAAGGCACTATGCATTGATGTAGGTTGTAGCACTCTATTTGCACTCATTAGTACTTAGGAATTTATTTTTCTAATGATTTTAAAATGTTTTATAACTTTTTATAACTTGTATAATTTTATGATTTTTATTTTTATTGTATGTTTGTTAATAACTGATGAACTACTACAGAAATGTATATTCTGAGAGTTTCTTTTTTTATTGGCTCATCAGTCTTTTGAGAGTTTGAGGACGTCCACCACGAACACCTCTCCTCTGCCAGCCTCTTCATCTCAGAGTAGTACTTGCAACCTACCTACGTACTCAATTATGTGCTGGGTGTTTACCAATCTATGTCTTTCTCCACAGCTCCCTCCAGTATCATGGAAGTTATTCCATGACGTTTTAACAGGTGTCCTGTCATCATGTCCCATGTTTATGTGAATGTTTCCCATACATTCCTTTCCTCTGCGATTCTGTGTAGACCTCTTTATTCCTTACTTTATCGGTCCACTTCATTTTCAACATGCCTCTGTACCACCACATCTCAAATGCTTCGATTATCATCTGTTACGGTTGTCCCATAGTTCATGTTTCACTGTGTTCCAAAATTAAATTTTAATAAACATTTTTCCCTGGTTCAAGAACCATGAAAGAAGGTTGTATACATGGAAGAATCCTGGAGGTACTAAAAGGTATCAGGTAGATTATGTAATGGTAAGTCAGAGATTTAGGAACCATATTTAAAATTGTAAGACATTTCCAGGGGCAGATGTGGACTCTGACCACAATCTATTGCTTATGAACTGTAGATTAAAGCTGAAGAAACTGCAAAAAGGTTGGAATTTAAGGAGATGGGACCTGGATAAACTGACAAAACCAGAAGTTGTACAGAGTTTCAGGGAGAGCATCAGGGAACAATTGACAGGAATAGGGGAAAGGAATACAGTAGAAGAAGAATGTGTAGTTCAGAGAGATGAAGTAGTGAAGGCAGCAGAGGACCAAGTAGGTAAAAAGACGAGCGCTAGTAGAAATCCTTGGGTAACAGAAGGAATATTGAATTTAATTGATGAAGGAGAAAACATAAAAATGCAGTAAATGAAGCAGGCAAAAAGGAATACAAACGTCTCAAAAATGAGATCGACAGGAAGTGCAAAATGGCTAAGCAGGGATGGCTAGAGGACAGATGTAAGGATGTAGAGGCTTATATCCCTAGGGGCAAGATAAATACTGCCTACAGGAAAATTAAAGAGACCTTTGGAGAAAAGAGAGCCACTTGTATGAATAACAAGAGTTCAGATGCAAACCCAGTTCTAAGCAAAGAAGGGAAAGCAGAAAGGTGGAAGGAGTATGTAGAGGGTCTATACAAGGGTGATGTATTTGAGGACAATATTATGGAAATGGAAGAGGATGTAGATGAAGATGAAATGGGAGATATGATACTACGTGAAGAGTTTGACAGAGCACTGAAAGATCTGAGTCGAAACAAGGCCCCGGGAGTAGACAACATTCCATTACAACTACTGACGGCCATGGGAGAGCCAGTCCTGACAAAACTCTACCATCTGTTGAGCAAGATGTATGAGACAGGCGAAATACCCTCAGACTTCCAATCCCAAAGAAAGAAGGTGTTGACAGATGTGAAAATTACCGAACTATCAGTTTAATAAGTCACAGCTGCAAAATACTAACGGGAATTTTTTACAGACGAATGGAAAAACTGGTAGAAGCCGACCTCGGGAAAGATCAGTTTGGATTCCGTAGAAATGTTGGAACGTGTGAGGCAATACTGACCCTAGGACTTAGCTTAGAAGACAGACCGAGGAAAGCCAAACCTACGTTTCTAGCATTTATGGACTTAGAATAAAGCTTTTGACAATTTTGGCTGGAACACTCTTTCAAATTCTGCAGGTGGCAGGGAGAAATACAGGGATCGAAAGGCTATTTACAATTTGTACAGAAAGCAGATGGCAGTTATAAGAGTCGAGGGGCATGAAAGGGAAGCAATGGTTGGGAAGGGAGTGAGACAGGGTTGTAGCCTCTCCCCGATGTTATTCAATTTGATCAAGCAGTGAAGGAAAAAAAGAAAAATTCTAAGTAGGTATTAAAATCCACGGAAGAAATAAAAACTTCGAGGTTCGCCGATGACATTGTAATTCTGTCAGAGACAGCAAAGGACTTGGAAGAGCAGTTGAACGGAATGGACAGTGTCTTGAAAGGAGGATATAAGATGAACATCAACACAAGCAAAACGAGGATAATGGAATGTAGTCGAATTAAGTCGGGTGATGCTGAGGGAATTAGATTAGGAAATGAGACATTTAAAGTAGTAAAGGAGTTTTGCTACTTGGGGAGCAAAGTAACTGATGATGGTCGAAGTAGAGAGGATATAAAATGTAGACTGGTATGGGAAGGAAAGCGTTCCTGTAGAAGAGAAATTTGTTAACATCGAGTATAGATTTAAGCGCAGGAAGTCTTTTTCTGAAAGTATTTGTATGGAGTGTAGCCATGTATGGAAGTGAAAGATGGACGATAAATAGTTTGGACAAGAAGAGAATAGAAGCTTTTGAAATGTGGTGTTACAGAAGAATGCTGAAGATTAGATGGGTAGATCACATAACTAATGACGAGGTATTGAATAGAATTGGGGAGAAGAGGAGTTTGTGGCACAACTTGACAAGCAGAAGGGACCGTTTGGTAGGACATGTTCTGAGGCATCAGGGGATCACAAATTTAGCATTGTAGGGCAGCGTGGAGGGTAAAAATCGTAGAGGAAGACAAAGAGATGAATACACTAAGCAGATTCAGAAGAATGTAGGTTGCAGTAAGTACTGGCAGATGAGGAAGCTTGCGCAGGATAGAGTAGCATGGAAGGCTGCATCAAACCAGTCTCAGGACTGAAGACCACAACAACAACAACAAACATTTTTCCTCCAATTTTAGCCTCTGTTTAGTACTATTAGACTTCTCTTGGCCAGGATTGCCCATTTTCCCATGCTAGTTTGCGTCTGATGTCCTTCTTGCTCCATCCGTGAAGGGGTATTTTGGTGTCTAGCTAGTAGAATTCCTCAACTTCCTGTACTTCGTGCCCATCACACGTGATGTTAAGTTTCTCCTGTTTTCATTTCTGCTACACATAGTTACTTTCGTCTTTCTTCGATTTACTCTGAATCAATATTCTGTGTTCATTAGAGTGTTCATTTCATCCAACAGATCCTGTAATTCTTCTTCACTTTCACAGAAGATCCCACTGTCTCCTGCTGCTCTTATTGTTGATATCCTTTCATCCTGAATTGTGATTCCACTTTTGAAACTTTCTTTTTTCCATCATTGCTTCTTCGATGTATAGATTGAAGAGTAGGGGCGACAATATTCCATCCCTGTCCTATACCCTTCTAAATCCGACGATTTCGTTCTTGGTCTTCCATTCTTGGTGTTCCCTCTTGGCTCTTGTATATTATATGTCTCTCTCCATAGTTTATCCCCGATTTCCTCAGAATTTCGTATATCTTGCACCATTTGACATTTTTGAACCCTATGAACGAGTCTTGATTTTTCTTTAGTCGTGCTTCCATTATCAATTGCCTCTATCCACATCTACAACATACTCCGCAAGCCACCTAATGGTGTGTGGAGGAAGGTACTTTCGGTACCACTATCTGATCCCTTCAACCCTGTTCCACTCTCGAATAGTGCGTGGGAAGAATGATTGTCGATAAGCCTCTGCATTGGTTTTAGTTTTTCGAATTGTCACCTCGTGGTCAATGCGTGAGATGCATGTGGGGGGAAGTAATATGTTGTCTGACTCCTCCTGAAAAGTGCTGTCCCGAAATTTCAGTAGTAAATCTCTCTTTGATACACAACGCTTCTCTTGTAACGTTGGCCAGTGGAGTTTGTTTAGCATTTCCTTAACGCTCTCTCACCAGCTAAACGATCCCGTGACGAAACGCCTCGCTCTTCGTTGGATCTTCTCCTTCTATCATTCCTACCGGACAGAAATCCCAGCTAGATGAACAATACTCAAGAATCGGGCGAACAAGTGCCTTATAAGCTACCTCTTTCATGGCCGAGTTGTATTTCCTTAAGATTCTTCCGATGAATCTGAGTCTGGTGTCTGCTTTTCCGACTATCTGTTTTATATGGTCATTCCACTTAAGGTCGCTCTCGATAGTTATGCCTAGATATTTTACGGTGGACGCTGTCTCCAGCTGTTTGTCATCAATAGTGTAGCTGTACAGTAGTGGATTTCTTTTCTTACGAATGCCCAATATGTTACATTTATTTACGTTCGGGGTCAACTGCCAGAGTCTTCATCATTCATCAATTCTCTGTAGCTCGTTCTGCAAATTCCTACTGTCTTTCGGCGTTGCTTCTTTGGTGTAAACAACCGTATCATCTGCGAATAGCCTTAAAGAGCATCCGATGCTTTCTACTACATCATTTATATAAATTGTGAACAGCAACGGTCCTATCACACTTCCCTGTGGTACTCCGGATATTACCTTTACATCTGTCGATTTAGTTCCGTTAAGAGCGACGTGTTGTGTTCTATCTGCAAGAAAGTCTTGAATCCAATCGCAGGTCTGCTGCGATACTCCGTAAGCTCGTATTGTTTTCATTAAACGGCAATGCGGGACGGTGTCAAATGCCTTACTGAAACCAAGGAACACGGCATCAACCTGAGCGCCGTTGTCCACTGCGCTGTGGGTCTCATGGAGGAACAGAGTGAGCCGAGTTTCGCAGGATCTCTGTTTGCGGAATCCATGTTGATTTTTATAGAGGAGATGTTCATTTTCCAAGAACGTCATAATTTTTTAGCATAAAACATGTTCCATAATTCTACAACAGATTGACGTCAACGATATAGGTCTAAAATCGTGTGGTCTGTCTTAAGGCCTTTCTTAAAAACGGGAATGACCTGCCCATTTTTCCAGTCGTTAGGTACCTTTCGTTGCTCAAGCGATCTACGATAAATTACTGCTAGAAGAGGAGCAAATTCTTTCGCATAATGTTTGTAGAATCTTATAGGTATCTCATCTGATCCTGAAGCCTTTCCACTACTAAGTGATAGTAGCTGCTTTTCAATTCCGCGATCGGTTATCTCAATATCTGCCACTTCGACGTTCGCACGACGATTGGAAAGAGAGACAGTGTTCGATCTTCCGCGGTGAAACAACTTCGGAAGACAAAATTCAGTATTTCGGCATTCTCTCTGTTATCTTCCGTTTCGGTGCCAGTGTGGTCGCTGAGAGAATGAATAGATGATTTTGACACACTTACTGATTTTCATACGACCAAAATCTTTTATGGTTTTTACTCATGTCGGTTGACAACTTCTTACTTTCAAAATCACTTTCGCTTCATTCAGCTTTTGTTTGTCAGGTAGGTTTTTACTTCTCTTGAATCTGAGATGAAGTGCTCTTTGTTTACGAAGCGCATTTCTAACACGGCTATTAAGCCATAGTGGACCTTTCCCATCCATTAAAACCTTACTCGGAACATACTTATCTAGCGCATATTGAACGATGCATTTGAATTTTTTTCCATTTTTTTCTCCCCTTCTTCGTCCTCACCACCGAATATTTGATACTGACTGCTGAGATATTCAGGAATTTGTATCCTGTCATCTTTGATGAGAAATATATCTTGCTACCTTTCTTAACATTCCTCGTAGGACCCGTAGTCATAGATGCTGTCACAGCCTTATGGTCACTGATACCTTCCTCTACGTTAACTGATTCGATAACTTCAGGTCTGCTTGTTGTCAGGAGGTCTAAGACGTTACCCTCACGAGTTGGTTCTCTAACTATCTGCTCAAGGTAATTTTCGGACAGGACATACAGAACAATACCACACGATTCCCTGTCTCCGGCACCAGTTTTGATGGCATAACTCTCCCAATCTATACATAGCAAGTTGAAGTCACCCCTTATCACAACGGCATGATCAGGAAAATTACTAATGATATTCTGCAAGCTCTGTTTGAAGTGCCGTACAACTACAGGTTCTGACCCAGGTGGTCTATAAAAGCATCCGATCACCATTTTTGACCGTTCTTTGATACTCAGTTTCACCCTTCGCCCAGATTAATTCACATTCGGAATCTGTGATAACCTCGCTAGATTTTATCGAAATTTTTACTGAAATAAACACGCTGCCATCATTGGCGACTAACCTATCGTTACGATAAACATTCCGGTCTGAACTTAGGATTTCGTTGCCATTGACTTCTCGCTTCAACCAGCTCTCTGTTCCCTATACTATCTGTGCATCATAACCTTCAATAAGCGATACTAATTCTGGGATCTTTCCTTGGATGCTCCTGCAGTTTACTGAAATCATTTTAATCTTTTCTGTCTCTGATCTGTGAGGACCAAGATTCTCTGAGGTCGCTGTAGCTGATTTAATAGGCAAATCGTGTTTGCTCGCAAGGGAGGGGTCCTCTAACCTAAAAAGCCCCATGTGCACGCCACACGTACTCCGCTACCCTAGTAGCCGCTTCCTGCTTGTAGTGCACGCCTGACCTATTAAGGAGATCCCTACAATTCTGCACCCGATAGCGGGGGTAGAGAAATTCGCATCCGATACCGTCGTAGAGTCGCCTGAGCCTCTGGTTTAGACTTACAACTCTGCTCCAAACAAGAGGACCGCGATCAACTCTGGGTACGACGCTACAAATAGACAGCTTAGCCTGCACCCCGCATGCGTTGGTATTTGCCTTCACCAAATCAGCCAGCCGCCGAAAGGAGCAGAGGACAGCCTTCGAACCCAAGCGGCAGGCGTCATTCGTGCCGACATGTGCCACTACATGCAGCCGTTTGCACCCAGTGTGCTTGATAGCCGCCGGCAGGGCCTCCTCCACATCACGGATGAGGCGTCCCGGCAAACATACTGAATACACACTGGAATTCTTTTACGCCTTGCCTGCTATCTCCCTGAGGGGCTCCATCACCCGCACAACACTGGAGCTCCCAATGACTAGCATACCCACCCTCTGTACTCGTCCGGACTGGACAGGAAAATCGACCGCTGACCTAACAGGAGAGGCATCCCGTGCTGGCTCAGAGTTACCATCAACACTGGGAAGCTCCTAGTATCTTTTGCTAAGACGTAGGGAGCCAGCCACACGGCCTGCTTGCTCTTCCGCCTTCCACCCAGTGACACGCGAACACACCACTGTCTGCCACGCCCTCTGGAGTGAGGACGGACCGGTCAGATGTTGCTTATCGGAAGCCGCAGCTACGCCCGGCTCAGCAGAGGATCCCAGTGGCACCAAAGGTGTCGCAGGTCTCCTCACTGGCGCCCAGACGTCACCGCAACTTAGAACATTAGCCAGAAGCTTGTCGACGGTAGCCAATGCAGCTTCCAGCAGCCAACTCTCCTTGTGTCCGCTCACAACAAGCACAGTCCCTAGCCATATCGTACTTTGTATAAAATAGATATGAAGTCTCAAATGGCGCTACTGAGTTCGAAAATATACCAAAGGAGAATAAAGTAACACTACAAGTCGGTGTGCAGATTTCTCGCTGAACTCTGAGACCGCAAGCTATTAAACACAGATAAATTTCTCTACACGGAAAATTTACGCTAGGAAGCCACCCTAGACAACGATATTCACAAGAATTATGCAAAACAAAAAACTACGATTAATTATTTAACCACTAGTCTACACTGTAAAAAACCCACGTACAGTTCACTTCTTTGCATAAGCACGTGAACATAAAACAAAGACTAATTTAATTTACAGATTATCACACAAGTGTTGCTGCTGCTGCTCTGCTGCGCGTCCTTCCATAAAGCCAAAGTTTTCCATTGTTCTTTATATTATTCTTGTCAGCAACTTGGATGCATGAGCTATTAAGCTGATTGTGAGATTATTCTCGCACTTGTCAGCTCTTGCAGTCTTCGGAATTGTGCGGATGATATTCTTGAGACGTGGTACTTAGGGAAAGGTAGGATTGGGTGTGGACGGGGCCTTACTCAGTTACCGTTGGTTGCTCAGTTTTTTTTTTTTTTAACTACGTACACTTTATTTGGAACCAATTGCAAATGAGTTTGACAATAGGGAACAATTATCAAATTTGACTGTTAAGACACAATGTCTAATAAAAAAAATTCTTAAACAGGTTGCACTCACAGCTAAAAGCCTTATTGACCAGAAATTCAAATTATTTGTCGGCTGAAGATCCCAATAGTAATAACTCAAAAACAATTTGGCGGCTGAAGGCCTGAATAGGATATTCTTAAGAACAGTTAAACTTCTCCGAGAGATACTAAAATATTTTTTAAACACAATCATCAAAATTTTACTATTAAGAGAAAATATCTAATTAAAAATTCCTTTGACAAATTGATTCACGGTTGAAGGCCTTATTGACAAGAAATTCAAATTATTTGTTGGCTAAAGGCCCCAATAAGAATGACTCAAAAAACAATTTAACGGCTGAAGGCCTGGATAACAGACCCTTACAAACAGCTAAACTTCTACAAGAGGCAATAAAATACTTTTCAAAAACCAATCATCACAGTCTGATCAAACTGATCAGACAGTGCTCCAAGTACCGGCCTGGGAAAAGTCGCTCAACTTCGTAACCAACGAGACAGGCAGCCAAGAGTTGTATTCACTTAACCGAATAGCAACTCAAACTAGTGACAGTTTAAACGCAGACAATCTCTTGCAAAATCTACCTAACGTCTGGTAACCAACACAATGATGCAATAATCCAGGCAAGGCGGAACCGGCGGACAGAATTGCGTCTTCAGAGTCCGGTGTTTAGAGCATTCAGAAGCAGCAGGAACCACTATGACCAAGGTAGTCCAAAAGCAACAACACATCCAGACCACAATCAAGGAGGCTGTCGAACTACACGCCTTACTGGACAGCAGTGGTAAGGCGAGGACAGGTACAATCCGCGAAAATACACTAACCTCCAGGGCAGGTAACTGGGGCGCTAGCGGCCACTAGGCAGAAAAATACCAGTGGTTGAACTTCACCAATAAACACAACGAATTCAATGATTAATAATAAGAAGCGGAGGATGGCTAACTAATCTCGCCAAGTCCAAACACTCCACTCATTGCTCTTCGTCTCCGTGACCCTGCGAGCAGCAATGTGCGAACAAATGGCGTAATCTCAAAATAGTGGAGGTTTCACTACTGGGTTAATGTTCACTCAACTCAAACGTCCTGGGTCCAGTGGACGACGAGGTTGTGGCCCTCACCTCGCCACTACTGCCCTCGATCTGTCAGTGCCGGCATGCCGCCAGTAGTCTCGGCATGTCCACGCACTGCCGGACCTCCCTGCTGCTCCATCCCAACCGAACAACCAGACACACCCGATATGGAAAACACTGACGTCCTTCCAAAGGTACTACCACGGTACTATATATCGATAAACGCTGCTGCTGCCACTCGCAGACAGATAACGCTAGCCTACATAGCGGCGCCAGTAAACACAAGAAGAAAACGAGACGCCACTATCCCTATTACAAGATGCCAACATACCAACGCCACCTACGCGAGCCGCACACTGCTCAATTCTTTTCCGAAAATCAGATGGTATGTCACCAGACTCATACGTTCTACGCACCAACGTGAATAGTGGTTTTGTTGCCATTTCCCCAAATGGGTTTAGGAATTGTGGTGGAATGTTATCCATCACTTCTGTCTTATTCGATCTTAAGTCTACTGAATCTCTTTCAAATTCTGATCAGTGCAACAAAATGAGCAGAATCCATTAAGGTAGTGGTAACATAATATACCGTTTTAGACCAGAATTTCATCCCACACTTAATGGTGCATTAAAATCATTCATAACTACTCTGTGTCCCCTACAATTGTGCATCCGATAACAGAGGTCGAGAAATTCGCAACCGATACCGTGAACTGTGAACCTCACTAAGCGATGCATAAGGGAATTTTGCAGAGGGGGTGGCTTTCTTCTTCTTTTTTTTAGAATGGCTCTGAGCACTATGGGACTTAACTTCCGAGGTCATCAGTCCCCTAGAACTTAGAACTACTTAAACCTAACTAACCTAAGGATATCACACACATCCATGCCCGAGGCAGGATTCGAACCTGCGAGCATAGCGGTCGCGCGGTTCCAGACCGAAGCGCCTAGAACCGCTCGGCCACACCGGCCGGCGCAGATGGGGTGGACTGACACTGTATGAGGGCGACGACCACCATGATGTGGGGAGAGTTCGGTGCGACTTGATTCGGGTGCGATCTGTGCTGGTTGGGGAGTGTTCTGTGCATGCTTGTAGAAGCAACACCTGGATCAGTCTGAGTAGTGATATCACCCGCATGCACTTTAGAAAGACAGGGTTTTTAGTGGTAGTCCAGTGGCTGGACTGGAGCCTCTCCAGGTGTGTGTGTGAAATCTTATGGGACTTAACTGTTAAGGTCATCAGTCCCTAAGCTTACTCACTACTTAACCTAAATTATGCTAGGGACAAACACACACACCCATGCCCGAGGGAGGACTCGAACCACCGCCGGGACCAGCCGCACAGCCTCTCCAGGTGTCTGATCGATTTCTGCCAGGTGACCATATGGACTTGTGGTTCTCGTGTGGAGTGGGTTTCAGACCCTGTTTCTGAGCAGTGAAGTTGGCTTTTGTATCAGTTTTACCTGCGAGGGACTCTGAGGATTTTTGCTGCAATATGGCAAGTAGACTTTTGCGTCGTTTATCAGTCTGACTGTAATTAGGTGCAAGACAGACAGCAATTTATTTTCCTTTAATTATTGTGACTTAATATTGTTCATGTTTCCCAAGGGATTTCAGTTTATTAAATTTTATATAGCGAGCTTATTTGTATCTGTATTGGGGTTCCGAGCCGTTTTTAAACACTTTCTAAAACTGTTGGTTCATTAGTCTTTTGAGTTCATGTGAGTCTCTTAAAGACAAACTTTTATTCGTGAAAATTGAAATAATTTAATTGTGGGTCGTTATTTCACGTAAACTGACCTGAATAATGCCTAGTGATTAACTGTCTTACTGGTTAACAGCATCAGAAGCACATTGTTTAATTATTTCAATTACTAATATGCATGGGGAAGGAAAGCTGAATTAATCACGCCCACTGAGGATGACAAGTCATCGCATTTAATTTACAGACGAACATTATTCCCCATATCGTTTTAATATTTGTGTGTTTGTGTGTCAATGTATTTATCTATGTGTTGTTCACCGAGTCACTGAAATTTGTTTTAAATTTCCTAGAAATTGTAGCAATGGAGATAACAATTAAAGAGCATGGCTGTGTAGCTGCACCCAAAGGCCAAAAAATAAATAAAAAATCGATAGAAACAGGTCAAATGAAATTAAGATCCATGAGATGGCAGTGGAAAGTGTTGTCGTCAAGTTAGTCTTAATTTCTGGAACCTTTGAAGCCATGTCAACCAGTCTTGACGCATATATGACTCATATCCGGTAAAAAAATATTTGAACTCAAAATCCCTAGCATCATTAGGGAAGAGGTTGGAAGATCTTAATATAGTCGAAGAGGAATGATGTTAATGTCGGAACCATACCGTTTTTGGATTCTAGGTTGATTCGTGAGACTCCTGATAAGTTTCAGCTCTGAAGGTAGAGAAGAGATAGTTGATCCACTTTTAGGATTAGAAGAGGGAAGAGATAACAACCATGGGAATTTCTAAAATCATTGGGAAAAGTGACAACAAAGCGGCTAGTCACGATGGTGGGTAGAATGTATGAGATTGGCAATATACCATCAGACTTCTGCAAAAACGTCATCCATGTAATTCCCAAAACTGCAGGAGCTGACAATTGCGAGAATTATCGCACATTCGGCGGAACAGCTCAAGCATCCAAACTGATGATGAGTATAAGTACAAGAAACGAGAGGGAACAATAAGAGTGGAAAACCAAAAACGAAGTGCACCGATTAAAAATGGTGTAAGATAGGGATGTAATCTTTGGAACCTACTGTTCAATCTATACGCCGGTGAAGCAATGACGGAAATCGGAGAAAGGTTCAGGAGTGGGATTAAAATTCAATGCGAAAGGATATCAATGTTAAGATTTGCTGACGATACTGCTATCTTCAGTGAAAGGGAAGACAACTACAGGACATTTTGAATGGAATGAAGTGTATAATGAGTACAGAATATGAGCTGAGAGTAAATTGATGAAAGATGAAAGTAATAAATAGTAGCAGAAACGAGAACAGCGAGGAACTTAACACCATAACTGGTGATAATGAAGTAGATGAAGTTAAGGAATTCTGCTACCTGGGCAGCAAGATAAGTCATGAAGTTTGGAGCAAAGAGGACATCACAAGCAGACTAGCACTGGCAAAAAGAGCATTCCTGATCGAGGGAAGTCTACTAGTATCAAGCATAGTCGTCAATTCGAGGAAGAAATTTCTGAGAACGTACTTATGGAGCGTAACATTTACTGGTAGTGTGACATGGATTGTGGGAAAACCCGAACAGAAGAGAATAGATGCATTTGAGATGTGTAGAACATTGAAAATTAGGTGGACAGGTAAGGTGAGGAATGAGGAGGTTTTGCGCAGAATCAGCAGAGTAAGGAATATGTAAAAAAAAAAAAAATGGTGAGAAGAAGGGCAGGATGATGGGACCTCTGAAGACATCAAGGAGCAACTTCCATGGTACTGGGGGGAACTGTAGAGCGTGAAAACTGGAGAGGATCATAGAGACTGGAATACACCTAGCAAATATTTGAGGATGTAGGTTGTCTACGTCTACATGTACATGGTTACCCTGCAATTCACACTTAAGTGCCTGGCAAAGAGTTCATCGAACCATTTTCATACTACTTCTCTACCATTCCACTCTCGAATGGCGCGTGGGAGAAAGGAGCGCCTAAATCTTTCCGTTCGAGCTCTAATTTCTCTTATTTTATTTTGATGATCATTTCTCCCTACGTAGATGGGTGTCAATAAAGTATTTACGCATTCGGAAGAGAAAGTTGGTGATTGAAATTTCGTAAACAGATCTCGCCCCAAAGAAAACCGTCTTTGTTTCAGTGACTGCCACCCAAACTCGCGTATCATAACAGTGACACTCTCACTCCTATTGCGCGATAATACGAAACGAGCTGCCCTTCTTTGCATTTTTTCGATGTCCTCCGTCAATCCTACCTGCTAAGGATCCCATACCGCGCAGCAATATTCCAGCAGAGGACGGACAAGTATAATGTAGGCTGTCTCTTTAGTGGGTTTGTCGCATTTTCTAAGTATTCTGCCAACAAAGAGCAGTCTTTGATTCACCTTCCCCACAATATTATCTGTGTGGTCTTTCCAATTTTAGTTGCTCGTAATTGTAATTCCTAGGTATTTAGTCGAACTGACAGCCCTTAGATTTGTGCGATTTGTCGTATACCCAAAATTTATCTGATTTCTCTCAGTACCCATGTGGATGACCTCGCACTTTTCTTTGTTTAGTGCTACTTTTCGCACAATACAGAAATTCTCTCTAGATCATTTTGTAATTGGAACTGATCGTCTGATGATTTTACTAGACGGTAATTTACAGCGTCATCTGCAAACAATCTAAGGGGGCTGCTCATATATTTATATAAATCGGGAACAGCAGAGGGCCTATGACACTACCTTGCGGAAAGCCAGATACCACTTCTGTTCTTCTCGATGATTTACCGTCTATCACTACGAACTGTGACCTCTCTGTGAGGAAATCACAAATCCAGTCACACAACTGAGACGTAACTCAATATGCAAGCAACTTGATTAATAGTCGCGTGTGAGGAACGGTATCAAAAGCCTTCTGGAAATCTAGTGCTACTCTGAGAAGGTTGACACTGGAGAGGAATTCGTGGCGGCCTGCACCAAATCAGTCAAAAGACCCCCCCTTCTTGCAGCGGTGTACCGTAGGTCTCTAAAAGTGCGTAGCGTTCCAAAGGGTTGGGAAAGGGCACAGGTCATCTCCGTTTTCAAGAAGTGACGTCGAACAGATCTGCAGAACTATAGACCTTTATCTCTAACGTCGGTCAGTTGTAGAATTTTGGAACACGTATTATATTCGAGTATAATGACTTTTCTGGAGACTAGAAATCTATTCTGTAGGAATCAGCATGGGTTTCGAAAAAGACGATCGTGTGAAACCCAGCTCGCGCTATTCGTCCGCGAGACTCAGAGGGTCACAGACACGGGTTCCCAGGTAGATGCCATGTTTCTTGACTTCCGCAAGGCGTTCGATACAGTTCCTCACAGTCGTCTAATGAACAAAGTAAGAGCATATGGATTATCAGACCAATTGTGTGATTGGATAGAAGATTTCCTAGATAACAGAACGCAGCGTGTCATACCCAACGGAGAGAAGTCTTCCGAAGTAAAAGTGATTTCAGGTGTGAAGCAGGGGAGTGTCGTAGGACTGTTGCTATTTACAATATACACAAATGACCTTGTGGATAACATCGGAAGTTCACTAAGGTTTTTTGCGGATGATGCCGTAGTATATCGAGAGGTTGTAACAATGGAAAGTTGTACTGAAATGCAGGAGGATCTGCAACGAATTGACGCATGGTGCAGGGAATGACAATTAAATCTCAATGTAGACAAGTGTAATGTGCTGCGAATACCGGTACATAGAAAGAAAGATCCTTTATCATTTAGATACAATGTAGCAGGTCAGCAACTGGAAGCAGTTAATTCCATAAATTATCTGGGAGTAGGCATTAGGAGTGATTTAAAATGGAATAGTCATATAAAGTCGATCGTCGGTAAAGCATATGCCAGACTGAGATTCATTGGAAGAATCCTAAGGAAATGCAGTCCGAAAACAAAGGAAGTAGGTTACAGTACACTTGTTCGCCCACTGCTTGAATACTGCTCATTAGTGTGGGATTCGTACCAGATAGGGTTGATAGAAGAAATAGAGAAGATCCAATGGAGAGCAGCGCGCTTCATTACAGGATCATTTAGTAATCGCGAAAGCGTTACGGAGGTGATAGGTAAACTCCAGTGGAAGACTCTGCAAGAGAGACGCTCAGTAGCTTTTTTTGAAGTTTCGAGAACATAACTTCACCGAGGGGTCAAGCAGTATATTGCTCCCTCCTACGTGTATATCGCAAAGAGACCATGAGGATAAAATCAGAGAGATTAGAGCCCACACAGAGGCATACCGACAATCTCTCTTTCCACGGACAATACGAGACTGGAATAGAAGGGAGAACCGATAGAGGTACTCAAAGTATCCTTCGCCACACACCATCAGGTGGCTTGCGGAGTATGGATGTAGATGTAGACTCAAAAGCAAAACGATGGTGATCATAATGGTGGGCACAGGTGACGTGTAACGCTTGTGGATATTTTAACCAAACCTGTCACGTATTTGACTCACTACCGAACAGACATATCTATGGGAGTAGGACACCACTACGACCACTCCTCCTAACGTAAGATTAGGATAAATATGTAACCGGACAACAAAGGAGAGTATTCTCACGATCTATCGTAACTCTCGGCTTCTCAAGCAAGACTTGTGTTTAGATAGGTCATATCCGCAGTTGGGGTGTGGAGTACCGCCTCGCCTAATCTGCCGGCAGTGTCCGGTGGGCAGTGAAGTTCATTCTGTGTATGTGTGCAGTGCGGCTACTGGAGGTGGAGACCTGGGCACATCCTCAGGACGTCCTACTAGGAGTGGGAGGGACATAGCGCCGAGCCGCGACGCCGCCGTGGCGCGCTGCGGTCCGTCGGGGTTAATCTGCGCCGCGACAGCCATTTCTCACGTTAAGCCCCGGTAATTACAGCGCCGGCAATTTACTGTTCGGGGCGGCGCTGGAGTGGGGTAAGAGAGGGTAGGGGCACGTCGGAGTCTACGGGTCAGGAGCAACGGTAACGGCGTCTTCTGGCGGCCAGATTAGCTTCGAGCCACTGCTAACGGGGGTTCCCCAAAACACTCTCTTTGTCGCCAGAGCAGGCCGCCACTTCGAGATTGAGCTGCTGCTGATGAAAGCACGTGTCTCCTCTTCATGTCTGAATGCCTTCATCAGACCTACTGCGTAGATTAAGGCGAGGCCTCCGCTACTGTGCTAATGCCACAACCCATCAACTAGTTCCTCTAAGAAGTCCCATTCCTTGTAGCTTCGAAAACACTCCATGAAATCGTAAAATTTGTCGAAGATCCAATACCACCGCTGTACTACGCAGAATCATGCAAAAAATAATTTTGTTTAAAATTCACAGAATACATTTTTACAGTTCAAGTTAAAAATTGTACCGTGTGTTGAAAATAGTCACACTCTTCTTTGAGTTTTGTGCAACTACTAAGTGAGATTGTACCTTGAAAATTTTGCGCTGTAATAATATAACGTTAACGTGCCCAATTTGCAGTGAAACTTGAATTTAATTATCATATCTAATAATAGGCAAACATGAAGTTACGTAAATGATTTATACAACATCCCATCTTTGGCGGCAACTTTACAAGAAACAGTGGGGCCAAACAACGCAGTTGTGTCCTTCTGATTTATTGTAATTAAGTTCATAGTCTGGTGACATCAATGCAGATTTTCTAAATTATTCCGACAGGAAAAACTATCTGGAAACCATATTTGGATCCTACAATTTGCACTCAGTAGCTAACTTTCCAACACAGGTGGATAAAGACAGTAGGTCCTTAATTGAAAATGATTTCATTGATGAGGCACAAAGTAAGAAAATAACTGTTTACCCAATAACAAATGTTCTCTCTGATCATGATGCGCATTTAGAATAAATTACATAGTGACTTATAGTGTGGATACACCTCAGTGGAAGTCAGAATCATTTATGACTACAGGGCAAATTTTTTTAAGAGTAGTTTACAAGAAACAACCTGGGGTGAAATTTATAAAGAACCAAATGCCAATATAAAATTTCAGTATCTGAAAATAGCTTTCCACATAAGCTAATCAGAAGGGGCAATAAATAGCCACGTTAAAAACCATGGATCACTAAGGACATTAATGTATCTTGTAAAAGGAAGATGGAAATGTATCTTTTGGCGAGAACAAATAGAGACCTCGCTGTAGTTGCACACTACAAAAACTACTCAAAATTACTGAGAAAGGTTATGAAAAAATCAAGAAACACGTACATAATGTCAGAAATCAGAGCACCTGACAACAGAGTTAAGGCAATATGGAATATAGTGAAGCAAGAGACAGGACAATCAACCACAGACAACGATAACATTACTACTGAATTGAACTGAAGGGTTGCAAAGATCACAGCAACATGTTGAAGAAGTAACTCTCATAAAATTACATTATATGAACGTACATTTTCTAAAGAATAAGAGCTTTTCTAGTTCTGATGGTGTTTCCAATAGAGTACTAAAGATCTGTTCCCATGTAATAAGTCCGGTATTGTCTGAAATATGTAATGCATCACTAGGCATTTTTCCAGAGACACTAAAATATCCTGTTGTTAAACCCCTCTTTAAGAAAGGTGATGAGAGAGACATCAGTAACTACCGACCTATTTCACTGCTGACATCATTTTCTAAAATTTTTGACAAGGTGATGTATTCTAGAATAGTATCTCACCTTGCAACAATAATATCCTCAAAAAATTACAGTTCGGGTTTCAGAAAGGTTGCTCTATAGAGAATGCCATTTACATGTTCACACACCAGAAATTACAAGCATTAAATAACAAAATAGCACCTGTAGGTATTTTCTATGACCTTTCCAAGGCATTTGATTGTATGAATCATAGTATACTCTCAGATAAATTCAAGTTTATTGATGGTATAGCCAACCAATGGATCATGTCATATCCAACCAAAAGAATGCAGGAAGTTTCTCTTAGCAGTAATTCAACCAAAAGAATCCAGGGGCATAATTCTGATGGGAGAAATCACATATGAGGCTCCCCAAGGCTCAATCTTAGGCCTGCTATTGCTTCTCATATATGTAAATCATCTACTGTCTAATGTACAGCAAGCAGAATTAGTTCCTTTTGCAGATGACACCAGTATTGTAATCACTCCCAGTATATGTACAGAAATGGAAGAAATGATGAACAATGTTCTCATAAGTATCACTGACTGGTTTTCTGCTAATGGTCTCACCCTGATTTTCACAAAGACACATCATATTCAGTTCTGCACCTCTAGGGGTACTGCACCAGTGATAAGTGTAACACACAGTGATGAAATAATACACAGGGTAGAAACATCAAAATTCTTAGGTGTCCATATTGATCAGAATTTAATTTGGAAAAATCACGTTTTGGAACTCCTAAAACAACATAGTTCAGCCACATTTGCACTTAGAATCATAGCAAATCTTATGGAGAGAGAAATCAATAAGTTGACATATTCTGCTTATTTTCATTCAGTAATGTCATCTGGAATAACAATCTGGGGTAGCTCATCTTTAAGAAAGGTCTTCATTGCCTAAGAACGCGCTGTAAGAATGATATGTGGTTCTCATCTGCGATCATCTTGCAGCATCTATTTAAGGAGCTGGGTCTTCCAACTACTGCTTCACACTATATTTATTTCCTCGTGAAGTCTGTTGTAAAAAATACACTACAGTTCAAAAGGAACAATGAGGTAATTAATTACAATACTAGAAGAAAAAATGAGATTCATTACTCAACATTAAGGTTGTCTTCAGAGCAGAAAGGAGTGCACAACGCTGCAACAATAAATTTTGGCCACTTACCCAGTGATATAAAATGTCTAACAGACAGCAAGGTAAAGTTTGAATATAAATAGAAAAAGTTTCTCCTGGTGTATACCATTATTGACAGTGGAAAAATCTCATTCTGGAAACATCCCCCAGTCTGTGGCTAAGCCATGTCTCCGCAATATCCTTTCTTTCAGGAGTGCTAGTTCTACATGGTTCACAGGAGAGCTTCTGAAAAGTTTGGAAGGTAGGAGACGAGATACTGGCAGAAGTAAAGCTGTGAGGACGGGGCGTGAGTCATGCTTGGGTAACACAGTTGGAAGAGCACTTGCTCACGAAAGACAAAGGTCTCGAGTTCGAGTCTTGGTCTGGCACACAGTTTTAGTCTGCCAGGAAGTTTCATATCAGTGCACACTCCACTGCAGAGTGAAAATATTCTTCATACATAGTTTGAACATAAGGCAGCCCACGATTCAATATTTACAACACAGTGGATAGCACCATCTGTCAGCTGAACATGTGTTTAATGGTGAAGTGCTGTAAATACATGGATCGACCTCCAGATTTCACCATGAGCACCATCCATTGTACAATGACGTTATAGATATCATCAGGCCTGCACAGTAAGTGTCTGTAGGGGGACAAGACAAAGAGTACTCGGAGGTCATGTGTTGATTGATTTAGGGTTCTGCATGACACAGTTTCTGCATGACACAGTTCATCCAATTTCAATAGCACTTTAACACTTCATGAAGCATTTTAAATCTCTAATACAATATGCCAGTCACTGTCCACTGATGCTTCCATACCAATATTTATGCTTGTTGAACCGCTATCTGTTAAATTATAAGCTGAAGAGAATAGCAGTAGAGCACTAGGAGGCATCGGTGGCTTCTCCTCCACCACATCAACACTATGTGCTTACAGTAACTCTGAAATTTTCTGGGGTGGTGAAAATGTCAGAGGTCATTACTAACCCACACTGTGTGGTATAGGACCCCAAGACAAGTTCTGAGAGTCAGGCACTGGCTGAGTGTCTTCATTAACTAGCAGGATGGATAATAGCACCTCATTGTCCTGCTCTACTGAAACGCCCGCTAAATCACACAGGGCTAACAGGCAATTAGGGTTGTGGAAAGGGACAAGGGAGTTGCGGTCCGATTCGTTTCACAATTGTAATTTATTGTCATTTAGTTCACAAATACACTTCTGAAAGAATTAAATTTTCTTCACGGTTGAAAGCCTCCAAACAGATGCTTTAGAATAAGTTCAATTTTGAAAAGACATGACACAAAGTTAAATTTATGAATAAGATAAATCAAATACGTATATGAAATGCATGTGGAGCGGCTGAATGCGGCCGGATTAAAACATCAAGATTCCAAATGTACTATGATGATTACGGAAAGCAGCAGGCCACAGTGTTTTAAGATGCTAACAGAGCTGATGGCCCACAAGTTGCACAGAAAGAGATAAACAAACACAATAAGATGGCTGAAGGCCACAAAATCAAATTCTGCAGTTAAGGAAATATATATTGCATCAAAACAATACATTAAGTTTAAAAATTTCCTTTTTGCAGCACCAACGGCGCAAGGCCCACAATAACTTGTGCAATCTTTCAGAGGAAATTACAATAGACTTTCAAGAGCAGAAATCAATACTGTTTGGACTTGAAGGAACTCTGAGAACATGTTTCCAGGGCCAAAAGGATAATTAAGATAACGGCACTCAGGAGTCTCCAGTGGATCGGTCTGCCCTCGTTCACTTACGTGATACAGGTGGTGAGTCCAACTACACTTCATTCATGCAAACCCAACCAAGGGACAGTCACGGACCGTCGGACCAAAACGACTTGCTTGCCACCAATCAGTACATGATAACACTAAAAGTTGCGAACGAGATTATCCACAATGAAATATGTATTAGCTGTCAAAATGTATTAGCTGTCAAAACTACACCCCATGCTGGACAGCGACAACAGGTGAGGAAAGCACACTGCCTGAAATTACGTTAGTGGCCAGGGCAGGTAAGTGGAACACTAACGGCCACAAGGCAGAGAATCCGCTGGTACACTTGAATTGTAGTCAACCAATATAGTAAATTGCACCGCATGGCGGCTAAATTTCAGCAATACAAACACTCAGTGCTCCTCACAGGAAAACCTCCCCAACAGCGAACCACCGAACTAACCACATAACATAAATGGACGTTGCTTGGGTGCTTAAAACACCACTCAACATTGACGTCCTGGGTCGGTGAGCCACGAAGCTTGTAGCGATTGGACAGCTCCACACTATACAGGGACTGCCACCGGACCCAGCCGACTGCACCGCGTGGAGATAACTTCCCTGATAGTCCTCAGCAACCGACCCACTCCTGCAGAATGACGACAACATCTAAAATAGTCGTCAGTGGAAATAACGCCAACTACACACACAACCTGACAAACACTAGCACAAAGAACTGAACAATACCCAACAGTAACTAAACACGCATGAAGACAAATCGGCAGCCGGCCGAAGTGGCCGTGCGGTTGAAGGCGCTGCAGTCTGGAACCACAAGACCGCCACGGTCGCAGGTTCGAATCCTGCCTCAGGCATGGATGTTTGTGACGTCCTTAGGTTAGTTAGGTTTAACTAGTTCTAAGTTCTAGGGGACTAATGACCTCAGCAGTTGAGTCCCATAGTGCTCAGAGCCATTCGAACCATTTTTGAACAAATCGGCAGTCGATTTACACACACACAGCCAACTCAGGAACGATCGGCAAGCCAAAACGCGTTGTCCGGTAGGACGACCGAGCAACAATCCACCAACACCGTGGCCCGGCTCAAGTGATGTGTGGCGGCAATGGTCGGACGAGCCATGTCGATGCAGACCTCACTGCTCCAATGCACTAGAACTGCATTGCAACTCCCTGACTGGCAGGTCCAGACTGAACTCCAGATTCGTTCCGACTGACTGCAGAGCCGAACTCGAAACCTGAACTCTCTTACGACAGACAACCAATGGGAAGTAACAGCAGTCGAGCAAAGATACCAAGAGGGGGGATATATTGATACATTCTGCTAACGCTGCTCATGGTCAGGCAAAGCAGCAACTCAATGATAGTAGTAATTTAAATTAACATAGTGAGGCGGAAGTAAAAACAGGGTGTAAAATACATGATGGCAGATGCACGAGCCACTCACGACTCAGCTATGCTGGTCAGGTGCGCTACAGGTTCCCATGGTACTGCTGGCCCCAACAGGCCAGAAGTTACTGTTGGATTCATGGTGCTGCTACCAGTGTGGGCAGGGTAGAGGTCGGTGGAGGTCCAGAAATGCTGGTCTGAACATGCTGGAGGTGGTGCACCTACAGACAAAGACATGAAGTTGAAGAAAGATATGGAACTAAACCATATGTACTTACTTCTAAGGTCTTTCTGTGAGATGGGAGCAAATGTGTATTTCAGATGTTGTTGATGCAGCATGGTTCTTGCACTGACTGGCTGCAACTGAAACAGCATCTATCTTATAACCCACTGACATCACAATGATATGCCCACATGCAGTGTTCCTGCACTCCTATGGGCTCTCATAAGTTTTCAGGTGAGGGAGGGGGGAATGATGCATTCCTACTGGGAAGTGGTGGGGGGGAATAAAGCCTGTTTCATGCATCCTGTACGGCAGTTATGTGAGTTTGCTCAGTCAGTGCCAGTAGATCAAGAGGAACACCACAGGTTCATTTTGTGTGGGGTCGTGTAATAGGATGAAGTTGTCTTCTGCAGTGTGGATTGAAGGGCATAGAACTAGCTTTGCCCCTACACTTGTGGAACCTTTGTTGATGCCGAAGGCTCAGAAACTTGCTATGTGCGCAAGCTCGATGCTCTTCCATAGGCCTTGCACTGCATTGTGATGTAACTAACCCTCATGTTCCCTTATCTGTGTTGAAGGGGTCACACATGAAGTAGATCTTACTCAGTGAGAGATCACCTGCTTGAAAGTGACTGGTCAACCACACAGAATTTTTGTAGAGTTGATAGAAGCAAGCAATATAGAATCTTATAATATGCCTCATAGACGAACACGAACAGTTCGCATGTGCAGATGAGTAACATATCTCCCCTACCCAGAAGAAAAAGTTTCAGTTCAGTGTGTAAATGCAAACAAAAGAAGCAATACATTAGACTGACCAAAAAATCACAAAATCGAACAACAGACAATAAAAAAAAATGTTACACATATGTTAATACAGAAGAAATCAAACTGGCAACGTTCAGACATAAGGTATGGGGAATAGCAGAAAACCTCCAAGCAAAAATAACTATGAAGAAAAGCTAAGCACTATCATCAACATAGCACAAGGCGATGGATACGACAACCAGATAATAGATCAGCTAAACAGCACCATTAAAAAGAGGATACTAACAGCTAACACAAGGAAAAGAACGATGCATATGTACTAACACAAAACAGTAACAAGCAATGCACACTTACAGAAGAAAATTCATCCTGTAAAATACCACAACTAGTTCACACGGTAAGTAAGTTAAATCTTAAACCAAAAAAGAGAATATTAGAACATCCTTAGAGACAATTAGATCAATACAAAATAAATTGCAAACTATGACAAAAGAGAAAGATAAATTTTCGTGATATATAAACTAAAATATAATAACTGTAATTCAAAATATATTGGGATGGTCGTACTAACTTGTAATATTGGCTACAAAGAAGATATATAGGCACTGAACACGCCATACATTCAAAATATCTGATAGAAGAAAACCACCTCCATGCTGGGATAAAAACAGATATGGCAATCTTGGGCCATGATAATAAAAAAAGCGTTCGCTCTGCAGGAATAGTATTTCACACAGAGGGCAAGAAACAAAAATGAAATTACTGTCAATGACACAAAAGTCAATAACAGAAGAACAGTGTTACTGTGAACTCGCAGCTTAACATAGAGATAAAGCAACGAATAAATAAAAATCACGAAAAACTAATTTAAAAAAATGAAAATGTTAAAAGTCACACACACAAACACGCACGCACACACACACACACACACACACACACACACACACACACACACACAGAGAGAGAGAGAGAGAGAGAGAGAGAGAGAGAGAGAGACAGACATACAGAAAAGTGTCCACTGACACACATCTATCCTCCTCCTTGCCCCTAGCACACTGCTCCACTCTCACCCTCTGCAGCTCTCACGATGTCTCAGTTAATGCTACAGTAAGTGGGCAAGGTCGTGCGCAATGTGCACCAACGGAGGTTATGTACAGCGTACTGCATAAGTGTGACGTAACGTCAATTGAAAACCTTTACTGTAGGCATATAGTGCCAACAAAGGAACCGACTGAATCACAGAAAGAATAGGAAAAATAAAAATCTGTAATAAATCACCACATTATACATGTAAATAATATGCACTCCGTCTTCAGGCCACAAGTGGCCCATCGGGACCATCCGACTGCCGTTTCATCCTCAGTTGAGGATGCGGATAGGAGGGGCGTGTGGTCAGCACACCGCTCTCCGGGTCGTTATGATGGTTTTCTATGACCGGAGCTGCTACAATTCGGTCGAGTAGCTCCTCAATTGGCATCACGAGGCTAAGTGCACCCCGAAAAATGGCAACAGCTTATGGCGGCTGGATGGTCACCCATCCAAGTGCCGGCCACGCCCGACAGCGCTTAACTTCGGTGATTTCACGGGAACCGGTGTATCCACTTCGGCAAGGCCGTTGCCATACATGTAAATAGTAATTTAAATATTCCCCTGGGAGAAGTGTTTTCAAACAGAATATGTACACTAGAATTACGATCTTTTATTTATGGACAACAGGTGAATTATAATATGAAATGATGTGAAACCAGCGGCGGTAGCTCATTAAGAAAATCAATGAAAATTCTGGTAAGTGTTGTAGCCAGTAGGGCTGACCGTGCCGCAGTTATTTCCTCCAGAATCCTTCGTACAACCACTTCATTTAAGTACTCACTTTGTCAGTTCCAGGAAGGTTCTTTTTTTTTTTTTAAGTAGAAAATTTACGCTTACCACGTAATGATCCTAGCTCCTATCGAAGTAGTCACCTTTGCTATCTATACACAGTTTCCAACGTTTCTGGAAGTCACGGAGGCCGGCAGGGAAATTTTCAACTGCGATGATTGTAAGGTCATTTTTCGCAGCCCGTTGGATATTGCAATACTTGATGAATATTTCCTGTCAGTCGCCTGTTCACTCGCAGAAACAAGAAAAAAATGGGAAGGCGAGAGGTCGGGGGAATGTGGCGGATGTGGGATGGCAATTACTGATGTCTGGCCAGATGCTCGAACAGATGAAGCAGTACGGGGTCTAGCGCTGTCGTGCAGTAAGAAGCAGTCCTCAGAATGCCACAAATCAGAGCGGCGACGTCGAATTGCTTGCCGCAAATATTTCAAGGCTGTGATGTAAGGAGTTTGATTCACTGTTTGACCTGGACGAACGTACAGTACTCATTGTGAAATAATCACCATCAAAGAGTGCGATCAACATTGTCTTTGTTCTCGAAGGTTGTCGTTTGACTTTTTAGAGGCTGGTGATCCAGAACTCCACCATTCATCATTTTGATGTATCGTGTGAGGACCACACTGGTAGCAGCAATTTTCACACTCAGCAATAATCTTTGACAGATATTTGGGATCACGTCTGGCTCTGGACAGTAGTTCAGCAGAAATTCTTCGTCTTTCCTCTTTCTGTTCGTCTGTTAGGGTGTAAGGGATGAGTTTAGCGTTAAGTTTCCGTTACCCTAAATCTTCCTGCAAAATTTTATAACATTCATCATGACTCAAATTAAGCTCTTATTAAGTTCTTGTGATATCGCACACACTGTTACATGACGGTCACTTGCAATAACTGCGTGACACGCTCCACGTTTGCATCGTTATGCGCCGCAGACGGGCGACGTTCTCTGGAATGGTCTTGCGCTGCATCTCTGCCTTCACAAAACCTTTTTGCCATTCGGAAAGACGACTTCTTGAAAGCGCCTCGCCTGCATAAGCTTGCTAAATCACTGTCCACGTTGCGCTAGTGGTTTTTCCGAGCTTAGCGCAAAACTTAACGTCACCCTTTGCTCACAATGAGCATCCATTGTGTCACCGCAGCTAATGCGCCAGTATCCAAACAGTGTGTTGCTAAGCACAGCCCTGCCTCCTAGCGAGTTTCTGCAGAAACGTGGCCAAGGTCATGTTAAGGACGCACACATGCCAGGTAACAAAAAAACTACTCTTGTTCCTTTTTAATGCGATAAACACAGAAATAAAAAAAAGTTTGCCCTGGGACTTTCCTGACAACACAAAGCTGCTGTTCCAAGTCTCTCCACTCCCGTGTACTTACTCCAATACACTGACGTCATCATCTACATCTACATCTACATACATACTCCGCAAACCACCATACGGTGCGTGGCGGAGGGTACCTCGTATCACAACTAGCATCTTCTCTCCATGTTCCACACCCAAACAGAACGAGGGAAAAATGACTGCCTATATGCCTCTTAACGAGCCCTAATATCTCTTACCTTTCTTTCCGCGAAATATAAGTTGGCGGCAGTAAAATTGTACTGCAATCAGCCTCAAATGCTGGTGCTCTAAATTTTCTCAGTGGCGATTCACGAAAAGAACGCCTCCTTTCCTCCAGAGACTCCCACCCGAGTTCCTGAAGCATTTCTGTAACACTCGCATGATGATCAAACCTACCAGTAACAAATGTAGCAGCCCGCCTCTGAATTGCTTCTATGTCCTCCCTCAATCCGACCTGATAGGGATCCCAAACACTCGAGCACTACTCAAGAATAGGTAGTATTAGTGTTTTATAAGCGATCTCCTTCACAGATGTACCACATCTTCCCAAAATTCTACCAATGAACCGAAGACGACTATCCGCCTTCCCCACAACTGCCATTACATGCTTGTCCCACTTCATATCGCTCTGCAATGTTACGGCCAAATATTTAATCGACGTGACTGTGTCAAGCACTACACTACTAATGGAGGATTCCAACATTACGGGATTCTTTTTCCTATTCATCTGCATTAATTTACATTTATCTATATTTAGAGTTAGCTGCCATTCTTTACACCAATCACAAATCCTGTCCAAGTCATCTTGTATCCTCCTACAGTCACTCAACGACGACACCTTCCCGTACACCACAGCATCATCAGCAAACAGCCGCACATTTCTATCCACCCTATCCAAAAGATCATTTATGTAGATAGAAAACAACAGCGTACCTACCACACTTCCCTGGGGCACTCCAGATGATACCCTCACCTCCGATGAACACTCACCATCGAGGACAACGTACTGGGTTCTGTTACTTAAGAATTCTTCGAGCCACCCACATACTTGGAAACCAATCCCATATGCTCGTACTTTAGTTAGGAGTGTGCAGTGGGACACCGAGTCAAACGCTTTCCGGAAGTCAAGGAATATGGCATCCGTCTGATACCCTTTATCCATGGTTCGCAAGATATCATGTGAAAAAAGGGCGAGTTGCGTTTCGCAGGAGTGATGCTTTCTAAAGCCGTGCTGATGCACGGACAGCAAT
This sequence comes from Schistocerca piceifrons, assembly GCF_021461385.2. NCBI lineage: Eukaryota > Metazoa > Arthropoda > Insecta > Orthoptera > Acrididae > Schistocerca > Schistocerca piceifrons. The sequence continues at coordinate 1,148,976,719 of NC_060138.1, forward strand.
TTCTCTGTCTCAAGGAAATTCATAACATTTGAACTGAGAACATGTTAGAGAATCCTGCAACAAACCGATGTTACGGATATTGGTCTGTAATTTTGAGGATCCGTCCTTCTACCCTTCTTACACACAGGCTTCACCTGTACTTTTCCCAGTCGCTCGGGACTTTATGTTGGGCAAGAGATTCGCGATAATGCAAGCTAAGTAAGGAGTCAATGCACTAGAGTACTCTCTGTAAAACCGAATTGGGATCCCATCAAGACCTGGCGATTTATTTATTTTCAACACTTTCAGCCGCTTCGCAACTCAAGGGATGTCTATCACTATGTCCTCCATACGGCAATCTCTACGACACTCAAACGGCGGTATGTTTGTATGATCCTCCTGCGTGAAATATTTCTCAAATGCTAAATTTAAAATTTCCGTTGCCAGGCCAGACTGATTAGTGAGTGACTGGTTCAAATGGCTCTGAGCACTATGGGACTCAACATCTTAGGTCATAAGTCCCCTAGAACTTAGAACTACTTAAACCTAACTAACCTAAGGACATCACACACACCCATACCCGAGGCAGGATTCGAACCTGCGACCGTAGCGGTCCCGCGGGTCCGGACTGCAGCGCCAGAACCGCATGGCCACCGCGGCCGGCAGTGAGTGACTGGATGGAAGCCTTCGACCCGCTTACCGATTTTACGTAAGACCATAATTTCCTTGGGTTTTCAGCAAGATCATTTGCTAAAGTAACAAAAAACTACATTTGTTCCTTTTTAGTGTGATAAACACAGAAATAAAAAAACGTCTCCCCTGGGACTTTTCTGACAAAGGAACTGCAACACAAAGGAGCCGTTCGAAACCTCTCCTCTCCCGTGTATCTACTCCAATACGCTGACGTCATCGCCTTCCGTCATGTCACCTTCCAGTCATCACAGCGATCCCCCCATTTTCACCTCGACAGCTTCATTCCTGTCGTCACCAACTGTACCTTTCCAACACCTTAAGCAACAATAACAGTAAACGGCCACCGGAGCGCACCACCTGCACCTGACACAGCGGCAGCTCGCCGTGCCTGCGTTACGACACTCGGTGGCCGCCCGGAGGCAGCGACAGCGTCCAGTGTCCTCTGGAATAATGGCGGCCGCTCCCTCCAGCGGCTAAGCCGGCGCCGGCTGTGCCACATATATCATGCGAGTAATGCGCCGATCCCGTAATTAGGGCCAATTATGCGACGGGCCATTTGCATTTACGGCAGAAAGAGCGATGCGCGTGCACGCATTACACTACAAGCGCGGCCGGCCCGTGACGTCACGCAGGCGGCGATAATCCGGCGATACGTCATCGGGCCGCGCCACGCACTGCCCGCGGTCCGCGGATCCCGTCCTACGCGCCCCTCCTGTCGCCACTGGGCGGTGCTCAGCGTGTCGCTCAGGAACTCTGTCCTCCCAGCAACTGCGGAGGTGCGTTACGAGCCGGCGGAACAGCTGCAAAGTTGTTTCCGTTAACTCTGTTCGAGGGGTCAGCTTAACATCTCCAACCACGCGCACCACAGGTGGCTTGTAAACAGTGGAAGTCCTGTGAATTAGTTTATGAAACCCACCTGTAGTAACACAAGAAGAGCATGTGCAACGCTCGTTGCCGTCACAAAATACCAAGTAAAACTAAAATTGCTTTGACGAAAGACGAGCGAGTACAATGCTCGTTACTTTCACAAAATAATAAGTAAATTTATACTAAGGTGGACATGTCCGAAAGAACAGATACCATCGATGATAATGCAGCTCGTTAGGATGAAATTACAATGAAATGAACACCCTTAGCTGTGTATAGGCGTTGGAATACGTCAACGGGGACAGATGAAAATGTGTGCCCTGATCTGGACTCGAACCCGCGATCTCCTGCCTACATGGCATGCGCTCTATCCATCTGAGCCAACGAGGACGCAGAGGATAACGCGACTGCAGGGATTTATCCCGGGCATCCCTCCCGCGAAACCCACATTCTCAACATATTGTCCCGCACTAGTGCCCCTGCCCATTATACTCATTACTCGCGGCGCGTTTCATTGTAATTTCATTCCAACAAGCTGCATGGTCACTGATGGTATCTGTTCTTAGTAGATAAGGCTCACCGGGCACTTGACCATCTTCTTCTTCAGTGCGAATGCACAAACAGTGCCCGAACTCTTACGGGAATCGGCAATGCGCCGCGAGTAATGAATATAATGGGCGGGGGCACTACGAATGTAGTGCGGGACAATTTGTTGAGAATGTGGGTCTCACGGGAGGCGTGCCAGGAATAAATCCCTGCAGTCGCGGTATCCTCTGTGTCCTCGGTGGCTCAGATGGATAGAGCGTTTGTCATGTAAGCAGGAGATCCCGGGTTCGAGTCCCCGTCGGAAAACACATTTTCATCTGTCCACGTTGACGTATGTCAACGCCTGTAAGCAGCTAAGGGTGTTCATTTCATTGTAATAAGTAAATTATGCTTTCAGTTGGCCACTATGCATAAGAACAACCCTGACCCTGTGAAGTAGAGCAGGTAGGTATGCAGCAGGTTACATTCATTTTTAAATGGGTCGCCTAACCAGGACAAGTTGTACGGTAAGTTAAAGGATCTTGAAATCTAAGTCAAAACTGAGGTCAACAGACATTTATTTTCTTTAATAACTGACATAAATTTTAGAGATTATTAAACATAGAAAACGCACCATTAGCGCAATAGGATCAAGGTTATCAAAGAATAAAAAATATTTAAAGGCACCTAAATCTAGAAAACACACGCATCAGTAGTCCAAGTAAAAGCAAGACTTCCACAAACAGAACGATATAAAATGGAATCTCTCTTACAATCGAGTAAATTTTTCATTTGTAAATAATAGATTTCAGCTATCAGTCGTCCTTTGGAATTTTTATTGGCGGATCTAGATTTAAGCTAGCAACTAGCCATTCTGTGGCCGAGCGGTTCTAGGTGCTTCAGTCTGAAACCGCGCGAGCGCTACGGTCGCAGGTTCGAATCTTGCCTCGGGTATGGATGAGTGTGATGCCCTTAGGTTAGTTAGGTTTAAGTAGTTCTAAGTTCTAGAGGACTGATGACCTCAGATGTTAAGTCCCATAGTGCTAGAGCCAATTGAACCATTTTTTGAACTAGCCATTCTCAATGCACTATGCTTCTTTGGTCAATGCATTTAATGCCTGTTGGTCTGGCTTTGTACACAGTTCATTGAATATTCAATGAACTGTGTACAAAGCCAGACCAACAGGCATTACATGCATTGACCAATGAAGGATAGTGCATTGAGAATGGCTAGTTGCTAGCTGAAATCTAGATCTGCCAATAAAAATTCCAAAGGACGACTGATAGCTGAAATCTGTTATTTACAACTCAAAATAACGGTCGGGTCGCTGCGTGCAAGAGCCTCTGAATTGAGGGTAACCTGATGAGTAAATTTTTAACTAGGGAATGTCCCTAGTACCTGGATGTTGATCCACGTTAAGAGCTTCGGCCAAAACAACCGCCAGCAGAACAACCCAAATCAGCTAACGGCAAGAGCATGGGCCGAAATTAAGTAGCAGAGCAAAGGGATTTTCACGAACTGTTGTGGGCACATTACCGCAGAAAAGGAATCGTGCTCACTATTATTCCTGCGTCAGGCTTAGGATAATTAAGGACGGTGTATGAAACCACGTCCACCAACAAAGGTAGCACAAGAGAGACCTAGTCGAACTCCGGAGTATGGTTCTCTACCGCATAGGCAAAGCGAAGCGGCGACTTTTTTTTTTCACTAGCTGCTTATATTTTATGACCCACCGTCTTACTTCTTATGGTGGGTCTTATGTTGCCACTTAGCGGCTGTGACTGGGTCCGGGGTCCGGAGTGACTGAAAGTAATACCACACCGGCTCCCGTCCCCACTCACACCGTTGCCCGTGTCCTGCTACGTGGAGGCGGGCTCTATTTGTTTAGATCCATTTGATATCTTTTTTTTGTGCAGCATTAGAAAACTTATAACTAATACAAAATCAAGGGAGATATTAATAAACAAAACGGAATTAAATATTTAGAAAGAAGGAAGGAAGAAAATTGGATAGAGAAGGGATAGGTCTAATATTGCCCGTCACCTGGTTGTGGGCGGCGGCCCGGGTCTTGGAATGATCCTCAAGACGCTGGCCGTCGCTCACCATGCCTTTAACATCTACCATCCTAAAAACTAACTTAACTAGAAGAGATTAGGGTACGTTAAAGCTAGAAACTAAGACTAAGACCTCCATGTTCAGCCTGCTAAATTATTTACGATATACAATAGAGAGGTAACTGACTTTGTGCTTGGCTCAAAGTTGCTAATGAAAGGGTACTTGTGGTAAAAGTAATAAGGTAATGACGCTAACGATTTGTGTTGAGCCTACAAGGCTCCTAGTGGAGTACATCAGGCGCAAGCACCTCCCGGCCCCGCCGACAACACGACCTGAACGGTGGTTTTCCCCGATCTACCATAGGTATCCGTCGGGTTGGGCTCAAAGGAGAGGAACCACAATTAAGATCCTTCCATCCAGGCCGCGCGCCGCCTCTTACCAGGGGGCGTAGGTCCCTTGAAGAGGTGGCTAACTTTAAGCTTCAGATCAGAAGTTATTAGTGTAGTGGAGGTTGAGGTATAGGCTGTGTAGGTTGGTTGTACAAACAGTTCACACTGAGCCAATGAGACTTACAATGATACGTGGTGTGGCAGTTAGCACCTTCCGGCCCCGCCAGCAACACAGCCTCAACGGTGGTTTTCCCCGATCTACCATAGGTATCCGTCGGCTTGGGCTCAAAAGAGAGGGACCACAATTAACATCCTTCCATCCAGACTGTGCGCTGCCTCTTAACGGAAGGCGTAGGTCCCTTGAAGAGGTACCTAGCTTTAAGCTCTTATTAGACATGGAGATGCTGTTAACTATTTATATATAAGGTGCAATCTGTTTTTAGGATTGTGTGTGACTTGTGCACCTCTTGTCGGTTGTTCCACTCTGTTCTTTGAAGCTGACTTGGTAGACACTATGGATCATCCGCGCTGGACGCTTCAATATCTGTGTTGGTGCCCTGGTCTGTATCTGTTTCTTCTTCATCACTCGTGGTGCTAATCATATCTGTGTCCCCCTGGGCATCGTGATGTCTGTTTGACCGACTTGCCCTCGGTAGGGTCTGTTGCGCAAGTATTCTATTTGTTGGATCTTCGAATTTCGTCAGTTAGTTTGTTGAGTTCAGTCCACCTTTCCGGGTCGTTTATTATGGCATGTAGTTCGTTCTGTGTGTTCAGGCGATTTATGTGTACTGTGCGTGACTCTCCAGTGGATGTAGGCACGCACCTCAAAGTAAACATCCGTCATCTAATCATCGAACAGACCTCAACGTCGATCAAGGACACACCGCAATCCAGAGTTACTCCTTTTCAACTACCAGCAGACAGAACTCCACCGTAAGCTGCGGGTGCGCTGAAACCGCGACCGAGGTTCTGAAGAAGCCAGAGAAGCTGTAGCTAAGTAACGAAACCTAGAACGTTCCTCAAGCGAAGGCACAGACATCAGTGTGCGCTTGGCTCACTAATATCCTGCCGCTATCCTTTGAGGATGCGGCTACACAGTCACTGATTTGACACGGAGCAGCAGCAGCAGCCATGCTAAGGAACAGGTGAAAAGATGGGACCACTTTACCCACTGTGTGGCTTGGAAGTGAGCACCCACTAACCTACAGCCTTTCCTGCCCGTGCCTAAGGTATCTAATGCATCTCCTACTTCAGCCGTGAATTGTTCTTTGCAATCGCAGTCTAGTAGATCAGAGGTGATGAAAGATTAGGGATGGAAGGGGTTATCTCAACTTTACCACCCACAGAAGCTGGTGGTGAGGCTCACATGATTGAATAAGGTAAAAGAAGGTTCTGAAACATGTGGCCAAAGCGCCTCAATGTAAGATAGTTACTAGTGGACTGAGAGTCAATTAATAAAAAACACACTCATAACTAATTATAGGACATGTACAAAATGAAAAAATTAAAAGGATTAATTGTGGACGAGGGAGAGAGATACTGTTTAATGATGATACATGTCAGCAGAGCATGGAAGGTTATCTCAGTGGCGGCGTGGAAGCGATCGTACCTACGAATTGCCATCGCAATTCTGGATGAAGTGATTACCCCAGCTAATAAGCAGCTAGAACACGAACTGTTTCTCCAGTAACAGGCAGTCTTTTATCGACTATCTGCTCCCTTAGCAGTCAATCAAACTGTCTCAATATGGCGCGTCAGTGGTAGGACCACGTGTTTTGGACTGACTGTACCAGCCACGGAATCGCGTCTTGACGGTAGAACTATTCGCGTCCCAGAGAGGCAGAGCTCTTGCCTTCCGGGTTATTTAAAAATTGGGGTATCGAAGTAAATGTTCGGCTGCGCGAGGGGGCTCTGCTTTTCATTGCCAACCTAACTGTGCTCATTTGCACAGGTTTGGGCAGACTTTAGTTGCGTTAAGTCGCTAGACCTCTTCTCTGGCGCGTATCTGGCAGGTTGATGCGCGAGAGCCCATTCAGGTTTAGCACAAAGGGCTCCCTCACGCTAAACGCAATCATACCGAAAAGCACTAATTTCTAAATTAATTTCCATTACGACCAGTAAAAATTGTGAGCTGGATCTCCATACTGGAGCATCATTACCGACTATTGGGATCTCTCGTCCACACTCACAACACACAAAAAAATCACAAATCGAATTATACTCAACATTAATTATAAAATAACATCAGTACTAGCTTCAAAGACTTGTTAATCCTTAATTAATCTGTCATGTAGTCCAGAATGAGATTTTCACTCTGCAGCGGAGTGTGCGCTGATATGAAACATCCTGGCAGATTAAAACTGTGTGCCGGACCGAGACTCGAACTCGGGACCTTTGCCTTTCGCGGGCAAGTGCTCTACCATCTGAGCTACCGAAGGACGACTCACGCCCGGTACTCACAGCTTTACTTCTGCCAGTATCTCGTCTGCTACCTTCCAAACTTTACAGAAGCTCTTCTGCGAACCTTGCAGAACTAGCACTCCTGAAAGAAAGGATACTGCGGAGACATGGCTTAGCCACAGCCTGGGGGATGTTTCCAGAATGAGATTTTCACTCTGCAGCGGATTGTGCGCTGATATGAAACTTCCTGGCAGATTAAAACTGCGTGCCCGAGAGTTTGGAAGCTAGGAGACGAGATACTGGCAGAAGTAAAGCTGTGAGTACTGGCCGTGAGTCGTGCTTCGGTAGCTCAGATGGTAGAGCACTTGCCCGCCAAAGGCAAAGGTAACGAGTTCGAGTCTAGGTCGGGCACACAGTTTTAATCTGCCAGGAAGTTTCATGTCATGTAGTGTTAATACACTGGTGTCCAGTATTAAAGCAACAAACGAAATTTTGCAAGGTTATGTTTACTTTGCCACAAAACAGCACACATAGGTAATAGTAAAGTAGAAACGATGTAAAGAATACAAAACGTAAACAACTGTAACATGCATAACGGTAGACAAAAATGTTCTTCGTTTTTTTTCAACTTACCGGATTTGCACATACATTCTGACAACTGTGACAACTGGTTAACGTGCTCATGTGGGATATGATCACCTTTGGCTGCAGTACAGGCATGACAACGAGGGGCATGCTGTAAATGATGTCAACAATCTCTTCTCCTGTAGTACTGCTCGCAAGTCTTGGAGAGTGTTTGGTGGATGCTTACGTGATACAAGCCGTCTCCCTAGTGCATTCGAGATGTGCTCTATGGGATTCAAATAGGGAGAGCGAGCAGGCCATGCCATGCGTGTAATATCTTCCGTTTCCAAGAAAACATCAACCACCTGTGCTCTACGAAGTCGAGCTTTTATCGTCCATCAGTCTTGGGCCACAGCACCTCGCGACAACCGCACATGAGGTCCCAAGAGCTTGTCACGATACCTGATTGCCGATAAACCTTGTCGGTTCACCCATACACTTTCGTGAAAAGGTGTTCGTGTGGTTAACACAATACCTGCCCACATCGTTGGGATCCTCCTCGATATCGGTCTCTTTCCACACTATTTGGATCCTGAAATCGATTTCCACGTTCCCCCCAGATGCGAATCCGTCAGGAATCACTCTCCAGGCCAAATCGGGACTCATCTGTGAAAAGATCACTGGCCCACTGTTCGACCGCCCAGATGGCATGCCGACGACTCCACTCTAGACGTTCCCTTCTGTGATGACGCATCAGAGGTACACATACAGCAGGTATCCCACAGTAAAGACCACTCTGCCGAAGCCTTCTGTACACCGTTTGCCTCGATACAACATGTCCAGTGGATCCTGCGAGGTCAGATGCCAGTTGCCGTGCAGCACTAAGATGGCACCATCGTGCGTTTATTGCCAAGTAAGTGTCCTCTCTTTCTGATGTCACACGTTGTCGGCCCTGCCCTGGTCTTAGGGATACAGTTCCGGTCTCTATAAGCTATCGCCACATCCGACAAACAAGAGAACTATTCACGATAAACCATCGGGCCCATCAGTTTGCGACTGTCCTGCTTCCATTCCTCCTATGGCCCTCCACCACAGAATCTGATAGGCGTCTTCTCTGTGCCATACTCCACCGTCTGTGACTGTGTGCACAGCAGCTGTGAATGAGGGACTACCCGGCAAACACTACCCCGTTTGATAGATGCCCTAACGTCATCGTTGGCGTGGTTGTCCGCTGACCGAAATGCCACCTTCCGTGTAAAACACAACCATATGGACATCTATTGACAGTTAAATAATTATATGGTGAATTAGGCACAGAACGGGGTAATAGTGGTTTGTTGCTTTAATTTTGGATACCAGTCTCACCTGAAAAGTGTGCAGTTTTATTTGTACAGCAGTTGTTGACACGGGCATCTATAACTACATCTACATACATACCCCACAAGTCACTGTATGACACATGGCGCAGGGTACCTTGCGCCACTACTAATCCCCTGTCTGTATGAAGAATATTGCCCAAGCGCGTTTAAGTCATCAGCTATAAAATAACAAATGTATCTTATTTTACGTGCGAAGTACTGTTATATACCTTACAAACACTACCGGGAAAATTATTTGCAATCCCAAGTTCTTCTTTGTCTTTCTTTTAATGCCTTTTATGAGAATATTAATAATAACAAAATACTGAGTACACGAAAGAATAGGCAGCCTCGGTAGCAGACAGATGGAGTGGTGTGATTACCAAATGCTGAGTACTGCTTCGGCCTGCCCGTAGTGGAAGCGACGCAAAAATTTAAAGTAATACAAAAGTTTCCACATAAGGACCCATACCACGACATGCCTCAAGAGAATTAGAAAAATCACAACTGCCACAAAAATTTCGCATTTCCCAGAGACATGTCAACTGTAAAACACTAAAGGCAATTATCACCTATACCTTCTACAGTTTGTAACACTTACTATTTTTTAAAACCACTCCGGTTTCCGAAACTTTCCAGTACCGTTGGGTTCTAATTTCTTCTCTGATGGCTGCTCGTGGCTTCATTTATTTCATTTTAATTTTAGAAAACGGTTTCCGCTAAAAATGTGTTTCCTTGAAATAGAGATTAAAATGTGCAATTCGCTCTTCCGCTGGCGTCTCACTTATTTGTTAGGACTTCTTGCCAAACGGTCAGATTATGATTGTCAAACTTACTTAAGACAACATGTGAGTGCCCTAGAAATCAGGTTTAAAATATGTGGCATCCAAACAGTTGGCGTACATTGTCAGGTAAGTCCGTGTCACGGAGCTGAGAAGGATTCAGATCTAGTAACCATACCAGTCCAAACTACGTCCAGCTACAGAACGGCGAACGGAGTGTGTGCCAAGTTATTTTCTCATCTGTGACGCTAATACCCAGATGGAATATAATGGCTTCGTTAACGACTAAAATATAAACTCAAAAGAAATAACAGCACTTATGGAATTAATGTGCTAAAAACTGTCCATCTATTTTCTTTAAGGATTGTTTTATAGCACATTTAAATCTTTAGGTACCTTTTAATTCATTTCATAATATTCTCCATATAAGTTATAACATTCTAACAGTGCTGAAATAGTATAGGTTTTGAACAGACCAGCATTCTTCACTTCGTCTGCTATAAGGTACCCGTGGAAAGACAGTTATTATCGCACCAGGCATTTAAGGTCTGTAATTTGCAGTTTGGAACATCAGTGAATAGCAAACTAACCGATCAACGAGATATACTTTTTCTGTCGATGTTGAAATTGGCATAAGCTACAGTCGTGAAGAAAAATGTAACAAAAGGAAAGAAAGAAAAGGTTCCTGACAGTAACGTAAAACTTGCACTTGAATAAATAACTGTTTTCTAATATGCTTGGTACATCGGAAATGAAATTGCATACGATGTTAAAAGAATATAAAACGATGTGACAGTTGTTAAATGGTGTGTGAAGATCTCATTCCGTCGGACGCGAAGCAAATCACCGAGTACGACTAGATGACGAAATAAAATTGTAAAAACAAGAGAATAAAATATCAGAAGTGTTACTGTGGTACAAGCGGTTTCACAAAACTTTTACAAGGAAGTTAAGATAACCTCCACCGAAGCTGCCTACCCACTGTCCCATGTCCCGAAACAAGTATTTCACTCAATTTAATGGAAGACAAGAATATTACCAAGAGCAAGTGTTTAGGGTGGAAAGGGTTGCCTTGTTGATTCAGAACATGACGTTCACTATAAATGAGAACCAGGGAGTAAAAAAAGACCCCCTTAACTGTCTACAAAACACTAACAGAAAGAAACGTCAAAAATGGACAGTAGACAATGGGTTTAGCTGCAGGAAAATACCGTTGCATATCAGGCTAAAGGTTTTAAAAATTAAGGCACCAAGAATAATGGCTCCCTTCCTGTCCCTGCTGAATATTACTCCTATTTTCTTTCTTTAATATTGATGTGACCTGTGACACTTTCCAGTCCTTAGATGCGAATCTCTCATCGAGCAAGCAGCAAGCGGATAACGTTGCTAAATATGGAGATATTGTGTTGCGATATTCTGTAACATTTACTTCCTCTTCGTTGGTGAAGGCATTTCGGATAATCGCATTCAGTAACACCTTCTTAGTGGCGCTGTCGTCGGTAACATTACAATCGCTATCGCGCAGTGAAGTTATCGTTTGTGTCTTGGTGCTGGTGTCCTTTACATACGACCGGAATCTCACTGAATTTTCTGTCGCATTTCGAGACCGAGTTTCAGTATGGAAACTATTAAAAATACCTCACATTGAAGATCCTGCTAAATTTCATGCTTACCCAACCTTGGGTATTTTGCGTTCTTTCACTTTGGCTTGCTTTTATCGATACTTCTGAAACAGTGTTCGTATCTGTTTCGTATACCATGTGGGGTACGTTCCGTCTCTTATTAATTTATTTCCTATAAATCTCTGAATCGCTTGAATTTAATCATGTTGCAGTGACCGTGTTATTATGAATTACGATCCAAAGTTCCTTGGATATGAATGCATGTCCAAAGGAACTTTGCATCGTAATCAGAATAACATAGGAACTGCAATATCGTATTTACCCTCCGACAGTGGGCAAGCGACTTTCAAGTAAAATGTCTCAGATGTACGGGAATATACACTACTGGCCATTCAAATTGCTGCACCACGAAGAAGACATGCTACAGACGCGAAATTTAACCGACAGAAAGAAGATGCTATGACATGCAAATGATTAGCCTTTCAGAGCATTCACACAAGGTTGGCGCCGGTGGCGACACCTACAACGTGCTGAAGTGAGGAAAGTTTCCAACCGATTTCCCATGCACAAACAGCAATTGACCGGCGTTGCCTGGTGTAAGGAGGAGAAATGCGTACCATCACGTTTCCGACTTTGATAAACATCGGATTGTAGCCTATCGTGATTGCAGTTTATCGTATCGCGACATTGCTCCTCGCGTTCGTCGAGATCCAATGACTGTTAGCAGAATATGAAATTGGTGGGTTCAGGAGGGTAATACGGAACGCCGTGCTGGATCCCAACGGCCTCGTATCACTAACAGTCGAGATGACAGACATTTTATCCGCATGGCTGTAACGGATCGTGCAGCCACGTCTCGATCCCTGAGTCAACAGATGGGACCGTTTGCAAGACAACAGCCATCTGCACGAACAGTTCGACAACGTTTGCAGCAGCATGACTGTCAGCTCGGAGTCCATGGTTGCAGTTACCCTGTTGTTGCATCACAGACAGGAGCACCTGCGATGGTGTACTCAACGACGAACCTGGGAGTACGAATGGCAAAACGTCATCTTTTCGGATGAATCCAGGTTCTGTTTGCAGCATCATGATGGTCGCATCCGGTGAACGCACATTTCAAGCGTGTATCGTCATCGCCATACTGGCGTATCACCCGGCGTGATGGTATGGGGTGCCATTGGTTACACGTCTCGGTCAACTCTTGTTCGCATTGACGGCACTTTGAACAGTGGACGTTACATTTCAGATGTGTTACGACCCGTGGCTCTACCCTTCATTCGATCCCTGCGAAACCCTACATTTAAGCAGGATAATGCACGATCGGTCCTGTAAGGGCCTTTCTGGATACAGAAAATCATCGACTGCTGCCCTGGCCAGCACATTCTCCAGATCTCTCACCAGCTGAAAACGTCTGGTCAATGGTGGCCGAGCAACTGGCTCGTCACAATACGCCAGTCACTACTCTTGATGAACTGTGGTTTCGTGTTGAAGCTGCATGGGCAGCTGTACCTGTACACGCCATCCAAGCTCTGTTTGACTCAATGCCCAGGCGTATCAAGACCGTTATTACGGCCAGAGGTGGTTGTTCTGGGTACTGATTTCTCAGGATCTATGCACCCAAATTGCATGAAAATGTAAACACATGTCAGTTCTAGTATAATATATTTGTCCAATGAATACCCTCTTACCGCGCGACCGCTACGGTCGCAGGTTCGAATCCTGCCTCGGGCATGGATGTGTGTGATGTCCTTAGGTTAGCTAGGTTTAAGTAGTTCTAAGCTCTAGGGGACTAATGACCTCAGATGATAAGTCCCATAGTGCTCAGAGCCATTTGAACCATTTGAGACCAAAAGGGGCTCCACTTCTGTGATGCTGATGGCAATGTGGGGGCGGTAACCGTCGACCATGGGGGCTTAGGAAATTTGTACGATACGCATTTTCGAATTGCCATTTGAACTTGCTGCTGAGGAGGTCGTCGCGGCACTCCGACGATATGGCACAGTCCACGGCCATACTGCGGAGGACACAGTTTCGAACATATCCTGTCCTAAACGACATCCGACAGTTCACCATTGATCTCGGAAGCCACGTCCCGTCCTACTTTACAGATCGGTGGATGCTGTGCAATAATTATATACGATGGCCAGCCTCGGATCTGTTCCGGATGCGGCAAAGAAGGCCACCTTAAATCCGAATGCCTACAACGGCGTAGTACGCAACTTCCAGCTGCCGAAGGACCACCCACGTCGCAACCGACGGTGCTACCGGTGACCTATGCCGCTGCTCTAGCTTCTCCTACCGCTTCGCAACACCGGCCGGACGCCACAAACGAGCCCGACCGGAAACCGACGGAAAGTGCCTCGGACGGCCCGCCGCATCTGCTGGTCTTCGATGCCGCTCCGATGATGCGGACGCGACCGATCGCCGACCCTACTCTCGGCAAATCGATGGAGATCGACTCGTTCATGGTCACTACAGCGGCCTTCCAGCCAGAGCGACTCGACTCCCTTCCGTCGTCGGACACGGTCGATTAAGAAAACAACGTTCTCCAAAACGTCGCAAGAGAAGGCGTCGCACCGTTTCCGGCCAAGAGGAGGCATTGCAAGTCGAGGTTGACGCAACCGTCGACCAGCACGATGCTTCCGAATCCGCTACTGCCAACAAAGACGTTGTGAGCGCGGAGACATCTACCGGTGTGCCTGCGCTCGTCTCCCCGACGCCCCATGCGGTCGTTGAAATAATTTATGGACATATCACAGCCGACAATACACCACTGTCTCCCCCGATAGCTGAACGGTCAGTGTGACGGACTGCCGCCCTAAGGGGCCCGGGTTCGATTCCCGGCTGGGTCTGGGATTTTCTCCGCTCGGGGACTGGGTATTGTGTTGTCTTCATCATTATTTCATCCCCATCCGGTCCGCAGGTCAACCAAAGTGGTGTCGAATGTAATAAGACCTGCACCAAGGCGGCCGGTCTTGCCCTGTAAGGGGCCTTCCGGCCAACGACGCCAAACGCTTATTTCCATTACTACTACACCACTAACCATTAAATCATCTTCTGTAGACATAATGGACGATACACCGGTGCCCACCGCCACGGCGTGGCACGAGGAGGAGGTCTAGGAGCAGGACCCGACATGGGACCTTGCACCTTCGGAGCCGATCCACTAATCATACTCTCCCTAGAATTCGCTGCAGGCGAGCGGGATAACGTTCTACTGCTACGCCTACGCCCTTGTGCTGACGCCAGAGTGAACCAGTCTCCAGCAGTCCGCCGCCAGGCCTACAGGATAGTAACTGTCAACACCAACAACATCCGTTCCGGGGTGAAAACCCCCCTTATGTAGGAGATGTTCTGGGCTTCTGATATTGATTTCATCCTTCTGCAGGAAGTTCACTTGGTCGGTCTTCCAGACATCAATGGCTATACCGCCCATGACTCCGCAGGTGATCCTATGGGTCGTGGAGTGGCCATCTACGTCCGCCAAGGGATTTCTGTCACCGACGTCGCCTTCCTTCCATCAGCTCGAGGCGTGGCATGGGGCCACGCATCATTAATGTCTACGCTCCTTCAGGCACCGACCAACGACATGAACGGGGCCAGTTTTAGAGGATATCGCCTCCCCCCCCCCCCCTGTTTCTAGGGCGATATGACCACTGCCTATTAGGCATAAATGCGTTCTGCACCCCAAAGATCAGATTGCACACTACTACATGCCAGGAATTACGTATGGTGGTATGGGACCTCCTGCTTCACAATACCTGGGAAATTCAACACGGCGACCCTTCTGGTCATACCTTTCTTACCAGTCACTCCGCAAGCCGACTAGACAGGATATATGCCTCACAAACTCTTAGAGCTGCGGTATGGGGCGCCCTACGCTGGCCACTGGCCTTTACCGACCATTGCGCTTACATTTGTACGATCCTCCTTCCGCTGCAAAGAACTAAGGCGAGGATAATTCCACTGGCACGCCCGAAAATGCAAGGGGTGGTGATACGGACGCGGCTCCACGATCATAAGGGTTTCGAAACTCCATCCATGCATCATATAGTGTCCGACGAACGACAGCGTCGTCGGCAGATCAACAACACTCCGACCACGCCTCATGGCACGCAGGTGACCAATGAAAATGACATCGTCGACGCATTAGTCGAACGCTACCGTCGTTCTTACAGTGAATAGATGCTGATACTGAAGCCGAGCAGCCGGCCGGAGTGGCCGTGCGGTTCTAGGCGCTACAGTCTGGAACCGAGCGACCGCTACGGTCGCAGGTTCGAATCCTGCCACGGGCATGGATGTGTGTTATGACCTTAGGTTAGTTAGGTTTAATTAGTTCTATGTTCTAGGCGACTGATGACCTTAGAAGTTAAGTCGCATAGTGGTCAGAGCCATATGAACCATTTGAAGCCGACCACTCCATTTTGCATTGCGTCATGCGCACCCTCCCTCACACGGAGGTGGATGCTTTGACAGTGGCGGTCACGCGAGATGAAGTCGACAGCATAATCGACAAGGGTGCAGTCAACAGATCGCCCGGCATTGACGGCTTACGGATTGAGTATTAGCTTGACTTCAAGGACCTCATGGCATAGCAGTGGACGACTATGTATCAAGAACTGATGACATCTGACCAAGCAATCCCACCCGCCTTTGTTGAGGGCATCATCATTCCGATCCACAAACTAGCCCATGGTTCGACGGTCACGAGTTACAGATCGCTCACCCTACTCAACGCCGATTACAAGATTTCGCTCGCTTACTGGCAATGCGTCTCCGAACAATACTCCCTCATATCCTCTCCCCAGAGCAAATGACGCCTGGGGGTAGGTTAACATACAGACTGCCATAGGGGAATGCTTTGACTTAATTGTGATGGCAGCGGCCTGCAGACTCCGTGCAGCGGTCGTCGCTATAGACTTCGACAGCGCCTTTGATAAAGTGCGCCATCGTTTCCTGTTTTCGATGGCGGCCGGATTGGGCATCCCCCTTCCGTTCCTCGACATGCTCCGGCGTCTTTACAACAGTGCCAGTTCACGTGGGCAAGTCAATGGACGTTTAGCAGGGCCGGTACCCATCTGCCGTTCAACACGACAAGGGTCCCCCCTCTCTACCCTCCTGTATGCCATTGTCCTTGAGCTCCTCATTGGGGGCTCAACAACCAAGTTCTCTGGCCTCACGTTTCGCCAACACACTTTTCGCTGTCGGGCATATGCTGATGACCTCCTCCTCATTCACTCTGGCAAAAAGATTCGAGCAGTCCTCGGGGCTGCCGTTGGCAGTGCCATTAATGTCGCCAAATCTTCGGCAATGCACATTGGACGGGGCCTCCAGGAAGGTGAAGTGGCACCCTGCCGCTTGTGCGGACTTTCTGGTACTTGGGTTACCTTTACCCCCACGGTCTCACGCACAGCAGCAACGAATTTACGTCGCCTGTTACTCGTCATTCGCAGCGACGTCCGCCAGAACATCCTGCACCGCCAGGACACACTTCAACACATTGAGTTTCTTAATCGCTATGTGGCATCAAAATTGGTCCACATCGCGCAAGAAGATCGACTGTAGGAACAATAATATGGTATTCCCCTTCACTGAAGAGGAGGTGGCTGCTCAAATAAAGGCCCTTAAGAAGGGCAAAGCTCCTGGCCCAGACGGAATCACAGCGGAGGGGGTGCAATTTCTGGCCCCCCAGTTGGTGGCACCTCTCACTAAGTTATACAATGAGTGCTTGAGACTCAGGAAATTTCCCCCTCCCCCCTTCCATTTGGAAAAAAAGCAAACGCAGTGGTAATCAAGACAGGCTCAGATAAAGATCCAAAGGGAGCTAAATCGTACAGGCTCATTTGTTTACTGGACCTGCTAGGGAAACTTTACCAGAGGTGGCTAGCAGACAGACTGGCAGCACACTGAGTGCGGTGTGGGATGAGCGACAGGCAATTCGGCTTTCGGTCGGGAATATCGGCGTCTGACGCCATCGCCCTGGCCGCGGAGGTCTGTGACTCAGCCCTACACAAGTACGTTGTCGGCATCGTGGTGGATATCAGTGGCGCCTTTGACAACCTGTGGTGGCCTTCGCTCTTTTCCCGCCTGAGGGAGAAGGAGTATGCAGGGTTGATATAAGGCTGTCTGAGGAGGTATTCTGAGGATAGGGAGGTCTGGCTATCGTCCTCTAGCGGAAGAATAAGTAAAAAGATCACAAAGGGGTGTCCACAGGGCTCTGTACTGGGACCACTCTTTTGAGACATTAACATGAAACCCCTCTTGGATAACTTGCAGAACAGCGACGATGTGCTAGAGGGCACAGCCTGCAGAGACGACCTCCTCCTGCTGGTTGACGGTCTTAGCCGCGAAACCTTGGATCCAAAAATTGCAAGGGCCTTATATATCCTCACTACATGGTACCACACTACCAAAATGAAAATTGCACCAAGCAAGTCCACATATTTACTACTAAAGGGACAACTTGTGAGGAACCAGACAGTAAGAACAGACGGCTCACCAGTTCTTCGGCGCCATGAGGCCCGATACTTAGGTGTAAATGTCGATGAGAGGTGAAACTATACATCACATATTGACATCGTGATGCAAAGATCTGTAGAAACGCTCAGTAATTTGAGTGGGATTGGTCACAAACGATTCCACCTGCCACCAGAGTTAATAAAACTCTACCACAGTAGCATTCTGACATAAATTGTAGGATACAGGTCAGGAGTCCGGGCCCACAGGCTTACGAGGGTCATGCCAGCCATGGCAGTAAGAAGAGTGCAGCGAAATACGCTCCTGCACTCTGTAGGGGCATATAGGACAACTCCAGCGGGAGCATTATCAGTATTGATAGGGCTTTGTCCTCTTGATATAAAGATTAGAGAACAGGCGACGTGGTATTGGGTAAAAAAGGAGAAGAGGGATAAAATAATAGAAGTAATGGGGATTCACGTGGGGAACAAATCAGTAATTAAACGTAGGGGGGAGGAGCTGAGCTATTGCAGGGACAGTGGGACAAAGATGAAACGGGTCGTAGAACAGACGACTTGCTGCCCAACATCATGGAGCGATTACAGCTACAGTACTTTAAGCCATCAAGAGGACTGCTGCACTTCCTAACTGGACATGGGCCCTACTCGGCATACCAATGCCAATTTGGGAAGCGGGCTACACCAACGTGTGACTGTAGGGCCACACCAGGCACCCCAGAACATGTGGTGTTGGAGTGCCACCTCTTCGACGATGTTGCGGCACATTTAAGACAACAGCTATCAAATTACGACACGTACCACCTGCTGAGGCAAGAGGACCACTTCCAAATCTTGAATAAACTTGTCAATGAAATATCAAGCATTAAAAGAATGCCTAAGGAACAACCATTAATAGATCATACATACTTGATTAAGACTCCGCACACCTATCCTGTTCCGCCGATGCGTGTACCTGGCCAGCCGCTTCACGGGTGGAATCCGTCACGTCTAGGATTAGGGGGGGGGGGGGGGGGGGGGGGTGCACATTCTAATCGATTCAGACACTCACCGGACATGACTGCAGAATTTAGTTTTAAGTTAGACGTTGGATAAGATGGGATAATTCCATTAGCATAGTACTGCAGTGATTCACTATTCAGGGCCAGCCCGGTGCCAGCGGCATGCCCACTGGGTTAGCTCGGCGGGCACGGCCAACAATGCAGGTTTATAAGCGGTGGCACACCTGTAACGCTGCAGGTAGAGTAGACTAGCACTAACATGTAGATAAGTAAAACACTGGTAACTCAAAGACACAGCAAGTAATGCCCATAGTGGAAACAGGAACAACACCACATCCTAGAACTAGATAAGCTGCAGTAAGTGTAATTGTAATAAGTATAAATTACGATCGACTAATGTATTAGGTAGTAGGTTGTTACGTATCATGTATTTGAAGAATAAATATTTTAAAAAAAAGTTCTCCCTCTGCCGACGGCAATTGGGTGCAACCTTTAGGCGGCTTTTGCCTATTATCTCACGGCGGATTCCATGTTTAAAGTCCGTTATGAGACAATTACCCTGCCCCCACAGCGTGGTGGCCTCGGGCTCGTCAACGTACGTATGCGAGCTGCGGCCTTGTAAATGAGTACCATGAGAAGACCGGATGGGGCGCATCTCTAACACGCAGCTTGCTTGTCCTGCCTGCTTCCACCTCACTACCGGTGTCTGTCGGCCACATAGTGCCTCATTTGTCTCACATTTCGACCTTTTTCGTCGACTACAGTTACACACATACCAGTCTCCCAGATACGCGTCCATCCA
This sequence comes from Schistocerca piceifrons, assembly GCF_021461385.2. Taxonomy (NCBI): domain Eukaryota; kingdom Metazoa; phylum Arthropoda; class Insecta; order Orthoptera; family Acrididae; genus Schistocerca; species Schistocerca piceifrons. The sequence continues at coordinate 1,148,996,230 of NC_060138.1, forward strand.
GGACTAAGGATTTGTACAGCCTATTATTGCGCCGTGTTCTCCGGAATGTGATGGAGACCAAACATGCCTCCATCCAGTGGCGGACTACTATCACACAGTCAACAGCAAATTTGCCAGAAACAGAAACTGCACAACATTGGCTTGTCAGGTTCCCCTCTTTGTCTCCTTTGCCAGCAAATGGACACTGATGTCCACCGTCTGACATGCGCCTCTTCGCAAGATGTCTGGTTCTTCGTGCAGCAAATCATTGCCTGCTATCTCCAGGTGACACCAGACACAATCCAACCACGATTGTATCTATACCAGGAGGACAAACATTTTTCTGCCGTCAAATGTCATGCAATTGCGTGGGTCAAAAGGTGGATGGTCGTTTCTCTCTTTCATGAGGGACCTAAATCCCGCCTCGACTTCTGGACCTATTTATAAACAGCCCATGCAGCCCTCGAAAACACGCCACATTACCGAACATTCTTTTCTATCTTCGAGGGATCTTTGTTAGCCCTCCACTAAGTTGCGGGGTACCTGTAGATGAGGATCCCCTCCCCCCCCCCCCCCCCCCACCCACCCGGTGGTGTCTGAGTTTAAGCCGCCCTATGATCGATTCTACCTCTGACCTCCGCGTCGTAGATTGTTCGGATTCTATTTCTTTCTTCTTTTCTTTACCCAGAATTTATATGCATTTTTTTCCCTGTCGCTGAAGTTTGTCCCACATAACTTCATAATAATAAAATGCAAATAAATAAATAGACAACAACAACGACCTCCACTTCTGTTGTTACCTGTGTCTCCCACTTCGCTATGCTCCACGGGCTCGGTAGTGAGGGGGACACTGTGACCAGGCCTTGGGTTTCCACCCCCGCCGATTTTGCCTCCTGAGCCCCTACCAGACCACTACCGAAAAAAAAGAACAAAAAAAGGGTAAGGCGGCCGCTCGCGATAAGCGGAAAATACGGATTCGTGTCTCAGTCTGGCACAAATTTTCACTATTTTCATTCCACTGTACAGCTAATTGTATTGTTTGTGTGTTAACCGGGGGCCTAGAAACGACAGAGAGGCTCCATCCCCGTCGCAGCCGCAGTGGTCCACAACCCCACGACTACCTTAGTCCATCGGCCGATATGTCGCCGAGCGGTTCTAGGCGCTTCAGTCTGGAACCACGCGACCTCTACGGTTGCAGGTTCGAATCCTGCCTCGGGCATGGATGTGTGTGATGTCCTTAGGTTAGTTAGTTTTAAGTAGTTCCAGGGGACTGATGACCTTAGATGATAAGTCCCATAGTGCTCAGAGTCATTAGAACGATTTGACTACCGCAGTCCACTTCACCCCTCCGCCGCCCCACACTGAACCAGTCTTTCAGGGTTATTGTGCGGTTCGGCCCCCGTGGAACTCCTCCCCCCCCCCCCCCCCCATCGCCCCCAAGGGAACGTCTCACACCAGACGAGTGCAAACCCTATGTTTGCGTGGTAGAGTAACGGTGGTGTACGCGTACGTAGAGAGCTTGTTTACGCAGCAATCGCCGACATAGTGTAATTGAGGCGGAATAAGGGGAACCAGGTCGCATTCGCCGAGGCAGATGGAAAACGACCTAAAAACCATCCACAGACTGGCCGGCTCACCGGACCTCGACACAAGTCCGCCTGGCGGATTCGTGCCGGGAACCAGGCATTGCTTCTCAATATGGAAAGCCGTGCGGTCTAACGCACACCTAACAGGGCGGGCATACAGCGGTACACCAATTTTTTTTTTTTTTTCGGCAACCATTCGGATCTAGCAAACATCACAAAACGCACCCAATCCTGCTACCACATTCCTATCAAGCACTTCTTCTCAGCGTATCCAGTACTTGAGTTGGTCCCACACCCCGCACGGTGAGTGTTAGCTAGAGCCGCACGGCGCTGGAGAGACGACAAAAGTCAGCTGGAGCGACTGGACAGGGACGGGGCGTTTCGCAGGCCGCGCGCCGGTAACTCATTTGCCCGCGGGCGGCCGTGCGCGCAGCAAACGCGCGGGTAAATATTTGGCACGACGGCCTAAAAGCGTTCGTGTGTTGCCCGGGCGCCGGCTGCGCGCTGATTGGTGGCGGCGCGGCTGCAACCTCTCCATTCGCTGTACTGTGCTGTTATCACACACTGTTGTACTGCACCATCACTTTGTCGCCACTGCGCAGGCGGGCAGGTGAGAGCAAAGTCGAGGGGGATTTACGTCCGTGGGACAAGCGAGGCGCGGGTGACGTAATTTGTTTCAGCAGTCCCACGACAGTGTGCAGGAATAATCACGCAACAGCCAGCTACGAAGTTTCAATTATAACCTGGAAATACATGTCATTAATATTTTCGTTTGGTCACGCGTAAGTATCCTCAGTACTGGCACACATTCAAATCCCCGCGACACACTAACGTATCACGCCGCCAGAGAAACTAAAAATAAACGACGCAGGCCACTGATAAAAGTGAGTATCGTGCGGTAATTCGGATTAGTGCACTTTAAGGGGATGGACGCTGAATTAACCACGCTAAGTTGGAAGGTAGGAGAAAGAAAATGTGCTGGGGTTATTCGAAAAGTAAGATTCGATCGGGCGCGAAATGAAAACCACAATGAAAATCTAAGGAAACTTAGCACAGATTTTTAGAAAGATGTTCCAGAATAGCTGCTTATAATATACTATTGGCCATTAAAATTGCTACACGAAGATGACGTGCTACAGACGCGAAAGCTAAACGACAGGAAGAAGATGCTGAGATATGGATATGATTAGCTTTTCAGAGCATTCACACAAGGTTGGCGCCGGTGGCGACACCTGCAACTTGCTGACATGAGGAACGTTTCCAACCGATTTCTCATACACAAACAGCAGTTGAACGGCGTTGTCTAGTGAAACGTCGCTGTGATGCCTCGTGTAAGGAGGAGAAATGCATACCATCACGTTTCCGACTTTGATTCTGTTACCAGAGTATGTAATCGGTGGGTTCAGGAGGGTAATACGGAACGCCGTGCTGTATCCCAACGGCCTCGTATCACTAGCAGTCGAGATGACAGGCATCTTATCCGCATGGCTGTAACGGATCGTGCAGCCACGTCTCGATCCCTGAGTCAACAGATGGGGACCTTTGCAAGACAAAAACCATCTCCACGAACAGTTCGACGACGTTTGCAGCAGCATGGACAATCAGCTCGGAGACCATGGCTGCGGTTAACCTTGACGCTGCATCACAGGCACGAGCGCATGCGATGTTGTACTTAACGACGAACCTGGGTGCACGAATGGCAAAACGTCATTTTTTCGGATGAATTCAGGTTCTGTTTACAGCATCGTGATGGTCGCATCCGTGTTTGGCGACATCGCGGTGAACAATGGACGTTAGGTTTCAGATGTTTTACGATCCGTGGCTCTACCCTTCATTCGATCCTTGCGAAACCCTACATTTCAGCAGGATAATGCACGACCGCATGTTGCAGGTCTTGTACGGGTGTTCCTGGATACAGAAAATGTTCGACTGCTGCCCTGGCCAGCACAGTCTCCAGATCTCTCGCCAATTGAAAACGTCTGGTCAATGGTGGTCGAGCTTATGGCTCGTCACAATACGCCAGTCACTACTCTTGATGAACTGTGATATCGTGTAGAAGCTGCATGGGCAGCCATACCTGTACACGCCATCCAAGCTCTGTTTGACTCAATGCCCGGGCCTATCAAGGCCGTTATTACGGGCAGAGGTGGTTGTTCTGGGTATTGATTTCTCAGGATGTGTGCACCCAAATTGCGTGAAAATGTAATCACATGTCAGTTCTAGTATAATATATTTGTCCAATGAATACCCGTTTATCATCTGCATTTCTTCTTGGTGTAACAAGTTTAATGGCCAGTAGTTTAACTAATGTGTATTCACGACTCACTGTTTTGGCATTTATCGTCATTGTCAAGTATATCTAGGCTTTTGTGATGTCCATATTACGTCGTTAGTCAACTGCCTTATAACTGTCACTGTTTCGATAAGAAGGTAATTTACGTAAATATACTGCAAATAATGTATTAATTATTGTTTGAGTGTTTTTTGACAGTTCAACTCTTACTATATGTTAACAAAGATCTTTGTAAACATATAGCGCCGTAATAACAACTGAAGTGTCAAATAATTAGAGCGCCCGTCGATCGCGTCGCGTCGCTTTCTTCGGCACTTAGCGCTCACTAAGCACGTATAGATGCCTAGAACGGTAGTGGCTTGCGCTAAGTACAGGGTGACAATTATTGAACTACACGAAATGAAATCGTCATAACTTCTGAAGGACTGGGGTTAGGACGATCAAACTGCACGACTGGCCATGGGGCATGATGGGAATTGGTATGCGACGAAGCCCACTTTCATTTGAATGAGTTCGTCAGTAAGCGAAATTGGTACATTTTGGGGCTGAGAATCCCCATTTCGCGATCGAGAAGTCTCTTCACGTCAGAGGGTTACTGTGTGGTGTGCAGTGTCCGGTCACGGAATAATCGGTGCAATACTCCTTGATGGCACGGTGACTACCGAACAGTACGTGAAGGTTTTGGAAGGTGATTTCATCCCAGTTACCCAAAGTGACCCTGATTTCGACAAGATGTAATTCATGCAAGAAGGATCTCGACCTCATTGAGCAGGGGATTGTTTGATGTCCTGGAGGAGCACTCTGGGGACCGCATTCTGTCTCTGTGGTACCCAGAGGCCACTGACATGGGTCTCGGTTGGCCATTATATTCTCCGGATATGAACAGATGCGACTCCTTTTTGAGAAGCTATATTAAAGTCAAGGTGTACAGCAATAACCCCAAAACCATTGCTGAGCTGAAAACAGCCATTCACGAGGTTATCGACAGTATCGATTTTCCGACACTTCAGCCGGCCATGCAGAATTTCGCTGTTCGTCTGCTCCACGTCGTTGCCAATGATGGCAGGCATATCGAATGCGTCGTAGCCTAAATCCGAATATCTGCAATGATGTTTAAATGTTGAATAAAGTGGTGTGCATGCTGTAGTTTGTAACTAATTTACGTACATTTATTTTTCATTGTCACCCTGTATGAGGCCCTAGCGATAAATTTCTCCAGGTGTCTTGCAACACACACAACGTAAATGCCATGCGTTTCCCTCTTCATGACAATGTTCGGTCGCTCTCTGCAGGGTCAATGAAGACGCTCCTGTAGCATCCTCTATGGGAAGTGTTTGATCACCCACAATATAGTCCGCAATTGACTCACCTTAGTTTCATCTCTACCCACATGAGCCGCTGGGTGTGTAGACAACATTTTGCCACAAACAGCCGGCCGGCGTGGCCGAGCGGTTCTAGGCGCTTCAGTCTGGAACTGCGCGACCGCTACGGTCGCAGGTTCGAATCCTGCCTCGGGCATGGTTGTGTGTGATGTCCTTAGGTTTAAGTAGTTCTAAGTTCTAGGGGACTGATGACCTCAGATGTTAAGCCCCATAGTGCTCAGAGCCATTTTTTTTTTTTTTTTTTTTTTTGCCACAAACAACGAGCTGTAGACCAGCTTAGAGAATTGGCGATAAGCGTAGGCGATGGTATTGGAAAGTCGATGACAAATATGCAAGTCGGACACCGACTATGTGCTGGCCGTTGTGGCCGAGCGGTTCTAGGCGCTTCAGTCTGCAACCGCGAGATCGCTACGGTCGCAGGTTCGAATCCTGCCTTGCGCATGGATGTGTGTGATGTCCTTAGGTTAGTTAGGTTTACGTAGTTCTAAATTCTAGGGGACTGATGACCTCGGATGTTAAGTCCCATAGTGCTCAGAGCCATTTGAACCAGCCGACTATGTAGTGAAGTAGCTCGCACGTCTAGCCAACTGTTGCAAATAAAACATTTTTGATTTTCTCAGTGGTTTCCATTTCGTGAACTACCGGACTCTGCTATCCAAATAGCCCTCGTAGTAATTAGAGAGGAAACTGCAAATGAGAAAGAGTTTGGAGTAAGAGAAATTTCTGCCGACAGAAAGGTCATTAGGGTGATGTTTGGTGTTGTAATATCAGCAAACATCAGCAGTATAATTGTCATAAAAGCCTGCGGAGCGAATATATGTGTCGTGGTATAATGTTCTAGTTAAACAAAATAAAAGATATATTTTAGTTTTTTCTTATTATTATTTCTTATAGCATGATAATCAATGCTACTGTAGAGTAATGTGCAAATGTAAGCAAATAGTGATAAAAGTCTTAAACTTGCACAAATTTAGCTTTTAATTAGCACATAACTAAGCAGTGCTACAGCATACTGTCCAGATTCCTTAATCAGCTTCGATAATTTCGTGTGACTAGTGTGCATTTTACAGACTACTGGTTATTGTATAAATGTTCCCAAGTGAAAGCAGTTTTTCGTTGTGCACTTCGAATTACTGCTGTAATTTAATTCTACAAGCTAAATCCTTGTTTCAGTATTTAAAAGGAAAGCAATATCTCAGAGAACCATTTACAAACCACTTTACAAGTTATTAAATATAGTTATTATTGTATAAACTGATGCTACATAAGAGTCTTGTATTAAAATATTACGCAAAAAATTCAATCTGTGGATCTAGGTTTTTGTTTTGTTTTAAATGTGTAACACGAATACAAGCGTGGATGCTTCTACTGTTTGGTAAACAGCACTTTCAGCTCTTTTGTGGAATACAAAACCGGACTATTACTTGAACAATTTCCTTTTTCCATATTTCATATCACTATCTTCTGCCATTTCTTCGGAAGCAAAGTAAACGCAGTGCTTTGTGTTGCCACCAACGCGAAGTTTTCACTGCTCTTGAGGGGCATACCGGCGGAGACTCGAGGGAGCGGACCGGGTACCAAACCAACCGGTCCAGGTAAAGTCCTCGGTGAGCCGAGTGTGTCCGCAAATCTCCGACGCCCACAAATGTCCGTGTCCGCACATCACTCAATAGTTCACAGACGCTGCCCGTGTTATCAAATAAGTCTGACTGACGACTAACAGAGAATCGCAAGAATGTGGAGACCCTGATACTCTAAAATAGGCGTACCACAGTCATAAGAAGGATGGAAAAAAGATTAACGTCCCTTCGACACTGTTGTCATTAGAGATGGAGAACGAGCTCGGATCGTTTCAAGGGTGGGGAAGAAAATAGGCCTGCCCCTTCAAAGAAACTATGCCCTCATTTGCCTGGAGCGATTTAGGGAAACCACATAAGTCCAAAAGCTGTATTTCTTGATGAAATAATTTACCAACAACCGTCTGTATTGTAGAAATTTATTTCATGAACTTCTTACATGCTGCCAGTTTTGGCATTACATTGATGCCATCTTCGAGCCACACACGCCATAGTCGTAAAATAGCTATACACTGAACGAGCCATATAACTGTACATAACAGCCATATAGCTGTTGCATAGCGACTTCATTCACGGATCCAGTTATATGGCTCCTTCAGTGTATAGCGATTTTACGACAATGACGTGTGGGGCCTGAAGAAGGCATCAATGTAATGCCGAAACTGGTAGCATATAAGAAGTTCATAAAATAAATTTCTACAATACATACGGCTGTTGGTAAATTATTGCATCAAGAAATACATGCCAGCCGTTGTTCCACAGTCCATAATGGATCAACAAAGATCAAAATCAGTATGGTCGCTGTTTGAACCTTCGTCCTCCCAAATGTGAGTGTAGTGTGCTATCAAGTGCGCCATCTCGCTCGGTTTCACAGTCGAATCGACAGTGCTAAAACTAAAAACTGGACATGAATCAGTTATTAGATTTTTCTACGACAATTTTAACACGACAAATCTCGCAGCCCGCAGGGTTCATCGACTGTTCACATCCTTTTCAAAAAGCACGCCGAGACTAGGCAACAGCTGAAATGTTGCAGGTGCAATCTTTACCATGGACGAATGTTTGGTGTACCACCGTGTGCCCGAGACAAATCAGCAAGGCGAGCAGTGGAAACATGTCGATTGATTGACAACTGGCGAAAAAAGTGAAGATCCAATCATCATTGGGCAAGATGAGGCTGAGTAGATTAGATTAGATTAATACTAGTTCCATGGAACATGAATACGATATTTCGTAATGATGTGGAATGAGTCAAATTTTCCAATACATGACATAATAAAGTTAATTTAACAAAATACTTAAGTTGATATAACAACTTTTTTAATTTTTTGTGTTTTTTAATTTTTTTTATTTTTTAATAATTTCTTTTTCTTAATTTATATCTAAAGATTCCTCTATGGAGTAGAAGGAGTTGTCATTCATAAATTCTTTTAATTTCTTCTTAAATATTTGTTGGTTATCTGCCAGACTTTTGATACTATTTGGTAAGTGACCAAAGACTTTAGTGGTAGTATAATTCACCCCCTTCTGTGCCAAAGTTAGATTTAATCTTGAATAGTGAAGATCATCCTTTCTCCTAGTATTGTAGTTATGCACACTTCTATTACTTTTGAATTGGGTTTGGTTGTTAGTAACAAATTTTGTAAGAGAGTATAAGTACTGAGAAGCTACTGTGAATATCCATAGATCCTTAAATAAATGTCTGCAGGATGATCTTGGGTGGACTCCAGCTATTATTCTGATTACACGCTTTTGTGCAATAAATACTTTATTCCTCAGTGATGAATTACCCCAAAATATGATACCATATGAAAGCAATGAGTGAAAATAGGCGTAGTAAGCTAATTTACTAAGATGTTTATCACCAAAATTTGCAATGACCCTTATTGCATAAGTAGCTGAACTCAAACGTTTCAGCAGATCATCAATGTGTTTCTTCCAATTTAATCTCTCATCAATGGACACACCTAAAAATTTGGAATATTCTACCTTAGCTATATGCTTCTGATTATGGTCTATATTTATTAATGGCGTCATACCATTCACTGTACGGAACTGTATGTACTGTGTCTTATCAAAATTCAGTGAGAGCCCGTTTAAAAGGAACCACTTAGTAATTTCCTGAAAGACAGTATTGACAATTTCACCAGTTAATTCTCGTTTGTCAGGTGCAATTACTAGTATCATCAGCAAAGAGAACTAACTTTGCCTCTTCATGAATATAGAATGGCAGGTCATTAATATATATTATGAATAACAAAGGACCCAAGACTGACCCTTGTGGAACCCCATTCTTGATAGTTCCCCAGTTTGATGAATGTGCTGATCTTTGCATATTATGAGAACTGCTTATTTCAACTTTCTGCACTCGTCCAGTTAGGTATGAATTGAACCATTTGTGCACTGTCCCATTCATGCCACAATATTTGAGCTTATCTAGCAGAATTTCATGATTTACACAATCAAAAGCCTTTGAGAGATCACAAAAAATCCCAATGGGTGGTGTTCGGTTATTCAGATCATTCAAAATTTGATTGGTGAAGGCATATATGGCATTTTCTGTTGAAAAACCTTTCTGGAAACCAAACTGACATTTTGTTAGTACTTCATTTTTACAGATATGTGAAGCTACTCTTGAATACACTACTTTCTAAAAAAATTTTGGATAAAGCTGTTAGAAGGGAGATTGGACGGTAATTGTTGACATCAGATCTATCCCCCTTTTTATGCAAAGGTATAACAATAGCATATTTCAGTCTATCAGGGAAAATGCCCTGTTCCAGAGAGCTATTACACAGGTGGCTGAGAATCTTACTTATCTGTTGAGAACAAGCTTTTAGTATTTTGCTGGAAATGCTATCAATTCCATGTGAGTTTTTGCTTTTAAGCAAGTTTATTATTTTCCTAATTTCAGAGGGAGAAGTGGGTGAGATTTCAATTGTATCAAATTGCATAGGTATGGCCTCTTCCATTAACAGCCTAGCATCTTCTAATGAACACCTGGATCCTACTATATCCACAACATTTAGAAAATGATTATTAAAAATATTTTCAACTTGTGACTTTTTGTTCGTAAAGTTTTCATTCAATTTGATGGTAATACTGTCTTCCTGTACTCTTGGTTGACCTGTTTCTCTTTTAATAATATTCCAAATTGTTTTAATTTTATTATCTGAGTTGCTGATTTCAGACATGATACACATACTTCTGGATTTTTTAATAACTTTTCTTAATATAACACAGTAGTTTTTATAATGTTTGATAGTTTCTGGGTCACTACTCTTTCTTGCTGTCAGATACATTTCCCTTTTCCGGTTACAAGATATTTTTATACCCTTAGTAAGCCATGGTTTGTTACAAGGTTTCTTATGAGTATATTTAACTATTTTCTTGGGGAAGCAGTTTTCAAATGCATTTACAAAATTGTCATGAAATAAATTATATTTTAAATTGGCATCAGATTCACGGTACACCTCATCCCAGTCTAACTGCTGTAGGCTTTCCCTGAAATTTGCAACTGTTAAATCGTTGACTGAACGTACTACTTTGGAGGACTGTTTAGTATTGCTGAATGGAGCTATGTCATATATTGTAACTAGCTGTGCACCATGATCAGAAAGACCATTCTCAACAGGCTGAGCATTTATCTGGATAAACTTGTCTTGGTCTATAAAGAAGATATCTATCAGTGAGCTGCTATCCTTTACCACCCGAGTAGGAAAATCAATAACAGGTGTCAAATTTAAAGAACCTAGTAATACTTCAAGGTCATTTTTCCTATTACCCTCTTTCAGAGAATCTACATTGAAGTCCCCACAAATAATTATTTGCTTCCCCCTGTCTGACAGATAGCACAACAAGGAGTCCAAATTTTTCAGAAATAGATGAAAATTTCCTGATGGGGACCTATATACAGTTACAATTATAAATGTGCCTTTATTTAATTTAAGCTCACAGGCACATGCTTCTATATGTTTCTCTACACAAAACTTTTTTGTTTCTATACTTTTTGCACAGTAATAACTTTGACATATATGGCAACTCCTCCTACATTTACCTTATCCATATCAGTAACAATGTGATGCTCAGACAGGCATAGTGTATCTATTTCATCCTCAACTTCTAAATCTTCTAAACAAACCAGAAGCTCATCTATTTTATTCTTTAAACTCCCAATATTTTGATAAAATATACTTACATTATTTTTAATTATACTTTTATGAGAACTTTTCCTTATTCTAACATTTGCAGTACTCTCCTGTCTGAGTTTCTCATTGTGCTTAGGCCTAGTTCCTATACCAGTGGTCACATGGTGTTCAGAGAGGCAGATTATGTCAACTGGGTTGGGTGACTTTAATTCATCAATGCAATTACCTAGGACTGAGATACAACTTGGCGGAGATAAAATTTCTGTTGATTGGTGAAAATTTATAATTGACAGCTGTGATTGGTGATCCAATGTGCTAGAATTGTGCTGTTTAATTTCTTTCATAAACTGAAGATTTGTTTCAATCCTGACATCTCGTAGAAATTGGCATCTTTCCGTCTTACCTATCCTAAAAAAGGTGCTGCTCCAACACCTGTAAGTGATCCCCCCCTCCCCTTCAAAAAAAAGGGGACTTACATGGTTCAGTATTGACAGATTTTGTTCGTGAGGGGAAAACCATTACAAGAGCATTCTGCCGAAATCTCATAGCGAGGTTACGGAAGGCTACTGAAGCTGACCTAGAGGCTGTTTTCGCTCCACGACAACAGCCAAGCTAATTTCCACAGCGTCAAGTTACACATGCTGTTTCTTTGGGCTATCAACTCAACGTCCCCCTCCCCCACCCTCACCCCAGTATTTTCCTGCGTAACTCCCAGCGAAGTCTTCCGCTTACCTCAAATAATTAGGGATTTCCAGAATGACGAAGAGGTGATTTTCAAGGTGGACCGATTCCTAGCGAGACACAGTGCACATTTTTTCAATCAAGATCTCCGCGAAGCAATACCGGGTATTTCAAAACGAATATCGTGATTTTAAGGGTTTGTAGCATTTATTCCATACTGATTATAATCATAAAGAATACATCAAATGAAAGAAGAACAGTCTCTATACCTGTGTGCATGCGCTCTAAGGCCTACAGACTGCGGTTTACGTGTCATCTTTGCATAAGATGATGAAGATTAGTGGATTATGTTGTCTTCAGTCATGACTCGACATTTCACATAGGCGTAACTGGAAATATGAACAGAAATAATATGTGCATCTCGGGCTCAGAAAATCCCCTCGAGGTGCTACAGTAGCAACAAGACACCCCTTAAAAATTTTTCTTGCCATATTGGGGTGGAACGTTTATGAGCCACGGTGAAGCAACCGTGAATGGCGTTTCTTATCTTGATGATCAAGAGCTATGGGTGTTTTCTTAATTGTTAGCACTTTATTAGGCAGAAACATGATGCGCCCCCTAAATGGCATAACTCAGTCGCGATCGGTCAAACGAAGTTGAATCCGGCCGCAGGATTGGCCGCAAGGGCCAGATGACAGAGCTTGTTTCGCATGGCCTCCACCTTCTCCCAGTTTGATGCTATGCTATTTTTACCTTGGAGGGGACGTCGTAAAGGATCATGTGTATCCAACTTACGCAGTAGGAATGAAGCAGTTGTTGCAACTACTCCAGACACACTGATCCAGGTTTGGAAGGAACTCGTCAATCAACTCTATGTGTGTTGTGTGACGAATGGTGCTCACAATGAACACTTAATAGCAGGAACTAATTGAGCTACTCTTTCATTTCACGTATTATTTATAATTGTTAATTGCATTAATAAGTGCTGCAAAGCCTTAAAACCCTATTCATTCTGGGAAATCCGTTATGTCGCTGGAAAAAAAAATGTGTCGCTTTGAAGGCTGAACAGGTAGAGAAGGACTAGACTAACGCCGTAACCATACATCTCTATCGCAGCTTCTTTTTTGCGAGCTGAAAATTAAAACCTTCGTCGTGCGCAGTACGCTTTATCCTAAAACTAAAATCAACTGTTCAACCGGCGTTTTGACCATTTTTAAAGCTGTTCTCTTCAGGGAGCCTAAAAGGCTGGTCTCTGAGGACGGATACAGTAGCAAAAATAAGTGAGGCTATTAAAGTAACTAACTGCTCGAACAGCATGAACTGAGGGGGCGGCCTTGCTGACAGCGACCCCAGTAAAACGAGAGGTATGCGTTGAATAGCAAGCAGCTGCTCCAGACCCAAGTTCACCAGCGGAATGGACCGACCGAAAGATTACTGTCAGGTGGATTCGACTTATCGCTGCAGGAAAACGCACCTCTCGGTACAAGTTGCCGATTCCCTGCAGCTTAGCAGTCGTCTGCTAGAGCAGCCCAAGAACTAGCTTTGTGCACAACCATCCCTCCACAGGCATCACGAACTTCAACTGTCCAGTGACGTTTCAGGATAGTAAGCCAGTTGTCACGCGACAACGTAAACTGTACGATCCGCAGAAACGAGCAGGTTAGACCACCTGAAGAGGATCACTACAGAGATGGTCCAAACGCCCGATGGTAGCATCTGCTATAATTTCAGAATGACGCAGTGTAACATCGAAAACGACTTTTTTACATTTTTCAGTAATTAACATTGTAAACATTGATAACAAAGTACTGAAATTAATTGTAAAGTAAAAACATGTCCCTGCATAAATTCTGCTTGTTGGGATTTATTATTCATTATTAATTCACGGGTCGTTGCGTATTTGGAATGAAATTTCATTTTACCGTTTTGCATTTCATAATTATTCAAAATTATAAAATTTGCATTATTATGGTGTATTGTTTGGAAATACTGTTTGGCTGGAATTATTATTATGTCACAACGCAGTTGAAGGGAAGTCTATTAGCTTTAGAACGTTCTAACAGGTTTTTCATTAGCTTGTAGATTTTTCATGACAACAATAGATTTGTGTTATGTATGCAGTTAGTCTCAGGTTTTTCGAATTAAGTCACCGTAAAATATTTTACGCGGACCTTTTCTTCCATCTTCTACGTCTTATGAGCCATTCTTGAGGCGTCCAATGTCAATGGAAAATGTCGTTCCAGATCTAATTCCTAAGGCGACAAACCTGTAGTTTTATGCACCCACCCGTGAACACGTGCACAAAATATTCTGCGACGATCCTTTTGCTTGTGCGGGGCGTCCTCGACCCAAAGGAGGCCGGTTCGGATCCTGGTATTAAAAGAATTTTCACCATCGGTATTTAACCTTAATTTCCGAATCACCGAGCTTTGTGCCCATTTCTACATTAAATTCCAAAAGGTGTTGTGTCTAATGGAGTGAGATCCGTCCAATGCACGGGGTACTTAACGGCAACGACCCCCTTGGTACTATTCAGAATCAGTGGAGTAGGTGCCAGCACCGGATTTTACTCTCGCCATTTTCTCAGCGCTATACACCGCAGACATGAGACCAAACTATACACCCACCCAGTCACTTACCCTGAACAGTTAATAAACATAAAAGACAACTTTTACACTCCCCCAAGGAAAGCGGCAATAGTGCGCGAAGGAAGAAAGCCTGACCAGATTACGCAGCAGGATCTTGGAACACATATTGTGTTCGAATATTATGAATGACTTCGAAAATAGTGGTCTATTGACGCATACTCAACACGAATTTAGAAAACATCGTTCTTCTGAAACACAATTAGTTCTTTACCTATGCGAAGTGTTGTGCGCTATTGACAAAGGATTTCAAATTGAATGCGTATTTTTAGATTTCCACAAGGCTTTTGACACCGTACCACACAAGCTGCTTATAATTGCGTGCTTATGGAATATCGTCTCAGTTATGCTACTGGATTCGTGATTTCCTGCCAGAGAAGTACTAATTGACGGAAGATAATCGAGTAAAACAGAAATGATCTCTGGCGTTCCCCAAGGTAGTGTTATAGGCCCACTGCTGGTCCTTATCCATATAAACCATTTAGGGGACAATCTGAGCAGCCATCTGCTAATGCGTCAGGATTCCCCAGGAGGGGAAAGCGGTAGCACTCGTTGATGTGAAGAATAAAACATAGTTTACACTGTATGAAGTTTTAATGCTGTAAATAAAGGAAGGCCTGGGGAAGCCGCCGAGACTGAACGGGCAGCCGCCCAAGAGGGCAGGTGAGGATGGCCTCTGATCGGTTTGGAAGCTGCCAGCAGAAGAGAGCGAACGGCGTGTCCGTTCCCGGCAGCTGGCCACTGTTCCACCCCCACTTGACCTCCTCCAAGCCTCCCTAGTGGTCGGTCAGATCGTAAGGCGCGTAGTTCGGTAGCGTTACCTCGTCAGCAACACGTGACTTTAGCTGCTGATGGCTCAACGCGTGAGTTTCTGGGTGGTTCTATCCGGTTCTGGGCAACGTGACTGAGACGCTGCAGCTTACCACCAGACAGTAGGCACTGACGAACATAAAGTGAAAAAAAAATCAAATTTTTGTATTAATAAATCCATTCAGTATCGTCCCTCACTGTACACATCTTAGGTTGTTTGCAGGTGGCGCTGTCCTTTATCTTCTAGTAAACTCATATGCGTAAACGTCATAAGACTAAGTCTACTAAAACTTCCATTTTTACTTATCTGTCTCACATTGTTGTGCTTACGTTAATGAGATATTTAAATATTTAGGTTAGATTTATTTAATTTGATGTTGACAAGTTCTGCAATATCGATTTCAGTTTGCGTTGTAGCTAAACGACGACGACGACGATGATGATGATGATGATGATGTTTGGTTTGTGGGGCGCTCAGCTACGAGGTCGTCAGTAGCTAAACGAAGTTGATGTTCCAACGACTCATTGGTCACCGCACTCCGCTGAGCAGATTTAATGTTCTTCCTTGATGAAAATATACTTTCACAAACGCGTGTTGATCGGAAGAAAAAGATTTTATTTCAAGAGAGCAAAATCTGCTAGTTTTGGGTACCGACCTTGTGGCATGACTTCGAAATTTGCTGCGTCTCTTTCTCTTCTAAATAGCGCGAGCGGATCAGTTTGTAACCTGCACACCTCTTTTTGAATATTACTTCTAACACTTACAAGACTAATTTTCATTGGACTGTTCAAGAAAATGATATCCGGTTCTACATGTTTAAAATCGTGAAAACGACTCTGAAACTCATTGGAGACTTCATCAATAACGGAAGTAAATCATAAAAATTTTACTCTTGTTTTAGTTTACAGCAGCTTGGGAAATGACACAAATTTGCTTTGTTTAGTTGCAGTATAAACAACGTACGTTTACACCGAAATCCTTTAATATCCGTCATCATAGCGCAAGCGTGCGTTCCTTTCCTTCCAAACGCAAATTTAAATTATTTAAATGACTAGTAAAATCAGTCAGAACTGCTGGCTCTGAAAGAAAAATTGAATCCTTCAGCTAATTTTCTAATTCTTAATATATACTATCCGATTTTAATTCTTCATTCAAAAACTTGATAAGATCTATTCTGAGTGCAAAAAATTAAAAAAAAAAGAGCTAGACTTTTTCCTGCGCTCAACCAACGAATTTCGGAATTAAGGGGTATATCCGTATTCTGCCTCAGTTACTTCCAAAAATTGTTTAAATTTTCGGTGAGACAGTGATCGATTTTCTCCTGGTATTATATTAGTAATTTCCACCATATTTATCACTGCGGACAGCATTCTGACACTGTTTCTGCACTGCTCTTCCTGATGTATAATGCTGTGGAAAGCTAAACAACTTATTCGGTTTTTTTAACTGACCAACGAAGCCATTTTTTGTTTCAGGCCATAGCTGGTGTATCATCGGTACAAACTGCAGAGCACTTTTTAAAACCGCCAATTTGGTCAACCCCTAATAACTGCGTTAAAAATAACCGAAACTGTTATTCTGAGTAACGGAACCAAAGTGAGTAACCCTTCATGTACAGAAAAGCCGTCCATTACTAGACGAATAAATGTTAGTCTGTGACTAAGGTCTGTTTCATCGGTACACTCGTCCGCACACAAAGAATAATGCCGACTTTTTCAACTAAACTGTTTAGTTCCTTCTTTTGCTACATCCCATATTAATAACGCGACTTTTTACTGCGTTACGTGACAAAGCAACTGTTTTAAAATCCTCGACAGCGTCATCGTAACCAAATGCTTTTGCCGTTTCTACTCCACATTCTTTCACAAATACGTCGTCGCTGAAGTATTTTTGACGTTTTGCTATTTTTAAACATACCACATACGGCGCAGGTAAACTCTTTTCCACAAGATTTGATCGTTCAGGCAGCGCCTGCATCTCTTTCTTTAACTGATCCACTAAAGTTAGTCGTTCGTCATGAGAGTAACAGCCGTATGTTGCTTCATGGAATGAAGAGAAACGTTGAGCGGGATTATATTTGTTTAAGCAGTTTTTACGTATTAAAGAATGGTGTTTTCATCTGAATTATGTATAAAGAATTACTTAGTCTCCCGTTCTTAATCGAAAACACGGTTTTCATTATTCTTTCGTTTCGACGTTCATCAGAAGTGTAATAGAGAAATAACCACAGTAATAATCACAATCAGTGATAGCCACAGCAATAACCATAAAGACAACCTGAACTATAGTGCAGTATCATTGAGAGTAACTCTGAACAAAACACCGACAGCAAGTGGACTAGCGAAACAGCGGTCAGCCAGTGAACATTCGAGAGCCTACGCTTTCAGGGATAAGTCAGGCTGCCCCACTCGATTGCTGACAACAAACAAACGGACCATAGGCTGCGGCGAGGACGTAACGTCACCGCTGGAGTAGAGCTGGAATGGGAAGCAATCGCTGGTAGGGATGATACGCGAGCCAGGGTTTGCCACACCTGACTTAAATAGACAGGTGTGTAAGTGTGGTAGACTAATTTCGCTCTGTGTGATACGTAATTACTGCCACGTCACTTCATTTCTAGGTTTGGTTTAAACTAAAGGTAGATGGATTTCGCAATCTTCTGGCTGATCTCTATTAGTTGGTAGTCCATTATGTGTACCCGAAACCCACCTATGTTTTCACTTTGCACCCTCCTTCATGCAGTATAAATGCCTTTCTGAAACATCCTGCCAACAGAAGAGGATTTGTAATCATTTCCTGAAGATGATCAACGTTAAATGAAATAAATTACGTGTCGCTTAACATCTTGTTCCGTAACTGGAATTAACACATGATCACTTAGGCGACTTGGGTTAGCGACTGGAAGTGATGTTTTCGAATTTTAAATTGTTCATCTCCTATTTACTTCGAATCAGGAACGATATACTTCATAATAAAGAAGAGATAGGTGTAATTAGTTTTAAGAAACAGGTATAATTAGTTTAACAGAAAATGAACCTTCACACTCACAGACATTAACCCTTTCAGACACACTGGCTAGAGTCGTGTACGTCATCTTTTAATGTATCTTAGATACAACATAAATATTTTCCCCCAATGGAAATCTCATGTACATATTTGTGAATGTTCAGTCTTTTCGTCATGCAAAAGTGTTGCCATCTATTGGACATCATTATAAATATATCAACAGTTCAATGTGGCAGCGAGCCACAGCTTGTGACTACCAGAATACACGGAAGTGGTTGGTTAGTTATAGTCCACCGTATAACTGAATATTACTGTTGTTATTCTGCGTAATAATTAATGAATGATCAGTTTATTTATAACAACAGTTATTTTGGTCCACAAAAAGGAGCCAACTGTAAAAACGGGTACATATTTTTCTATATGTCTTGACTCTAAATCTTTTAAAAAGTCCCTTAAGAGCATTACAGCATAAAGAACAACTTTTTCCTGAGACATTTTTAACGCCAGGTTAAAATTTTATACAACGGTATCCCACCAATGTTGCTGCCTTCTCCGAAGTTGGAATTAGAATTACACTTTCTACAATCCAAGAAGAAATACTGTACTTGAATGAAAGAAGCTAAATGTTTTACACTCACAAGCGTCATGATTTTTAACACAACTTGAAAATTTTGTAATGGTATTCTGTTACAGTTATTTCCTTGGCTCTTTCCAGCAGCAGGGCCCCTCAAGTACCGCTACACCGTGTTTTGAAGGCTGGTTAAAATACGTAACACTTGTTTCTCAATACTATGGGGAATATACTGCGTTACCTACACCTACGAGTTAAATTATTAAAATCACAGAAGACGTAGGATTCAGTAAAGTATGTTTCCAGACTAAACTATGTGCACATCATTATCATTGCAGCCCCGACCTTACGGCACCATTCAAGATGTTTTGATCAAAATTACAAATGCAGCAAGAAGTAACGAAGAAATTGAACAAGAAACCGTCGTTAAACTAAGAATTAGATGAAGCTTATCTATAATTTAGCGATACTTCCACTCCACTGACAGTGAGCCATTTATTTAGATTCATAGATAAATACATTAGTTACAGAAATTGTAACACACGACTCACTCATAACGAAAAATTACATGATCTGCTGTATCAACAGAAGTCCAGAAAAAATTTAAAAAAGTTACCTAACTTCCGCGGATAGCCTGAAGATGTCAATATAGCCGAAATGGATCCATCACAACAAAAACATTAAACCAATTTAGCAGCAATCCGGATTTTATTAAATAATGTTTTTCTTCATTAAAACGAGGGCTCCAGTAATTATTAACATTGGAGCGATACCTGCTATCGTCTGACAACTGTCGAAAGTAGTTCAGAGTAGTAAGAACGACAAGAAATTGATGCGGCTGCGCTCTTCAATTGAGAAAATTCGATGTCGGAGCTTTGCACATGATAGGGAGCAAGTAGGTTTCTTTACGTGATAAGGTACCACACCATAAATGAGCACCATTCTTAACCAGGATATCTGCATAAACAATTTTACTAACTAGGACTCCTGCAAAAATTACAACATTTGTCAACACACAATTTCATGAAAAATGGATCTCAATATTTCAAAAGAGAACAACATTTGTGTAGTTCATTTGTTATACAATATTTATAAAATTAATAAACAATCAAGACATTCGAATGACTAGTTGAATCCATTAAATAACTATTACTTCACGGCAGTTAAAGAAATATATTTCTGAAATAATTAACTTCACATGGGAGGACATAACAACCACAATGGAGCTTTGGAATAGTAAGACCAAAAAGTCAGGATAACATATGATGTAGAAATACACCAGAAACACAATTTAAAAAAGGATTTACATCGTTAAAGCAATAATTTAAACAATTAGTAAGATTTTGGAGGTGGCAATCATACTTGATTAAGTAACCCAAGGCTTACTATGCCAGATATACTCTGAAAATCTTGAAAAAGTTACAGGAGGACATAAATAAAGTCAGTTTTGATTAAGTGCTGCTAAAGCCACTCCCTAAATTATCACAATAACTTAAAATGTATAGTTACGAAAGGTTTGCAGTTGAGGTAATAAGTTAAAAACATTAAACACAGTACTCAACAGTTAGCAACAGATTCAGAAGAAGATAAGGGGTGTCCTGCAGGCATCTGTAGTTGCCATCACTCACACTAGCGTTCAAATGATACTGATAAACACACAAAGAGACTATTAAGTAGGGAAATCAGAAAAGCTAAATGTTCAACGCCATGAGAACCGAAGTGATGACAGCAACAAGTTTAACATAAATTTCTAACCGAATAATTTTTCATCCGTGATCGTCCTGGAGTAACGAATTTACAGCCTTTGACGTCGTGTGCGGAACATGATCCAATCAAGCTAACTTCCTTCTCAAAGCGCTTCACCATATCAGCAGCCAGTCCTGGAATGGATGAAACATATCGGAAGTAGAAAAGCGTCAAGAAGCGTCAAGAAGACCTTCCTCACTAGGACAGAACATAGAGCAAAGTCGCACTGTACCACGCCCAGTCCATCATCAGTCACAGTGTCACAGGTCACTCCAGCACACGACTGGCTTGGGGAGATCAACCAATCCACTTAAGTGGAGCTGTAACGCCGGAAATGCATATCCTCCTATTTCCATCTAATGTCCTATAATTTTTTTTCCTTATTTTGTTACCTGAAGATATGACATTTCTGTGTCTTTATATATTGTAATTGGTTTACTATATATATATATATATATATATATATATATATATATATATATATATATATATATATATATGCATTGGTTTGTTTTGTAAATGTTATTTGTATTTTTACGCTGGGTCTGGCCTAGGGAAAACTATGCTATCGAACGATTGCATCGATAGGTCGTGTGGAGAACCAAAGTGTTTAGGATCTTTGGTAGTGTTAACTCTGCCGCATGGAGCGCGGGCAGAGAGAGTCTGGCTGGAGTAGGGCGGTGGAGCACGTGTGTTGTGTGACGCTCCCGCGAGTAGCCGCGCTTTCGGGGTTTGGCAGCATGTAATTGCGCCCGACTTGCTATGATGGTTTCTGACACGGTGTTGCGGACGGGAAGCATTAACTGGCGCACATCAAGAGCCCGTTTCGCCTGGTGACCGTGTCGAGAAGAAGGCGCGCCAACATCCAGCTTCTGCAACAGCGACGGCCGACAATGAGTGTCTGTCGCCGCCTCCTCGACCGACGACTTCAAACCTTCAATCAACCAACAAGGAAGACTGGAAGCACGTGAGGTTTTAGAACTGTATGGCAGACCTCAGCATTTAAAATTGTTCCATTTGCCTCACAAAATTACAGCAACTTAGCATGAACCTTCGTTGCTCATTGTCCCAATTGCGTTACCAAGCAGGGTCCCTTCCTTTTCCGGAATGAACCCGAGTGCCGTTGAAATTCAAACGCCAGCATTAAAGTAGTATCATTCCATTACACTGCTTTAATTTCAAAGTTCAGTTAAGGTATTCATAGCTGGCTACAATATTTAGATTACACAAGTACAAATTAAGAGCGCGAGTTTTGTTACCATATTTTAGCTTACCTGTGACTGCAGCTCAGCTTGGTACGTACTAAATTTTACTATTGTTAATTGTTCAGAATCATTTAATTGAAGTTTAAAGCTAAATCTCTTATTTCTAAATTGCGTAGATTCAAGTAGCTTTTGAAATGATTGTTGAGATAGCCCAAGACTAACCTAATTTTACTGAATTTCGTAGTGCTTCAGAAACAAAGCTCACTATTAATTTCAGTCACTAAATTAACTTTCAATTTTCCGGTTTTATTCATTCTTTTGCTAAATTAAGTCAGAGTGTAGCGAAATTTATTACTTCTGACAAACATTCAGTTGCCACGCTTTTAGTGCTAATTATATGTGCAATAACCTTTCTTTTTCAGTTATTATAGTAGTTGTCCATAGGACTGGTGACCGTAATTTTCCTCAAATTTCAAATATCTAATTAACGCCAGTTAATTGTTAACGTAACGACGGCGCATTTACTTTCTTTATTAACTTTACCTTTTTTCAAAATTAATTTCCACCACTTTCATTTGCATTTTTCCTTTCATTTAGATGTAACCCTTTCCTCCCTCTTTACCGACAGATTAACTTCGGTGACGATTGCTTTCCCAAATTTCCATTAGGTACACGCGGTTTAATTTTTACTGTCATTAAGATCGATAAGTGAGGGGGAGGTTACAGAGTGCGTACATCCTATACCTACAGTGTTAAATTTGAAACATTGACGACACATTATCTCCTACCCTTTTGACAAATCGAGATCTAAAATTTTTGAGAAGTGTAGTTCCACGCCTTTTCCTGATTACGGAACTAGAATCATAATATATAGACAAATTATTACTTGGTTGTGATATTTTAAAATTTATGATCAGTTTTTTTAAATCACTTTTGCCTCTGTCAGTAAGAAACCATTGCAGGTAGAAATGTTTTGGTAGTTCAGTAGCAGCAGTATAGCACGAGCTAACACAGTGTAAAATTATATATACGTATCTGTAATAGTTCCTGAGATAATGAGTCAAATATAAAAAATTATTCGTTTTCAGGAAATCAAGTTAAAGCGTTTCATTTGAGATTAACTCACATATGGATGCATGCTAGCTCCTAGAAACAGACAGGCCATAATTAGCATTCTCTGGACCCTGTTCTGGATCATCCTACAAACATAGAAGCTTCCTTCTTTTCTTGCGTCTTGATTCTTTAGTCATTTCTTCTGAAGCACTCTGGGCTTTCATGATCGTAAATCGATCCATTCGCTGGAAGGCTTGCAGTGTGTTTGCTCCTGGAGTGATAGCAAGTTGCTCTAGTACCCTAATTCTTCTCTTATTACCATCATTAAATGTTATCACAGCGTCTCAAACAACCAACCTTAGAGTTTTCATTCCTACAAAGACATTTTTTAGTGTGTGGGTCCAAATGACATTACTGAAAGACTCATTCGGTTTTGCGTGCGACCATGTAGAAATTTGGAAAGAAGGTCAGGATGAGCTAACTCTCTATATGCTGGTTTAATAGCTTCCATCACTGCAGATGGTATGTTATTTTTGTGCCTAAACCGTTACTCTGTACCCGCTGCCTGAGTTTTGCAGTACTTTCGCCATGAAACAACACCAGGTGGGCAAAGACCATAGGTGTGCCATGAGTCGATAATTTGTGGAAGAATGTAATCCACACTGCTCTTTTCATCCGTTGTAGGTCATGTGTATTCTTTCTTATTGTCATTCCATAATACTGCTACTGTTCAAGTCTCCACAAAATGCATGTACAATACCGCCATTTCTGTTTACATACTGCATTCAACCTCCTAATACGAACATTAACACGAGTTCAAGGAATAAATATATCAAAACCACAGCCTTCTAGATTGTATAGTTTCGGAGATAGAGAGTCTTAAGGAAGTCAGTGCAGAATGACTGGTCTTTTCTTACCCTTGCACTATTAAGCTTGAAATAATAAAAACTACTCTACCAGCTGGAATTAATCGACAAATGATGCATCAAATTATTCAGGAGAGATCATATATTATTAAGAGATAATAATAGGAAACTGTCACTTTTTGACCAATTTCACCGTGGGTAGTCCCCTTAAGTCGGCAATGTGCGGGCTACCCCTTGTGGGCTAAGATAGTAAACGCGTCGTTGCCATTTAAGAAAAGATACACTGATATATTATTATATCGATACCGCGCATTCGCATGGGTCACCGCTGTACAAAGCACATTAACGATACTGAATAAGACGCAAGTGTTTGGTAGGGTATCCACTGCTCAACTGTCGCTCGTTGATGCAGAAGAATCACTCACTCACACACACACACACACACACACACAACCTTCCATTTTACAAGTTATTTTCGACTAAGATAGCAGTGTCTACGAGCACACTGCTTTTCGACGTGGGAAAGTGGGTACGGGAACCGCAGCAGATGGAATTACATATTAAGCATTCTGGCAAAAAAAAAAAGACTGACCCCTAGCAGAAATCACTCTAAGACCGCGTACCACCGATTCTAAGCGTAATTATGGCCACACTGGGCGAGGAAGAAGTCCAACACATTTCTTTATGTACGCCGTGTTCTTTTGAATCCATCCAGCATCCAGTGACGATCAGATCTAGTAGTAGAACTGCCAGATATCTGTGAGGTTGATTCCTACATTTCACCCGCTCTTATAAATAGTCCCAGGCAGTTTTCTATCGCATTAAGACGGAGTGATTTAGCGGACCAATCTAAGTGTGATATATGTACATCCACATGTGTAGTCTGCATTCCATACGAGTGTTTGGCAGACAGTTCAAAGAACCAATTTCAGTACAATTTCTGGACCATTCCACTTTCAAATAGCACTTGGAAAATATGAAAACCTAATTTTTTCTGAGCGAGTCCTGATCTCTCCGATTTTATTACTGAAATGTGTTACCAAGCCAGGAGCTGGGAGTGCCAGATGTCAACGCAAAGAAAAGTGGCGTCTCACCCAGAAAAGACTAATTGTAAAAAAAATATTTCTCTTTTTCTTTAAACATGTGAAATTCAACAATCCAAAATTAATGTAAGAAAAGAAACATGAGGACGTAATATATGCAAAGTGAGAAACTTTCAGTTGACGTTTAACATCGTAACGTTACAAAGAGTTTCTCTCTCAAACAAACTGAATAGAGCAAGTATATATTCAAGTCTTACTAACACACAAAGATTAATATTTCGGTTACCACATCTTTAAAATGCATCAGTCATCACTAAACATTTATTCAACGCTTTATCTAGCATTTGTAAGGCAGAACATCAAAACAATGAATGGGCAGATATGAAATACTGTGCAATGTAAGTTTCACAGAAATATTACTTGATATCTTTGAGTTTGATTC
This sequence comes from Schistocerca piceifrons, assembly GCF_021461385.2. NCBI lineage: Eukaryota > Metazoa > Arthropoda > Insecta > Orthoptera > Acrididae > Schistocerca > Schistocerca piceifrons. The sequence goes on from NC_060138.1 coordinate 1,149,021,264, forward strand.
AGATGACTCAGGCTAGCTCTATGAAAGAATGTATAAATAAAATTTTGACAATAACTTCAACTAAAATAGCAATCAGTAAAATTTACTCCGAGTCTAAGAACAAATTGCACAAGGGGAGTGCAAGCACTATTTGTAAATTACAAACTGGTCTCAAATACGATTAACAGGAATTACTGTAACAAAGACAGACGGAAAACCTTAACGATGTAAGTTAACCGAATTGGCACAGGTAAACTCTTTCAATAAAATCGGATTTTGCTTATATATACAACATGTAATCTAAAGAACCCTGCGGCGCAGCAGATATATCCGAACAACAGATCACTCAGTCTACATACTACTGTAAGGTTCTTACCAAACACGTCAAACCAGCAACGATGACCACTGCTCCAAGTTCTCAGCGGTCTCGGCTGGGCGATGATGAGTCACTAAGGACATTGCCTTTTATATATAGAAATGTGGGAGTACAATGTAGTCAGTCAGTGCAGTAAATTTAATCAGTATAATAATTAATGAGTATGATAAAAAGTCGGTCTACTGTAAGCTGTCCGGTATCTACGCTCCCACCTTTACTGGAAAAACACATAGAGAAAAGAATGTTCATTAGGCAACTTATACTAATAAAAGAAACACAAGATAAAGCTTAACCTTCGGCTCAGATCAAACAGCGAGCCATAACTACAGAATAATAGAGGAACAGTGGTCAATAAAAGTATTTACAAGCTCTATTCGAGATATAAGATCCCACTGACTGCAGTGACACTCATGGCCAATGGCCACAAATAATTAACTTGAGCCAGACGGCCACACTGATACAACAAATACAAGAAATATCAAAGCACGGCACCAAACTGAGCAATGGCCATTCCTGACTATGTGAATGGGTGCATTATCGTGCTGAAGTATGACATCATTGAAGGCGAATAACATTTGAATCATGGGGTGCACCTGATACCGTAAAATGTTCACATGATCGTTGGTTGTAACACGGCCTTGAAACTGGAATCATCTTTCTAATTAAAACAAAAAAATGTTAAACTAACGAGCAATGATGTGAATAAATTAAAATCAAAAACGCAAGAAGGCTCCCTTTAACAGAGTATTTTTATCCAAGCCAGCACAAGTAACAGTCCAAATTAGACACCATGCTCGAAACACAATCAAGAAAAATATGCAAAACACAACCAGATAAAATTCCTAATAAAATATTCCTGCACTCTATACAATATGATTAAAATTGTGGGAACACAATCGGAAGGGAAATTTTTCAATGGGCTCAGCTGAAATAAGGAAATCTGCCTTGCTGGCACTCTAACATGTGTTGCAACCAACTCACAGTCTTAGTAAATTATCCTCAACATAATTTACACACGTTTTGGGGGTGATTTCTGAAGCCAAGGCTGCTTGGTTTTAAGACCATTATTACAATTACTAATTTCGACAGAATCGTGCTGTCATCTTCAGATTGGCAAACCACTTCGCGTGTATGTTCACATAAATGGGTCGCCGACATTATTGTATTTACGCTTTGTTCTGAGTATGTCGACGACACAAGTATTTGAGCACATACGAGAAGTGTAATGCCACTTTCAAGATGACAGCACGATTCTGATGAAACTAGTAATTGGAATGAAGGTCTTAAAATCAAGCGATCTTGGCTTTCACACAAAATATGTATTTTCCACAACACACAAGAAGCAAATGCTGCTAAGGCGGATAAGCCTAGGTCAAATCAGTTTCAGAAACGTAGCTACCAGGAAACACGTCGTATCAAGTAGGTTAGGTGACGTACAGAGTACAAACACCCGACAGCCAAGAGTAAGATGCTCACCAAACAAAGGCCATCTTATGTAAGTCTGCTGGCTTTCGTGGCCGTTGTCACTGAAGTTAAAACCTTCTGGGTTATTGGGCCACGTCACATTTCCTCTAAAATTATCGACGTTTCGACCTCTCTGCTGGGGTCTTCCTCAGGATCTTCCGGTGTTCTAGCAGTAGAGGACACCGGAAGATCGTAAGGAAGATCCCAGCAGAGGGGTCGAAACGTCGATCATTTTAGAGGAAATATGACGCAGCCTAATAACATAGAAGATTTTAACTTCAAAAGCCATCTTGCAATTCGAGCCCCGTGTTTCGCAGAAACGCCAGTTTATCAATGCAGACGTCCGTTCAAAATACGGACCGATTCTGGCAGGTGCTTGCAGACTTCCAGGACCACATAACAGCCCCCGCGGCTGCCTGATGGCGGTGAGAGAAAAAAGATAATTAGGGTAACATAAGTCCGCAGCACTGAGAATACCTATAAACAGTATGTCTATGCATCCATGTCAAAGCGAACTTAAAAGGCTTACACGGCAATGTACGGCAGATCAGTTTGCTTATACGTTCGCTACTGTCTGCAGGTAAGCTCATGGAGTGGGCTAAAGTGATCCCAGTTATCTTTTTTCCCTAGTACCGTTTGCTTATTTGTGGTCTTCCAGTTTAGAGATACAATTTCATTTTAATTTACAGATACATCTGGAGGTGGAGCTGTGTCCCTGATACCTAGCAGAGTAAAGACATCATCCACCGAATAACTGTACAATAGTAGCGAGTGTCTCCATCATGAATATTACGCATAACAGCTGTGGAAGTGCCACCACCTAAAATTTATGTCATTTCGAGAATGTTATTCTCCACAAACTACTGGTTCAGAGATGCTGCTTTATTCTAAAGTGCGCTTTAATGAAGATACAAGCAATAATCATCTTATGTTTCTCTACTGTACGCAAAAGACAATGCCGTAAAATAAATTCATATTCTTCTGCATTTAGTAATTCACTAGCCACAATAAGGGAAGCACACCATAACCAGTCCTTCTACTTCAATGTTGGTACTACACAAGATGTCAGGCAACATTCTCCAGCATTCGTCAGACCCAAACCTTTCCATCTGTCGCCACAGGGTACCGAATTGTTCATTACTCCAAATCACCCGTTTCCAGTCATCCACTGTCCACTGTTTTCACTGTTTACATTACCTCAAACGACGCTTAGTGTTGGCTGCGAAATGTATTTCGAGGAACTGGTCGACAACTTTGTCCCACTCTGTTTAAGCCTCTACGCACGGTCATCGTGCTAGATGAGTTGCTGCTAGTGTTTTGGAGCTCACGTGTGATTCCTTCCGCTAATTGTACGACATTTTTCCACAACCTGCCTCTGCAGTGGTCGACGATCCCTCTTCGACGTACATAAGGTCTGGCTGGTTTTGGTGTAGCTGAGCTTGTTGCTTCGCATCTCTCTTCCACAAACACATCACCAACAGTCGACCTAAGAACAGTATAACTTTGTCTGATGGACCTCATACTCAGGTGACACCCAGTGAATAGTTCACATTCGAAATCGATCGGCTCCCATGACCGACCCATTGCGCTGTTATTGCTTATTCCACTAACAACAAAATACTTCCCACCTCCATGGACACCGGCGGTCCGTATTTCTTGACATTTAGTGGTCAATTCCATTGCATGCGGGTGTCCAGATGGTTTTGATCATTGTAACGTCACCAGTTTTTCTAGTTGGTAGTTGATAGATTAGTACTGATCGGCCCCGGCTAAAACTCGGCGATAGTCGGTAGAGCGATGATACTGTTATTAGGTAAAGAGAACGTTGCAAAAAACAGTGCTGAACTGAGCTCTCGACGTGTGCGTGATATTTACTTCACCAGCTGTGACCAATATTACGCTACTCGTCGTAATTAACGCGTTTATATTCGATGGTTTGACAGTTGCTATTAAAATATTAATGATAAATTCAGTTCAGTTCAGTACCACCGACACCAACTTCCCCATAGATTGGTCGTAATTTCAAATCTCTAATAAGTCTTAACACTGCGATTGCTTCCTAACATCATGAGTATATGTGCCGAGCGCTTCAGTCAAATATTATCGCAGCACGCAAAAGGTCACAGTTATGTCTCTAAACAATTTTGTAATTTGGAATCACAAATGCGTAAATTGGCACGAAAGCGTGGTTCATTTCATAATAAGAATCGCTTCATAACAAGGCCCTGAGGAAGAAGGTGGTGGTGGTGGGGGAGGGGGGGATTTTTAAATTGTCTGCTTTAAAACTATTGCCAAGTTCCAGAGTCCATTTGCAATTACGAATGAAGTTAATTGTCTATCACTGTTCAATGCCTAACTAGAGTTGAGTTCGAGTTATCTAATTAAAAAGTTCACTTCGGTCTAATATAAGGTAGTCCTCTATCTGAATTCTAAACGATTTTATAGTTGAAGTCAACGTTACGTTTCACTGCGTCATAGTAGGTCGCAATTATCAATCCTCGAAAAACAATCTAACCGCGCCTACATATTCGAGTATTCAAACAAGTCTGACCAGCTTCGGCTAACTTTAGTAAAGTAGTGACAATGGATCAAATTTTCCTTAGCCATTACTCACGATTCTCAAAGAGTACTCACACGGAGTATTCTTTGATATCGTTGGTTCTACTTTGCTAATTTTAATTATAATGATTTTGCTATTTACTATTATTTTGAGTTTGAGTTTACTGATATTCTATCTTTCTTTTGTAAGTTGATAAATTACTAAGTATAAGGTCTTGTTTCAATTACTGGCTATTATCCAAATAATAGTGTTAAATTGATCTTTGGTTACTTGTTCACTTTTCATGGAATTTGGAACTTGTTTCGGAAAAAATTTTTTGGGTATTGGTTGCTATTTCTTTCTTTTCTCATTTTTCGTCCGAGGAAATGGCATTACATCACATAAAGTGAAGCCTTGTAAAAGTGGATGAATCGTTTTGAAACTATTTATTTCGTTGTCTCAGTCGTATGTTTCTGCTGGCAGAACTCATGAGGGACATCGATGTGAAGATGACGTAATATTCAGACCTGGCAGTATAACGTACACACAGTCATCGTGCGAAGGAGAGCGTACAGCCAGTTTATTCTACATCTGGCTGACATTCGTGCGCTTGTTATCTCTGTCACGAGAGAATGAGCTGCTAGCTCTACAAGCAGCAGACCTGATTGCACGTTTACTGGAATCAAACGCTCCGTTTGCCAATTAAGTCGGTCGTAGTTTTATTCACTGAACCGGGCTCGATTCAATTACGAGTCGTTTTCGGATGTCTGTGTGAAAATGTGTTCCATTTAGTACAGTGTACCAAATAACATAAACACATAGTTGCGCAGTGAATGAAGACACGACATTAATAGATATGACATAAGCATATGAAGCACGTGGATGTGCAGAAGGTGACTTCCGATTCAGAAAGAGTTTATAATTAAAGAGAAGTAATACCGTACTAAGTTCGTCAGATGGTAATTTAGCTGAACTTGAAATCCAAACAAAAGTAACGGAACGTAGTCGACGCAAATTAGGCAAGTCTGAGGGTGTTAGATTAGAAAATGAGACACTAGATGTAATATGTGACATGTGCTACTTGGGCAGTAAAATAACTGACGATAGCCAAATAGAGTCGATACAAAATTGGGTACTAGTATGAAAGAGGATGTCGAAAAATGTCTTGTGGTCACCGTGCCGACTCGCTGTTAACGTCATTAAATTTATAGACGTTGAGAAAGGCAAAGAAATTACAGTGCTGTTGTGGAATGTGCTAGAAAAGTGTTATCGTTGAATAAGTCTATGTTGTGCAAATTACAGCATCGTGAACAATTTTGAACAGAGTGAGATGCAAGGTTCTAGAAACAAATTGCACACGTGGATGATATGTATAAATGTGTTCCTAAACAGGGATTTCTACAATCTTACGAACAATACAAAGAGATAACTTTAACGGAACTTCAAGGTTAACAAGAAACTGAGAAAAATCGTCATGGTACAAAAGAGACGACATATGGTTTTTAAAAAGGCACACTACGAAATAATGAAGCATCAGAATTGAACCAGCTAGTGGTGTTGTTAAACAAAAGAGCACACAGTTAATAAAATGTTCCAGGCTTTTATGCCGTGGTCAAATGGATTTCACATTAAAACCCAACGTTTCGTCTCCATCTGCGGAGGACATTTTCGAGGGGGATCGTAGCTTCTTTGAATGTCCGATTCACGCCCTGGAACAGGAGCGAGCATGGCTTTGAATCGGACATTCAAAAACGCTACGACCCTACCTTGAAAATGTTCTCCGCAGGTGGGGAAGAAACGTTGGGGTTTAAGGTGAAACCCATTCGTCCACGGCATAATAACCCGAAAACTTTATTAATTGTGACATTTCCTGCAGTGAAAGATTATATTTTCCAAAAGTCGGTGTTAAATTGTTTTGCCAGTCAGGGCACTAACGTATAGATGTGTAAGATCTTACAACGCTACAGTAACAAAAATGCTAAAGAATTGGCTGTTATTACCTCTTCAGCCTGCTTTTTGAGCCAAAAAAACAGCTGTGCTGATCCACTGACGAGGTCAGGTAAAGCAGCGATAAAACACAGACTGTCTCAAATGTATCTCAAAACCATCTCAACTGATTGCGAACACAGCTTGATAGAAGTTTCTGACGTCATACACAATTAAATTTCCCGTCAGAGTAAAATTGCGAGACGGACCGTGGTTCAAACCGGGGGTCTAAGCCTTCTGCGAAGGGCGAGATCCCAGGTTCAAATACTATCCTGGAACACAATTTTAATCGGCCAGAAAATTTCCGATTAGAGTGTGCTCCGCTGCACAGTGGAAATTCATTCTAGGAATCCTATAATGTGAAGCATGATTGCACTGTTTGCTACAAGGACGAAAATATACTGTCTGCCAAGGTCGGACCTAAGTCTGACTGCGAAGGTATCTGAATGCAAGTAACCGGCATAGTCTCACTCAAGCTAATCGTCGGATGTTTTTGCCAACCACCTTGTGACATTACGAGATGCCGTATCGCAGGGCCAGATGCAGTTGTGTTCTGACAGCTCGCAGCAGCTAGGTGACTGAGCTAGGCACACAAGGAGTGCAGGTAAAACTGATTGCTGAGCGGCCAGGTTCGGATTTTTCTGAGGTTTTGGCCTAAGTGCTTGACTGCACGGCGAAGACGAATCGATCTTGCCTAAAATGGACAAAATTAAAGACGAATATTATGTATTTTCAAAGAAATTATGTTACAGACGCTATAACAGAGGAATCACGTTTATGAGAGGAGCTCATTACAGCTTCAGGCGTTTCTAGGATAAATGCCATGAGAGTTACTTAATTTGTATTACGGATATCGACCGTCCACCATGTCATCCTCTGCCATTCGACGTCATGCGAATGCGATATAGAGTCGCATGTGATCAAGTCACAGCGCTCACATGGCCGTTCTGTTGACTTATCAGACCTTAGAGTCGCTACTTCCCACTCAGGTAAAGAGGCCTGGACACGTTCAATATTTATTGACATAACTAGTTTGTCAAACCTTCAATATACTGAAGCAACCTCACACTATCAATAACACTGACAAAAATTGCCAGTTTATGAGGCGATTTTATGATGTTAAGATGTCGAAGATCCAAAAGGAAAGCGTGTGCCGCAATTATATTAACTATAGCTTGAAAATGGCAGAAACAACGAAAAATAGGAAGTGCGTCCCGTGATAGGTTGAAAAAAGGAGCCACCGGTCAAATGCTAATTTACCCACTGAAAATAGAATCACAGACCCGAAAGATTTTCTATATTATTTCCCGATGAGTTCTGTGTCTTACGATGGGCTATTAGTGTCGATACGAGATAAAATACGGAAGCAAACTACGTTAATGAGAGACACAATCGCATTCGACGAGATATTAGGCGACAGATAGGTGATTTTAATGCTCGAAGTTTAGTTTCGTAATATCAGCAAGCCCAATTAGTAAAATATTATGGAAACCTTTGAAACAGTTATACCTGCCGGGCAAAGAACTGTTCAGAAAATTAACATCAATTTTTTTTTACGCTTTGTGATAATTTGCTGAAATCGACACGCATTTCCCAGACCTCTTAGTAGTCGCTGCACATATATGACGTATTTTTTCGGAATGAGAGAGATTTTCAAAGCTGCTATGTAACATCTACATCTACGTCTATACTCCACAAACCTCTGTGAGTTGTATGACAGAGGGTACGTCCCATTCTACCAGTTTATGATTTCTTCCAGCTCCATTCACGCATGGAGCGCAGGAAGAATGATTCTTTCAAGGCCTCTGTGCGTACAGTAATAATTCTAATCTAATCCTCACCCTCTGCCAGGCACTTAAATGTGATTTGCAGAGTATCCATGTAGATGTAGATGTAGACAATCCCAATGTGAGTGATAGGTAGCGGGCTGTAGTACGTCCATAGAGTGTACTATATTTTCTAATTAATGAAGTAAGCAATGTCGCAGAGAATTCTCCGTTACCCATCCTAAAGTCGCATGTACAATAATTACCCTTGCATATGCCCATTAAAATCCTTTTATGTTAAAAGACTCCTTAAAAGTTGAACTGCGGTGTAATATACACAACATCGTATTGAAAAATAAGCAGTGCACACTTACGCCGCGTAGCTGGTTCCTGAAGCTCTGTCAAAGTCTGAGAGGCTCAAATGGCTCTGAGCACTATGGGACTTAACATCTGAGGTCATCAGTCCCCTAGAACTTAGAACTACTTACACCTAACTATCCTAAGGACACCACACAACACCCAGTCATCACGAGGCAGGGAAAATCCCTGACCCCGCCGGGAATCGAACCCGGGAACCCGGGCGTGGGAAGCGAGAACGCTACCGCACGACCACGAGCTGCGGACAGTCTGAGAGGAGAATACTGTCAAACAGTCAATACTTGACCGCACAGGTTCAGTATTTATAGACACTACTGAAAATATTTTGAGGTCCATCAATTCTGCTCCTCAGTGTTTCTAGTATCGACAATATGTCAATAAGCGTCCACAGACGGTCAATTTATTGACAGTTTGACAATATTATTGAACATGTGAGATACACTTAAGTCCTCAATTGGCGTCACGAGTCCGCCCCATACCACTCCCCCCTCCAAGCAAAATTCGTTGACAGTACCGGGAATCGAAAGTGGGTCCCCTCACACGGCAGCCAGCTATGCTGGCAACTCAGCTACGGAGGTGGACTTATTTAACCGTAGACAAATGAAAATGTTTTTAAAAGGTTTGAAATAATTTTTGAAATTTGTGGAAATCACTCAATGGTTTCATTCTACAGGATCAACATAGTCTGTATAATTTTCGTACTGTAAGTTGCATTGTTTCAAGACACATACACAGTTTCTAACATTAATACACGAATTATTATGTTAAACTTTTAGGGGGGTAAAGTTATAGTCATTAGTGATGAATATGAAAGTATTTTAAATTTTTTAATTCAGGTACAGATTTTATGATACTAGCTGAGAACCCGACGTTGGCCGGGTACATATTTATTCCGTTGTGTTAGTCAATCTCTTCCTTCCTCTGCTATCTGTCCTCCTCCTCCTCTTTCCTTTCTCGGTCCATCTCATCCCTCCCTCTCTCTTTGTCCCTCTCCTCCCCATTTTATCTCTGTCCATCTCCTCCTCCCCCTCTCAGTCCATCATCTCCTCTTTCCTTTCTCTGTCCACATCTATCTTTCCCCTCTGTCCATCCATCTCCTCCTCTTCCCTTTCCCTACCTTTTTTGCTCTCCTGCTCTACGTTTACATCCTCCTCTTCCATCCCTCTGTCCACGTCCTCCCCTCCTGTCTCGGTTTATCCCTTCCTCTTTCCTTCCACTATGCATATTCTCATCCATCCTCTGTTCATCTCCTCTTCTCCCTCTTTCATCTCCTCCTCCTCCTCTATCTGTCCACCTTTTCTACCCCTCTCTCACCATTTCCTCCTCCACCCTCTCTCTGTCCACTTTCCCACTCCATTTTCTCTACAATCTCCCTCTGTCCATCTCGTCCTCCTCCCCCTCTGTCTTTCTCTTACTTTTCCCTTTCTCTGTCTGTCTCCTTTCCCTTCTCTGTCCGTCTCCTCTCTCTCTGTCCAACTCTTCATCTTACCTTTCTATCCATTATTCCTCCCTCCCCATTCCCCTCTCTCTGTCCATCTCCCCCTACTCCCTATCTGTGTCCATCTAATCCTACGCCCCTATCTCTTCACGTTATCACCTGCACCTCAACAGGAGGGTTCTTATGTCCCACAGTATCTCTTCCCAAATAACAGTCAGTGCATGTTTTTGGTTGAAATCGATCCAAGGGCTTAGAAGAAGATTTTTCCCGTGACTTTGCCCACATACAAACATAACACATATATTTGTTGCATATTTGACATATTTCACGCTTATTTGTACAAAGTGTTCACCTGTAACTCCAGTGATTTTCACACATTTTAGTGATGTGACGTCATGTCTTTTGAAGTAGATGATATAACTTCGCTGGTACATCCAGCGGTATATTTGAAAACTGTCTGCATAACTTGACGTTAATGTAGGCAGTAGTAAAGAAGTAATAAATTAAAATGTCATGAATGATGCTGTTTTACTATATGTGCAGACGAAAATGTAGTAAGCGCAGTCAACTTTTTTTCCTGTTTTATGGTATTGGCAAAGAGAGAAACTTTTGTGAAGGTTTGAAATTACGTGTAAAGTTTGTTGCAAGTTACTAAGTGCTCCCATTCCCCCACACTGGATAAATAATGCCTGGATATTCGCCCGTCGTGGATAGCACTTCGTTTTTTCCCCACTCCTTTTATAGGTAGGTGGTTGTCAATCACACAGTGATTCTTTACAGACAGTAAGTGATAGGTGCACCAACTTTAATTGAAATCGGTCCCTTGGTTTAGGAGGAGATACGGAATATACTTAGATGGATACAAGGTGCATACGTCAGTTTTTGCAACATGTACATGTACTGGAAAAATTTATTTAAATAAAACTCTTTTTAATATACCATCTTTTCTGAAACTAACCAAAAAGTATAAATAAGTTCTGCTAGCTCCATACAGATTCCTAACCCCGTAAAGTTATTCTGAAAATATGTAATTGTGAATTTCTAATACCATTGGCATTATTTTTAAATCTTGAAATGAAAAACGAGGGGTGCATGCAGTTTAATCCATGCATGAATAACTCATCTACATCACTGTTTTCTACTGCAAATGATTTTTATCAACGATAAATACTTCCGGCGTAAGAAGGCACCTCTCATTCTGCCAACGGCCTTATCAAAGAGGTCGGAGGAGCAGACAGAGGTTCAGGACACTATTTTGCCCTTGGGTTGGTAAACTGCCCCTACAAGACGGAAGAATCAGAGTGAGGATGGAGAAGATAATGGAGACCACTGCAATAAAAACAAATAACATGTATGCACATGACACGTGGTCTGCAGCTGAAAAAGTTCCATGACGATCCCTCAATTGATCAAAGATTCCGAACTAGTCTCCAATTCGGATCTCCGAGTGGGAACTGCCAAGGTGAGGTTGGGTTGTCGTTTAAAGGGATTAAACTACTGAGATCATCCATCCAAATGAAAAGGCATGAAAAACCAATGAAAGAATAACGTTCTACGAGTCAGGCCATGGAACATCAGAAGTTTGGAAGTGGTGGGGAAGCTAGAAAATCTGAAAAGGCAACTGCTAAGGCTTAGTCTAGGTTTAGTGGGTGTCAGTGAAATTAAATGGAAAGAAGGTAAGGATTTCTGGTCAGACGAGTGTAGGGTAGTATCAACAGCAGAAGAAAATGGTATAACGGGAGTAGAATTCGTTATAAATAGTAAGAGAGTGAGTTACTGTGAACAGTTTAGGGTCAGGGTTGTTCTCGTCAGAGCCAACAGCAAACCAACACCGACAATAAGAGTTCAGGTATACATGTCGACATCACACGCTTAAGATGAAGAGATAGAGAAAGTGTTGGAGCATATTTAAAAGGGTAATACAATACGCAAAATGAGATGAAAATCTAATAGTGATGGGGGACTGGAATGTATTTGTAGGGAAAGCAGTAGGAAAAAAGGTTTCAGGAGAATATGGGCACAATAGTAAAATGAGAGCGGTAGGGGACCCGTGGTCTAGGGGTAGCGTCTTCGATCCCGCGTTCGATCCCCGCCACTGCTTAAATTTTGATAAATAATCAGCATTGGCGGCCGAAGACTTCCGGCATAAGAAGTCAGCCTCATTCTGCCAACGGTCTGGTCAAAGAGGGCGGAGGAGCGGATAGAGGTTCAGGGCACTCTCTTGTCCTAGGGGTGGGAAATTGCCCCTAAAGGCGGAAGAATCAGCAATGATCAACGACATGAGGATGCAGAAGGCAATGGAAACCACAGGACATGTGGCCTGTATTTGAAGAAGTGTCATGATGATCTCTCCATTGGCAAAAGATTCCGAAATAGTCCCCCATTCGGATCTCCGGGAGGGGACTGCCAAGGGGGAGGTTACCATGAGAAAAAGATTGAATAATCAACGAAAGGATAACGTTCTACGAGTCGGGGCGTGGAATGTCAGAAGCTTGAACGTGGTAGGGAAATTAGAAAATCTGAAAAGGGAAATGCAAAGGCTCAATCTAGATATAGTAGGGGTCAGTGAAGTGAAGTGGAAGGAAGACAAGGATTTCTGGTCAGATGAGTATCGGGTAATATCAACAGCAGCAGAAAATGGTAGAACAGGTCTAGGATTCGTTATGAATAGGAAGGTAGGGCAGAGGGTGTGTTACTGTGAACAGTTCAGTGACCGGGTTGTTCTAATCAGCATCGACAGCAGACCAACACCGACAACGATAGTTCAGGTATACATGCCGACGTCGCAAACTGAAGATGAACAGATAGAGAAAGTGTATGAGGATATTGAGAGGGTAATGCAGTACGTAAAAGGGGACAAAATCTAATAGTCATGGGCGACTGGAATGCAGTTGTAGGGGAAGGAGTAGAAGAAAAGGTTACAGGAGAATATGGGCTTGGGACAAGGAATGAAAGAGGAGAAAGACTAATTGAGTTCTGTAACAAGTTTCAGCTAGTAATAGCGAATACCCTGTTCAAGAATCACAAGAGGAGGAGGTATACTTGGAAAAGGCCGGGAGATACAGGAAGATTTCAATTAGATTACATCATGGTCAGACAGAGATTTCGAAATCAGATGCTGGATTGTAAGGCGTACACAGGAGCAGATATAGACTCAGATCACAATATAGTACTGATGAAGAGTAGGCTGAAGTTCAAGACATTAGTCAGGAAGAATCAATACGCAAAGAAGTGGGATACGGAAGTACTAAGGATTGACGAGATACGTTTGAAGTTCTCTAACGCTATAGATACAGCAATAAGAAATAGCGCAGTAGGCAGTACAGTTGAAGAGGAATGGACATCTCTAAAAAGGTCCATCACAGAAGTTGGGAAGGAAAACATAGGTACAAAGAAGGTAGCTGCGATGAAACCATGGGTAACAGAAGAAAATCCTCAGTTGATTGATGAAAGGAGGAAGTATAAACATGTTCCGGGAAAATCAGGCATACAGAAATACAAGTCGCTGAGGAATGAAAAAAATAGGAAGTGCAGGGAAGCTAAGACGAAATGGCTGCAAGAAAAATGTGAAGACATCGAAAACGATATGATTGTCGGCAGGACAGATTCAGCATACAGGAAAGTCAAAACAACCATTGGTGACATTAAAAGCAACGGTGGTAACATTAAGAGTGCAACGGGAATTCCACTGTTAAATGCAGAGAAGAGAGCAGATAGGTGGAACGAATACATTGAAAGCCTCTATGAGGGGGAAGATTTGTCTGATGTGATAGAAGAAGAAACAGGAGTCGATTTAGAAGAGATAGGGGATCCAGTATTAGAATCGGAATTTAAAAGAGCTTTGGAGGACTTACGGTCAAATAAGCCAGAAGGGATAGATAACATTCCATCAGAATTTCTAAAATCATTGGGGGAAGTGGCAACAAAACGACTATTCACGTTGGTGTGTAGAATATATGAGTCTGGCGATATACCATCTGACTTTCGGAAAAGCATCATCTACACAATTCCGAAGACGGCAAGAGCTGACAAGTACGAGAATTATCGCACAATCAACTTAACAGCTGATGCATCGAAGCTGCTTACAAGAATAATATACAGAAGAATAGAAAAGAAAATTGAGAATGCGCTAGTTGACGACCAGTTTGGCTTTAGGAAAAGTAAACGGACGAGAGAGGCAATTCTGACGTTACGGCTAATAATGGAAGCAAGGCTAAAAAAAAATCAAGACACTTTCATAGGATTTGTCGACCTGGAAAAAGCGTTCGACAACATAAAATGGTGCAAGCTGTTCGAGATTCGGAAAAAAGTAGGGGTTAGCTATAGGGAGAGACGGGTCATATACAATATGTACAACAACCAAGACGGAATAATAAGAGTGGACGATCAAGAACGAAGTGCTCGTATTAAGAAGGGTGTAAGACAAGGCTGTAGCCTTTCGCCCCTACTCTTCAATCTGTACATCGAGGAAGCAGTGATGGAAATAAAAGAAAGGTTCAGTAGTGGAATTAAAATACAATGTGAAAGGATATCAATGATACGATTCGCTGATGACATTGCTATCCTGAGTGAAAGTGAAGAAGAATTAAATGATCTGCTGAACTTAATGAACAGTCTAATGAGTACACAGTATCGTTTGAGAGTAAATCGGAGAAAGACGAAGGTAATGAGAAGTAGTAGAAATGAGAATAGCGAGAAACTTAACACCAGGATTGATGGTCACGAAGTCAATGAACTTAAGGAATTCTGCTACCTAGGCAGTAAAATAACCAATGACGGACGGAGCAAGGAGGACGTCAAAAGCAGACTCGCTATGGCAAAAAAGGCATTTCTGGCCAAGAGAAGTCTACTAATATCATATACCGGACTTAATTTGAGGAAGAAATTTCTGAGGATGTACGTCTGGAGTGTAGCATTGTATGGTAGTGAAACATGGACTGTGGGAAAACCGGAACAGAAGAGAATCGTAGCATTTGAGATGTGGTGCTATAGACGAATGCTGAAAATTAAGTGGACTGATAAGGTAAGGAATGAGGAGGTTCTACGCAGAATCGGAGAGGAAAGGAATATGTGGAAAACTCTGATAAGGAGAAGGGACAGGCTGATAGGACATCGGCTAAGACATGAGGGAATGACTTCCATGGTACTAGAGGGAGCTGTAAAGGGCAAAAACTGTAGAGGAAGACAGAGATTGGAGTACGTCAAGCAAATAATTGAGTACGTGGGTTGCAAGTGCTACTCTGAGACGAAGAGGTTAGCACAGGAAATGAATTCGTGGCGGGCCGCATCAAACCAGTCAGTAGACTGATGACCAAAAAAAAAAAAAAAGGGGGGGGGACCCAGTATTAGAATCAGAATTCAGAAGAGCTTTGGAACACTAAAATACGGCAGAAGGGATGGACAACATTTCAGCGGAATTTCTAAAATCATTGGGGGTAGTGGCAACAAAGCGGTTATTCACGTCAGTGTATAGTATGTATGAGTCTTGTGATATACCAACAGACTTCCGGAGAAACACCATCCACACAGTTCTCAAGATCGCAAGATTCGACAAGTGTGAGAACTATCGGAAAATCAGCTTAACACACGCTTCGAATTTACTGGCAAAAATAATATACAGAAGAATGGAAAAGAAAACTGAAGATCTGTTAGATGACGATCAGTTTAGCTTTAGGAAAGGTAAAGACACCAGAGAGGCAGTTGTGGCTGATAATGGAAACAAGAGTGAACGAAAAAAAAAAAAAAAAACACACAAGACACCTTCACAGTATTTGTCAAAATTGTTCAAATGGTTCTGAGCACTATGGGACTTAACTTCTGAGGTCATCAGTCCCCTATAACTTAGAACTACTTTAACCTAACTAACCTAAGGACATCACACACGTCCATTCCCGAGGCAGGATTCGAACATGCGACCGTAGCGATCGCGCGGTTCCAGACTGTACGGCCTAGAACCGCTCGGCCACTCTGGCCGGGCAGTATTTGTCAGCTTGAAAAATGCGTTTGAAAATGTAAAATGGTGCAATATGTTCGAAACCCTCAAAAAAATACGGGAAAGGTTTAGAGAAAGACGGGTAATATACAATATGTACAAGAACCAAGCGGGAAAAATACGACTGGAAGACCAAGAACGAAGTGCTCGAATTGAAAACGGTGTAAGACATAGATGTAGTCCTTCGCCCTTGCTGTTCGCTCTATACGTCGAAGAAACAATGACCGAAATAAAAGAAAGGTTCCAGAATGCGATTAAAATTCAAGGTGAAAGGATACCAGTGTTAAGATTCGGTGATGACATTGCTATTCTCAATGGAAGAAAATAAGAATTGCGGTATCTGTTGAATGGACTGAACAAACTAATGAGCACAGAATATGGATTGAGAGTGAATCGAAGGAAGACGAAAATAATGAGAAGTAGCAGAAATGTGAACAGCGAGTAACTTAAAATCAGGATTTGTGATCACGAAGTAAATAATTCTATTATCTAGGCAGCAAAATAGCCCGTGACGGACGGAGCAATCAAGGACATAAAAACTAGACTAGTATTGTCAAAAAGTGCATTCCTGGGCAAGAGAAGTCTGCTAGTATCAAAGAGATGCGTTAATTTGAGGAAGAAATTTCTGGAAATGTACCTTTGTGTGGTAGTGAAACATGGGCTGTGGGAAAAAGGGAAAAGAAGGTAATCGATGCATTTGAGACGTGGTGCTACAGGAAATGTGGAAACTTAAGTGGCCTGATAAAGAAAGGAATGAGGAGGTTCTCCAAAGAATCGAAGAGGATAGAAATATATGGAAAAAACTAACAGGAAAAAGGGGCAGGATGGTAGGACGTATGTTAAGACGTCATGGAATAACTTCCTTTGTACTAGAGGAAATGCAGAGAATAAAAACTGTAGAGCATTACGAATGTTGGAATACATCCAGGAAATTGTTGAGGAAGTAGGTGCAAGTGCTCCTCTGATGGTTCAAATGGCTCTGAGCACTATGAGACTTAACATCTGAGGTCATCAGTCCCCTAGAACTTAGAACTACTTAACCCTAACTAACCTAAGGATATTGACCTATTGACCACATTCTGACCGTTAGTGAAGTGATAAGCAGAGCGAATGAATACCAACTGCCTCTCTGCATTTCCTTTGTTGACTTTGAAAAGGCATTTGACTCCGCTAGCCATGTAGCTGTCCTCCAAGCTTTGAGTGAGCAAGGAGTGGGAGCAGCATACACTGAAGTGCTCAGGAAAATCTACGAGAATTCTTCAGCTTATGTTAACATCGGCGAATCAACTAAAGAATTCCGCATCATGAGGGGTGTCAAGCAAGGCGATCCCATCTCCCCAAAACTGTTCTCTGCTGTATTGGAAATGGCTATGTCAAAGCTGAGCTGAGAACGTAAGGGAATTAGAGCTAATGGAAGAAGGCTTACCATCTTGAAATTTGCTGATGATATTGCCTTACTGGCCAAAGACTTCGCAGAGCTCCAAAACTTAGTTACAGATCTTGCATCGGAATGTCAGCTGGTTGGCTTGAACATGAACATTTCCAAAACAAAAGTAATTTCCAACAAATGGGTCCCAGCTGGAGATGTGAAAGTCAAGAACAGTCTACTAGAAGAGGTCAGTGAATATGTCTACCTTGGCCAGATTATAAATATGAAGGGAGACATAAGGCAAGAAATCTATCGACGCATCAAGCTTGGCTGGCAAGCATTTGGGAAGAATTCAAAAGTATTCAGATCACAAATGCCAGTAAATTTGAAGAAAGCAGTATTTGATCAATGCATTATTCCTGTGATGACATATGGCTGCGAGACAAGGACACTGAACTCATTTACAAAAGGGAAACTTAGGACAGCACAGAGAGCCATGGAGAGATCAATGCTGGGCTATACAAGAAAGGACAGGAAAAGGGCAGATGACATCCGGTCTGTGACGAAGGTTAATGACATCTTAGAGACAGTAGGTTCCGTGAAATGGCAGTGGGCTGGCCACGTCGCAAGAAGAAAAGACAACAGATGGACGAAGCTAGTACTGGAATGGAGTCCGAGAGAGCACCGGAGGCCTAGAGGAAGACCACCAGACAGATGGGACAAAGACATCAAGAAGATCGCTGGTAACACCTGGCAGAGAACTGCCCAAGACCGTCCAACTTGGAGAAGACTGCTGAAAGCCTTCTTGATTCCACGACTCGAAGAGGCCACATCATTTAATGATTGAATTGGCTGATGATGATGATGATGAACCTAAGGATATCACACACATCCATGCCCGAGGGAGGATTCGAACCTGCGACCGTAACGGTCGCGCGGTTCCAGACTCAAGCGCCTAGAACCGCTCGGCCACACCGGCCGGCTGCTCCTCTGAGATGAAAAAGTTGGCACAGGAGAGAAATTCGTGGCGGGCCGCATCAAACCAGTTAGAAGACAGATGACTGGAAAAAAAGTTAGTCTCTACAGTCCTCACTTTTGGCTTTAGCATGAGCTCACTTTTTTTCATTTCAAATTTCAGATATATTGCCGTAGCTATTAAAAATTCAGAAGCACAAGTTTTCAGGACTGTTTATATAGGGTCGGGAATCTGTCTAGGACTAGGAGAAATTATTTTATTCTTTGTAGTCCATTTTAAAAACGTGATAATTTAAAGTGGTTTTATTTAAATAACTAATTTTTGTTTTTTACTCTTGGGTGTGTGTGTGAAATTTTTCTATTTCGGACATTTTGATGGAATTAAGAGACGGACGTGTTGTGAATTTCCTTTACTTCAGTTACTCGTAACCTGAAAGAATCAATGTGTTGTTTCTTCCTACGTATATCTCAAGACTGCGAAGGAAAAAGTTAGAGAGATTTGAGATCACACTGAGACTTACCAATTGGGATGTGGGACGCACGTTCAAGGATACTTTAACTCATTAGAGACAAGGCAATAATTACCCATCAAACACAAACTCTGGCTTGTAATTTCCAACAGAGTTTATTTAACAATTGCATGACAACAGCAAACTGATGTTGCCCCAGAATAATATACGTAATTGCCCTAGAATTTGAAACATTACTAAATAGATAAAAGCCCACCCCAAACAACAAATAATTTTAAAACCCTTTTTACATAAATTATAAGAACCACACAAACAAAAATGGTTTACTGAGAAAATTTCAACAGAAGCAGAACACTTTTTCAGACATAACAGTAGAAAGAACTCACAATTTCTCTTTCTGAATACGCTATTAAAACCCAGTACAATGAAAGGCATCTTTCAGGTGTTACAAAATTTCAGTGACAAGTAATGGCACATCAGAGGTGAACGGAAACTACAACTCAGATCGAGCCTGAATGAAAGCTGGAAGGAACGGTGAAGAAGGAAAGATGGACGTCTCGGCGTCACCAGTAACGAATAATAAAATACTCAACTTAAATTCGCCGAAGTCTACAGATTATCCGGCCGAAGTGCCCGTGCGGTTCTAGGCGTTGCAGACTGGATGAACTTGTGGATAGTATGCCACGACAAATACAGGCATGCATCAATGCAAGAACACGTGCTACTGGGTATCAGAGGTACCGGTGTGTACAGCAATCTGGACCACCGCCTCTGAACGTCTAGTTGCATGGCGGTACTACATGCAATGTGTGGTTTTCATGAGCAATGAAAAGGGCGGAAATGATGTTTATGTTGATCTCTGTTCCAATTGTCTGCACAGATTACGGAACTCTCGGAACCGAGGTGATGCAAAACTTTTTTTGACGTGTGTATATTACGTATTTTTTATTAGGTTTTGTACATGCTTGGAGATATACTCACGATCAGAGGCGTCGACTTGAAAATATTTTTTTTTTTTTTTGGGGGGGGGGGGGGGACAAGAACCATTTTATTAGGTACTACATTTGACAGATAACTTTGCGTTTCCATCTACATGTTCGACACTCTAAACCAGTCCTATTTGCAGATGACACCAGTATATTGATTGAAGGTGGAAACAGAAAGGCTTTTAGGTTGTATACTGAAGTCACAAATGAAAAGATTTCAGAGTGGTTTGTGAGGAATAAGCTACTGATTACCCCTTAAAAAAAAGGGAAAAAAACGCCACTATACAATTCCACACACAGCAAAATTAAAAATCCATTAAAACCAAATATTTCTTTGGAAAACTAAAGTGTTTCAGTGTCACTGAAACAAAATTGCTTTGTTTACTTACAAGACAATCTGAATTGGAATTCCCAAATCACATTATTAAATTCTAAGCTGTCTAAAATGACCTCTGCAATGAGAATTATATGGAACAACACAAGTGCTGAAGGAGAGAGGTGTATTATGGACACATACTTTCCCTTTTGAGTTACGGCATCATATTCTTGGGAAATTCCCCTCACAGCATACCAACTTTCAAGAAACAAAAAAATATTGTGAGTATAATGAAAAAGGTAAACAGCTGAAAATCATGCAAACTACGATTGGCTGGCGACTAGCCCCTACCCCTCGACTCGCTGAAACGTCAATCACAATGTCATTTCAGTCGTAGATTAGGTCAGTAGTGGTACAAAACAAATACATAAATAAAGTTGAAGAAACATACCTTAATTTTTGTTGGCAAATGTACTCCTCCTCAGATCATTCCTGCATATGAACTGTCACATATGGCATCAAGGTCGAGTTTCATCGATTCATCTCTATGGGCGTTGAGAAGGGCGATGGAATTAAGACGATTCTGCCTCATTATAGAACGAAGATACGTTTTCACCCTCCGCAGACAAGGAAACGATCGCTCAGCGGTGCAGGACGTTACCGGAATCGTCAACACAACACGTATGAATTTCACTAGCTCAGGCAGTAGGTCAAACAGGTGGTTTTCCTGTTTTAGGTATTTCACTATGTCATCCAACGAACTAATATTCGCAGAATCACTACTTTGTATAATCTCATGAAATATGCTTCGGTGGAGAAGCAAGCGTCTTTGACTATATCTGATTCGTAGATAGATAAAATATCGAATGAATGTTTGTTATCACCAAGAAGAAATTGGTCAATTTGATTTACAAACATGAATGATTGAGTTTTGAACTGTGATTCCAAGAAGCTCATATATGTATCCATTGTTTCATAATACAATCTTCTATATTTGTCACATACTTCAGTGAATGTTTCTACAGGTGAATTGATGGAGTCATCGTATTTCTTAGGGACTTTTCTTCTACGGGGTAATTTTGGGGAATCAACATCCATATCTTGACATTTTGAAGTTACTTCACCCCACAATGTTTCAAAATTGAATCTCATCAATTTAATAGAAGTTACAAGAGTGAAAATCATCTTATTGGCCTCCTCTAAGTGCAGGGATTTCCTCTGTACTGCTATGTTTACAGTATCAATGTCAACAAACAGTTTTACCAAAAGTGATAACATGAAAAAGAAATCATATGTCTGCATATTAATCAAAAATCCGTTTGCTTTGGCCCCAGTTTCTGAACTGTCATTTCTTGAAACATTTAGAAGAAATTCCTGAAGCTCTGTATAGTTGGACAAAACTGAAGACATTGCCAAGTACCTTACGGCCCCCCTTGTGGGACAGAGTGGTTTCAAATTTGTAGAGGCATCTGACTCCAGGTGAGCAAAAAGATCTAATCTTTTAGGTGAATCTCTCACAAAATGTATTAAGTCCTTCATAACATTCAATGCATTTCGACATTCTGGAACTGCCTTCTCAGTGTCTTGTAGTGTTAAATTTTAAGCAGTGTGCAAGGCAGTGCACAAACACAGATCTCTTCTCCATTTCCATAAACTTTGCCTGGATACCATTATATAATCCGGCCATGTTAGCTTAACCATCAAAGCATTGGCCCCTACAGTTAGATGTAGGCAAATCAAATCGTCTTAAAATGTCGATAATAATATCAAACAGAGCATTAACTGTGGTGCTTTGTGTTGAGTAAAGCCCTAAAAAATATTCTTCTATCTCAAGCGAAGCATCAACAAATCTTATGCAGATACTAAATTGCTCTTTGGTGGCTATGTCTGTTGTTTCGTCTGCTATTATTGCAAAATGCTCTGCACTCTTGATATCCTCCAATAATTTTCTAAGAAGTGTACAACTTAAAATGGCCAAAATTTCGTTTTGCACATCATGGGATGTCCATTTGTAAGTTTCGCGCTGTAGCCATATTAAAAGTAGCTGTTTATCTTCACATCGACGGCGTAATAAATTGTCAAAGTTACTTGTTTCATCAGTATGCCCACGTATTGCAAGCCCCTGCACTGCTAAATAACGGAGGGAAGATATGATTTTTAGTAAACGAGATCGGTTTTTTTCGTTTGTGTCAGTTTTTCTTCGGAAATCTGGCTAAATACACTGACAATCGACTTTAAGCATTTGAATTTCAACACAGCTTCTCTGTGGCAGCCCGATGCTTCAAGCGCTTTCAACTTTTCTACTCCTTTCTTCCAGTCCGAAAAAGTAGTTTCCATGAAAGTTTTTTCCTTATTGTGAGAAAACCGAAAACGATTTTCTTCAAACATTTGTCTGCAAATTTTGCAATAAATAACATCTTTTACCATATCGTAATCGATCCATGCAAATTGCTGTTTCCAAGAGGTCTGATAACAGCGTTGTTTTTTTTTTTTCAGGGAACAGTGTTTTTTGTCACCGCCACAGTTGCGTCACTATCTGTGTCTTTGTTGTGACACACAGCACCACTAACACCGGGTCTAGCTTCACCATCGCTAACACTTGCCACATTGTCACATTTCTTCCTAATTATAAACTTGTCCATTTTAAACTGGACAGTAAGGGACGAAAGATTAACAACTGAACCGAGTCACAGTAAGACTAATTGACCACTGGCAATGCCCAGCTCCGGAATATTTACTTTCGCTGCCAACATTAGCTGCGGTCTGAGTATCAGTACTGTGCGCCTAACAAGAAGTAGTCATGTAACTACAGTGTTGATTATTGTCAGGGCAGGCTCTAGGGAGGGGGTGGGGGGGAGGGGGTGGGGCGAGGGGCGAACCGTGCCATCGCCCATGGCGGCAGATTTTTGGGAGCGGCAAATCCATCCTTCGTAAATGCAGGAATGTGAGAATAAATTGGAAATACAAATTATTCATAAAATCAAGGGTCTTATCAAAAATTATCTATGGTTCAGAAACAGTGTGCTCCGATTTACGAAAGAAACGTTTCCTCCAACAAAAATGGTTTAAAATGTATTGCACTGTAAACGTATCACTGACTGCTGCTTTGATCTTAAAGACATGTTCACAACAACGAGACGAATGAGTGTGATATGTGAAAATAAGGCGTCATGTATGAAATATATTGTGGGAAAAGTTGACTATGTCGAAAAAGGGGTGGCGGGGGGGGGGGGGGGGGGGAGCGCTTGACATGTTCGCGCGGGGCGGCAAAACCCCTGGAGCCGGGGCTGATTGTGTGGTTTTGTACCTAGTGTTTGTCGATAGAATTTACAAAAATGAATGAAGAGTCTTTAACGTTACCTAATCCTTCTAGCGATCGCCAACAAATTCGGTGCCACTATTGCTCATTAATTTCTTTTACAAGCAGCCAGCAGGCTGCTGTGGGAGGAAGTGGAGCTCGTCCTAGTAAAAGTGTGAGAATAGTATAGATGCAGGGGACAAACCCTGTCACGAATGTACGTCATATGCACAGGTTGGTGGAGTAGCAGAAAGGAATACGCAATAGCTCGTAAAACTGGTATTTTTTTCCTACATAATCATTACATACAATTATGCAAGTTTTAACAAATTTCCCAGTGAAGCATGAAGAAGGGGGGAGAGAACGGTGAGAAATGCATGTTTGAATGCAGGGGGGGAGCGAGGCCCCTACTTTTAACTCTTTTGGGGGGAGCACAAAGTACCTTCCACCCCCTCCCCTCAGTCGGCGCCACTGCTCACGATGGATCTACCAAATCGAAAAGTATACGTAATCTAACCCATTAGAGGTGTCTGTTGTTATACTCGGTATCATAAGGTGGTCTGGTGTTGTCAGGTGCCTGTGCCGGCTCTGGATGACTCTGCAGCACGGCGGTCGCGTCAGGACGGCTCATCGATCAGCGGGCGGAAACACCCAGCAGTGCAGGCAGGCTCCCCACCCCCTACAGCGTCCGCTGATTGCCGGAGGCAGGACACGACGCAGCAGTGGGCGCCCCGTCTGCACCAACGACACAGCTGTCATTCAGCCAGGGACGCACAGCAAGCCACGAGATGTTCAAGAAGATTCACGTTTATTTTAATGTTCGCAGTACCCAGAAAACTAGTGAGTCACAACTGCAATATTATGTACACTTGAAAGAAATTAGGCATTAAAAATAATTAATATAGGGTAATGAAATTTCTGGAATACACTACTGGCCATTAAAATTGCTACACCACGAAGATGATGTCTACAGACGCGAAATTTAACCGACAAGAAGAAGATGCTGTGATATGCAAATGATTAGCTTTTCAGAGCATTCACACAAAGTTGGCGCCAGAGGCGACATCTACAACGCGATGACATGAGAAACGTTTCCAACCGATTTCTCATACATAAAAAGCAGTTGACCGGCGTTGCCTGGTGAAACGTTATTATGACGCCTCGTGTAAGGAGGAGAAATGCGTACCATCACGTTTCCGACTTTGATAAAGGTCTGATTGTAGCCTATCGCGATTGCGGTTTATCGTATCGTGACAGTGCTGTTCGCGTTGGTCAAGATCCAATGACTGTTAGCAGAATATGGAATCGGTGGATTCAGGAGGGTAATACGGAACGTCATGCTGGATCCAAACGGCCTCGTATCACTAGCAGTCGAGATGACAAGCATCTTATCCGCATGGCTGTAACGGATCGTGCAGCCACGTCTCGATCCCTGAGTCAACAGATGGGGACGTTTTCAAGACAACAACCATGTGCACGAACAGTTCGACGATGTTTGCAGCAGCATGGACTATCAGCTCGGAGACCATGGCTGCCGTTACCCTTGACGCTGCGTCACAGACAGGAACGCCTGCGATGGTGTACTCAAAGACGAACCTGGGTGCACGAAAGGCAAAACGTCATTTTTTCGGAAGAATCCAGGTTCTGTTTATAGCATCATCATGGTTGCATCCGTGTTTGGCGACATCGCGGTGAACGCACATTGGAAGCGTGTATTCGTCATCGCCATACTGGCGTATCACAAGGCGTGATGGTATGGGGTGCCATTGGTTATACGTCTCGGTCACCTCTTGTTCGCATTGACGGCACTTTGAACAGTGGACGTTACATTTCAGATGTGATATGATCCGTGGCTCTACCCTTCATTCGATCCCTGCGAAACACTACATTTCAGCAGGATAATGCACGACCGCGTGTTGCAGTTCCTGTACGGGCCTTTCTGGATACAGAAAATGTTCGGCTGGTGCCCTGGCCAGCACATTCTCCAGATCCCTCACCAATTGAAAACGTCTTGTCAATGGTGGCCGAGCAACTGGCTCGTCACCATACGCCAGTCACTACTCTTGATGAACTGTGGTATCGTGTTGAAGCTGCATGGGCAGCTATACCTGTACCCGCCATCCAAGCTCTGTTTGACTCAATGGCCAGGCGTATCAAGGCCGTTATTACGTCCACAGGTGGTTGTTCTGGGTACTGATTTCTCAGGATCTATGCACCCAAACTGCGTGAAAATGCAATCACATGTCAGTTCTAGTATAATATATTTGTCCAATGAATACCCGTTATCATCTGCATTTCTTCTTGGTGTAGCAATTTTAATGGCCAGTAGTGTGCATCTTTCTAGGTGACATGTTTAAATGATCAACATTGCAAGTTTGAAGTAAGGGCGAGTGAAGTGATTCCAAATGTGAAAAGCTGGTACATTAATAACCGCTGTAACCGCCAGTATGTCGAATGCAACCATGCAAACCCGCATGGTATTGTACACGTGCCGGACGTCAGTTTGTGGGACGGAGTTCTACGCCTGTTGCACTCGGTCTGTGGTACAGGACTGTTAATGGCAATTGGGGATGACGCTGAGAATGTCATCCTATGATGTTCTATTTGTGCTCGCTGGGAGACAGATCTGGTGATCGAATAAGCCAAGGTAATATGTCGACGCTCTGCCTAATACGTTGGGTTCAACAGCGGTATGTGATTTTCAAAATCGCTTCAAGCCGGGATGCTTCCTTTGAAAGGCCACGGCCGACTTCCCTCCCCACCCTTCACTAATCTGATGGGACCGATCACCTCGCTATTTTGTCCCCACCCCCACATCAACCAACCAACAGTGGTAAGTGGGCGAGCGTTATCCCGTTAGTAAACGTCCCCTGGATTGCTGCTTATGAATGGCAGCACCAGACTGACGCACAGACTTGCAGTCACGGTGCGTGGGATATCCACAAGCGTCCTCCCGCTGTCATACGTAATCGCTCCACAGGCCATAACTATAGGTGCAGATCCATTATGTGTCGTATGCAGACAGGTTGCTTGCACGGCCACGAGTGGCCTCCTTCTAACCAACACACACTGGTACCGAGGCACAACCAGCTTTCAACAGATCTCCAGCCTACACTCCAATGAGCTCTCGGTTGACACTACCGAAGTCGCAGTTTGCGGGTGTTTGGAGTCAGTGGAATGCTCGCTACAGGGCTTATGGCTCGGAGCTGTCCATGAAGTAACTGATTTGTAACAGTTGTTGTGTCACTGTGGTGCCAACTGCTGCTCAGATTGATGCTGCAAACGTAGTACCATGCACCAGAGTTATACGAACACGGTAGGTGCCGCAGGGGAGTGTCGTAGGACCGTTGCTATTCACAATATTTATAAATGACCTTGTGGATAACTTCGGAAGTTCACTGAGGCTTTTTGCGGATGATGCTGTAGTATATCGAGAGGTTGCAACAATGGAAAATTGTACTGAAATGCAGGAGGATCTGCAACGAATTGACGCATGGTGCAGGGAATGGCAATTGAATCTCGATGTAGACAAGTGTAATGTGCTGCGAATACATAGAAAGAAAGATCCTTTATCATGTAGCTACAGTATAGCAGGTCAGCAACTGGAAGCAGTTAATTCCATGAATTATCTGGGAGTAGGCATTAGGAGTGATTTAAAATGGAATGACCATATAAAATTAATCGTCCGTAAAGCAGATGCCAGACTGAGATTAATTGGAAGAATCCTAAGGAAATGCAGTCCGAAAACAAAGGAAGTAGTTTACAGTACACTAGTTCGCCCACTGCTTGAATACTGCCCACTGGTGTGGGATCCGTACAGATAGGGTTGATAGAAGAGGTAGAGAAGATCCAACGGAGAGCAGAGCGCTTCGTTACAGGATCATTTAGTAATCGCGAAAGAGTTATGCAGATGACAGATAGACTCCAGTGGAAGATTCTGCAAGAGAGACGCTCAGTAGCTCGGTACGGACTTTTGATGAAGTTTCGAGAACATACCTTCACCGAGGAGTCAAGCAGTATATTGCTCCCTCCTACGTATATGTCGCGAAGAGACCATGAGGATAATATCAGATAGATTAGAGCCCACACAGAGGCATACCGACAATCTTCCTTTCCACGAACAATACGAGACTGGAGTAGAATGGAGAACCGATAGAGGTATTCAAGGTACCCTCCGCCACACACCGTCAGGTGGCTTGAGGAATATGGATGTAGATGTAGATGTAGTTAGTCCACGCTCTCGGCAGTGCCTCGTGCCCGTCCGGAGCCCGGTCGTGTTGCGACCTTACATTCCCGTGAACACCGCTGCCTGCAATCATGTACAGTGACTATATTCCAGCCAAGCCCTTTTGCAGTGTCTCAGAAGAAACATCCAGCATCTCTTAGCCCTGTTACACCACCTCCTTCAAGCTCAAGGAGGTGCTGATAATGGCGTCTTTGTCCCATTACAGGCATTCTGGATTAACATCAATCTCAAAAGTAACTATTGTTCACGACCGTTATAGTATGCACCTAAATCAAAACACAGGACATGTAGCCTGCAATTGAAGGTGTCATTATGATCTCTCCATTGGCAAAAGATTCCGGAATAGTCCCACATTCGTATCGCCGGGAGGGGACTACCAAGGGGGAGGTTACCATGAGAAAAAGACTGAATAATCTACGAAAGGATAATGTTCTACGAGTCGGGGCGTGGAATGTCAGAAGCTTGAACGTGGTAGGGAAATTAGAAAATATGAAAAGGGAAATGCCAAGGCTCAATCTAGATATAGTAGGGGTCAGTGAAGTGAAGTGGAACGAAGACAAGGATTTCTGGTCAGATGAGTATCGGGTAATATCAACAGCAGCAGAAAATGGTAGAACAGGTCTAGGATTCGTTATGAATAGGAAGGTAGGGCAGAGGGTGTGTTACTGTGAACAGTTCAGTGACCGAGTTGTTCTAATCACAATCGACAGCAGACCAACACCGACAACAATAGTTCAGGTATACATGCCGACGTCGCAAGCTGAAGATGAACAGATAGAGAAAGTGTATGAGGATATTGAAAGGGTAATGCAGTATGTAAAGGGGGACGAAAATCTAATAGTCATGGGCGACTGGAATGCAGTTGTAGGGGAAGGAGTAGAAGAAAAGGTTATAGGAGAATATGGGCTTGGGACAAGAAATGAAAGAGGAGAAAGACTAATTGAGTTCTGTAACAAGTTTCAGCTAGTAATAGCGAATACCCTGTTCAAGAATCACAAGAGGAGGAGGTATACTTGGAAAAGGCCGGGAGATACAGGAAGATTTCAATTAGATTACATCATGGTCAGACAGAGATTCCGAAATCAGATACTGGATTGTAAGGCGTACCCAGGAGCAGATATAGACTCAGATCACAATATAGTAGTGATGAAGAGTAGGCTGAAGTTCAAGACATTAGTCAGGAAGAATCAATACGCAAAGATGTGGGATACGGAAGTACTAAGGAATGACGAGATACGTTTGAAGTTCTCTAACGCTATAGATACACCAATAAGGAATAGCGCAGTAGGCAGTACAGTTGAAGAGGAATGGACATCTCTAAAAAGGGCCATCACAGAAGTTGGGAAGGAAAACATAGATACAAAGGAGGTAACTGC
This sequence comes from Schistocerca piceifrons, assembly GCF_021461385.2. Taxonomy (NCBI): domain Eukaryota; kingdom Metazoa; phylum Arthropoda; class Insecta; order Orthoptera; family Acrididae; genus Schistocerca; species Schistocerca piceifrons. Next base: position 1,149,050,218 of record NC_060138.1, read on the forward strand.
GAAGAAACCATGGGTAACAGAAGAAATACTTCAGTTGATTGATGAAAGGAGGAAGTAAAAACATGTTCCGGGAAAATCAGGAATACAGAAACACAAGTCGCTGAGGAATGAAATAAATAGGAAGTGCATGGAAGCTAAGACGAAATGGCTGCAGGAAAAACGTGAAGACGTCGAAAAAGATATGATTGTCGGAAGGACTGACTCAGCATACAAGAAAGTCAAAACAACCTTTGGTGACAATAAAAGCAACGGTGGTAACATTAAGAGTGCAACGGGAATCCACTGTTAAATGTATAGGAGAGAGCAGATAGGTGGAAAGAATACATTGAAAGTCTCTATGAGGATGAAGATTTGTCTGATGTGATAGAAGAAGAAACAGGAGTCGATTTAGAAGAGATAGGGGATCCAGTATTAGAATCGGAATTTAAAAGAGCTTTGGAGGACTTACGGTCAAATAAGGCAGAAGGGATAGATAACATTCCATCAGAATTTCTAAAATCATTGGGGGAAGCGGCAACAAAACGACTATTCACGTTGGTGTGTAGAATATATGAGTCTGGCGATATACCATCTGACTTTCAGAAAAGCATCATCCACACAATTCCGAAGAAGGCAAGAGCTGACAAGTGCGAGAATTATCGCACAATCAGCTTAACAGCTCATGCATCGAAGCTGCTTACAAGAATAATATACAGAAGAATGAAAAAGAAAATTGAGAATGCGCTAGGTGACGATCAGTTTGGCTTTAGGAAAAGTAAAGGGACGAGAGAGGCAATTCTGACGTTGCGGCTAATAATGGAAGCAAGGCTAAGGAAAAATCAAGACACTTTCATAGGATTTGTCGACCTGGAAAAAGCGTTCGACAATATAAAATGGTGCAAGCTCTTCGAGATTCTGAAAAAAGTAGGGGTAAGCTATAGGGAGAGACGGGTCATATACAATATGTACAACAACCAAGAGGAAATAATAAGAGTGGACGATCAAGAACGAAGTGCTCGTATTAAGAAGGGTGTAAGACAAGGCTGTAGCCTTTCGCCCCTACTCTTCAATCTGTACATCGAGGAAGCAATGATGGAAATAAAAGAAAGGTTCAGGAGTGGAATTAAAATACAAGGTGAAAGGATATCAACGATACGATTGGCTGATGACCTTGCTGTCCTGAGTGAAAGTGAAGAAGAATTAAATGATCTGCTGAACGGAATGAACAGTCTAATGAGTACACAGTATCGTTTGAGAGTAAATCGGAGAAAGACGAAGGTAATGAGAAGTAGTAGAAATGAGAACAGCGAGAAACTTAACATCAGGATTGATGGTCACGAAGTCAATGAAGTTAAGGAATTCTGCTACCTAGGCAGTAAAATAACCAATGACGGACGGAGCAAGGAGGACATCAAAAGCAGACTCGCTATGGCAAAAAAGGCATTTCTGGCCAAGAGAAGTCTACTAATATCAAATACCGGCCTTAATTTGAGGAAGAAATTTCTGAGGATGTACGTATGGAGTACAGCATTGTATGGTAGTGAAACATGGACTGTGGGAAAACCGGTACAGAAGAGAATCGAAGCATTTGAGATGTGGTGCTATAGACGAATGTTGAAAATTAGGTGGACTGATAAGGTAAGGAATGAGGAGGTTCTACGCAGAATCGGAGAGGAAAGGAATATGTGGAAAACAGTGATAAGGAGAAGGACAGGATGATAGAACATCTGCTAAGGCATGAGGGAATGACTTCCATGGTACTAGAGGGAGCTGTAAAGGGCAAAAACTGTAGAGGAAGACAGAAATTGGAATACGTCAAGCAAATAATTGAGGACGTAGGTTGCAAGTGCTACTCTGAGATGCGACTGTTGCGAAATTTGAATAGACATCGTCTTTCAGATGTATAAACGCGCCAACCAACTTTCGTTAACGCGCACAACTTCTTTGTATTGCGATTTTTTTCCGTCAGTATATATTTTATTTACGTTACAGATCACACGTTTGTTTTAATACATCAGTTACTTAATTTCGGCCAGGCGGGATAAGCCGAGCGGTCTCAGGCGCTGCAGTCATGGACTGTGTGGCTGGTCCCGGCGGAGGTTCGAGTCCTCCCTCGGGCATGGGTGTATGTGTTTACCCTTAGGATAATTTAGGTTAAGTAGTGTGTAAGCTTAGGGACTGATGACGTTAGCAGTTAAGACCCATAAGATTTCACACATACACTCCTGGAAATTGAAATAAGAACACCGTGAATTCATTGTCCCAGGAAGGGGAAACTTTATTGACACATTCCTGGGGTCAGATACATCACATGATCACACTGACAGAACCACAGGCACATAGACACAGGCAACAGAGCATGCACAATGTCGGCACTAGTACAGTGTATATCCACCTTTCGCAGCAATGCAGGCTGCTATTCTCCCATGGAGACGATCGTAGAGATGCTGGATGTAGTCCTGTGGAACGGCTTGCCATGCCATTTCCACCTGGCGCCTCAGTTGGACCAGCGTTCGTGCTGGACGTGCAGACCGCGTGACACGATGCTTCATCCAGTCCCAAACATGCTCAATGGGGGACAGATCCGGAGATCTTGCTGGCCAGGGTAGTTGACTTACACCTTCTAGAGCACGTTGGGTGGCACGGGATACATGCGGACGTGCATTGTCCCGTTGGAACAGCAAGTTCCCTTGCCGGTCTAGGAATGGTAGAACGATGGGTTCGATGACGGTTTGGATGTACCGTGGACTATTCAGTGTCCTCTCGACGATCACCAGTGATGTACGGCCAGTGTAGGAGATCGCTCCCCACACCATGATGCCGGGTGTTGGCCCTGTGTGCCTCGGTCGTATGCAGTCCTGATTGTGGCGCTCACCTGCACGGCGCCAAACACGCATACGACCATCATTGGCACCAAGGCAGAAGCGACTCTCATCGCTGAAGACGACACGTCTCCATTCGTCCCACCATTCACGCCTGTCGCGACACCACTGGAGGCGGGCTGCACGATGTTGGGGCGTGAGCGGAAAACGGCCTAACGGTGTGCGGGACCGTAGCCCAGCTTCATGGAGACGGTTGCGAATGGTCCTCGCCGATACCCCAGGAGCAACAGTGTCCCTAATTTGCTGGGAAGTGGCGGTGCGGTCCCCTACGGCACTGCGTAGGATCCTACGGTCTTGGCGTGCATCCGTGCGTCGCTACGGTCCGGTCCCAGGTCAACGGGCACGTGCACCTTCCGCCGACCACTGGCGACAACATCGATGTACTGTGGAGACCTCACGCCCCACGTGTTGAGCAATTCGGCGGTACGTCCACCCGGCCTCCCGCATGCCCACTATACGCCCTCGCTCAAAGTCCGTCAACTGCACATACGGTTCACGTCCACGCTGTCGCGGCATGCTACCAGTGTTAAAGACTGCGATGGAGCTCCGTATGCCACGGCAAACTGACTGACACTGACGGTGGCGGTGCACAAATGCTGCGCAGCTAGCGCCATTCGACGGCGAACACCGCGGTTCCTGGTGTGTCCGCTGTGCCGTGCGTGTGATCATTGCTTGTACAGCCCTCTCACAGTGTCCGGAGCAAGTATGGTGGGTCTGACACACCGGTGTCAATGTGTTCTTTTTTCCATTTCCAGGAGTGTATTTGAACCACCTTCATACCTGAGTTCGTTAACCACATCGAGTCGGCAGTCAGGAGATAGTTATCACGAACTGAAAATGAGTACTTGATCTGTTAAAAATACTTTGTGATCCATAACATGAGTAAAATATGTAAGAATATTTTGGATTCCTGGAAACTCTTGCTGCGACTGTGTCGTAACTTGTGACAGGTATAATCAGACGACCTGCAGAAATATGTGGCTGTAACCACTTACAGGGATACATGAAAATAATGGAATATGCTCAGTCGGAAGTGAAGGATGTCATGGACTTAGTTGGAGCGAAAGTGCATGGACACTTCTAAACAGACTGATTCCTCTCCCGACTCATCCTAGAATATTGCTTAAGCATGTAACGAAACAGCACTTACAGGTGATACTGAATGTGTACAAGAAAGGGCACAAGGAAATGTCACACGTTCGTTTGACAATCGGGCACTGAGAAGCTGAATTACCTGAACACGCGACATTGAAAGGCAGATGCCAACTATCCCACGAAAGCCTACTCACGAACCACACGGTAGATAAAATAAAATAGGCCCGAAAAATGTCTCTAGCACCTTAAGGCAGGCAACGCAACTTACAAAATTCGCACTTAAGGCAGGTAATGTAAGTTGGGTTGTCTATATTACGGTGCATCAAATGTTTTTCATTCAGTTTTATTTCGCCCACTTTGCTTAAAGAGCCAGTATTAAGTGAAGAATAGACGGAATTTCACGTTTGTCTACAGAGTATGTATATACATGGATTCTTGATTTATACAAGGTTTTATTACGCATAACCCATTTATAGTTTTCAATGTCTCTAATACGACAGGGACCGTCTCCCTGTTCGATTGACTGAAAAATTTTCACTTTCTGAGATACATCTGTCTCATTCGAGATGCTTCTGTATCGTTCGAGGAATAATCGGCGGTGAACCACATCTGTTAAAAAATTCTAACTTTAGATTTATGATTTCAGTGTCAGTAGGTTTGTAAATTGAAAGTACATAGTGTCCTTTGTGAATACTTCCATACTTTGCTACGTGGGAATTTCTGAATGATTTCGGTATGTCTCCACCCTTTCAGTCGCATTACACCTGTGTATGCTTACAGTATGTCATAATAGTAATGACATAGTGAAACATGTTCTTGTGGCAATATACAGTGCCCTCATCATTAGTGACTGGTTTAAAGCATGTGACCAGCAACCACCCCCGTACTATTTTCGTTTTATATCTTCTTCCAGAAGAGGTTCTTCGTTTTAATATTTGCAGAAGACTCATAATGACTATTCATCTACCTGTACAATAAGGTATTTCGTCGTTGTTTTTGTCATTGTTGTTGTCTTCAGTCTGATAACTGATTTCATGCAGCTCACCACGATACTCTAGTCTATACATCTCTCTCTCTCCCTCTCTCTCTCTCTCTCTCTCTCTCTCTCTCTTTCTCTCTATCTATCTATCTATCTATCTATCTATCTATCTCTCTCTCTCTCTTTCTTTCTCTCTCACTTAGTAGGTACACTTCTTGTGAGATTTTCCTGTCAGCCAGATCACAATTCACACATAATCATAACACTTTTGCTACAGCAGCTTTTTGCACAGTTTGCTGTGTTTGGTATATCTAAGAATTACTCCTATGTTATCTCACTCTCTCTCTTTCTCTTTCTCTACCCAACTTTCACCATCCTCTCCATTATGATATTCGTCACATCAAGCTGTGTCAAATGGTCGTTTCTTTTAGTCAAGTTGTGCAATAAAATTCTTTCCTCCCCCACTGCATTCATTGCCTCTTTATTGATTATCCTATTTACCCATCTGATGTTCAACGTTCTCCTGCAGCACCACATTTCAAAAGGACCTGTTCTCTTCTTGTGTCTACTGTTTATCGCCCAAGTTCCACTTCCATAGACGACAACATTCACAACACACATTTTCAGAAAAGGTTTTCTAACTTCTAAATTCGTATTCGATGTTAACATATTTCTCTTTTCCAGAAAAAGCTTACTTTTCTATCTGAAAGTTTGTATTTTATATCCTCTCTACTTGAGCTACCCTTGGTTACTTTGTTATATAATTCATCTAACACTTTTAGTGTCTCATTTCTTGGTCTAATTCCCACAGCATAACCTAATTTGCACTCTATTATGTTCGTTTCTTTTGTTGGTCGTCTGATAACTTCTTTTTAAGACATTATACGTCTCGTTCAAAAGATCACCCAATCCCATTGCCGCCTCCTACAGTATTACAATCTGATTTCTCCTCTCTGAATCTTCCCAATTTCTCCGTTTGCTTCACACTTTGCTAAACGCACAGACTGAATAACATCGGGGATAGGCTCCATACCCCAACTGCTGCTTTCCTTTCATGTTCTTCGACTCTTTGAAATACAGTATGGTTCCTGTACAAGGCATAGGTAGTCTTTCGCTCCTTATATTTTGTCTCTTCTACCTTCGAGTTTCCAGACATTCTGTTCCAGTCAAAAAGGTCGAAAACGTTTTCCAGATCTGTAAGTGCTGTAACCATAGGTTTGCTTTTCTGAATATGCTTTCTAGTGTACGTCTTGTGGTCAATTTTGCATCTCATCCTTCTATATCTCTCCAGAACCTAAACTGCTTTTCCCCGAGGCTACCTTCTACAAATCGTTCCATTCTCTCGTAAATAAGTCGCGTCAGTGTTTTGAAACCGTCACTTATTAAACAGATGGTTCGCTAATATTCAAATCTGTCCGCACCTGCTCTATTTTGATTTGGTTCTATTACACCCTGAGTGTGCTTCCCCTGTCTCACATATACTGAATTGGAGTAGTAACGAGATGTTACAACGATCACACCTTCGTCCACTCTTCTGATCTTTAACCTAAGATGTAGTGTTACGAATATTGTAATTTGGTGTAATTCAAATAAATAATAAGAAAAATAATAAAAGTGTAAGACAGAGAAGGGGACGTACACTGAGGGACAAAGTTGCAACACCAGGTGGAAGTTGTGCAACACGAACAAAAGTTGGTTGGTTTCTACTTCCGAAAGACGATGTGTGTGGATTTCGTGATATTCATGGAAGAAGGCCACTAGTAGCACCACTTTGAAGTTACAAACGACGTTTGCTTCGGGTACTCCCTGTAACGATCCCTGAGCACTAGTAACCTTTGAGACTGGACGTGGTCAGATGATGTTAATCAATAATGCCCTTAAGGCGACAAAGACGCCGTTATCAACGAGTCACTGAGTTTGAAGGAGGCTAAGAGGAACTGGATGTCCGATTTGCGATATTGCAGGAAGACTTGGTGGTAATGTAGCCACCGTACGCGACTGTTGGCAGCGGTGGTCTCGGGAATGTATGGCCACAAGAAGACTGGTCTCTGCCACGTGGCATTATCGAAGGGAAGACTATCATCTTTGGTGTACGGCTCCGGCGCATTGTAACTGCATCTGTAGCAGCAGTATGATCAGCAGGTGGCACTACAGTGACACAACGAACTGTTACAAACCGCTTACTTCAAGAACAGCTCCGAAAGGGACGCCCCCTGTAGCGTCCATTGTACTGACCCCAGACCACCACAATTTTTCGACTCCAGTGATGTCAAGCGAGCGTCCATTGGAGGGCAGGGTGGAGGTCTTTCGTGTTTTCTCAAAAAAAGCTGGTTCCGGTGTGCTGTTGCGATATTTTTTCGTCACTGTGTATAAAAAAAAAGCTCTTGATCACTATCGTATCGGTTCCACAGACTTGTTTGAATCGCTACGGATACCGGACATGACCTGGATTCTTTAGCTACTCTGGATGCGACAGACTTTGTATTTTTTAAGAATCCTGCATGGTTTCTTGATTTGGACTGTTGTTGACAGTGTTGGAAGTGATCTGATCGACAGTGGGCTTGTATTAGTATTGCGTTTGTGTTCAGTCTGTAATTTTGACTTCTGAAAATTTCTTTCTTTCTTTCTTTTGCTTGTGCCTGTTTTCTGCAGGTACGCAGGGTCGGCATGGTTAATCGGATTTGGCAATGTTAGATTAACGGGTGGCCGAATGCCCTTCCTGCCGCCACACCGTACCCCCCGGGACGGAAGTAGTGTACCCCAAATGTCTGCGACTAGTGTAATCCATGGAATAATGCGGAAGTGTCCAGATGCCTGCAAGCCATGTAACTCAGGCGGGGCGTGGGGACCAGCCCGGTATTCACCTAGGGGATGTGGAAAACCGCCTAAAAACCACGTCCAGGCTGGCCGGCACACCGACCGTCGTCGTTATTCCTCTGGGCGGATTCGTCCGGAGCCGGCGCGCCTACCCGAGTCCACGAAGCAGCGCATTAGCGCTCTCGGCTAACGTGGCGAGTATTTTGACTTCTGAATATATGACAGCACAATTGCGGTCCATCCACTGGACATATTAGGCGCATCTCGCAGATACGATTAACGGCTTTTCACTCCAGGAGACTGAGAATTTTTGAGGGTTATTGACGACCTGGCGTGTGGTGGCGGCGCCGCAGGAAGGTCAGGGCAGGGTGCTGAGATAGAGCGGGCACGTGGCTGCCGCAGAGTGGACGGCACCAGGGCGGATTTGCTCGCCGCTAATGGACGCCGACCGCAAGGACCCTCCGTGGCGGCGGCGGAGGCGGTGGAGGCGGGGGCGGGGGAGGCGGAAGGTGCGGCCCAGGTCGCTGGCAAACCCCCGGCTGAAACATTCAGTGAGCGGACCCGCCGAGGGCAGCTTCCGGTCTGTGCCGCACGAATAATTAACACCTGCGCCGTGTCTGTACCAGCTGTATGGTAGCACCAACGTGTGGTACAGTGTTGTGCGTTCGTTGCTTACGTCCAGCACAGTGCCAGATTCACACTTAACATAAAAAATGTGTAGAAAACGGTAATATTCAACTCAACAATTAGGACATTTTTATTACTTTTTATGAGCAGAAAGTCTTAACTGCCGTTCCGCAAGGGTCAGTTTTAGATCCACTTGTATTATGACGACTCGATGAGTAATGTAAACAACTCAACTTACAAGGGGACCATACGAACTTCCCCTCGACGATTTCATTCATATTGGCAGGATGTGTAGGGCACGACTACTTCAACATGTGTAAACGGAAAGACGCAACTCAGTCGTTTTCGAGAAAGTCGAGTTTGAAAATTTTAAGCGTATTTATGTACTTTGAATGGCTGATAGTGATGAAGTAATACGCAGCCGAGCTTGCAAGAAGAAATTAAAAATAGAAAAGAGAGGAAAGGCGTGTTAAGCGGTTAGTTTCAGGAACACGAGGTCCATGTATAGAATATTCCTGCCTGCAGTTATTTTTTCACACATTACTATTATGACTGTGCAAACTGTTATTACTGAAGGATTCCCTTATTATTTTAATAATCTTTACCCGGAAAAGGAGAAAAAGTTTCGTAATGAGGTCGGAAAAAAGGTGACACAAGAACTTTCAATCAAATCAGTACAGTAAAATGGATCTAAGCACTATGGGACTTAACATCTGAGGTCATCAGTCCCCTAGACTTAGAACTACTTAAACCTAACTAACTTAAGGACATCACGCACATCTATGCCCGAGGCAGGATTCGAACCTCCGACCGTAGCAGCAGCACGGTTCCGGACGGAAGCGCCTAGAACCGCACGGCCACAGCGGCCGGCTTAGTACAGTCGTTTTACTTATATTATCTTGTCTAAATGTGTGGCAAGTATAATGTGCAACGTATGGAGCTCTGTAGAAATTAGAATGGAATAATTATTGCGACATACAGCACCTGTAATGATAAGTCTTGGCATATGTATATCTATTTCATGTGTCTATTACAAAACAAACTTGGGTGCTTGTTCATCACACAGAATTTCATGGGGTACCATGCATTTCTGTTGTCAGAATTACGTCGGAATTAAATAAAAAACAGGAGTACCGGAAGCGCGATTCGATCTACAGACCTCGCAATTATGAAGCTAAGCGCTTACTCCCTTGGCTGCGGAATCCTTCGTTACTAATGAGTATGTAAGCATGCATAAAATGTTAAAACACGATTTTCTCGAAGACGTTTGAGAGTTGCTTCTTGCTATTTACGTATGCTCATGCCGTACACAGCCTTTCAATATGAATCAAAGCGGCGTGGGTAAGTTCCTACGACCACCTTGTTAATGTCACAGCTACCGCACACGGAAAACGTGAACCCATCGCAACTAGACGAAAACTATGTATTAGATCCAGAATGAGATTTTCACTCTGCAGCGGAGTGTGCGCTGATATGAAACTTCCTGGCAGATTAAAACTGTGTGCCCGACCGAGACTCGAACTCGGGACCTTTGCCTTTCGCGGGCAAGTGCTCTACCATCTGAGCTACCGAAGCACGACTCACGCCCGGTACTCACAGCTTTACTTCTGTCAGTATCTCGCCTCCTACCTTCCAAACATTACAGAAGCTCTTCTGCGAACCTTGCAGAACTAGCACCCCTGAAAGAAAGGATACTGCGGAGACATGGCTTAGCCACAGCCTGGGGGATGTTTCCAGAATGAGATTTTCACTCTGCAGCGGAGTGTGCGCTGATATGAAACTTCCTGGCAGATTAAAACTGTGTGCCCGACCGAGACTCGAACTCGGGACCTTTGCCTTTCGCGGGCAAGTGCTCTACCATCTGAGCTACCGAAGCACGACTCACGCCCGGTAGGAGACGAGATACTGGCAGAGGTAAAGCTGTGAGTACCGGGCGTGAGTCGTGCTTCGGTAGCTCAGATGGGAGAGCACTTGCCCGCGAAAGGCAAAGGTCCCGAGTTCGAGTCTCGGTCGGACACACAGTTTTAATCTGCCAGGAAGTTATGTATTATATGTTGAGCAGTGGCGGGGTTGCTGGCGTCGCCTTTCGAATTCCTGACGCCACTATCTCGGTCTGTTGTGTGGCGTCCCTCTAGTTTGAGGCCACTAGGGTCTTTGCTCGAGGTTGTTGATGGACATGGAGCGTGTTGTGGCGTTGCTGAGTTGGGGAGTGGTAACGGAGGGAGGAGGACGGTGTGAAGGGTCCGTCTGGTGAGGAAGGCGAGCACTTGCGCAAACGTCTTGGGCACGGAGTCCGGCGAGCGGTTGCTGGGCATATTTGTTGGGCCGATTTGTGGTCCCTGGCTGACTTCGTGTAACATCTTAATACATAGCCTGGCCAGACAGCTCTGGTACGTAGCACACCGATGACAGAGTTGAAGCCAGTTTCGCTGTGCTGCATTCTGGGCCACGTTTGGAACTGGCAAGTCTCAACTTCGATTCGCGAACTCCATTTAAAATTTTGGATTTTGATGTCTTAGCTGTTATTATTAAAGGCCTGCATGTTTTCGTTTTGGTTTTTGCTTAGGTGAAGCTGTTATGTAAGCGAGCCTGCCTGTTATCTATTCGGTAGTCTTACTTAAGTAGTCTTACTTAACTGAAGCTGTTACTAAAGAAGGCCTGCTTTTTCTATTTGGTAATTGTAGTTAAGCAGTTAACGTTGAAGGCCTGCCTGTATACGTTTGGTAATTTTGTTTAGCTGAATCTCTTGTCATTGAAGGGTAGGTTAGTGGTTTTTAACGTCCCGTCGACAACGAGGTCATTAGAGACGGAGCGCAAGCTCGGGTTAGGGAAGGATGGGGAAGGAAATCGGCCGTGCCCTTTCAAAGGAACCATCCCGGCATTTGCCTGAAACGATTTAGGGAATTCACGGAAAACCTAAATCAGGATGGCCGGAGACGGGATTGAACCGTCGTCCTCCCGAATGCGAGTCCAGTGTGCTAACCACTGCGCCACCTCGCTCCGTTCTTGTCATTGAAGGCCTGGATGTTTTGCATTTGGTAATTTTGCTTAACTGAAGCGCTTATCATTGAAGGCCTACATTTTTTTGCATTTGGTAATTTTGCTTAATTGAAGCTGTTATTATTGAATGCGTGCCTGTTTTCTACTTGGTAGCTTCACTTAATTAAACCTGTCATTACTAAAAGTGTACACGTTCCCTTTATAATTAAATTGAGAGGTGTTTCATAATTTGGGTTAGCTGAAGCTCTTATTAATCAAGGCCTGCTTGTTTTTATTTTCCTATTATTGAGATCTGACATCTTATACAATCTGCATTGTAATTAACTGAAACTGTACGGGCTACATATTTCAGAGCTATCATGTCAACAAGGTAGTAACAGGAAATGACACATGATGATTCAAAATGGTTCAAATGGTTCTAAGCACTATGGGACTTAACATCGGAGGTCATCAGTCCCTTAGACTTAGAACTACTTAAACCTAACTAACCTAAGGACATCACACACATCCATGCCCGAGGAAGGATTCAAACCTGCGACAGTAGCAGCCGCGTGGTTCCAGACTGAAGGGCCTAGAACCGCTCGGCCACAAAGGCCAGCCACACCTTTTGGCTTACCTCCATTTGTCTATAATTGGAGGTTCCAGATTTCTTGTGCATAGGGTAAAACTGTTACTATCGGCAAAGTAAATTGAAGACCTGGCAGGACGATGACACCGTAGTAATTGTTTCGGAGAAACAGGGACATGTACATTCCGATAATCTTCCCAGAGGAGCAACAACAATTTAACTTTAACTGGCACTTTTAGTTGACAATATGCATCGTTTACTATCACCATGACGACATCTGTTCACAGTGTAAGGTGTTTGATCCCTTGTTTCCTCTGAATAAACCACTGGCAGCTTTGTACTGGCGTTATATTATGACTATTTTAAATTGTATCATTTCGTTCTCACGTCATAGCTTGCTTATTCAGGTACTTTTCAAACTAGGTGACACACAACAATTTAATAACACGTTTATCTACATTTAATGTCTCGATTTTTCTTCTTTTTACTTGAAGTAGATATGGAGCGTCACTCTGTTCGGTAATAATGTCCCGTAACTTTCTCTCATTCTACTTACTTTAACATTGTGTTGGCGTGTTCAAAGTTAGATGGTTATATTAGTTTCTGCTACGGTGGGCCCACGAGTCGGTTTGTCAAAGCATACCAATTAGGGCCTAGATCCTGCCCATTTATTTGCAGACTGTGTTGTTGTATTTGACCACGAACAACTGTGAAACGTCACGTCTTAAGCACGTCGCAAGTGTCAGCCGTGATCACAACAGTGTTCTATGCAGTTGTGAGTGCTTTATGTTGGAGCTAAGTAAATTAAGAAATAAGCAGATTGTTGATGCTCGTATGGTGGGCGTAGCCGAAGTGTTTCGTATTTCAAGAGGCACCGCCGCGCAGTGTAGCCGCGCGGCCAGGGACGTCTCGCCACGGTTCAAATGGTTCAAATGGCTCTGTGCACAATGGGTCATCAGTCCCCTGGAACTTAGAACTACTTAAACCTAACTAACCTAAGGACAGCACACACATCCATGCCCGAGGCAGGATTCGAACCTGCGACCGCAGCGGTCGCGCGGTTCCAGACTGTAGCGCCTAGAAAGGCTCGGCCACCCCGGCCGGCCGTCTCGCCACGGTTCGCGCTGCTGTCCACGTCGGAGGTTCGAGTCCTCCCTCGGGCATTGTGTGTGTGTGTCTTGTCCTTAGCTTAAGTTAGTTTAATTTAGAGTTAGTTGTGTGTAAGCCTAGGAACCGATGACAACGGTTTGCCGGCTGTGGTGGCCGAGCGGTTCTAGCCGCTTCAGTCTGCAGCAGTCCGACTGCCACGGGCATGGATGTGTGTGATGTCCTTAGGCTAGTTAGGTTTAAGTAGTTCTAAGTTCTAGGGGACTGATGACCTCCGAAGTTAAACCCAATAGTGTTCAGAACTATTTGAACGAATTTGAACCTCAACAGTTTAGTCCCATAGAACATATCACAAATTTACAAATTTCCAAGAGGCACTGTAACGAAGATTTACACAGCATACAGAGAAAGCGGAAACACACCATCGGCTTTGTCAGAAAGCGAAAGAAGCTGTGCGTTGAGTGATTGTGACGGACAGTCATCGAGAAAGGTTGTGACGAAAATTAAGAGGGCGACAGCTGCAAATATCACTCGAGAACGCTGTCAGCATTTGAGCAGTAAGGCAACACGAAGGGAGCTTCTCAAGCTGGGAACAGCTTGACAAGCTGGAATTCAAAAACCACTCATCAGTAATGCAAATCTCTGTAACAGGAGAACGTCGTACCGAAGCCAAAAAACTCAGCCTATGGAGCCAAAGAAGAATGTCAAGTAGCACACTGTTTCCAACTTCTGGCCATGTTTACGTCCAAAGGGCGAAACATTCGCTGACTATGGGGGCAGCCATGTCATATTATTCCATGAGTTATACGGTTATATTGCAAGGTCGCATAAATACCAAAGATTATGTGACAGTTTTAGCTGATAAGGTACATCCAGTCTTACAATGCTTGATCCCCCCCGTGGGAATGGCTTGTTCCAAGACGTCAGGAGCCTGTTCCCACCCCTCGCAACTTCCTGTACTGGTTTTGTGAGTGCGAGAATTCCCTCGTCCGCCTGCTAATAGTCTCCTACAAGTGGCGCGGGATAACAGAATACTGCGTTACTTGTTCTCGGAAGATGGCGTTACGATTAGGTCGGTCCACAATATGGTGACCCTCCCTCATGGTGGTCAGACGTGTTCTGACGCTCTTATATTCCCCACCAAGCTAGATAACTATACTAAAGACGAACAACACTAACTCATTACGGTGCCAGACATACCTCAAAAATGGCTCTGAGCACTATGGGACTTAACATCTGAGGTCATCAGTCCCCTAGAACTTAGAACTTTGGCCGGCCCAGATATACCTGATACAGAGAAATACAACTGCAATCATTTATAGACTCGCCAATGTATGTACATGTACGAAGTTAGCTACACTGACACTCGACTATGTCTGCTGGAAGCTTCGCTTTTTTGACTGGCAGTGTACATGTAAACAAGCCATGATTGTGGCCATTCGTTTCGTAATCGTATGGTCTCCGTTTAGAACTGTTTTGCGCTGTTTTATACGAGTAACATGCTGTTTCTTTGTATGTGTGGATGTAATTGTTGACTTTGTCTGCTACGTTCCAGGCTTTGTTGCCAGTCACCAAAGGTAGCGCTGTCAAACGCTAACTACACTGCTTATACCCTGTACTGGCGGAGATAGAAATCCTTTCGCCAACACGCACAAAACACGATGCACTGTGGACACTCACACAGTACCGATACGCCACTTTTTCACTGCCTGCAGCCTGCTCAATTCAGTATGCTACGGTGTACAGTTCGACGAGTTCCGTTGGAAAGACAACATTCTGGCTTACTACTCGCCATTTACGGAATAATATGGCAGAAAAATATTGTCTGCATGATTACATTCGTCCCCAACTCGTGGTGTAGTGCCGCTGTCTCTGGATCACGGGGTCCCGGGTTCGATTCCCTGCCTGGTCGGATATTATCTCAGCCCGGGGAATGGATGTGTGTCTTCTTCTCGTCATTTGATCATCATTCGGGAGATTGGCGAGACTGGACTGTGGAAAGATCGGAAATTTGTAGGGCGCTGATAACTGCGTCGTTGAGCACCAAACAAACCGAACTCGTCATCATAATTACGTTCGACCATAGTGATAATCTGTGTTTGTAAAGGGGAATGTCCTCACTTACTCGTCGTCACCCAGCCCAAACCTCTAAAAATAGAAACTTGAAATTCGGAGACCGTGTTGATCTTGTACTGCAGGCGTCGCTTAAGAAGGGACTTTCCGAAATCCGATTCGTAAGACGGTGAAATAGGGAATGAAAAGTTGTAAGACAATAATTCGTTATACATTGAAGCGCCAAAGAAACTGGTTTAGGCATGCGTATTCAAATACAGAGATATGTAAACAGGCATAATACGGCGCTGCACTCGGCAACACCTATATACGACAAGTATGGCGCAGTTGTTAGATTGGTTACTGCTGCTACAGTGGCAGGTTACAAGATGTGAGTGAGTTCGAACCTGGTGGTACAGTCGGCGCACGAGCGATGGGACACAGCATCACTGAGGTAGCGATGAAGTGCGTCTTTTCCCGTACGACCATTTCACTAATGTACCATGAATATCAGGAATCTGGTAGTACATCCAATCTCCGATAGCGCTGCGGCCGGGAAACGACCCTGCAAGAACGGGACCAAAGACGACTGAAGAGAATCGTTCAACGTGACAGACGTGCAACCCTTCCCCAAATCTGCTGCAGATTTCAATGATGGGCCATCAACAAGTGTCAGCGTGCGAACCATTCAACGAAACATCATCGATATGGGCTTTTGGTGCCGAAGGCCCATTCGTTCTAGTTGGTGGAGGCTCTGTAATGGTATAGGACGTGTGCAGTTGGAATGATATGGGACCCCTATTACGTCTAAATTCGACTCTGACAGGTGGCACACACCTAAACATCCTGTCTGTTCACCTGAACCCATTCATGTCTATTGTACGTTCCAACGGTCTTGGGTAATTCCAGCAGGTCAATGTGACGCCCCACTTGTCCAGAATTGCTACAGAGTGGCTCCAGGAACACTCTTCTGAATTTAAACACTTCCGCTGGCCACGAAACTCCCCAGACAAAAATATGATGTAGCATACCTGAGATGCCTTGCAAAGTTCTGTTCAGAAGGGATCTCCATCGTCTCGTACTCTTACGGATTTATGGACAGCACTGCAGGATCCATGGAGTTATTTCCTCCAGCATTACTTCAGACGTTAGTGGAGTCCATGCCACGTCATGTTACGGCACTTCTGTGTGCTCGTGGGGGCCCTACATGATATTAGGCAGGTGTACCAGTTTCTTTGATTAAACTGTTTTTAAAGCTGAATCGATGAAAACTGTTATTTCACTTCTCTGTTGGATAAAAGAAACATGTGTTAGGAATGAAAATTTATATGAAAATATCACCACAAAAACGGAAAAGGTACGGTTAACAAAAACCTAGTACCGTGACTACCGGAATAGCTTTTTGATCAGAAGCACAATTGGAAAAGACTAGGCTTCTATGGCGTTAATTAGCGTGATAAATTTAGAAGGGGTTGCAATTTGTGAACATTATAAGAAATCGATTAAAGGAATAATAAGATATCCGTCGGTCACGAGCGAAGAAGCCGGCGATAAGCTAGTATGATATAAACTGCCAAGAGGCAGCAGCGTTATTTAATTTCATATTATTAGGTATGGGACGTCAAGTGGCGCGCATCTAACTGTTACCGACGTTAAGTACTATATTGCATTATAACGATTAATAAACGATATAATTGGTTATTTCTTATTATGTTGCCAAATTTCTGTTCTGGTGCCACCATGCCACGCAAGGCCTGCCACGGTGGCCGAGCGGTTCTAGGCGCTTCAGTCTGGAACCGCGCGACCGCTACGGCCTCAGGTTCGAATCCTGCCTCGGGCATGGATGTGTGTGATGTCCATAGGTTAGTCAGGTTTAAGTAGTTGTAAGTTCTAGGGGACTGATGACCTCAGATGTTAAGTCCCATAGTGCTCAGAGCCATTTTTTGTCACGTAAGTGTATAAGTTGGTACTTACAGTGTGCAATCTGCCACCTGTAAAGAACTAAATAAGTATGCCCTTTTCTGTATCCAGAACGAAATTTTCACTCTGCAACGGACTGTGCGCTGATATGAAACTTCCTGGCAGATTAAAACTCTGTGCAGGGGCCGACCCGAATTCGGAAACTTTGCCTTTCGTAGGGAAGTGCTCTATCGACTGAGCTACCCAAGCACGACTCACGACCCATCCTCACAGCTTTACTTCCGCCAGTACCTCGTCTCCTACATTCCAAACGTTACAGAAACTCTCCTGCGAACCTTCGAAGAGTAGCACTCCTGGAAGAAAGGACACTGCGGGGATATGGCCTAGCCACCGCCTGGAGGACGTATCCAGAACGAAATTTTGACTCTACAGCTGAGAGTGCACTGATATCAAACTTCCTGGCAGATGACAACTGTGCCGGTCCGAGACTCGAACTCGGGACCTTGGCCTTTCGCGGGAAAGTGCTCTACCAGCCAAGGTACCCAAGCGCGATTCACGACCCGTCCTCACAGCTTTACTTCCACCAGTTCTTTGGCTCCTAGCTTCGGATTTTAGGTCGCGACCGCGCGGCTCATTTGGAAGAACATTTTCCCGTGAAGGTAAAGGTACGGAGCTCCAGTCTCGGTCAGATGCACAGCTTTAATCTAGCAGTAAGTTTCGTTTCTCCGCCACTACGGATGTCTGGACTGAATGAATAGTAACATTCAGTTACAATATTGGCGACGTGGCCTTACCAACGGGAGCGTGAATCCCTCTGGAAAAGTCTGTGACCCGCAAGTGCCTCTCGTATAAAGAGTAAGTGTCTGAACCAATACGCCACTCGACTCGGTTCAGGAGAAAGAGATGAGTGGCCCTTTTCTCATTCTGTGTAATCTACGGAGCTTCACGTCTGGCAAAGCGCGAGACGAGGAGGGGAAGGCGTGAGGGAGTTGTGTGTGCGGCAACGATCACCCGCCAGGAAGGCGGCGTGTCTTAAGGCCGCAGCACTAGGCGCGGGGAAGACGTCTGCTGCCGAGAGCTGACAGGGGCGCCGTGGCGTAAGCGGATGGCGCCGGATTGAGGGGGAGGTGGGAGAAGGGCCGAGGGGAGCCCGCTGCTCGCTGCTCGTTTTATAAAGTTCTACTTAGCAGCGTCAGCTGCATTCAAGAGGATCGCGGCCTGCAAAATCTGTCATATTCTCCGGCTGCTCAGCTCCCTCTGCGTTCGCCCAAAGGCGGGGAAGTAGAGTGAAGGAGCGACTCGCGGGGATAATGAGCGTGAGCAAGTGAACGGAAATACGCCACGCAGGAGGTACGACGCCATCTAAGGCCTACTCTCTCGAACTGCAGACCTTTCAAACGTAACACGTTTCCCAGTGGTAGAACCGTCTCCAGTACCGTTCCGCCGGTTATCCAAGTGAGGCGTAGCGATACACATGGGTTGCACAAAAATCTGGAAACACCACAAACACAACATATTTATATCTCCTTCCAATCTCCCACGCACACTGAAGCCATACCCGTTCATACTTAGCCTACACTCGACGTGAGGTCATTACGGTTACTGGCAGTCTCCGTCCTCTAAAAAAAACTCAACTCCGCCCGAACAGACCATGAAGGCCCAACGGTAACGACTGGCCGCCGTGTCATCCTCATCGCACAGGCGTCACTGAACGCGGATATGGAGGCACACCGCTCTTCCGACCATGTCAGTTTACGAGTCCGGATCCGCTACTTCTCAATCAAGTAACTCCTCAGTTTGCCTTACAAGGGCTGGGTGCACCCCGTTTGCCAACAGCGCTCGGCAGACCGGATGGTCACCCATCCAAGTGCTAGCCCAGCCCGACAGCGCTTAATATCGGTGGTATGAGGGGGGACGGGTGTTACCACTACAGCAAGGCCGTTGACAGTCTCCATCAGTTAATCTAACGAAATGCGTGTTCTGCTGCCTTAGAACTCTGTAGCCGCAATCACCGTCGATTAACTGGTACCTCAATTGAAGGATTTGGACGCCTATGCCAGAAACTCGTAAGCAGCGAGCAGCGACCTGTTGGGCTTCAGTAATTAGATCTGCCGATTCTTTTCACAATAGCGACCTTACGCGGTACGCACCTTGTGCCCTATGTAAGCCAGGATATTCGATATAGAATGGACTTCTAGCCAAAAACCAGCAGCCATGATACCAAGATGATCAATCATTGTGGTGAACAGACAACGCCAGAACGAGGTATCTCATAAAACTATTACACATTTACCTTTTCGTTCGCCGGCACCTGGACCGAGCGGTTCTAGGCGCTTCAGTCCGGAACCGCGCGACTGCTACGGTCGTAGGTTCGAATCCTGCCTCGGGAATGGATGTATGTGATGTCCTTAGATTAGTTAGGTTTAAGTAGTTTTAAGTTCTAGGGGACTGATGATCTCAGATGTTAGGTTCCATAGTGCTCAGAGGCATTTTACCTTTTAACTTGTGCTTAATATGCCACTGATTTTTTGTAGACAGAACGTACAATTGCGAACTGTATACGTATCCCATCCCCATAATATGCTCTTTTTGCGTGATTATAAAATGTTAAAAAAATTAATCTCTACATCTGCGTTTACATCTGTAGTCCCCAAACTACTTATGGTGTACGGAGAAGGGTATTTTATGCATCACTCAGTTTCTGCCTTTCCTGTCCCCGTTATGAATGGTCCTTTGGAACAACGGCTGTTGGTAAGCCAAAAGGTCGAATATCACTTATTTTGCATTTATGATCTTTCCACGAGGCACATATAAGAGGAAGCAATATGTCGGTTCATCCTTATGGGAACGCACTCTCTCAGAATTTTAGTACGAGTCAACTGCCAAACCCTGTACCGATCACTGACCATCTGCAAGACTCACTGCATTTCGCTATAAATCTCTAGCGTTGAAACTTCACTGTATACAGTGGGTGGACATAAATGTGGAAACGCCAAAACACAGCACTGTGTAAAAAAATTCGTTGCCATTCAAAACCGATTCCAGTCTTTTCGTAATGGTTAAATATATAGGTAGTTTACGATTTTAAATGGAATATTATACTATTCTTTCTGCAAAACAATGGAATTTCAGACAACAATGATGGAGGTGGACAGCCATCACGCACCCTTCTCTCCAAAGCAGACCACAAAGGCTCAATAATATGCGACTGTGGTGGCCATGGCCAATGCGACAATTCATCCTCCAGTTCTGGACTATGCAAGCTGTGTGAACAGGGTCTCTGTTATCTTGGATCAAGCGTAACCATCTGGGAATAGACACTATACCTTGAGATGGATAAGACCAGCTAGATAACATAATCATTGTCAGTAATGCGGCCTTGCAGAGTAACCATGCCGCCCTTGGAATATCACAGTATGGCTGCCCAAATCACCACCATGTTTCCCTCTTGGAACTTAACTCGGCCATAACTTGGGACACGGGTGGAACAAGACTCATCCGACCAAATTACCGTCTTCCACAGCTCTCTAAGCAAAGTTTCATGGCTTCCACACAATGTTTTCATGTTACGGGAATTTGCATCACTGACGGGTAGTTTTGGGATTCCAATTCACTCTGCAAGTCTCTGTTTATGCAGCGTCATTCGCGTTGTTTTTCTGCTGACAGGATTCACGATGCGACATTAAGTGATGCAGTGCATTTGGCAGCTGCCGTGCTCTTATTTCTCATCACAATCCTCTTCAATGACTATCGCTCACGGGCACTCGACACACGCTTTCGTGCGCGTTGTGTCATAGCGGATGATGTTTTTCCGCTTTCCCTGTATGCGTCATAAATCTTCGAAACGGCTTCTCTTGAAACACCAAACACTCCGGCTCCCTTGTTCTGGAAGCACCGGCATGCGAGTACCAACAGTTTGTCCACGTTCGAATTCTGTTAGCTTCGACATAATAGACTCACAGCTATACAGAACACTGTTCTGACCATGACTGCCACTTGCAAAGTACTGACGAGATTCCACAGCTGCAATCTGTTGTGAGAAACAACACCACAACATGCAGGTTTGAATATCATCTGCATTTCTGATCAAGCATGTACGTTCATCAGCCAGGACATTATGACAACCTATCTGATAGCCGATATGTCGGACTTTGGTACGGTTAAAAGCGGCGACGCGTCCTGGCATGGAAGCAGTGAGGCCTTGATAGGTCGCTGGATGGAGTTGGCACCACATCTGCACACACGTCATCTAATTACCGTAAACCAAAAATGGTTGAAATGGCTCTGAGCACTATGGGGCGTAACTTCTGAGGTCATCAGTCCCCTAGAACTTAGAACTACCTAAACCTAACTAACCTAAGGACATCACACACATACATGCCCGAGGCTGGATTCGGACCTGCGACCTGTGCGGTTCCTGACTGAAGCGCCGAGAACCGCTCGGCCACCGTGGCTGGAGAGATTTTCTCCACTTGTGGGCTGGGTGTTGTGTTGTCCTTATCACCAACGAGAAAGACGCCCAATGTGGCGTCACCTGAAATAAGACTTGCAATCCGGAGGCCCAATTTCACCAGTTGGGGCCCCCTCGCTATCAATGTCACACGATCGTTTCATTTTTGTGACGAGGGATGACCAAACAACCCCTTGACATCTGGACTTGGTTTCACTTTGGTTTCTCCACGTGATGAAGATATTCACCACAGCACTCGTCGAACACCCGACAAGTCGTGCAGTTTCCGAAATGCTCGTTCTGAGCTTCCGGACCATCAAAATCTGCCCTTGGCCATGCATAGATCGCGTGCCTTCCCCATTCTACACACGGACAGCACGCTCACTGTTACTACACATACTCTGCGTGTGTCTGACTGGCAGTCATTCCTCGCCAGGTGAAGCTGCTATCGCCTGGATGGGTTTATGCAATAGCTTTTCTTTTCTTTTCTTTATTTTGTCATCAGTCTTCTGATTGGTTTGAGGCGGCCTGCCACTAATTCCTCTCCTGTGCCAACCTCTTCATCTCAGAGTAGCACTTGCAACCTACGTTCTCGATTATCTGCTGGATGTATTTCGATCTCTGTCTTCCTCTACAGTTTTTGCCCTCTACAGCTCCCTCTAGAAGCATGGAAGTCATTCCCTCATTTCTTAACAGATGTCACATCATCCTATCCCTTCTCCTTATCAGTCTTTTCCACATGTTCCTTTCCGATTCTGCACAGACCCTCCTCATTCCTTACCTAATCAGTCCACCTAATTTTCAACATTTGCCTGCAGCACTACATCTCAAATGCGTTGATTCTCTTCTGCTCCGGTTTTCACACAGTCCATGTTCCATTACCATACAATGCTGTACTCCAGACGTACATTCTCAGAAATTTCTTCGTCAAATTAAGAGCGATATTTGATATTAGTAGACTTCTCTTGCCCAGGAATGCACTTTTTGCCATTGCTAGTCTGCTTTTGATGTCCTCCTTGCTCCGTCACTGGTTATTTTACTGCCTAGGTAGGAGAATTCCTTAATTTCATCTACTTCATGACCATCATGTTAAGTTTCTCACTGTTCTAAAAATGGTTCAAATGGCTCTGAGCACTATGGGACTTAACATCGGAGGCCATCAGTCCCATAGAACTTAGAATTACTTAAACCTAACTAACCTAAAGACATCACACACATCCATGCCCGAGGCAGGATTCGAACCTGCGACCATAGCAGTCGCGTGGTTCCTGACTGAAGCGCCTAGAACCGCTCGGCCACTTCGGCCGACTCTCGCTGTTCTCATTTCTAGTACTTCTCATTACCTTCGTCTTTCTCCGATTTACTCTCAATCCATACTCTGTACTCATTAGACAGTTCATTCCGTTCAGCGGATCATGTTATTCTTCTTCATTTTCACTCAGGATTGCAATGTCATCAGAGAATCATATCACTGATATGCTTTCACCTTGTATTTTAATTCCACTCCTGAAACTTTCTTTTATTTCCATCATTACTTCCTCGATGTACAGATTGAACAGTAGGGGCGAAAGGCTACATCCTTGTCTTACATCCTTTTTAATACGAGCACTTCGTTCTTGGTCGTCCCCTCTTATTGTACCCTCTTGGCTCTTGTACACATACTTTTTTCAGAATTTCGAACATCTTGCACCGTTTGACATTGTCGAACGCTTTTTCCAAGTCGACAAATACTATGAACCTGTCTTGATTTTTCTTTAGCGTTGCTTTCATTATTAACTACAACGTCAGAATTGCTTCTCTCATGCCTTTACCTTTCCTAAAGCCAAACTGACCGTCATCTAGCGCATCCTCAATTTTCTTTTCCATTCTCCTATATATTATTCTTATAAGCAACTTGGATGCATGAGCTGTTAACCTGATTGTGCGGTAATTCTCGCACTTGTCAGCTCTTGGCATCTTCAGAATAATTGTTGGATGATGCTTTTCCGAAAGTCAGATGGTATGTCGCCAGACTCATACATTCTACACACCAACGTGAATAGTCGTGTTGTTGCCGCTTTCCCCAATGATTTTAGAAATTCTGATGTAATGTTATCTATCCCTTTTGCCTTATTTCATCTTAACTCCTCCAAAGCTCTTTTACATTCTGATTCTAATACTGAATCCCCAATCTCTCCTAAATCGACTCCTGTTTCTTCTTCCATCAGACAAATCTTCCCCTCATAGAGGCTTTCAATTTATTCTTTCCACCTATCCGCTCTCTCCTCTGCATTTAACAGTGGAATTCCCCTTGCACTCTTAATGTTATCACCCTTCCTTTTAACGTCACCAAAGGTTGTTTTGACATTCCTGCATGCTGAGTCTGTCCTTCCAACAATCAATTCTTTTTCGATGTCTTCAAATTTTTCCTGCAGCCATTTCATCTTAGCTTCCCGGCACTTCCTATTTACTCGTATTTTATACCTCAGCTACTTATATTTCTGTATTCCTGAGTTTCCGGAACATTTTTGTACATCCTTCTTTAATCGATCAACTGAAGTATATCTCCTGTTACCCGTGGTTTCTTCGCAGTTACCGTCTTTGTACCTATGTTTTCCTTCCCAACTTCTGTGATGACCCTTTTTAGTTATGTCCATTCCTCTTTAACTGTACTGCCTGCTGATCTATTCCTAATTGCTGTATCTAAATCCTTTGAGAACAACCATATCTCGTCAGTCCTTAGTACTTCAGTATCCCACTTCTTTGCGAATTGATTCTTCCTAACTAATGTCTTAAACTTCAGCCTGCTCTTCATCACTACTATATTGTGATCTGAGTCTGTATCTGTTCCTGGGTGCATCTTAGAATCTAGTATCTAATTTCGGAATCTTTGTCTGACCATGCTGTAATTTAACTGCAATCTTCCCGTATCATTCGGCCTTTTCCAAGTATACCTCCTCTTGTGATTCTTGAACAGATTATTCGCTATTACTTGCTGCAATTTGTTACAGAACTCAATTAGTCTCTCTCCTCTCTCATTCCTTATACCAAGCCCATATTGTCCTGTAACCTTTTCTTCTAATCCTGCCCCTACAACTGCATTCCAGTCCCCCATGACTATTAGATTTTCATCCCTCTTTACATATTGTGTTACCCTTTCAATATCCTCATACACTTTCTCTATTTCTTCATCTTCAGCTTGCGACGTCGGCACGTACACCTGAACTTTCGTTGTCATTGTTGGTTTACTGTCGACTCTGATAAGAATAACCCTGTCACTGAACTGCTCACAGTAGCACACTTTCTGCCTTACCTTTCTATTCATAACGAATCCTACTCCCGTTATACTATTTTCTGCTGCTATTGATATTACCCTACACTCATCAGACCAGATATCCTTGTCTTCTTCCCACTTCACTTCACTTCACCTACTGTATCTAGATTGAGTCCCTTTTCGGATTTTCTGGTTTCTCTACCACGTTCAAGCGTCGGACATTACACGCCCCGACTCGTAGAACACAATCCTTTTGTAGCTTATTCAATTTTTTTATCAAGGTAACCTCCCCCTTGACATTCCCCTCCGGGAGATTCGAATGGGGGCTATTCCATAATCTTTTGCCAATGGAGAGATCATCATGACACGTCTTCAATTACAGGCCACTTGTCCCGTGGATACACGGTAAGCTGTTCTAGGCGCTACAGTCTGGAACCACGCGACCGCTACGGGACTGATGACCTCAGAAGTTGTCCCATAGTGCTGAGAGCCATTTGAACCATTTTGATACACGGTACGTGTCTTTAATGCAGTGGTTTCCATTGCCTTCGATAGTAAGTCGGTCATAATGTTCCGGCTGATCATTGCATTTCTGGCGGTGTTCCACATTTTTGCCCAAACCCTGTGAACAACCGGCAAGAAGTCCGTCAGGAGGTTCAATGGCAGAGGCAGCGACGCGTTGCCTTACAGGCTCCTCACAAGGGCCCATTTCCAATCGCTTAACACGCCTGACGTGGTTTACATCGTGGTAGCTGCACGCTTAGTAAAGAGCTGGCGCATCACAAGGAACGTGTTCGTCATCGTGATTTGCGGCTGTAGCGCTCTCCAACTACAGGTGTACCCGGTTCACAAACAAACATTGTGTTCACGAGAATATATGACCGTAAAATTCCTACGTTAGCTCTAATACAATGCACATTTCCTCCCTTGTCCATGTGCTAGTCACGTTGCTTTATCCGTAGTACACTTAAAAAATTCAGTATTCACGAAAAGTCACAAGGCATAAATGATAGTTGCAGGTTCAGTCAGTAAGGACATCAACCTTTAAAAATTTCATTAAAAAATGTTTGATATAACTTTACAATAGCCTTCCACATAAAATAAAAGTTAATTCATCATCTGACTCATTGATTTCATTCATTAGTAGAATTTCTATTATATGTTAAATATAGGACTGGAAAACTCAAGTAAAATAAATAAAAAATCATTTACTTACTGTAATATTATTATTACGTTTCCTGTTCTTCATGCAAGTTGTGTGTGTGTGTGTGTGTGTGTGTGTGTGTGTGAGAGAGAGAGAGAGAGAGAGAGAGAGAGAGAGAGAGAGAGAGAGAGAGAAAGAGAAAGACAATGTGTTTCCTGTTAGGAAAATTCTTGAGAAACATTGGGAAGGAGAAAAGTCCAGTACTAATCACAGATTTTCAAATAGCTTACGGCGTTGTTCATAGAGATGGTCTCTATGGAACCTTGAAGGAGTTTCTAATCCCAAAGAAACACACTGAAATGACTGGACTATTTGTGAGTGAATGAAGTGCGGTAGTACGACCTGGAGGAGCATACTGACAATTTAACCCCACAATAAGTGCGTAGGTGCGATGTGATGTGTGCTGTTTAGTCTCTCCCTGGAGAAAGTTATAAGAGTTTAAGAGCGTAACGGGCTGCGAGTGAAAGGTGGCGGGTTTTGGATATTTGCTTACGTAGACGAGGCAGCGTTATAGAGCGAGAGCAAACAAGATCTTGGGGAACCGTTCAAAATGGTTGCTATAGCAGAAAGTGAAGCAGGACTACTCCTCAATAAATAAGACAGAACATATGAAAGTAGTCAGACATAAATAGGTGCAAGAGCATTTCCCAGGTGATGAAGACCAGATGAAGTCAGTTAATTTGTTGAAGTAGCATGGAAGTTGGTACTATCGTTATAAATCAAATACTATAAATCAAATACCTATTTAGACGAAAGAATTTCTGCCGGTCCCAGATGTCTGTATGCCATCACAGATCATAAAGGATGGGGCCCCTCCACGCCCACACCAACGTGGTGACGAAACCAAAAGTTCTACTGTCATCTCCGTATAACATGTTAGTTTTTGAATCGGGAGTCACAGGATGCGAGCTGTGATGTTATCCATGCGTCTGGGTAAGATTACTCATTAACATGGTCCATCAGGAGATAGAAAGTGGACGAAGCGATAGAAAGGATAACGGTTGTAAGGGCAGAGGAAAAACAGTGCCAAGGCAAGCGCCAAGAGAAAAAAACCTCTGCGACAGTAGGACGGTTAGTAAGGGCAGTAGCGGCTTGCTGTCTGCGACAGTGCATGCAAGGTGTGGTTATGCTAGTGCGAGGTATCGTACATCGTTACCTTTGTCGTTGCTGGAGCTCGTTGCGGGGCTTGCTGCAGTTGCTGCGTCCCTGCAACAGTTCAAGGTCGTTGTGCATTAGTGGGCGATCGGTCATAGATCGACTCACACACTGAGTAGGGGGTGTGTGTGGTTGGTTTGCGTGCTGTGTACAGTACGGTTTCCCTGCGGTTGCCTATTTTTCGGCTGGTCGTACATCTAGGGTTACCAGTAGTAGCTGTGTTGCAGGGGCTTGCCAGTACTGTCGTGTTAGCGTGCTATGGACCATAGATGTTTAGTTCCTAGCCAGTAGTGTCTTTGGTCTGTTATGCTTCCATCTATGGTTATCGTCGTGGTTACCCAGAGAAAAGATAAACAGGTTGCGCGAGTGTCTCGTGTTATTGTGCAGTCGGGTGGAGAGTTTTTGGAATACCTGCAATATTGAAATCCATGTCATATTCTGCGAAACTGAAAATCTGCAATGCCCTTTTGTAACGCAACAGTCGGGATTTACTATTTAATTATCATGATTTATTAAAATTGTCACCGTGAAAGTGTGGGTCTACCCAATGCCGTGCTATAACCCAGGGGCAAGTGCAATCGATAATAATGTTAATAATAATAATAATAGTAATCTACTTTTACCTGCACGTACTGATAATTTGAAATTAAAAGTAAAGGAAAGGTTTACGACAGTTGGAAGGTCAACGTAGGTTTGCTAATGATATACTATAATGTAGCACAAAATCACATAATAACGTAGCGTCGTTATAAATATGGTAATCCGTCACAGGATCATACAAGCCAATTACAGAACTAATCACGAACTAATCAACATAAATATTTATGCAGATGAAACTATGCTCTTAATAAACCAATTAATTTACTGCAAATGCGGAACAGTGTTTTCGTAACGAAACATCATTCCTAAGTGCCGAACTTCGTCTGTTGTTGTTGTGGTCCTCAGTCCTGAGACTGGTTTGATGCAGCTCTCCATGCTACTCTATCCTGTGCAAGCTTCTTCATCTCCCAGTACTTACTGCAACCTATATCCTTCTGAATCTGCTTAGTGGACTCATCTCTTGGTCTCTCTCTACGATTTTTACCCTCCACGCTGCCCTCCAATACTAAATTGGTGATCCCCTGATGCCTCAGAACATGTCCTACCAACCGATCACTTCTTCTGGTCAAGTTGTGCCACAAACTTCTCTTCTCCCCAATCCTATTCAATACTTCCCCATTAGTTATGTGATTTACCCATCTAATCTTCAGCATTCTTCTGTAGCACCACATTTCGAAAGCTTCTATTCTCTTCCTGTCCAAACTATTCATCGTCCATGCTTCACTTCCATACATGGCTACACTCCATACTAATACTTTCAGAAATGACTTCCTGACACTTAAATCTATACTCGATGTTAACAAATTTCTCTTCTTCAGAAACACTTTCCTTGCCATTGCCAGTCTACATTGTATATCCTGTCTACTTCGACCATCATCAGTTATTTTGCTCCCCAAATAGCAAAACTCCTTTGCTACTTTAAGTGTCTCATTTCCTAATCTAATTCCCTCAGCATCACCCGACTTAATTCGACTACATTCCATTATCCTCGTCTTGCTTTTGTTGATGTTCATCTTATATCCTCATTTCAAGACACTGTCCATTCCATTCAACTGCTCTTCCAAGTCCTTTGCTGTCTCTGACAGAATTACAATGTCATCGGCGATCCTCAAAGTTTTTATTACTTCTCCATGGATTTTAATATCTACGCCGAATTTTTCTTTTGTCTCCTTTACTGCTTGCTCAATATACAGATTGCATAACATCGGGGATAGGCTACAACCCTGTCTTACTCCCTTCCCAACCACTGCTTCCCTTTCATGCCCCTCGACTCTTATAACTGCCATCTGGTTTCTGTACAAATTGTAAATAGCCTTTCGCTCCCTGAATTTTATCCCTGCCACCTTTAGAATTTGAAAGAGAGTATTCCAGTCAACATTGTCAAAAGCTTTCTCTAAGTCTACAAATGCTAGAAACGTAGGTTTGCCTTTCCTTAATCTTTCTTCTAAGATAAGTCGTAAGGTCAGTATTGCCTCCCGTGTTCCAGTATTTCTACGGAATCCAAACTGATCTTCCCCGAGGTCGGCTTCTACCAGTTTTTCCATTCGTTTGTAAAGAATTCGTGTTAGTATTTTGCAGCTGTGACTTATTAAACTGATTGTTCGGTAATTTTCACATCTGTCAACACCTGCTTTCTTTGAGATTGGAATTATCATATTCTTCTTGAAGTCTGAGGGTATTTCGCCTGTTTCATACATCTTGCTCACCAAATGGTAGAGTTTTGTCAGGATTCGCTCTCCCAAGGCCGTCAGTAGTTCCAATGGAATGTTGTCTACTCCGGGGGCCTTGTTTCGACTCAGGTCTTTCAGTGCTCTGTCAAACTCTTCACGCAGTATCGTATCTCCTATTTCATCTTCATCTACATCCTCTTCCATTTCCATAATATTGTCTTCAAGTACATCGCCCTTGTATAGACCCTCTATATACTCCTTCCACCTTTCTGCTTTCCCTTATTTGCTTAGAACTGGGTTTGCTCTGAGCTCTTGATGTTCATACAAGTGGTTCTCTTATCTCCAAAGTTCTCTTTAATTTTCCTGTAGGCAGTATCTATCT
Organism: Schistocerca piceifrons; assembly: GCF_021461385.2. Taxonomy (NCBI): domain Eukaryota; kingdom Metazoa; phylum Arthropoda; class Insecta; order Orthoptera; family Acrididae; genus Schistocerca; species Schistocerca piceifrons. The sequence goes on from NC_060138.1 coordinate 1,149,079,958, forward strand.
TACCCCTAGTGAGATAAGCCTTTACATCCTTACATTTGTCCTCTAGCCATCCCTGCTTAGCCATTTTGCACTTCCTGTCGATCTCATTTTTGAGACGTTTGTATTCCTTTTTGCCTGTTTCATTTACTGCATTTTTATATTTTCTCCTTTCATCAATTAAATTCAATATTTCTTCTGTTACCCAAGGATTTCTACTAGCCCTCGTCTTTTTACCTACTTGATCCTCTGACGCCTTCACTACTTCATCCCTCAAAACTACCCATTCTTCTTCTCCTGTATTTCTTTCCCCCATTCCTGTCAATTGTTCCCTTATGCTCTCCCTGAAACTCTGTACAACCTCTGGTTCTTTCAGATTATCCAGGTCCCATCTCCTTAAATTCTCACCTTTTTGCAGTTTCTTCAGTTTTAATCTACAGGTCATAACCAATAGATTGTGGTCAGAGTCCACATCTGCCCCGGAAATGTCTTACAATTTAAAACCTGGTTCCTAAATCTCTGTCTTACCATTATATAATCTATCTGATACCTTTTAGTATCTCCAGGGTTCTTCCATGTATACAACCTTCTTTCATGATTCTTAAACCAAGTGTTAGCTATGGTTAAGTTGTGCTCTGTGCAAAATTCTACCAGGCGGCTTCCTCTTTCATTTCTTAGCCCCAATCCATATTCACCTACTACGTTTCCTTCTCTCCCTTTTCCTACACTCGAATTCCAGTGACCCATGACTATTAAATTTTCGTCTCCCTTCACTATCTGAATAATTTCTTTTATTTCATCATACATTTCTTCAATTTCTTCGTCATCTGCAGAGCTAGTTGGCATATAAACTTGTACTACTGTAGTAGGTGTGGGCTTCGTATCTATCTTGGCCACAATAATGCGTTCACTATGCTGTTTTTAGTAGCTTACCCGCATTCCTATTTTCCTATTCATTATTAAACCTACTCCTGCATTACCCTTATTTGATTCTGTGTTTATAACCCTGTAGTCACCTGACCAGAAGTCTTGTTCCTCCTGCCACCGAACTTCACTAATTCCCACTATATCTAACTTTAACCTATCCATTTCCCTTTTTAAATTTTCTAACCTACCTGCCCGATTAAGGGATCTGACATTCCACGCTCCGATCCGTAGAATGCCAGTTTTCTTTCTCCTGATAACGACATCCTCTTGAGTAGTCCCTGCCCGGAGATTCGAATGGGGGACTATTTTACCTCCGGAATATTTTAACTAAGAGGACGCCATCATCATTTAATCATACAGTAAAGCTGCATGCCCTCGGGAAAAATTACGGCCGTAGTTTCCCCTTGCTTTTAGCCGTTAGCAGTACCAGCACAGTACCAGCACAGCAAGGCCGTTTTGGTTAGTGTTACAAGGCCAGATCAGTCAATCATCCAGTCTGTTGCCCTTGCAACTACTGAAAAGGCTGCTGCCCCTATTCAGGAACCACACGTTTGTCTGGCATCTCAACAGATACCCCTCCGTTGTGGTTGTACCTACTTCGTCTAACAGTCAAAATAGTTTATGACGATAGATCGTAAAAACAGCCAATAAAAGAAATAAGTTGTCCGCATCCTATTTACTTCTTAAATTTTAGAACATGAACGAAAGGAGTTACCGAGAAACTGCGCTTTACAAACAAATAGGACTCAGCTTGATTGTTGCTGTAGATATCGCGGTTCAGTGGCAAATAAACATCTTTCGTACTTTCCATCTTTCCTTCCGTAGCGTGTCATGTTAATTATTTCGTAGTGACCGAGCTCTTCTTCTGGTGTCTCCATATATAGTTACATTACAGATATATTTCCTCATGCTTTACCACGATCATTACAGACCCACGCAGTTGAACTCATAGGAACACACCTCGACAATGGCGTTGTCAGCCACAGATTACTGCTACTCTCGTTGCTGTTACAACAGGTAAAGTCTCTGGGTAAGGAATGCAGTGTCTTACAGGTTTGATAAACTGTTTTACGTACTTTGTTTCTTTTTATCAAACATCCTACTGATTCTGTGTTGTTCAAGTTTTTATAAAATAGACCACAAAGATAACATCTACAATTACTAATGTGCTTATTCAGAAAAATGATAAAATTCATGTAAATAGTTCCTTGCGATACTAGCAGATGGCATTGCTTGTAACATTTACAGAATATTTGCGCATGCTGTGAAATATCTCAAACTGGACTGTCAATTGAAATTACGGAATACGTAATGAAAACTGTTACCTCGTAAAGTCAAGCGTCGGCACGCTAGTCGGGAACGACAGGGAAGAGAAGGCTGTGAGAAGAGATCAGCCAATCGCACACTGACCGGGCCATCCTCCAGGACGACCACGCGACAGCAGAGGTCTCTATGTGAAGAGGACAGTTATACAGCAGCGTCAACGATACCCAGTTCAATAGCGGCACCAGGACCAGTGACTTGGACAGCAGGGTCAACCCTAGTCATATCGCTTGTACTCTCTACACAACACAGACTTGGGATTCTCTACACAGAAGAAGACAATTTCGCATGTCGGCCTTTGCTTGCGACACATCTGTGTAATTGCAAAAGTTAAGTATTGTAATTTTCTTTATGTAATGAAACTCATTAATACGTTTTGTTTCGATGTATGTCTAGTGAACCGAGTAAGCAGGCTCCATAGACACCACAAAAGCTGTGCTGTGAATTTATGTCGCGAAAATGAGTTTTTTTAAATGTATCTATTCGCGATATATGAGTAGGAGAAAGCTACATATTAGATGAGCTTTCTGCTCTTTTGTAATTTGAACAGTAAGCCAAATCGTGATACACAACTGAGCTGTGTGACTGCTCAAACTACGTGCCAGAAAAATCAAAACTGCAATTTAACCACAGCTACTCAAACGAGATAGGAAGGGGATGGGTTGTTGTGTTGTTTTTGGGGCAGAGACCAAACAGCGTAGTCATCGGTCTTATCTGATTAGGGAAGGACGGGGAAGGAAGTCGGCCGTGCCCTTTCAAAGGGACCATCCCGGCATTTGCCTGGAGCGATTTAGGGAAATCACGGAAAACCTAAATCAGGATGGCCGGACGCGTGATTGAACCGTCGTCCTCCCGAATGCGAGTCCAGTGTGGTAGCCACTGCGCCACCTCGCTCGGTGAGATAGGAAGCTAGGGATCTTTGCTGATGGACAAACTTGTGGTTGGCACATAATTCTAATTTCCACTAAAGAACATATTTCCTTATTACGAAGTTACAAAATTGGAATAACAATACAAAATTTTAATTCGGACCTTTGTCCTCTTAAGAGAATATACAACTGACTGTAACCGTCTGCCATGAATTAATATAGCAAGCAATATTTTAAAGGTAATGATTAGATGTGATTGCAAAAGGATCACAGACAGTCACCACCCTATGCACACTATTAAGTTCATTGCTTACGTAAGCAAAATTTACGCAACACTAATGATTCACTTTGAGTTACTTATGAAAAGATCTCGTCCGGCCCGGCGGAGAGGCTGGATGCTTAACTAAAGGTTGGGAGCACGGCTTATGCACGGTGGTACTTGGAATAAACGAGTAGAAAGCAACCGCCAAGCAATTTCGAAGATGATCAGACTGCAAACCAGGGCAGACAACACGCCGCACACACACACACACACACACACACACACACACCACACACACACACACACACATGATCTCAGTCTGCACGCCAAAGCGACGAACCCCATCTGCCCCACATACCATACCATTTCTGCAACAGCAAATAATTCACGCAGCAGACAAATTCAACTCGTGATTCAGCTTTTTCAATACCGTGCAAGGCTTACTAACTACGTGAATATCTGTAACATAACTGACAACCACAGTGAGACATTTACCGAGTAAAAGAACAATTAAAATTACACTGACTTACAAAGCTGTGCCCTTCATATTAAAAGAAAGTCTAAAACCGAAACTGAGCGAAGAGCAAACTAATTAACATACTCCATCAAATTAACACAGGAAGAAATCTTTAAAACAAGCAGTAAACAACACTTGGAAGCCTTAGAATTCGCAAGTTCAGTATAACACACTCTTATTCAGAACCATCCTTAGCTGATCTCCGGCAGATACAACATGCCCCCATAAGTTTCACAAATCTTCACAGGTTAACAGCAGCATATGAATCATACGCAACTTAATGCTTCCAGTTACACGATGCGAAGATATCCAGCCTGAGATGACGGACCCGCCACCGTTTCGCACGCAATTGCGTCGACTAATCAGCACCGTACACCCGGCGCGCGGCAAAACGGAAGGACGGCGTGGCCCAGGCACAGAGGATAGAGACGAGGGCCTACCTTCAAAACATGTTGGCTCGTTGAACGTCGACCAGCGAGAGAGCTCGGCCACACGCCAAGCCGGAAAAACAAAGGTGGAACAGTCAGAGATACAAGACCAGACGAGTGTCGATATCAGCGACGCAAGTGGAGCATAACTAGCGCCAGTCGCCACGGCTCAACAACGTCTCTCTTGTAACGTCTGTCACCAGATATGCCTGAGTATCTCCGTGACGCTTTCGCGCTTGCTAAATTAACATGTAACGGAAAAACGCTGCTCATTTTTGGATATTCTGTGTTTTCTCTATTTCGTCTTCCAATCTTATCTGGTACGCATAGGAATGATGACCGTTGGTTGTGTGAACCGTTATTGAAACTTTTCAGGCGGAGATCGCAACAGAGCGTGCGCAGAGGAATACAAGTGTAGCCTGTTGCCGCCTTTCGTACTTTCAGTAAATTCGAATCATTGGCGTGAGGGGGATGGGAGCATCAAGCAGAAGATGACACAGACAAATGGCTACAGTACAATGCCTGCAGAACGAGTGGTGACGAGGTGGACACATGGCAATGGCGTGGTAAGAAGAATAGGAGGGTAATGGCAGTTAATGTGTCTGGCACCGGTCTTACCTGCGATTACTTGTATGCTGTCCTTAGATTTTTAATTGCTGCGTACGCATAGTCCTAGCTATCTAACGGGTGTGACTGCAGTCAATGGTTGTTCTGCAATCGTTTAATTATTCAGGGTGATTCAAAAAGAATACCACAACTTTAGGAATTTAAAACTCTGCAACGACAAAAGGCAGAGCTAAGCACTATCTGTCGGCGAATTAAGGGAGCTATAAAGTTTCATTTAGTTGTACATTTGTTCTCTTGAGGCGCTGTTGACTAGGCGTCAGCGTCAGTTGATGCTAAGATGGCGACCGCTCAACAGAAAGCTTTTTGTGTTATTGAGTACGGCAGAAGTGAATCGATGACAGTTGTTCAGCGTGCATTTCGAACGAAGTATGGTGGTAAACCTCCTGATAGGTGGTGTATTAAACGTTGGTATAAACAGTTTACAGAGAATGGGTGTTTGTGCAAAGGGAAAAGTTCTGGACGGCCGAGAACGAGTGATGAAAATGTAGCACACATCCAGCAAGCATTTGTTCGCAGCCCAGGAAAATCGACTCGTAGAGCTAGCAGAGAGCTGCAAATTCCACAATCAACTGTATGGAGAGTCCTACGAAAAAGGTTAGTTATGAAACCTGAACGTCAACTACCCGAGGCGATGGATCGGCCACCAGGCAGCCCGTGACAGAGCACTTCATCACTGGCCTCCAAGAAGCCCTGATCTTACCCCCTGCGATTTTTTCTTATGGGGGTATGTTAAGGATATGGTGTTTCGGTCACCTCTCCCAGCCACCATTGATGATTTGAAACGAGAAATAGCAGCAGCTATCCAAACTGTTACGCCTGATATGCTACAGAGAGTGTGGAACGAGTTGGAGTATCGGGTTGATATTGCTCGTGTGTCTGGAGGGGGCCATATTGAACATCTCTGAACTTGTTTTTGAGTGAAAAAAAATCTTTTTAAATACTCTTTGTAATGATGTATAACAGAAGGTTATATTATGTTTCTTTCATTAAATACACATTAATAAAGTTGTGGTATTCCTTTTGAATCACCCTGTACAATACTGAGTTCTTCTGCCTGTTTATGGGCAATACATTCCATTTGTTTATGTAAGTGTCAACTGAAGATCCATGCACATAGCGTCGATACACTCTGGGTATCCCTGCATTTCGCTACATTTTTCCAACGTTGCGTCTTCTCTGTGTACCACAGCATCATCCACGGAAAACCACATGGATCTTCCTATGTTATCCACTAAGGCACTTAAATGTGTTGCAAAAAGCGGTGGTCTTGTGAGAGGTTGAGCTGTAGAAGTGATTGGAGCTGGGGACAGTGCATTAACGGTTGACCATCAACAGCAGAAGCACTCCTCCCAAATCATCAAAATGTCCACGTTTCAGCCTTCTGCGGTAGTCTTCGGGAAGCCACTCTGGCTTCATTGACTTCCGTGTCACTACAGCCACTTAGGTCATTACCTCTGATCCACATTACTGCAGTGGCAGAAAAACGCCTCACTTCTGCAGAGTCAGGCAGGAATAACTGCATTTAAAGCTCACCCGAAAAACAATGTGACATGCGGCCTGCGTTGTTCGATGCCATATCAATGGCACAGCCGTCTCTACCGAGTTTCGAAACACTGTCCGCTAAGTGAGCATCCGGGTGAAGAGGGCAGTTCAGCTCTGCCGGTTTCACGGAAGACATCCGTGCCCTGCACCACTGGGCATCGCATAGTCTAACGTATTCACAGAGGAGCAACTGTACTGGGCCATTACACCATGGGACGGGAAGCGCGAGACTTCCCTTGACAGGGCAGCCACATTGATGGTGCATGGTCAGTAGTACCCCTACCAACACCTGACCCGAGACGCCCTGACGTGCATTAGCCTCGCTTGCCACCAATGCTAGCAGCTTCAAAATCCACCGTTTGTAAACATGCAGTTATTGGAGAAGTGTACTTGTAGCTATGAACTGTCTTCTCCTGTTGCACATTCGTCCATCATCACCAGAGAACTGCCGCCCCACCCAGCAAAAATGGCTCTGAGCACTTAACTGCTGTGGTGATCAGTCCCCTAGAACTTAGAACTACTTAAACCTAACTAACCTAAGAACATCACACACATCCATGCCCGAGGCAAGATTCGAACCTGCGAGCGTAGCAGCAGCGAGGTTGCAGACTGTAGCGCCTAGAACCGCACGGCCACTTCGGCCCGCACCCACCTAGCTCTTTACAATTGCCACCAACAGTGTGTCTCTTCCTTGCTGTCCACATATAATCCTATAACACCCCTTGGGGTGTGTCCGAAATTACTCTTACGCCTGAAGATTCCTACCCGCTCAGAATGACATGTGTGTTCTGTGTACTCGAGCGTTGTAAACTTATGCGAAGAAAACATCAGCTATACCGTTGGCGTAATGAAAACCCACAAGCGTGCACAAACGTTGCTGCATGACTGCGATGTTATCGGCTTATACCCAGAGAAGATTTCATCTACCTATGCCATAGATACATTGAAAAGTTGAATGAAGACAGCAAATACGAGACAAACAAGCAACATGTTTCTCTTCTGTGGAAAAAGGTTGTGTCTATGCGCTGGATAGGCGCTGCAGACGATGTCGTGCTATTAGCAGTGGCACTAGCGTCGGTCGTTGCTGCCGTAGCCCTATAACGCCAAATTTAGCTGCACTGACCTAGCGGATACGTTGGTAGTTCGTCCCACGTTAATTTCTGCTGTTACTTCACACAGAGTAGCTTGTCTGTGCGCAAACGTCGCTGCTCTCGATCGTTAAGTGAATGCCTTTTGACACTGCGTTGTACGTAGTGCTAGATAATGCCTGAAATTTGGCATTCTCAGCACTTTCTTGACACTGTCAATTTCGGCATACTGAATTCCCTAATTATTTCCGAAATGCAATGTCCCATGCGTCTAGCTCCAACTACCATTCCCCGTTCATAGTCTGTCAATTCCCGTCATGTATCCATAATCACGTCGGAAACCATTTCACGTTAATCACCTGAGTACCAACGACAGATCCGCCAATGCACTGCGCATTTATGCCCTGTGTACGCAATACTATCGCCATCTGTGTTGGTGCATATCAGTATCCCATTCGGAGATTTTCTCCGCTCGGGGACTGGGTGTTGTGTTGCCCTAATCATCATCATTTCATCCCCATCGACGCGCAAGTCGCCGAAGTGGCGTCAAATCGAAAGATTTGCACCCGGCGAACGGTCTACCCGACGGGAGGCCCTAGTCACACGACATTTTAGTATCCTATGACTTTTGTCATCTCAGTGTGTATTGTTACTTGATCTGTACGTGCAATAGTCTTTTGTAGACAGTTACATCGATACCGTTATATTACACTGAAGCGCCGAAGAAACTGGTACAGGTATGCGTATTAAAATACAGAGATATGTAAACAGGTAGAATACGGCACTGCGGTCGGCAACGCTTATATAAGACAACAAGTGTCTGGCACAATTGTCAGACCGGTTACTGCTGCTACAATGGCAGGTTATCAAGATTTAAATGAGTCTGAACGTGGTGCTACAGCCGGCGCACGAGCGATGGGACACAGCATCTCCGAGATAGCGATGACATGGAGATTTTCCCGCACGACCATTTCACCAGTGTACCGTGAATAACAGGAATCCGGTAAAGCATCAAATCTCCGACATCGCTGCTCCCGGAAAAAGATCCAACAAAAACGGGACCAACCACGACTCAAGAGAATCGTCCATCGTGACAGAAGTGGAGCCCTTCCGCAAATTGCTGCACATTTCAATGCTGCGCCAACAAGTGTCAGCGTGCGAACCATTCAACGAAACATCATCGATATGGGCTTTCGGAGCCGAAGGCACACTCGCGTACCCTTGACACTCGTGTACCCACTACACAAAGCTTTACTCCTCGCTCGGGCCCGTCAACACCGACATTTGGCTGCTGATGCATGGAAACATGTTGCTTCGCAGCACGAGTCTCGTTTCAAACAGTATCGAGTGGATGGAGGTGTACGGGTATGGAGACAACCTCATGAATCCATGCAGCCTGCATTCATCAGAGGTCAGTTCAGGCTTGTGGAGGCTCTGTAATAGTGTGGGGCGTGTGGAGTTGAAGTGATATGGGACCCCTGATAAATCTAGATACGACTCTGACAAGTGACACGTACGTAAGCATCCTGTCTGATCAGCTGCATCCATTCATGTACATTGTGCGTTCCGACGGACTTGGGCAAATCCAGCAGGACAATGCGACACCCCACACGTCCATAATTGCGACAGAGTAACTCCAGGAACACTCTTCTGAGTTTAAACACTTCTGTTGGCCGCCGAACTCCCCAGACATAAACATTATTGAGCGTATCTGGGATCCCTTGTAATGTGCTGTTCAGAAGAGATCTCCAACCCCTCGTACTCTTACGGATTTATGGACAGCCCTGCAGGAATAATGAAGTCAGTTCCCTCCAGTACTACTTCAGACGTTAGTGGAGTCCATGCCGCGTCGTTTTGCGGCACTTGTGCGTGCTCTCGAGGGCCCTACACGATATTAGGCAGGTGTACCAATTTCTTTTGCTCTTCAGGGTATAATATGATAGTGTAAAATAGATAACTATTGCACTGCGGCACTAAAAAAATTCCAGAAAATGTAGGTATGATTTAATATGTTGAAACTACGTCGCGAGATGGTCACAAATCCACAAGGACTTCATTGAAACCAAGTGCGTGTTGTACCTAGTTGTGGAACTATTTCCCACAGTTGAACGCAGAGTATTATTTTGAACAAGAAACTCGTCACAGAAAGACAGGAACTAAATGCACAAATATGTATTCCTAAAGAAGAGAAAAGTTAATAGTGTGGCCATATGCCTAACCTAACAATCTGCGAGGAAATATACTGACTAAATATTTAAATTTCTCGAATACATCAATATATTGGCTCTGAGTAGTTTATCGCTGAAAGAATATGTTTACGACGAAATATTGTTTCCTTACGAGGAATGAAGCTTTCAGATAGTGCCTCGGTGCTGCTGCGTCCATAAATCATCCGTATATGCTGCTGAGGTAAGGGCTAATACGTGATTCTGCATGCGTGGATTGTTCGTTGCTGCTTCTTTCGCAAGGAAAAAATTTAGCCGAGGATGGGGTAAGATTCGGGCAGAAGATCGTCTGCCGGGTTATCTGCGCGCTTCTGGGCGAGCGCGAATATCGATTGCCCCCACAACCACCACTTTGGCGTCCCCCCCCCCCCCTCTCCTACCCCCCCTAGCCCGCTCTCCGCTACGTGCCTCGTAGGGGCGTAACAAATGTCGCAATATCCGTTTTGTGAATGACCCGTGGCGGAAATGAAATGGTCTTAATCTTTTAGCTTTCGGATCAGTGATAAAGTCTCTTTTTTCCCCTGGACACGTTTATGAAGGAATTTATCTGAATGGTTTCCTGCCGAAAGGCATGTGTATTCCATTTTAAGTGATGGCATTATTCAGTCCTTCTGAGCGTGAGAGAAGTCTCGCCGCGATGAAGTGAAACGTGAGATACTGTATTTACAACCGCTGTCTTCAAGAGAACGAAACTCTGGTCGCTTTGACGAAAGGATTTCTTCATACAGTCTTCTTCTACAATGTAAAAACTGTGTCTACATTTTGCGCAATTAACTCTCAAACGACTATTTTACTGCTAAGGATTTTGAGACATAGGATATTTTCCTAAAAGGTCGCTGTTTGTTACATTTCTTTACGTTATCAAATGACAGAATATTTTACATTACTTTCTGTCTTTCTCACTGACTTGTTTTCTTGTATTCAGTGATAGTTTATTCGCATCGTGATGCATTTGTAAACATTATCGAGTTGTTTACTTGCTTTTTGTACCAGTATTTATGATACTTTGTCTGACAACAAGGTAATCATCAGCGAAGGCAATTTTTTCCCCGTTGTTGTAGGATAATTGGACAATTATTCAAGTCCAGTGGTTGTGGTGTTTCTGCCACATTGCGGGTCATTTATTATATTGTATATAAATGTTTACGTTGCTGTACTATGCGAGCCAGTAGGAACAACAGGTTACTCATCCAGAAGTAACACGTGGTCATGTCATACTGACAAGGACTGTGAGAGAGCTATGCTAGTAAACCGCATTGTCCTGACGCGTTGACAGATGGCAGAGAAATCTTTGTTAGATTTAACTCCAAGACGAATGACTCCTGGTACTAATACCTAATGTGTAATGGTTACGAAGCCGTTCTGACAACGCTGAGTTGTTGCACACACACACACACACACACACACACACACACCTACATGTTCAAATTCAGATTATTCAAAACTGATCTGTAAATATTAATGAGAGATTTAAGATGACGTTAAGAGTGCATGGCGCTATTAACAGGCCGATCACAAAAGTGTGCCCCGGAGAGGCAGACGGTATAAAGTTGGTATAACTCGCACCAGTCTAATACTACCATCAAGACTGTGGACACCTATAAATCGCGAACGCTAATTCTCATTTAAGGAAATAACTTGAAGTATTATGCTTACTAGTGCAACGAACAGAACTGAAGACACGTGAAAACAGATAACGTGCACTGTTTTGAGAATATTACGCTGCTCGAAGTGTTATAATCAAACTCCGCAATCGTTATTGCGATTAATGATTTCAGAATGGTTATCAGGTAGACTGTGGAACACAGTTCTCTAATTTTTGTCTGAGTTAATGAATGAGCGTCCATTCTATGTACTGAGACTTTATTGTAGCAGGTAGCAGTATTCCCGAAAGCAGCTCCAAGATTTACTGCCTCAGATCGCACGTTAGGAGCCCCAGCCCATGGTGAATAGAGTCAGTAGGAGCACCGATACAGCTTTAACGAAGTAAGCAAGCCTTCCGATGATTTAGAGGTGAATCAAGAGAATTTTACTAGTATTTACTTTCGCAGTTCATCCAACGTAGCCATCCACATGACGTTTCGCAAATTACAACTTGCGTAGTTAGTGTGTCCGACATAGCAATGCGTCACAGCAGGAACATTTTTTCTCGTTCTTCAACTACATCTATACTCCCGCAACCCACCTTGCGGTAAGTGGTGGAGGGTACTTCGTGAATCACTAACCACTGTCACTCCCCCCCCACTGTTTCCTGCTGTCGCGAATGCCTTCGTGTGGCCTCTGATAGCTCTGATTTTGTCTTCGTGTTCCTTTCGTGAGTTATACGTAGGAAGGAACAATATACTTGTCCACTCTTCTAAGACCGTTTTGTATCCCGCCTGGAAGCTGGCGCGTGGGTCTGCTCCTGTAAACTGAAGGGTAGGCCGAGTGTAGGAAGCGAGTAGGAGCAGGAAAAGGTGAAATGCTTCAGTACTGCGAATAGGTTAAAACTCTTTTACTGGGTTATGAACGTATACCACTGATATTATTACTTAACTTTGCGTACAGATGAGCAAGTAGGTGCGAAACCTACTGTATCAAAGCTCACAAAAGTTACACAGGCGAAATCTATAGCAGCTCGCCCACTATGAGGTAGAAACTAAGTTGCGTGGTCGTCAGCTCGCGAACGAATGGGCTGAATCCGGAGCGGCGCTCGTAGAGATGCACATCGCCGGCTAGAGCGCGCTGTCGTCAGTGTCTCTCGTGGTGCCAACCTAAGAACTTGCATCTACGCCGTGGCATCGTAGCTATCGATATCACAGACCGTACGCTTTCGGAACTTTGACAGTAAGCCACATCGTCATGCCACTGGATTTGGCTGAGTTTTAGCAACCCCGCAACGAAAAGCGCTGCACTTATTTGGATCTTCTCTATTTCCTCTATCAATCCTATTTTGTATGGATCCCATAATGATGAGCAATGTTGAAGTATTCCACGCGCGAGGATCTTGTAAGTTACCTCTTTTGTGAAGGACTACATATCCTGAGGATACTTCCAATGAATCTGTCTTTTCTGCGATTAGTTCACTGCGTCGTCCACTTTTAATCGTTCCATACGCCTATTGATAGGTATTTTATGGAAACAACTGCATCCAATGACTGTTTTGCAATCATATAATCATACAATAATGTGTCTTTCAGTCTATGCATAAGCAATATGTTAAATGTAATTACGATGAGTGTCAGTTTGCCCTCCCTGCACCAAACGTCGATCCTCTGCATGTTTCCACGCATTTAGTTATAATTATCTACTGTCACGACTTCTGTGTATACAACAGTATCATTGCCAAAAAGATTCATCGAACTTCAACCTTTTCTACTGCATAAAGATTTCGGTGGCGTTGAGCCACAACCATAAAATAATTTTTAAAAGAGTAATCCACCATTTGACAGTGTATTATTATATTTATATTTTGTACTGTCCACATTTCGGATTTTATGCTATTATCAAGCACAATGCTAAATATTGTATGTTAACAGAAAACTTAATAAAGGCTCACACCGTTTAGCACTGTACTTGATAATGGAATAACAGCCGAAGTCTGGATGGTACAAAAGATAAATATAATTATACACAGTCAAATGGTGGTTTACTTTTTTACCTGCTTTCCTACTATGTCATATATCCATTGAAGAGCCAAAGAAACTGCTACACCTGCATAATATCGTGTAGGGTCCAGCGAACACATAGAAGTGGCGCAACACGACGTGCTATGGAATGAAGTAGTGCTAGAGGGAACTGACGAAATTAATCCTGCAGGGCTGTCCATAAAGCCGTAACAGTACGAGAAGGTGTACATCTTTTCTGAATAGCACGTTGCAAGACATCCCAGATATGCTCTGACTCTGAGCACTATGGGACTCAACTGCTGAGGTCATTAGTCCCCTAGAACTTAGAACTAGTTAAACGTAACTAACCTAAGGACATCACACACATCCATGCCCGAGGCAGGATTCGAACCTGCGACCGTAGCGGTCTCGCGGTTCCAGACTGCAGCGCCAGAACCGCACGGCCACTTCGGCCGGCATCCCAGATATGCTCTGTAATGTTGATGTCTGGGGAGTTTGGTGGCCAGCGGAAGTGTTTAAACTCAGAAGAGTGTTCCTGGAACCAATTCTGGACATGTAGGGTGTCGCATTGTCCTGCTGGAATTGCCCTGGTCCGTCGGAATGCACAACGGATACGAATGGATGCAAGTGATCAGATAGGACGCTCACATACGTGTCACCTGTCAGAGTCGTATCTAGACGCATCACGAGCCCCATATTACTGCAACTGCACACGCCCCACACCATTATAGAGCCTCCACCACCATGAACAGTCTCCTGCTGACATACAAGGTCTATGGATTCATGAGGTTATCTCCTTACACGTACACATCCATCCGCTCGATACAATTTGAAACGATACTCGTTCGACCAGCCAACATGTTTCCAGTCATCAACAGTCCTAAGACGGTGATGATGGGCCCAGGTGAGGCTTAAGGCTTTGTGTCGTGCAGTCATCAATGGTACACAAGTGGGCCTTCGGCTCCGAAAGCCCATATCTATGAAGTTTCATTAAATGGTTCACTCGTTGTCACTTGTTGATGGCCCAGCACTCAAGTTGCAGCACTTTACAGAAGGGTTGCACTTCTCTCACGTTGAACGATCCTCTTCAGCAGTTGTCGTTGGTCCCGTTCTTGCAGGAACTTTTTCGGGAGATCTGATATTTTACCGGTTTCCTGATTTTCACGGAACACTCGTGAAATGGTCGTACGGGAAAATTCTCACTTCATCGTTACCTCGGAGATGCGTGTGTCCCATCGCTCGTGCGTCGACAATAACACCACGTTCAAACTCAAATCTTTGATAACCTGCCATTCTAGCAGCAGTAAACGATGTAACAACTGCGCCAGATATACCGTGAAAAGTAATAGACCTGTAAGACTCCCGTGGGCTTCGACTAAAGATTGTTTAACTTCTGACAACTTCTCTCCATTGAGAAAAAAAAAGTTCAAACGTGTGTGAAATCTTATGGGACTTAACTGCTAAGGTCATGAGTCCCTGTCTCGCGGTTCTAGGCGCGCAGTCCGGAACCGTGCGACTGCTACGGTCGCAGGTTCGAACCCTGCCTCGGGCATGGATGTGTGTGATGTCCTTAGGTTAGTTAGGTTTAAGTAGTTCTAAGTTCTAGGGGACTGATGACCACAGCTGTTAAGTCCCATAGTGCTCAGAGCCATTTGAACCATTTTGAATCATCAGTCCCTAAGCTTACACACTGTTGTTGTTGTGGCCTTCAGTCCTGAGACTGGTTTGATGCAGCTCTCCACGCCACTCTACTCCGCGCACGCCTCTTCATCCCCTAGTACCTACTGCAGCCTACATCCTTCTGAATCTGCTTGGTGTATTCATCTCTTGGTCTCCCTCTACGATTTTTACCTTCCACGCTGCCCTCCAATACTAAATTCGTGGTCCCTCGATGTCTCAGAACATGTCCTACCAACCGATCCCTTCTTCTTGTCAAGTTGTGCCACAAGCTCCTCTTCTCCCCAATTCTATTCAAAACCTCCTCATTAGTTATGTGATCTACCCATCTAATCTTCAGCATTCTTCTGTACCACGACATTTCGAAAGCTTCTATTCTCTTCTTGTCTAAACTATTTATCGTCCACGTTTCACTTCCATACATGGCTACACTCCATACAAATACTTTCAGAAACGACTTCCTGACACGTAAATCTACATCATCATCATCTTGGACAGTTTCCAGCCACTGGCTGGGTCTGTCGGGAACACAAGCCTCTCCATCGTGTTCTGTCTTTCCACCATTCCCCCTCTTCCACCTTCGTCCAGTTCTCTCCTCTTCTCATCACACATTCCTTCACTCCCTTCACCCATCTATCTCTTGGTCTTCCTCTGGGCCTCTTCCCCTCCAGTTGCAGATCAAACATCCTCTTTGGAATTCTTCCCTCATCCATTCTCTTCATGTGTCCATACCACTGCAGTCTTGATTTTTCTATCCTGTCCTGTACTGGTTCCTCCTTTAGTCTTTCCCTCACATACAAATTTCGCAATCTGTCTCGTGTTGTTACACCCAACCTGCTCAAATCTACACTCGATGTTAAATTTTTCTTCTTCAGAAACGCTTTCCTTGCCATTGCAAATCTACATTTTATATCCTCTCTACTTCGACCATCATCAGTTATTTTGCTCCACAAATAGCAAAACTCCTTTACTACTTTAAGTGTCTCATTTCCTAATTTAATTCCCTCAGCATCTCCATTATCCTAGTTTTGCTTTTGTTGGTGTTCATCTTATACCCTCCTTTCAAGACACTGTCCATTCCGTTCAACTGCTCTTCCAAGTCCTTTGCTGTCTCTGACAGAATTACAATGCCATCGGTGAACCTCAAAGTTTTTATTTCTTCTCCATGGATTTTAATTCCTCCTCCGAACTTTGCTTTTGTTTCCTTTATTGCTTGCTCAGTATACAGATTGAATAACATCGGGGATAGGCTACAGTCCTGTCCCACTCCCTTCCCAACCACAGCTTCCATTTCATACCCCTCGACTCTTGTAACTGCCATCTGGTTTCTGTACAAATTGGAAATAGCCTTTCGCTCCTTGTATTTTAACCCTGCCACCTTCAGAATTTGAAAGAGAGTATTCCAATCAACA
The DNA here is from genome assembly GCF_021461385.2 of Schistocerca piceifrons. Taxonomy (NCBI): domain Eukaryota; kingdom Metazoa; phylum Arthropoda; class Insecta; order Orthoptera; family Acrididae; genus Schistocerca; species Schistocerca piceifrons. The sequence goes on from NC_060138.1 coordinate 1,149,096,439, forward strand.
TTGTCGAAAGCTCTTTCTAAGTCTACAAATGTTGGAAACGTAGGTTTGCCTTTCCTTAATCTTTCTTCTAACATAAGTCGTAGGGTCAGTATTGCCTCACGTGTTCCAGTATTTCTACGGAATCCAAACTGATCTTCCCCGAGGTCGGCTTCTATCAGTTTTTCCATTCGTCTGTAAATAATTCGTGTTAGTATTTTGCAGCTGTGACTTATTAAACTGATTGTTCGGTATTTTTCAAATCTGTCAACACCTGCTTTCTTTGGGATTGGAATTATTATATTCTTCTTGAGGTCTGAGGGTATTTCGCCTGTTTCATACATCTTGCTCACCAGATGGTAGAGTTTTGTCAGGATTGGCTCTCCCAAGGCCGTCAGTAGTTCCAATGGAATGTTGTCTACTCCGGGGGCCTTGTTTCGACTCAGGTCTTTCAGTGCTCTGTCAAACTCTTCACGCAGTATCGTATCTCCTATTTCATCTTCATCTACATCCTCTTCCATTTCCATAATATTGTCCTCAAGTACATCGCCCTTGTATAGACCCTGTATATACTCCTTCCACCTTTCTGCTTTCCCTTCTTTGCTTAGAACTGGGTTTCCATCTGAGCTCTTGATATTCATACAAGTCGTTCTCTTTTCTCCAAAGGTCTCTTTAATTTTCCTGTAGGCAGTATCTATCTTACCCCTAGTGAGATAAGCCTCTACATCCTTACATTTGTCCTCTAGCCATCCCTGCTTAACCATTTTGCACTTCCTGTCAATCTCATTTTTGAGACGTTTGTATTCCTTTTTGCCTGCTTCATTTACTGCATTTTTATATTTTCTCCTTTCATCAATTAAATTCAATATTTCTTCTGTTACCCAAGGGTTTCTACTAGCCCTCGTTTTTTTACCAATTTGATTCTCTGCTGCCTTCACTATTTACACCTCAAAGTTACCCATTTTTCTTCTACTGTATTTCTTTCCCCCATTCCTGTCAGTTCTTCCGTGCTCTCCCTGAAACTCTGTACAACCTCAGGTTCTTTCAGTTTATCCAGGTCCCATCTCCTTAAATTCCCACCTTTATGCAGTTTCTTTAGTTTTAATCTACAGTTCATAACCAATAGATTGTGGTCAGAGTCCATATCCACCCCGGAAATATCTTACAATTTAAAACCTGGTTCCTAAATCTCTGTCTTACCATTATATAATCTATCTTATACCTTTTAGTATCTCCAGGGTTCTTCCATGTATACAACCTTGTTTCATGATTCTTAAACCAAGTGTTAGCTATGATTAAGTTATGCTCTGCGCAAAATTCTACCAGACGGCTTCCTCTTTCATTTCTTAGCCCCAATCCATATTCACCTACTATGTTTCCTTCTCTCCCTTTTCCTACGCTTGAATTCCAGTCACCCATGACTATTAAATTTTAAGTCTCCCTTCACTATTTGAATAATTTCTTTTATCTCCTCATACATTTCATCAATTTCTTCATCATCTTCAGAGCTAGTTAGCATATAAACTTGTACTACTGTAGTAGGCGTGGGCTTCGTGTTTATTTTGGCCACAATAATGCGTTCACTATGCTGTTTGTAGTAGCTTACCTGTACTCCTATTTTTTATTCATTATTAAACCTACTCCTGCATTACCCCTATTTGATTTTGTATTTATAACCCTGTATTCACCTGACCAAAAGTCTTGTTCCTCCTGCCACCGAACTTTAATAATTCCCACTATATCTAACTTTAACCTATCCATTTCCCTTTTTAAATTTTCTAACCTACCTGCCCGATTAAGGGATCTGACATTCCACGCTCCGATCCGTAGAACGCCAGTTTTCTTTCTCCTGATAACGACATCCTCCTGAATAGTCCCCGCCCTGATATCCGAATGGGGGACTATTTTACCTCCGGAATATTTTACCCAAGAGGACGCCATCATCATTTAATCATACAGTAAAGCTGCATGCTCTCGGGAAAAATTACGGCTGTAGTTTCCCCTTGCTTTCAGCCGTTCGCAGTACCAGAACAGCAAGGCTATTTGGGTTAGTGTTACAAGGCCAAATCAGTCAATCATCCAGACTGTTGCCCCTCCAACTACTGAAAAGGCTGCTGCCCCTCTTCAGGAACCACACGTTTGTCTGGCCTCTCAATAGATACCCCTCCGTTGTGGTTGCACCTACTGAACGGCTATGTGTATCGATGAGGCACGCAAGCCTCCCCACCAACGCCAAGGTCCATGGTTCATGAGGGGGGGGGAGGGTGCCTTAAACACTACTTAACCTAAATCACCCTAAGGACAAACACACACACCCATGCCTGAGGGAGGACTCGAACCTCCGCCGCGACCTCTCCGTTGAGAATAACACGCTATATTCTGTTTACTTAAAACTCTTCAGTCTAATCACATAGATGGCCTGATATTTTGTTCGCTCGTATTTTATTCTTTGCGTGTCAATGAACAGCTGTATCGAACGCGTTACGGAAGTCAAGGAACACGGCATCTGCTGGCGACGGTATCTACCGCTTTCTGGGTCTCTTGAGCGAAATCTCATAGTGCGAGAGCGTAAAACATGTTCCATAATTCTACAACAGACGGATATCAGCTGTGTAGGCCTCTGGTTTTGTGAGTCTGTTCGACGGCCTTTCTTGAAAACGAGAATGACCTGCTCTTCTTTTCCAGTCGTCAGGAACACTTTGCTCCTTCACAGTTTTATACTGATACTAGGAGGGAGGTAAATTCTTTCGCATACTCTATGTGGACTAGAACTGGTATCTCGCCAGGTGCTAATTGACAGGAGATAAAACGTTACACCAAGGAAATAACCTATTGCGGGGGCGGTCGGCGCCGGCCATGTACGCCCACACTGCTTGCTCACAGACGCTGTCAACCAACAGCCCCCCTCCACGTCTCCGCAAACATAGCTCGTTCGACATCGATGCACGCGGTGCAAGGTGGGCCTGTTTATTTCGTGTTACGGTTGTCCCTGCCGAAGTCTCTTTTGCGTTCGTGGTAGGACAAAATTAGTGGCAGCACAATGAGTAAAGAGGAGTTACGATACTTTGCGGAAATCGATCGAATCGCCACGCTTCAACCCACAGGGAGAAAGAAGGTTAATTTTTTATTGAAACGGAAACCAGCACTCAGTGTCTGTCTTGTAACGCAATTTTATCAGCGTGGAAGAACTATAATGTGAAGCGACATTTGCAACGCCATCATGAGAAATTCGTGGTCATTTATCGTACCAATGAAGGGAGGGCCAAACTTCTCGAGTTAAAACACGAAACAGAGAAGGAATTAATTCCATAAAGATATATTCCATTTCTTGAAAATGTTAGTATTATTTACAAAGTGTTATGTGGTTTGTCCTCGATTTTACGTCTTCCTCGTACGATTTCACAGAAAGAAAACGACGCCATCAACATTGATGGTGCATGAGAGCCAGCTACCACATAGCTCTTAAAATAGCGAAAACAGCGTGTCTCGTCAGCGATGGAGAATTCGTTAAAGGTTGTTTTGCTGCTGCCGCAACAATCTTGCGTCCAGTGATACTTCCTGTTTTTGAAACACTTACTCTTTCACGATGAAGAGCTTTCAGACTCATAGAAGATATGACAAACAACGTGGAAATGCAGATGAAAGATAACATTAAATAAGGATTTCGTTTTTTTCTCTTTACTTTGGATGAATGAACGGACGTAATGGATGTTGCTCAGTTTGTTGTATTTGCGGAAGGTGATGACGTTGAGTTCAACATGATGGAGGAGCTCCATGATTTAGTGCCAATGCAAGATACAACTACAGCAGACAACATACTTTATTACTGCCCGCATCTCGTGGTCGTGCGATAGCGTTCTCGCTTCCCACTCCCGGGTTCGATTCCCGGCGGGGTCAGGGATTTTCTCTGCCTCGTGATGGCTGGGTGTTGTTTGCTGTCCTTAGGTTAGTTAGGTTTAAGTAGTTCTATGTTCTAGGGGACTGATGACCATCGATGTTAAGTCCCATAGTGCTCAGAGCCATTTGATACTTTATTACTGAGGAGTCTGCCCCCGGCAGTTGAGTGGTCAGCGCGACAGAATGTCAGTCCTAAGGGCCTGGGTTCGATTCCCGGCTGCATCAGAGATTTTCTCCGCTCAGAGAATGGGTGTTGTGTTGTCCTAATCATCGCCATTTCATCCATATCGACGCGCAAGTCGCCGAAGTGGCGTCAAATCGAAAGCCTTGCACCCGGCGAAATGTCTACCCGACGGGAGGCCCTGGTCACACGACATTTAGATTTATTTATTACTGAGGAAACGTTATTAACAAATATGACATTTGTTGGAAAAAACTTTCTTTGACTGCAACAGATGAAGGTACTGCAATGATTGTTGAAATGTCTGGTGTCTTTGCTTTGATAAGAACCAAGGTGAAGGAAGTTGGTATCCAGCGGGATTTACTAGCGGTACACTGCGGTCGTACATCGCGTTTATATCCTGACAAACCGTGCCGAAAATGAGTTATGGCATGGACGTTGTTGTAAAAGCATTCAGTAAACTGATGAAAGTAGATCTTTCTTTCTTTTCCGTAAGTAATAGGCCAGTAAGATTACATGCTTTCGGTTAATAAAATATTAATAAAAAAAGTATGTGTTCTTTGCTTGTTACGCCAGTGAAGCAGGAAATTAAGTGACGAGAGTGGTATTTTCTTCTATTTTTCTTGGTCCCTGTACCACCTCCCTCCTCTCCCCATCCACATTTGGAACGTTTCCTACTGGTTGTAATTGCTGTCAAGTTATCCAGTGTACTACTTCACTCGTAACACCATTACGCAGTGCAAAGTTTATTCTTTATTTCCTTGCTTGTCGCTATGCCGTGGCTGCAGCGAACTGCAGACGGTCAACCGAGTACGGGATGGTCCTTTGGAGAATTTCCACACCAGTTGGACGTGCTGCGTCGGTTGTGCAACGATGCCGGTATCAGTGCTCACCTGAACATTCTCGCACTCGTAGACGTGGTTGTGGAACGCCATGCAGCACAGACACCCGCCCGGTCGAGCAGGCATCGCATAACGTACCCCAGGACAGTATTGGCCATCTGTGTGATCCACTGGATGACAGAGCCAGCGCCTCAGTTGCACTCCGTGTAGGGTGCACCATGTACTACCGTGAGTGTTTCAGCATGGGTCGATTAATGGTACCCCAGGACCACTTGTGCTATTGATCTGTTCATGTAACCGTGTCATGTATTCCGTATGCACTGATGTACCCATAAAAACTGAGTGAATTGGAAACTTCAAAGGGTGTTGTGATTTTTTTTCCTACAGTGGATCTTAAAAAAAGATTTCCTAACACTTAAATTTCTCTTCTTCAGTAACGCAGGAATTTTCACGTAGTCTACTATGGTCTTTGTGGAGACGATTTCTACTACGGGTTCACAGATGAATGTCCCTCGTATTATACGAGGACTACTCCGATCGGTCGCAAAATGGAAACCACTCCGAAAATCAGAAATGTTTTATTTGCAATAAACACGTTATAGCTGCTTTTCTAAGCAGCCGCCGCTCCGACTTAGGCGTAGCGTAGCGTTGTACCAACTTTCTAATACCCTCGTGATAGAAGGCAGCCTCCTGTGCTTTCTGCCCATCCTCTACGCTCATCTAGAGCTCGTTGTCTTTGACAAAGTGGGATCCTCATAGCTGCGGTTCATTTGAGCGGAGCTGACACTCAGGAAGACCAAATTACGGGCTGTATTGTGGATGAGCAAACACTTCCCATCGAAAACTCTGCAGAGTGAGGCCGGGAATTGTCATGAAGAACCAAACGCATGACAGTTGTGTAATGTGGGCTGCAGGACATCAGGCGAAATATCTCACCAGGGCCTCATGCTTGACGGGAGACATTATTTTCTGGGCATCTTTACGTGCTCACTCTGCTCTCAGAATTGAAAAGAGCGACGGGCTGCGATCGACGGGCATACTAGAGACATTACCAAACACATCTGTGTAAAACGTCATCGGATTTTTTCACACTGGTTTCCATTTCGCCACCGATCGGAACTTACTTTCCGAACAGACCTCCTAATACTACCTCCGCAAAGTTGCATCCGTGGCGGGATGCATGTTCCAAGGAGCTGTTCTCCTGAGTGGTAGTACATCCACTCACGACCATCGACCAGGTGTAAGAAGACCAGGCAACACGTTCCAATTGACTGATGTTCCAGTCTCGGTGATTCCGTGCTCACGGCACTCGTAATACACTATTTGGTTGCGCCAACATGGGAATACGTAGGTGTCGTCAACTACGAAGCCCTACGATAAATAATGAGCGCTAGAATGTGCTCCAGAACACTTACGACTCCACCAACATTTTCCTCTGTCACCAGATGTACTACAAAGCGCCACCTGTTCTGCTTTACAGAGCGGTCAAGCCTACGCTCTCCTTGTTCCGCGAAGACGATTAGACAAGCGACACCTTGTCGTCTACTCGTGGTCTCACTTTCCTTCGATCGCTTTCCATACCGTAGCGAGCGAACAGCTCATCAGATCCGCCGTTTCCCAGGCGCCGAGCCGTAGCTTTGTCGAAAACTCTCGCGTCTGTGTTTCTCTCCATTACGACCTATATCGTCACTGGAGTGATTCCTCATTCGTATCTGCCCAGCTTTTACGAGTATACGTTCTAATCAGATGCCCGCTACTTCAGCGCGTGGGTTTTCAGTCTCCCAGTGGGCAGCGGTCATAATGTTCTGGCTCATCACTGTATTTGCACGTGCCGGCACAATAAAAAATAAACATCTACGTACATAAATGATCTGGCAGACAGGGTGGGCAGCAATCTGCGGTTGCTCGCTGATGATGCTGTGGTATACAGGAAAGTGTCGAAGATACGTGACTAGGTTGATGACCTAGGAAAAATTTCTAGCCGGTGTGATGATGGCAGCTGGCTCTTAATGTAGAAAAATGTAAGTTAATGTGTATGAGTAGGAAAAACAAACCCGAAATATTAGGATGCCGCATTAGAAGTTCAAAAAAATGTTAAAATGTGTGTGAAAGCTTATGGGACTTAACTTCTAACGTCATCAGTCCCTAAGCTTACACACTACTTAAATTATCCTAAGGACAAACACACACACCCATGCCCGAGGGAGGACTCGAACCTCCGCCGGAACCAGCCGCACAGTCCACGACTGCAGCGCCATAGACCGCTCGGCATTAGAAGTGTCTCGTCGTTTAAATATCTGGGCGTAACGTTGCGAAGCGATATGTAATGGAACAAGCATGTGAGGATTGTGTCGGGGAAGGCGACTTCGGTTCATTGGGAGCCTTTTAGGAAAGTGTGGCTCATCTGTAAAAGAGGCCGCATATATGACGCTGGTGCGACCTGTTCTTGAGTACTGCTCGAGTATCTGGAATCCGCACCAGATCGTATTGAAAGAAGACATCGAAGGTATTCATAGGCGAGCTGCTACATTTCTTACCAGTAGGTTCGATAAGCATGCAAGTGTTACGCGTATGCAACGGGAGGTCAAGTGGGAATCCCAGGAGGGAAGAAGACTTTCATTTCGAAGGACACTATTGAGAAAGTTTAGAGAACCGCCATTTGAAGCTGACAGCAGAACTGTCCTACAGTCGCCAATATACATATCGCGCAGGGACCACGAAGATGAACTATGTGAGAAATTAGTGCTCATACTGAGGCATGTAGACAGTCGTTATTCCCTTTCTCTATCTGTGAGTGGAACAGGAAACCAAACAAGTTGTGGCATAGGGTATTCTCCGCCACGCACCATACATTGGTTTGCCGAGTATCTACACATCAAAACAGAGTTCCGGGACCTGCACGGAAAACTGGAATAGCGACCAACACAAACGTCATTTCCGCCCTTTTTATTGCTCATGAAAACCACACATTGCATGTTGTCCCACCAAACAGCGAGATCTTCAGAGGAGGTGGTCCAGATTGTTGTACACAACGGTACCTCTAATACGCAGAAGCACGCCCTCTTGCACTGATGCACGCCTGTATTCGTCATGGCATACTATCCACAAGTTCATCAAGGCACTGTTGGTCCAGATTGTCCCAATCCTCAACGGCGATTCGGTATAGATCCCTCAGAGTGGTTGGTGGGTCACATTGTCCATAAAAGGCCCTTTTCAATCTGTCCCAGGCATGTTCGATAGGCTTCATGTCTGGAGAACATACTGGCCATTCTAGACGAGCGATGTCGTTAAACTGAAGGAAGTCATTCACAAGATATGCACGATGGGGGCGCGAATTGTCGTCCATGAAGACGAATGCCTCGCCAATATGCTGCCGATATGGTTGCACTATCGGTCGAAGGATGGCATTCACATACCGCACAGCCGTTGCGGCACCTTCCTTGATCACCAGCGGCATACGTCGACCCTGCCCTCGCTGGGCAGTGTGTCTAAGGCGTTTAGGCTGACCGGGTTGCCTCCAAACGTGTATCCGACGATTATCTGGTTGAAGTCATACGTGACACTCCTCGGTGAAGAGAACGTGATGCCAATCCTGAGCGGTCCATTCGGCTTGCTGTTGGACCCAAGTGTACTGCGCTGAATGGTGTCGTTGTTGCAAAGATGGACCTCACCATGGACGTCGGGAGTGAAGTTGTGCATCATGCAACCTACTGCGCACAGTTTGAGTCGTAACACGACGTCCTGTGGCTGCACGAAAAGCATTATTCAACACGTTGGCCTTGCCGTCAGGTTTCCTCCGAGCCATAATCCGTAGGTAGCGGTCATCCACTTCAGTAGTAGCTCTTGGGCGGCCTGAGCGAGGCATGTCATCGACAGTTCCTGTCTGTCTGTATGTCATCCATGACCGAACAATATCGCCTTGGTTCACTCCGAGACGCCTGGACACTTCCCTGTTGAGAGCCCTTCCTGGCACAAAGTAAAAATGCGGACGCGATCGATCCGCGGTATTGACCGTCTAGGCATGGTTGAACTACAGACAAAACTACACACAACACGAGCCGTGTACCTCGTTCCTGGTGGAATGACTGTAACTGATCGGTTGTCGAACACCTCCATCTAATAGGCGCTGCTCACGCATGGTTGTTTACATCTTTGGGCGGGTTTAGTGACATCTCTGAACATTCAAAGGGACTGTGTCTGTGATACAATATCCACAGTCAATGTCTATCTTCAGGAGTTCTGGGAACCGGGGTGATGGAAAACTTTTTTTTTATGTGTATAGAAATGGAAGTATTAGTCGCCTAATGAGCGGCCGGCCGTGGTGGCCGAACGGTTCTAGGCGCTACAGTCTGGATCCGGGCGACCGCTACGGTCGCAGGTTCGAATCCTACCTCGGGCATGGATGTGTGTGATGTCCTTAGGTTAGTTAGGTTTAAGTAGTTCTAAGTTCTAGGGGACTGATGACCTCAGAATTTAAGTCCCATAGTGCTCAGAGCCATTTTTAAACCTAATGAGCGCGTCAGACTACATCAGAAGCTTCTCCTACTCTTCTTCAGGATAGTGGAAAACTCAAACTGAAAAGGGAATCAGTCAAGAGTATTTCATCTCTACTCCCCCTCGCCCCCCCCCCCCCCACACACACACACGCACACAACTACGCTCAGCAGTCAGATCCAGTTTTTCATAGTCTTTAAATGAGGAAACAATCTAGCTAATGGAACATATCTGCACCGCTTTCGTGTAGTTGATGACATGCTAATGTAGGGTGGACAAAAGAAAACTAGCCTGGAAAACATGCATCGTAAGACATGCAACCCAAATTACACCACATGCACTATGGGCATATGATGCAAGTTGGTTTGCCTGTCATGAGATGAATTAAACGTGTTCCAGTCTAGTTTGTGTTTCCCAGTTTGTACACACCTACAGTGCAAATAAGCTTCAAAAATTAATGGAGGAACTTAACGGACCAAGCTTCAATCTGGTCTCTAAATTCTCTTCTAATAAGACTACAATTATGTGCAGTTATCTCATACAAAAGAAAAGAAAATAGCAAAAAGTAGCATAAAGTCCTAAAAACAGAAGATACGGTATTGTTCTTAAGAGCAGTAAAAGAAAATATTTGGTTGGACAACAAAGGTTATATACATAAGTGACCTTGCCTGTTTTTCTTTCGGTAAGCCACAGTGTTTGCAGAACTACACTTCCACAGTGTCTAAAAAAGTAAATTTTCAGACAGCTTTTATTACCAGTCTGATTTACGTAGTGGATTTGGAGTGCCAAAAAGCAGTGATAAACTGAGAACTGGACAGCGATCAGTGAACTGCACAATGTTGGCAACTACTAAGGGAAAAAAGAAAACTAATCAGATGAATCGGGGATCGGACTGAAACGGAAGATTAATTATTAATACAGTGAAAATGAAAAGGAGATATTGGGAACGTACAGTTCGGCATATGGATAGTGGATGTCCACTGAAGTTCTTTGCTAGAATCCAAGAGATAGAACGACAGCCGAATGACAGATGGGCAGATTATGTAAGTGTACATAACGAAGCGGCATGTGTACGATTAGGGGAAGGCAGTAATGCGTAGAAAAGTTTATTTATCCGATACTGTATGTCAAGTGTGTGGAGGTAATGACAGTAAGTTGGATAAATTTGCAAATTTCTTCACTCGCCTTAAAATTTGGTATTCTTAACTTTGAGAGTAAAGCTCTGAATGATGTACAGAAATCTTCTTGCAGTGCGAAGTTTGTTGATAAATTCTGCGAAGCTTTCATGCTAGCTATACAGGCCTGTGAACAGCCTAGAGAGTAAGTTTTTGAAATTTCGACATGATAACAGCTGAAGAGCGTCGAACAACATTCGAGAATTGACGGAACTGAGCTATCTATGCGATCTTCTTCGAGGTTGTGCTAGAATTCCTTGGATTATTTCGATAAATAAGGATTTTTCATCAGTCATTTTCATGATAATGTATGTATTGAATTTACTGAAATGAATGGAATCAATGTAGATGATATCAGTCAAAAGGTGAGATAAATGAAATACTGTGCAGTGAACTTAATTTTTACACATCCTCATAGCAGAGGGAACTTCAGCCCTACACCAAAAGTATAACTTCCCCCCCCCCCCCCCCCTCTCACTTCATTGTGGCAATCAAAAAATGGCTCTGAGCACTATGGGACTTAACATCTGAGACCTTCCCTAGAACTATTTAAACCTAACTAACCTATCACAACATCCTTGCCCGAGGCAGGATTCGAACCTGCGACCATAGTGGTCGCGCGGTTCCAGACTGAAGCGTCTAGAATCGCTCGGCTTCACCGGCCGGCTGATATCATTCTGGTATTTTTCTAATACTCTAGATGGACCTCTAGGTGTAGTGTTCGTAAGTATTAGGAGGAACTATCTGAAAGTTGGAAATAGGCTTGGAGGTGTTCTCCGAAAGCCTAGCGGCACTGTCAGTTGTATACATTACGCATTGCACAATAAATATAGATCATAAATTCTCGTGTAGATACACAGCAAACATTTTTCGATAAGTAAACTGCTCGAATAGAAAACACGGATGAGGAGCTTTTTAAAGATCACGCCTGAACAAGCTATGCAGAGACAACACTACTCCTTCATGCTTCAGCTAAACCGTTGAAGTGGCGTTGGGAAAGGAACGGTTTATGTTTTCTTAACTTCTATTCTAAATGTTTTAATTCCCGCGACTGCGCCATTTTTCTCAGATCAAGAAAGCTTTAACTTTTATTTTTCAAGAGACATTTATTATTATTATTATTATTATTATTATTTTTTGGTTTTACCTTTTTATCCCCAGGAGGAAGTTGTTTCAAAGGCGAAGATTTTTATTTACTTATCCGTTATGTTTTAACAAACACAAAATATTGTTTGGCTCTAAGTGAATATAATTCAAGATTAAGTACTTTGATGACAGGGCGGAGAACGCTTGAATTTATAGCGAAAAGGAGGGCTGTAGGTGGAGGACGGGGGTGAAACAAGGTGTGTAAAAAAGATTAAGCCGAAAAGGTGTTATCTTATTTCCTCTTCTTCCGTCAACATTCAAATTATTCTATCACAAAAAAGCCGATTTATAAATTTCTTTCCCTCTGAAGCTAAGGCAAATACATCGTTGGTACACTATGTTCTTTAATGCCCAAGTTCCACAGACATGTAGGGCTATCTTTCGCTGTCGCTTCCACAAAAGCTATCAACCGAACGCGTGGCGAATCGGGAATTCGTTTCCGGAATCTGGTAGTCAACAATCCAACAATCCACACTGTCGGGTTAAGGAGTGCTACGGTCCTGCAAGTATCGTTCGGAAAGCCGTTGGACCTCATTCGTTCTGTTATTTCCTGTGGATTTTGTCTTCTGTGTTCTATGCAGTCAAACGTCTTACAATTTGTACTGTAGAACGTGCAAGAAAGATACACTGATAAACTTGGGAACGATCAGTCTCACACAGTGGAAAAGAGTCAGAAATACATGTGCTTCGACGTTTTGTATGTTTCATTTCTTCATATTTCCTAATTTATTGACACGTAGCTCAACAACTTTTTCCCACTTTTGTAAAACTGACAACTAGCCTACTGCCTATTAAACTTACAAAACAATGGAGGAATCGTGCTAAAACACACAATATTGACAAGAACTATACTGCATGTTTGGGTAGGCAGATGATTAGCATTACTTGTTGTCACACACAATGTAAATAAAAGGTACGCCCTTTATATTCACACATATTATAAAAATAGATATACACACACGCATATATATATATATATATATATATATATATATATATATATATATGTGTGTGTGTGTGTGTGTGTGTGTGTGTGTTTTCCACATCTCCTCTTAAACCACTGGATCAATTTCAACCAAACTTGGTGCACATATCACTTATTGCCTGGAGAGAATTGCTGCGGGGGTAAGAACCACCTTCATATCAAAGAAGTGCGGGTGGCGGGTGGGGATGGGGGAGAGCAGTGTAGCCCACGCCCAAATATTTTACTAATACATTACACTTTAAGCCCTGCCGGCACGGTAGCTCAGCGTGCTCGGTCAGAGGGTTACGTGCTCTCTGTAATAAAAAAACTGAGTCAATCGATCAACAACGAACGTAAATGGATGTCTTACGACGTCCGCGCCGAGCAGATGCAACGAACAATAGCGAACAAAATGAGATTAAAAAAAAAAAAAAAAAAAAAAAAAAACCTTTGGTTCAAATGGCTCTGAGCACTATGGGACTTAACAGCTGTGGTCATCAGTCCCCTAGAACTTAGAACTACTTAAAGCTAACTAACCTAAGGACATCGCACACATCCATGCCCGAGGCAGGATTCGAACCTGCGACCGTAGCGGTCGCGCGGTTCCACACTGAAGCGCCTTGAACCGCTCGGTCACAGCGGTCGGAAGACGTATCATTGCAAGACTCACAGTCAGGAGGTATGATGCCACATACTGAGATACCAGAAAAACTACGGCATCGTGCATGCCGTTTTATTTTATTACTTTTTTACTAATACTCTATTCGCAACTCATTTCGTAGGCAGTATCCACATATGCCGCTGAATGTACGTATAAAAATATGTCATTCAATGACACATAATTCAGGAAATATAACGTCAGATACCGAGATGAGTGAAAAATATGTAATCATATATATCGTTTATTTACTATTAACTCTTCTCATAACACATTTCGCTGACTGTAGCCACTTATACCACTGGATGAATCTGCGAAAAATGGGACAGTGGAAGGGGGGTGAGGAGGGCGAGGGCGGAGGAATGGAGGCAGTGGATAGAGACAGAAAATGTAGGAGATGGTGGACATAGTGGAGGTGAAGGAAGAGACGGACAGAGAGATGGGGGTGGGGGGTGGGGAAAGAGATGGACTAATAGAGATTAGAATAGGGCACGCAGCTAGTTATATTTATAAGGCATGATTACGCTGTGGGTTTCTCTCTCAAATTGCATGTTAATGTTGGTTGTTTTCGAAAAGACAGTATGATGACTCGTGTAAGAGGAAGAGGATCCATGCTTTCTCGCCGAATTTCATTGACCTTTTCGGGTTATCAGCCAAATCGTGGTATCGTGTTGTCGCAACGTTTCGATGAGTTTTCTACTTGCCTGAAAATAACGATTAGTAAAGTCGTCGAAAGTTGCAACAAAACGATGCCACTATTCGGTTGATAACCCGAGAACACTTCATTGATTACCGTCAAGTGTACGGTTCCGACAGCCGTAGTATGGTAGGATATGGAAGCAGAGGATTGTCTTCCCTTGATGTAACTGCTGGGATCCCTCGACACTCCAGGAGTGGTGGTGGGGGGGGGGGGGAGGGGGGGGGGGAGCAATAACACCATGCAGGAATTAACACGCAGCCAGCTCCCGAGAGGACAGACATATCGGTCATTCGTCTGTGCAACAACATGCAGCCACGTCACGTACCTCGATTCAGGAAATGAGCAATACCAGTAACCACACGGATAGTCCGATGATGTCTCGAGCGTCATGGACTGTCAGCATGACTATTATTGTCGCAGTTTCCCTCAACACGGCATCAGACAATGCAGCGCCGAGAGTGGTTCCTCCCAAGACAACGTTTGAGACTGAAGTGGCGCCACGTCATCTCTTCAGACGAGTCCTTGTTCTGTGTGCAGCAGCGTGACGGGTGTGAGTGAAGGCTCTGATGAGAGTCTATGCAGCATTCGTCATTGTCATATAGACCTAGTACCTGGCTTGATTGTATGGAGTGACATTGGGTATGCTATCACATACGGTTCACTCACCCGGTAATTTGGACAGCTGCCGTCAATTTTTGGATTGCTCTCAAATGGAGAATTCACGGTGATGTTATCTTGCAGCAGGATAACGCTAGACCGCGGGTTGCCCGCGCTGCACTGAACAGCCTTGTACAGATGGTGATGGACTTGGCTTTTACCAACACGTTCTCAGAATCTGTCACATGCTGAAAACACTTGGTTCTGTGTTGTCTAGAGAGTGGCCAACCACCACTAGCCAGCCACTGCTATTAATGGTCTCGGCCATAGATTTCAAGTGGCTTGTGTTTTAGTACTCTTATTTAAGTAGTTTTTTGCTGTTGTCCACATTCATAGTGTCTTCTCTCACAATTTTTAATCATATAATGGTAATTTAAGAGTAATCAACCTTACACTATTACGTTGCTACCTACAACCTTCAGTTGCCGCAGTCCAAGCCCGCGTGTGTTCATGCGTCAAGCGCCTCTCCACGCTCGTTCAGTCGTTAACTTGGTCTTTAAGCACTTATAGATCTGTGCAGAACTTAGTTTGATTTTGCAGTTTTGTTTCCTAGTGTACTGTTCTGCTAAACTTCAGGACGAGATAAATAAAGTAACATAACACAGGAACTACTCCGTGGCAGACTGCTAACGAAGGGGCCCGGGTTCGTTTCCCGGTCGGGATGGGGACTGGATGTTACGTTATCCTTATCTTCGTATTGTCATAACTTTGACGAAAATCGGCTGCCTGGCGTCACACTACAAGTCTTAGCCTATGTAGCTTCGTCCCGGGATACGGCTTGACCCTAATGAATCTTCTGAATAGCCGTCTGACGCAGTCATATCGTCTTTACAATGATGAGATGACTGTATGAGGACGGCCCAAAAGCCGTTAAATTAAAAAAAGGACTACTCAGAGCAAATGAATGTAAGTGGGAGAGGGGGGAGGTGCATGTTACCTGTCTTCTAGTCGTGCACAGAAAGCTTGGACGTCAGGTCAGCTTGACTATAGCGCCCAATGGGGCTGGCCCAGACAACACGAGGCAGTTGGATGGCGTGTGTCAATCAGCAAACAGTTACGGTGCATTGTGGCGGTGTTCTTGATTACAACATGGCCCACTGACAGCATCTGGATGACTACGCAAGGGCAAGAATCATAGCAGAACTCGAAGAAGGACGAAGCATTGTTTCATGTGCAGGGCGCAACCACACTTACTGCTCTCTTTTGGTCCATTGTGGACGTGGGACAGCGGCTGATCAGATATTCAACAAATATAATACTTTTAATACTTAACAAAGAAATTCGCCAAACAGGCGTGCAAATTGAGGAGTTATTTTATTTTATTTTCGCCACCAGTTTCGGCAATTCAGTAAGCCATCTTCAGATTTCATCTGCACCTTTGTTGGACTGCAAGTGCGCGCAGTTGCAATAAAGTTTTCGTAGGAAACACTTGAGAATTCACGACATCCAAAAACTGATGGTCCCAATATGCTAATATCAATAATTTTTTAGATGAGCAT
The DNA here is from genome assembly GCF_021461385.2 of Schistocerca piceifrons. Taxonomy (NCBI): domain Eukaryota; kingdom Metazoa; phylum Arthropoda; class Insecta; order Orthoptera; family Acrididae; genus Schistocerca; species Schistocerca piceifrons. The sequence goes on from NC_060138.1 coordinate 1,149,112,628, forward strand.
TGGGGCCTGAAAATAGCATACTGAATTGCCAAAACTGGTAGCGAAATTAAAAGAAAATAACTTCTCAGCTTTTTACTGCTGTTTGAAAAAAAATTTCTTTGTTAAGTAAAACAGTTACTGCTGTCCGAAGGAGAGGAGGTGATAGGCGGCGGTCAATTACAGCAGCAGATGACTTCCTCATTGTGCAACAGGCAACAAAGGCCCCACGTAAAATAGCGGGTGGAGTTGCAACCACATTTAACAGAACAGTGATACACACAATCTCACCGTCCACAGCCGCATGGCGACTGTGTGGGAGTGGTCTCTTTGCCAGACGAGCAGTAGGTTGTGTTACGTTGACACCACCACATTTGTGGCACCTTTTGCAGTCGTGGTAAGACCATGGGGACTGTACCAGAGTGGAGTGGAGTCGTGTGCTTTTCTCTTGAGAGAAAAAGTTCAATTGAGTGGTGATTCTAGACGTACCCTCATACGACTAGATGTGGGAACACATAATGCACGGAAGAACATTCTCAAAAATGCCAGTATTGGTGGTCTAGCTGTTATTGTGTGAATAGATATAATATTGTATGGGTGTGCTGACGATTCGTGTAAGAAAGGATGTTGCGGAGACGTAGTTTAGCCAGACCCTCAACAAAATTCTTTCTTCCAGGAGTGCTAGTCCCTTAAGTTACGCAGGAGAACTTCTATTAAAATGTAGACTTTCACGGCCGGAAATATCATGATCATTATAATTATCCGGGCTGTTATGCCATGGTCGGTTGATGAATTCTGTGTCAATTCCCAACGTTTCGTCTCCGATTGGGGGTGACATCTTCAAGCGGGTCCGTAGCTCGATGGAAGGTCCAACACACCCACTGGCTCGCTACTGACATCAACCGACCATGGCATAACAGTCCGGATAATTATAATGAACAGGAGAACTTCTGTGAGGTTGGGAAGGTAGTAGATGGGGCGGAAGTAAAGCTAGAAGAAAATTTGTTCTGTAGATTGCTTACCAACCTTGTGGTCAGCATGGGAGCACGTAATGCAGGGTATGTATTGCTTTCCATGGTGATCACAAACTCTATTAAGAACCGTGTCCAGCGCTTCGTAATGTCCAGGGGACCATCGTAATTGGCGGTGACTTCACTGTAATTATTTTCTGTGAGTAAAAGTAACGGTTCTGTTCATCTCATTGCGTACTTCTTACAATTGCCTTCTGTACTACATTGTAGCAGCTCTTTCTATGTAAGGCCGAAGTATGATGGAGCTTTGTTACTTGGAAGTGAAACATCATGCGTAAGTTACTTTCGTCCATACCTTTTGCACACCTTTCCTTTGCTTTTTAACCAGATGATCTGAATACAGCTCTTAAATTTGTAGAACACGTAATATTTGCGCACGCTGCGCAAAACACAACCTCATGTCACACAACAACAACAAAAAACAGTAGAAAATTCCAGAAACTGCTTATGGCAGTTTCTAGACGACATTCCACCGACCAGGAAACTTAAACTCATCCCAGGTACAATATCCTCCAGATACACCTCTCTCCTCTAATAAGGGAAAAAATAATACATATGCTGATGGCATAGCTGTCGACTTTGGTGTCATGTTAAATAAAATGGAATAGGTTATGAAAAATGAATATAATATGAAAATAAATGAGTTTTATACAGATATGGTAGTTAAAACTTTCTGGTAGATAAAAACTGTGTGCCAGGCCGAGACTCGAACTCAGGATCTTTTCCTTTTGGAGGGCAATTGCTCTACCAACCGAGGTACCCAAGCATGACACACGACCTGTCCTCACAGTTCTACGTCTCCTATCTTTCAAGCTTCACAAAAACACTCCTGTGTATCTTGCAGAACTAGCACTCCTGAAGAAAGGATGTTGCGGAGACACGTCTTAGCCACTGCCTGAGGAATGTTTCCGCTGAAGAGTGAAAATTTCATTCTGGAGATACGACGGTCAATGGTTTAAGAGGACAAACCACCGACGAGTACATGCATGCGACTAGCCATTGCAAAAATTTGACTCATTTACTTATTCAGAAAACAATATCACTACAAGTTAAGAAGCAAGGAAGAAATCAAATGGCTCTGAGCACTATAGGACTTAACATCTGTCGTCATCAGTCCCCTAGAACTTAGAACTACTTAAACCTAACTAACCTAAGGGCACCACACACATCTATACCCGAGGGAGGATTCAAACCTGCGACCGTAGCGGTCACGCGGTTCCAGACTGAAGCGCCTAGAACCGCACGGCCACACCGTCCGGCAAGAGAGAAATCAGAACAAGAGAATGCCGTCAGTGACAATATCATAGTAACTACCAAAAGAAACCGTCTGAGGATCATTAAAATGTTCTTGAAAGTGTGGAGTTTAGCATTGTATGTGTGGCAGTGAGCCCTAAAGTATAGGGATTGACAAAAAGAAAAGACTGAATTCTTTTGAGCTGTGGTGTTACACATACCACTCTGAAAATCCAGTTAACTGATGAGATCGCGAATAACCAAGTCCTTAAATGAGTGGAAGAGGATTTGGTCATCAGTCTACTGACTGGTTTGATGCGGTCCTCCACAAATTCCTTTCCTGTGCTAACCTCTTCATCTCAGAGTAGCACTTGCAACCTACGTCCTCAATTATTTGCTTGACGTATTCCAATCTCTGTCTTCCTCTACAGTTTTTGCCCTCTACAGCTCCCTCTAGTACCATGGAAGTCATTCCCTCATGTCTTAGCAGATGTCCTATCATCCTGTCCCTTCTCCTTATCAGTGTTTTCCACATTTTCCTTTCCGATTCTGCGTAGAACCTCCTCATTCAGTTCAGGCTATTGGTTATATATTGAGACTTCTAGAAACAATAACAGAGGGATATGGCAATGTAAAATGAACTACAAAACCACGACTGATCAAATTACAAAAGTTATTGGCTGTAGCTCCAACTAAAAATGATGGAGGAGGCAGGAAGACGTTAAGACTGGAGATATGCCGCCAACCACGCTGCTGCCGGTCAGTCCTTGGAGTGATCATTAAACGAATGAAGGCTGTATTCCCTTAACAGCTACAAAAAACAGTTAACGTGCTGGCTAGGATGGTTGATGGAGAATACTGTAAGGCATGGCAGTTTTCTTCTGATGAGTGCACAATTAATTTCCACATCGCTTTCGTATTTCGCAGCAGCAGCAGGTTCTTCCAGCAGAGTCGTGTCCGGTGACAGGGTATCGATGTGGATGAGACGGCCGCCGTGGGACCCTTTGGCGTTACATAAAGCCGGTGAGTCCGCCTGTTAAAGGCAATCGATAGGCGGTCCTTTTGCTTCTAGTACCGGCTCAGGCCTATTGAGCGCTGCCTCCATGCGCAGCTCCTAGCGGCGGCGAACACCTGCTGAGCCCGTGCTGCAGTCGCTTTGAACTGCGACTTCCGACGAACAAATGTCTGTTTAAATTATTTACAGCAGTCGGTGATTTGCAGCTTTTAAATATTTTTGAGGAGTCACGCTTTGCCACAATAGTTACAGTCATCTCATCCACATAAAAACCTTGTCAGCAACAGAACACTGTCCAATGAAACTGTTTCGAGGTACGAAAGCAGAGCATAAATTTTAAAATAATAACCACTTTCGATTTGGGGTTGAACAACAGACCATACTCATGTACGTACACCCAATGAAAGATATCATAATTAGGCGCAATGACAACAAATCGGAAACAATACATTCATAAGATATTAGTCACATTACCTACACTTATTACAACGATATTAATTACAGGATAAATATCCAGTCGCTATCATTTGTATGTTGTTATTCATTAACTCAATCAAAATTATAGAACGCAGCTTATTATGTGATTTACACGTTAAACCTAACACTGAATAAGAAAGGCGAATTAAGAGGACTAGAAAAAAGACAGAAAAATACTAAGAAAAATTATAAGTCCTGAGAAAAACAATAGGTGGATTAAAAAGAGAAATGAAGATTTGTACAAAAATACATAAAAAATCACAGATACAACGAAGAAGAGACGGCTAAAGCTTTATGGACATTTGAAAAGAATGGAAGAAACACGGATTACAAAGAAAATTTTTAATTACGTTAGTAAGCCGAAAAAAAACTGGAGGATGGATAGAAACAGTAAAGAAAGATACCAACAAAATAGGTGTTACAGAAGAAATAATACGTGACAGGAGTCACTTCAGGCTACTGAAAGAAAACGCAAACTGTGACGGAGCCAAAACCTCGAGCCAAGAGAGTGTGGACAGATGAGCAGTGACGAGCAGTTGGAGAGAAAATGAAGAAGTACTGGGAAGACAGGAAGAAAAAGAAACATCGTAAGTCTTAAGTTGTATACGGTCCATAGCTGGCCAGATTCATAAATAAAGAAAAAAATTCGTAGGAGGGACCACAAGGGCAGACTGACGTGGCAAACCTTCTTTTGCCTCAAAAAAGTGTCAAGCATCGTAAAAGTCATTCCATAGATTCAATAAACTACGCTACTAACCATTAAAATTGCTACACCATGAAGGTGACGTGCTGCAGACGCGAAATTTAACGACAGGAAGAAGATGCTGTGATATGCAAATGATTAGCTTTTCAGAGCATTCGCACAACGTTGGCGCCGGTGGCGACACCTACAACGTGTTGACATGAGGAAAGTTTCCAACCGATATCTCATACAGAAACAGCAGTTGACCGGCGTTCCCTGGTGAAACTTTGTTGTGATGCCTCGTGTAAGGAGAAGAAATGCATACCATCACGTTTCCGACTTTGATAAAAGTCGAATTGTTGCCTATCGCGATTGCGGTTTATCGTATCGCGACATTGCTGCTCGCGTTGGTCGAGATCCAATTACTGTTAGCAGAATATGAAATCGGTGGGTTCAGGAGGGTAATGCGGAACGCCGTGCTGCATCCCAACAGCCACGTATCACTAGCGGTCGAGATGACACGCATCTTATCCGCATGGCTGTAACGGATAGTACAGCCACGTCTCGATACCTGAGTCAACAAACGGGGACGTTTGCAAGACAACAAACATCCGCACGAACATTTCGACGACGTTTTCTGCAGCATGGACTATCAGCTCCGAGACCATGGCTGCGGTTACCCTTGATGCTGCGTCACAGACAGGAGCGCCTGCGATGGTGTACTCAACGACGAATCTGGGTGCACGAATGGCAAAACGTTATTTTTCCGGATGAATCCAAGTTCTGTTTACAGCATCATGATGGTAGCATCCGTGTTACAGAAAAGTTTCATTATTGTGGCAAGTGAGCAAGTAACCGAGTGGCAACCGAACTAGACTCCCGTGCAGGCGATCCTGATTCGAGACTCTTGTGTGTTACTTTTGTTTCCTTTATTTCCATTGCCTGTTTTAATTTATAATAAATCATGAACATTCCGCAAGGGATTGAGTAAAAGTAAATACAAGCCTCTATAAATCGAAATTTCAAATTGAATGTCACATTTTGTTTCAATCTTTGGCGTTTTTTTTTTTATTTAGCCAGGAAATTAACCGTAATGTAATTTCTTGAAATTTTTTATTGTTGTTCAATTTGTTTTCGTTGTATTTTTAATTTTGTTCCCTTGAGGTAGGGAATATTGAAAAAACCAACGAATGAGGGATTAAAAATATGTTTCATTTAATGGAAAGTTAATAGATATTTCCTATATTTTGACGAGTACATTCCAATAGATGATACTTGTTAGAAAAAGAATCAAAACATTTGTACTTTCGACGCCGCGTGGGATTAGCCAAGCGGTGTAGGGCGCTGCAGTCATGGACTGTGCGGTGGGTCCGGCGGAGGTTCGAATCCTCCCTCGGGCATGCGTATGTGTGTTTGTCCGTAGGATTATTTTGGTTAGGTAGTGTGTAAGCTTAGGGACTGATGACCTTAGCAGTTAAGTCCCATAAGATTTCACACACATTTGAACATTTTTTTTTTGTACTTTCGACACCACGAACATTGTAGGAATGCACATTCATTTTTGTCGCAATCGCATCTGTATTTTCTCAAGTCCGCAGGAAATGCCACTGCATTGACTATATGGAATACTTCTTTTTGCGGTGGATCTAGCGTCACGAAAACAAAAGTAGCATAGACGGGTCTCGAACCAGGGTCACCTGAACGGAAGTCTCGCTCGCTTGCCACTCGGCTACTTGCCCACTTGCCACATCAGTGAAACTTTTCTGTGTATAAAGAGCTGCCCAAACTTTAACAGGCAATATTTCAAAAACGAGGCCGCATTGGCACCTACAATTTTAGGGTGTGACAGGTGCCTACCCACACTATAAGCAGGCGAAGTGGGAGCTCATAACTCGATGCACCTCCCAGAAGGTTCCCTCGTTAGCTTTATAACCGCTACAGCTGCAACTGCACGCCACAAAATGTAAACAGGCTACTGAGGCGTGAGGCTTGGACGGACGACGTAAGCACACTCACGAATAAGAGACCACTCGAATCAATAACACAGGAAGAAAGACCCTTCTAATTCGTTATCCCGCTAGTATTGAAAGCACAATAGTAATGGACAGGCGGAGGAAGCTGTCCCATAATTATCCGTGGCTCTGGAGACGACTCGGGTTTCTCAATCAGCAGCGACAGCAACAGCGGCAGCTCAGCAATGTCGTCGGCTACATTCTTCGTCGTCCGTACAGCTAAAACATCGTAAGACTGTTAAGTGAAAAATATATAACCTTGTAGAGGCATTACCCAGTGGAATTTCTTTCAAAAAGTATGACTAACTTGAACAATAACCTGCAATAGTCAAAGCTTCTAGGTTACCTGTGTTGTCATTGTCCTCAGACATTCTTACCAAGCAGGGTCCCTTTCCTTTCCAAGCAATCACAGAATGTCTAAAAATATGAAAACTGCTTAACTATTTACTGCCAGTTTTGTTTGTTTGCTAATGACCAGTTTGTCTAAATTTTATGCCTCAGTAACTGTTCATTCCGCTATTGCACAACAGAGGCTGAACTAATTTGTAATTTTGAGTACTAACTTCATTCATTTAAAGTAACATAAAATTTCACTGGAAAAACTAACAATTAAAGATACACCACAAATTAAGAGTGCGCAATTTAATGTGTTCTATACTTAACTTAGCAAGTGACTTCTGCTGGCTTGGTATGTATATTGTTGTTATATTAAAAGTCAAATCAATTGCCCACTTGCTTAGAGTAAATTCATTTCAATCTTTCAATAACCAAAAGCAAATTACTTGCCTTTTTCTAAATTTTGCATTACGTTACACTGAGGTTACTGAAAGTCATTTTATAGGTAGCGCAGTTCTATTTAGCGCCAGTCATGTGTTTAACCAGTAACTTCATTTAACTTAACTTTCAAAATTTAGTTTTTCAGAATAAGTGACTGGAAACTCAGTGTTTTCTGATTCATGTATTTTCTCGTGAACTATTGTGTAGTGGAAAACCGTGATAACCTTCTGTTGCCACACCGGTTGTCATTTACTTAAATTTCTTTGCCATTACCTTTCTTAAGATTCTGGAAATTCATTGCCCTAGTGACCTGGCGACCGTTTTATTATCCTCTTTTTAGCTGATCAGTACTTTTTGTGATATCAGTATTTTTTGTGTTAAATGTTATGTGGTACCCTTTTCCCTTCTTGTGCTTCGTGAGAGGTTGCACTATATTCCACCCATTTCAAAATTATCGCCAATATTTAGATTAGGTATAGAATATATTCTTCTTTCAGAAGGCACTGCTGTACACTTTCATTCTACTAATCGGTATTATTTTCCTTCGGTAGCGATAGCCTCACTCACTGTAAAATTTCATTAGGCATACGTGATCATGGTCAGTTACATCGCAATCCAATGGGTCGATTAGGAAGGGGAGGTTACAATCTCCACAGAAGACATGACAGACAGGAAAAAATACAGAGAAAAGACGGAAAACAGACATTCAGCAAACGCTCAATGAGAGGTTTTTGGGAATAAACAAGAAAGAGACAGAAAAAATACCATGAATACTGATTCTGTTTCAGTGCTCTCCTTAAAGGAGAGATATATGTGTATTTGGTATTTGGCTTCCCAGTGTCCCTTAATCTACAGCATATTCTGGCTGCAACCCCTGCTGTAGGTTCGATTTCCGATAATGCCACAATCAAGGAGACAGAAAATCTTCGGTTAGCTAACATTGATCTGTAGAAGTTGCAATTGGGGCAGCATTCCCGATAGTCACCATAAATTTTAATTCACCATTTAATCTGTTTATCTCTTTGAAATCACTGTATTTGGACTCATTACTCTCCATTAAATATTCATTTGAATAGGTTATACAGTCGACGTCCATTGGCTACACACATGGTCTTCCGCGACATAAAAGCTACGAACACGGCGCCCTACATAAGTCTTAACAACCTTTCAGGGACCCACAAAGAGCCACATGTTTGTATTCTCGGCGAACGATCATTATATGTGAATATTAGTGCAACTGTCGTATTTTCTGCTATCTTTCTCTCGTTCCGTGTCGGCTGGAGCGAACATACCTTGACAGCAGTCTACTCTACCAGAGTAACGTTGTTTTATATAAGGCACAGTTTATTAAAGTGTCTAGCTGCGTTTCTCACAAATGATGTAGCTGCGCCCGTTCTGACTCTCGTTTTACCCCAGGAGCGTCAAAATATTCGAGCTCAAACTAAGTTTTCGATGCTTGCAAGAGGCGGACGTCAGCGGTGCTGGTCCGTAATTCTGTGCGTCCGTTCGTTTGCCCTTTTTTGTGAACAGGAGTGACCTGCGTTTCTTTTCCAATCAGGCTGAACTTTTGGCTGCGTGAAAGATAGGAATGGCTACCTCCGCAGCGGATCACATGTAAAATTCAATAGGAATTCCACCCATATCTGGCGATTTGTGCAGTTTCAGCCTTATTGCAATAGCTCTTGTTTGTGAGCGTGTCTGGTGGTGAAACATTCATATGGTACTGCGTGAATACATTTTTAAACGCGGAATTCAATATTTCGGCTTCAACTGTGTTGTCTTCAGTTTCAACACTCGACTGATACGCTAAAGACAATAAAGATTGATTGACCGTACATGTAAAGTGAACCTTGTACAAGATTCTAAAAATTTTTCCCCAGGACTCAATAAATTATTTTAGTCTCCCTGTACGAATTGCGATTAAGATTTCTGTTTTCGTTATCCTATACTCTCTTTCATAGCGCTAATGATACAGTTTGTGTCTTCATTAGATTCTCCGAATGGTGCAATTACGTAAAACGTGGTGGATGCTTACTGTCGTTTTTTATATTTATGAACAGGTTTTCCAGAGACAACTATCAGTAACAGTTTATTGTTAAAGTTCTTTATTCATTAGTCTTCCAACATTGTTAGAGGTGTGATCAAAGCAACAATAGAAACACAAAAAATGGTGGTTCAAATGGCTCTGAGCACTATGGGACTCAACTGCTGTGGTCATCAGTCCCCTAGAACTTAGAACTACTTAAACCTAACTAACCTAAGAACATCACACACATCCATGCCCGAGGCAGGATTCGAACCTGCGACCGTAGCAGTCGCACGGTTCCGGACTGCGCGCCTAGAACCGCGAGACCACCGCGGCCGGCTAGAAACACATTTAACATAAATACAGATAGCTTAAAATAGTTGCATTTTGTCTTGACATATCCTATGGTCAGGCTGTGCGGAAAACAGGGTGGAAGAAATAAAACTGACGAGGAAAATATTTCTTGCTCCTTAAGATATACAACCCAACTTAAATTATCCGCCCTGGGTGTGGATTATGTAAGTTGGGTTACTTATATTAAAAGTGACTACACACGTAACTGCATGCCTGACAAGCAAGCACGCACAAGCGTGCTTATGTCTACATGCTTGAGAGCGTGTAGTGTAAATGTGTGCCGGTATGAGGACTGTGCAAGCATCCTTACGATTGATCGAATTTCCGTTCCCCGTGCTTGTGCAAGCGCTCAAGCGTGTGCATGCCTGAGCGTGACTACCGACGATACTGAGGTTTGTGCAAGTATTCATGTTCTGAGACGGCCCTGTAGTATGAATAGTGTAGCGTGTTTGTGTAGCTACCATATCTGATTTCGAAAACATCAGTCGCATTTTGTTGGTGTTTCTGCATACCTAATGAAATGCATCTATGTTTATGTAGCTTAAAAAGTAAAGAATACCACGAAGAGGGACGCCGCATACGAAGTACTTCTTGTGAAGTACAAAATGCACAGTTTCTATATTACGAGAGATGGCAGTTTCGTTTATAACCTTTGCCACAGTGAGTGTCTTTGTATACCGGAACACACGGGCGATATGTAGCTCTTTGGTTATCAGAGATTGTGTTAGGATCACACGACGTCACTGTCGTTCTGCAGCGAGTAGTCAAAGTCGGTGGTCAGCCAGAGAGCAGCGCGGATGGCGGACATGGTGGATAGAGGGCGATTTTTGAGATGCTTCCCTGTGCGGCAGTACGTTTCGATGGATTCTAACTGTAATATTAACGCAAGCTTTTTAGAGCCGCAGTTAATTTGTCTTAATGTAAAAGCTGAAATTCTGATCATCAATCTACCAGCGAAGAAATGCTCCTATCGGTGCACAAAAAGGCAAATATGCTCCTGTTTCTCCAGTTTAAAAGACTCTAGCTGAAAAGTGGGGTACCAGCTGCCTCATTCTACTTTCCTCAGAAACTTTAAAAATTTTTGCAAGCGAACTTATACGCTCGCTTTTTAACATGCTACTCACCTCACATTCCCACAAACCCCCATAAAACTGCAACTCGCACACCCACTACACCATCGAGCTAATGCGCTCATACCCGTCAACTTGCACTTGCCCATTCTCTCTCACTCATGTAACCCAATTCATTGCCACCATCCGTTTGTGTCTCTCTGCCATTGTCTCCTATCTTAAAGCCACTGTCTCCTTCGGTTTGTCCTACTACTATTATTGTCTTCTCTCACTGCCACAGCCTCCCCCTTGCTCTCTCTTACTGCTATTGTCTCATTCCTTCCTTCCTTCCAATGCTGCTGTCTCTTTTCGCTGTCACTATACCTCTCCTCCTCGGTGTTATTTCAGAAACTCTGTCTCTCATTATCACTACCTCTCACCCACTTCCACTTTTTCCTTCTGTCTCTTCCTCTCCTACTGGCACTGTCTCCCTCTGTCTTTTCCTAGCGCTGTCCCGTCACTGCCGACTACGTTCCACAGCAACGGTGCCCCTTTCTTCCTCACACTGCCACAGCTTCCTTCGCTCTTTCTATATCACAACCACTATCGCCAATCTTCCAGTATTTATTACTTTTCCGTCTCTTTCCCACTGCTACTGTCTCCATCTCTCAAAATTAACAAACGCGAATATGATGGCAAGCCAAAATTTTTTAGAAAATTTTTAAAGGTGGTGAGCAGCGTAGAATGAGGCAGCTTAGTACCCCACTAATCAGTCTTTTAAACGGGAGAATACTCGCCATTTTGGTACCCCGAAAGGAAAATTTATCCTCCAGTTCCCTTCAGTCATATGAAAAGAACTACAAGGGTTGAAACTTTAATAGTGGCAACTATTTATTTACAGCTAGTACAAATTAGATACGTCTTTCAAAGCTTTACTGAACTTCAAGGTAATCACCAGCATTATGTTTAACCCGTTGCCAGCGATGTGGAAGTCATTGGATACTCTTAGCAGTGCCAGTTGTGTTGACAGTTCAAGCGGTGCGGTCTATTGCCCGACGAATTTGTAGCAGTTCTGAAGCGAATGCCGTGAATGTCCTTCACCTTAGAAATCGAGTTGAACTTAGGAGGGCTTAAGTCAGGGGAGTGAAGTAGGTGATTTAGCCCTTAGTAGCACGATCAGTCAAACAAATCAGTAACAGCTTGTACTGTACGCGCTTGAACATTGTCCTGCAAAATGATGGTCAGGTCCTGCAGAACGTGTCATCACTTCTGTCTCTAAGCTGGTCGTAGGTTGTGTTCCAAAAATGAACTGTATATAGATAGAAATGATGACACACCAAAACCGACAACTATAGTTAAAATATACATTCCGACGTCGCAAGCTAAAGATGAAGAGATAGATAAAGATTATGAGGATATTTAAAGGGTAATACTGTATAGAAAGGGATATGGAAATCTAATACTCATGCGAGACTGGAATGCAGTTGTAGGGGAAGGAGAAGAAAAGGTTAGAGGAGAAAAAGAGTTTGGGACAAGGAATGAGAGGGGAGAAAGACTAATTGAGTTCTGTAACAAGTTTCAGCTAGTAATAGCGAATACCCTGTTCAGGAATCACAAGAGGAGGAGGTATACTTGAAAAACCCACAGTGATACCGGAAGATTTCAGTTAAATTACATCATGATCAGACAGAGATTCCGAAATCAGATACTGGATTGTAAGGTGTACCCAGGAGCAGATATATACTCAGATCAAATTGTAGTAGTGATGAAGAGTAGGCTGCAGTTTAAGACATTAGTCAGGAAGAATCAATGCGCAAAGAAGTGGGATACTGAAGTACTAAGAAATGACGAGATACGGTTGTTCTCCAAGGCTATAGATACAGCAGTAAGGAATAGATCAGTAGGCAGTACAGTTTAAGAGGAATGAATGTCTGTAAAAAGGGCCATCACAGAAGTTGGGAAGGAAAACATTGGTACAAAGAAGGTAACTGCGAAGAAACCATGGGTAACAGAAGAAATACTTCAGTTGATCGATGAAACGAGGAAGTACCAAAATGTTCCGGGAAACTCAGAGACAGAGAAATACAAGTCGCTGAGGAGTGAAATAAATAGGAAGTGCAGAGAAGCTAAGACGAAATGACTGCAGGAAAAATGTGAAGACATCGAAAAACAAATGATTGTCGGAAGGATAGACTCAGCATACAGGAAAATCAAAACCACCTTCCGTGACAGTAAAAGCAAGGTGATAACATTAAGAGTGCAACAGGAATTCCACTGTTGAATACAGAGGAAAGAGAGGATAGGTAGAAAGAATAGATAGAAAGCGTCTATGAGGTGGAAGATTTATCTGATGTGATAGAGGAAGAAACAGGAGTCGATTTAGAAGAGATAGGGGATCTAAGTGTTACAATCAGAATTTTAAAGATCTTTAGAGGACTTAAGATCAAATAAGGCAGAAGGGATAGATAACATTCCATCAGAATTTCTAAAATCATTGGGGAAGTGGCAAGAAAACAGCTATTCACGTTGGTGTGTAGAATGTATGAGTGCCGACATACCATCTGACTTTCGGAAAAGGATCAACCACACAATTCCGAAGACGGCAAGCGTTGACAAGTGCGAGAATTACCGCACAATCAAAAAAATGTTCAAATGTGTGTGAAAATCTTATGGGACTTAACTGCTAAGGTCATCAGTCACTAAGCTTATACACTACTTAACCTAAATTATCCTAAGGACAGACACACACACCCATGCCCGAGGTAGGACTCGAACCTTCGCCGGGACCAGCCGCACAGTCCATGACTGGAGCGCCTCAGACCGCTCTGCTAATCCCGCGCGGCCCGCACAATCAGCTTAACAGCTAATGCATCCAAGTTGCTTACGAGAACAATATACAGAAGAATGGAAAAGAAAATTGAGAATGCGCTAGATGACGATCAGTTTGGCTTTAGGAAAGGTAAAAGCACGAGAGAGGCAATTGTGACGTTGCGGTTAATAATGGAAGCAAGACTAAAGTAAAATCAAGCCACGTTCATATGATTTGTTGACCAGGAAAAAGGGTTCGATAATGTAAACTGGTGCAAGATGTTCGAAATTCTGAGAAAAGTAGGGGTAAGCTACAACAACATGTACAACAGCCAAGAGAGAATAATAAGAGTGGACGACCAAGAACGAAGTGCTCGGTTTATAAAGGTTGTAAGGCAAGGATGTAGTCATTGCCCGTTACTGTTCAATCTGTACATCGGAGAAGCAATGATGGAAATAAAAGAAAGGTCCAGGAGCGGAATTAAAATTCAAAGTGAAAGGATATCAATGATACGATTCGGTGATGACATTGCTGTCCTGCGTGAAAGTGAAGAAGATTTACATGATCTGCTGAACGGAATGAACAATCTAACGAGTACAGAATATGGATTGAAAGTAATCTGAAGAAAGACGAAAGCAATGAGAAGAAGCAGAAATGAAAACAGCGAGAAACGTAACATCAGGATTGATGGTGAGAGAGTAGATGAACTTAAGAAATTCAGAAACCTAGGCAGTAAATAAATAATGACTGGAGGAGCAAAGAGGACATTCAAAAGCAGACTAGCAATGGAAAAAAGGGCATTCCTGGCCAAGAGAAACCTACTAGTAAACCAAAGTTGGCCTTAATTCGGGGAAGAAATTTCTGAGAACGTACGTCTGGAGTACAGCATTGTATGGTAGTGAAGCATGGACTGTGGGAAAACCGAAGCATTTGAGACGTGGTGTTACAGACGAATGTTGAAAATTAGGTGGCCCGATAAGGTAAGGAATGAGGAGGTTCTGCGCAGAATCGGAGAGGAAAGGAATGTGTGGAAAATACGTATAAGGAAAGGGACAGGATGATAGGACAAAAAAAATTTCAAATGTGTGTAAAATCTTATGGGACTTAACTGCTAAGGTCATCAGTCCCTAAGCTTACACACTACTTAACCTAAATTATCCTAAGGACAATCACACGTACCCATGCCCGAGGGAGGACTCGAACCTCCACCGTTACCAGCCGCACAGATAATAGGACGTCTGTTAAGTCATGAGGGAATGACTTCCATGGTACTAGAGGGAACTGTAGAGGGCAAAAACCATAGAGGAAGACAGAGTTTGGAATACATCCAGCAAGTAATTGAGGACGTAGATTGCAAGTGCTACTCTGAGATGAAGAGGTTGTCACAGGTGAGGGATTCATGGCGGGCCGCATCAAACCAGTCAGGAGACTGATGACGAAATAAAAACTTATAAGTGTTCGGATATTAAAGTTCTGTTCATTCTGTTTTAGACAGCCAGATGGTTAGTGTTTCCTACATTATTTGCCTGAGGACCGCCGCTGTTGGTGTCATCTTGGCACTGGATCATGTTGGACCAGTTTGTAAGAAAACAGATACACGAATTTGAAACTTCACTCTTACATACATGTCGATGTGGACTTATTATAACCTTCTAACAAAGAGTGTAATTTGTCAAACTAAAGGCTTCTGGATTGTGGTCCTGGCACCTCTTGGTTTGAACGATTTGTTCTTCTTTTATTTAATTGTTTACTCAAGTGTCGTTAAAATGTTGAGCACTTGTTAGTTAATTTTTTCTCTGTTTAAGTTCTGAAGATTATTTTACTTTATTCCCCGGGAAACGTAGCGCGGGGCAATCTCAGTACATCTAAGGCTACATGCCCTCCTGAACGTGGTAAGCAGTACCAAGCCCGAAGCAAATCCTGTATATGGCTTACCACAGATTTTGTTGACTTCTCCATGAAAGCGATTCGCTGTGGCCTTCTTGACAAGGTGCCAGCGCAAATTGTGTTGTGAACCTTGTGGAGGAGGGGGCGGGAGGATTGCCTTCTTTGCGAAATCTTCCGCTCTCAGTACTACACTTCAGAAACTTATGTGAGACAACTAAATGCATTGGATGCTGACGGTAAGTTGTTTTCATTAGCATTACTTAACATTGTCTGCGGTGTACTTGGTGGTTTAATGATGGTTTATTGTACTAATATACCACAAATCAGCGCCAAACTCAGTAGGCGAAGTCGCTGACGCACGTTTATTAGTGTTGTGATGCTCGACTCTGGTCTAGGAGGTTCGAGTGCTGATTGTGGAAGATATTTTCGTCGCTAGTACTTGGCAGCCAACGGGAGGAGAAATAGCGGGGTGCAGTTAATGATCGCCAGACGTTGAGCTGGTGCCTTGTGTTAAGTTCCAAACGTACTGACTCTGTCTTAGAGAAAGAAGATCTCTGACGTTGTTGATGGTGACCCTCTCATCAGGTGGGGACGTTCAGCTCGGCGCCGGACGTGTTGCTACATCTGGCTATAAATAAATTGTCTCCCTCATTCGACGCATTGCGTGTTCATTAGTTATTCGATTTACCCAATTAATCAGCATTGCACGGTAACATCTTATTTCCAAAGCTTTCATTCCCTTCTTTTATGAAATGTTTATCGTGTACGTTTCCCTTCCGTAAAAGGCTGCACACCAGTCAAACATATCAGGAAAACAATTCCTCACGCTTGAGTTTATATTTGGAGCTAGCTAATTTCTCTTTCCAAAAAGGCTTTTTTGTCGGTGCCAGTTGTAGTGGTACAGCAATGGTGGTGTATCACTGAGGGCTTCGCGGGGCGGTAAATACGCTACATGATACGGTATAAAGTTAATGATCTCATCATTTTAATAGTTCATAATGATGTGTTCCCCTGGCTTGAGACGTACCAATAGGAACCCACCGGCCGCCATGTCATCCTCAGCCAATGGCGTCATCCAGATGCGGTACGCAGAGGAGTGGGGTCAGTACACCGCTCTCCCGGCCGATTGTGTCAATAGACTTCCGACTGGTTTGATGCGGCCCTCTACGAATCTCTCTCCTATGTCAGTCTCCTAATCTCAGTGTAGCACTTGCGACGTACGTCCTCAATTATCTGCTGGATGTATTCCAGTCTCCGTCTTCCTCTACAGTTTCTACACTCTACAGCTTCTTGTAGTACGATGGAAGTCATTCCGTAATGTCTCAATACGTGTCCTATCATCCTGACCCTTTTTCTTGTCATAGTTTTCCATATACTCCTTTTCTCTCCGATTCTGCTCAGAACCTCCTCGTTCCATTCATTATCAGTCCAAATGATTTTCAACATTGTAGCACCACTTCCCAAATGGTTCGATTCTCTTCTCTTCAGGTTTCCCCAAAGTCTACGTTTCACTACTATAAAATGCTGTGCTCTAAAGGTACATACTCAGATATTTCGTCCTTAAATTAAGGCCTATGTTTGATACAAGTAGACATCTCCTGGCCAGAAATGCCCTTTTTGCCAGTGCTAGCCTGATTTTGATGTACTCCTTGCTCCGTCCGTCATCGGTTATTTTACTGCCTAAGTAGGAGAATTTCTTAACTTTATCTACCTCGTGGTCATCAATCCTGCTGTTAAGTTTCTCGCTGTTCTCATTTCTGCTACCTACGCCTCTTTTCGATTTACTCTCCGTTCATACTCTGTACTCGTTAGAATGTTCATTCTACTCGACAGATCCTGTAATTCTTCTTCACTTTCATTGAGGATAGCAATACCATCAGTGAATCTTATCAGTGATATCCTTTCGCCTTAAATTTTAATTCCACTCTTCAAGCTTTCTTTTATTTTCAACATCGCTTCTTCAATGTATGGATTGGACAGTAAGGGCGAAAGACTACATCCCTGTCTTACCCCCTTTTCAATACGAGCGCTTCGTTCTTGATCTCCCACTCTTATCGTTCCCTCTTGGCTCTTGTTCGTGTTGAATATATCCTGTCTCCCGGTGTAGCTTACCCCTAATTTCCTCAGAGTTTCGAACATCATGGACAGTTTGACATTATCAAGCGCTTTTTCCAGGTCTACAAATCCTATGAACGTGTCTTGATTTTTCCTTAGTCTTTCTTCCATTATCAACCGCAACGTCAGAATTGCCTCTCTAGTGCCTTTACCTTTCCTAACGCCAAACTAATCCTCAGTGTTTTCCATTCTTCTGTGTATTATTCTTGTTAGCAGCTTGGATGCACGAACTGTTAACCTGATTGTGCGATGGTTTCCGCACTAGTAAGCGCTTGCAGTCTGCGCAATAGTGTGGATGATATTTTTCCGAAAGTTAGAAGGTATATCGCCATCCTCATACATTCTACACACCAACGTGGACAATCGCTTTGTTTCCTCTTCACCCAATGACTTCAGAAATTCCGAAGGAATTTTAACGATCACTACTACCCTACTTTATTTCAAGTCTTCTAGAGCTTTTCTAAATTATTATTTTAATGTTAGATCCCCTATATCTTCCCTGTCGAAATTTGTTTGTTCTTCTATCACGCTGAACAAGTCCTCCCCCTCATAGAGGCCTTCAGTGTACTCTTTCTACCTATCCACTGTCTCCTCTGCTTTTAACAGTGGAATTCCTATTGCACTCCTAATGCTACCGCCTATGTTTTTAATTTCGTCGAAGGTTCTTTTGACCTTTCTATATGCTGAGCAAGTCCTTTCTTTTTCGATTTATTCGAACTTTTCATGCAACCGTTTCGCCTTAGTTTCTGTGCACTTCCTATTTATTTGTATTTCTGTAACGCTGAGTTTCCCTGAGCAGTTTTGTAGTTGCTTCTTTCGTCAATCAACTGAAGAATTTCTTTTGTTACCCACTGCTTCTTGGCAGTTACCTTCTTTTACCTATGTTTTTCTTTCCAACCTCTGTGATTGCTCTTTTTTTTTAATTTGTCCATTCCTCTTCAACTAAATTGTCTCTTTATTGCAGCATCTATTGCCTTGGAGAAGTTCAGGATTATCTCTTCATTCCTTAGTACTTCTGTATCCCTCTTCTTCCTACACTGATTCTTTCTGACGAGTCTTTTACACTTGAGCCTACTCTTCATCACTACTAAATTGTGATCTGATGTACATCTGCTCCTAGGTGTACCTTACTTTCCAGTATCTGATTTCGGAATTTCTGCCTGATCATTATGTAATCTAATTCAGATCTTCCCGTATATTCCAACCCCTTCCAAGTATATCTCCTGCTCTTGTGATTCTTGAACAGAGCCTTTCTCCTCTGTCATCCCTAGTACCAAGTCCATACTCTCCCGTAGAAATGTATTTCAGTCACTTATGGCTATTAGATTTTCATGTCCCTTTATGTACTGAATTACACGTTCAAAATCCTCACATATCCTCTGCCTTTTCATCTTCAGCTTGCGACGTTGGGATGTATACCTGTACTATCGTTGTCGCTGTTGGTTTGCTGTCGATTCTGATGAGAACAACTCTATCACTCAACTGTTCACAGTAACATGCTCTCTGTCGTAGCTCCCTGTTCCCATTACACCATTCTCTGTTGCTATTGATATTACCCTATACTCATCTGCTGAGATATCGTTTTCTTCTTTTCATATCACTTAACTGACCTTAATTGTATCTAGATTAAGCCTTTGCGTACCCCCTTTGATATTTTCTAGCTTCCCTACCACGTTCAAACTTTTGAAATTCTGCACCCCAATTCGTAGAAGGTTATCTTTCCGTTATTCGATCTTTTCCTCACAGTCACCCTGTCGGGTTGAGAACCTCTCCCGGAGAACCGAGTGGGAGACTATTCCGGTACACATTTTGCCAATAGAAATATCATAAGGGACTTTTTCCATTACAGGCCACATGTCCTGCAGATAAACATATGTACCTTTAATTCAGTAGGCTCAATTGCATTCTGCATCCTAATGCCGTTGACCATTGCTGATTCTTCCGCCTTTATGGCCAGTTCCCCATCCCAAGGACAAGAGAGTGCCCTGAACCTCTGTCCGCTTCGGTACTCCATCCTCTGTGACAAGGCCGTTGGCAGAATGAGGGTGACTTCTTATGCCGGAAGTCTTCGGCCGGCAATGCTGATGACTATTATTTATAATTTAAGCGGTGGCAGGTTTCGAACCCAGGACCGAGGACTTTTCATTACCAATCAAAGACACTGCTTCTAGACCACAAGTGTCATGATGCATCCTCCTACCAAGGCAAAATCCCTGCCAGTACCAGCAACCGAACCTGGGTCCTCCGCATGGCAATCCGGTGCGCTGACCACTCGGCTGCGGAGTGGATGTAGTCGTAGTTATTTGAGGATAAAGTACGCAGTGTTTGTTGGTATTGCTTTGACTGCACGCACACCGCGGTTATCTGGCGATCGCCGAAGGTCGTTTTTTTGCACACCGCGGGTATTTCACGTCACCTCATTCAATACTAACCTGGCCGACGCAAGTCCACCGAATCTCCTGTGGCTATTATGCTGTACAACAAAAGAGTGATTGTAGTAAAATGGAGTGAATGTTGTTCATGTTGTAAAACAGTCTCATTTTGACCACACTAAATTCCTAAGCATGGCTTTATATTGTATTTTCTGGTGGTAAATAAACCTAATTCAAATTATTGTGAAGACAATTAACCAGTCTGTAATACATGTATATTCTGAAGTATGTAGGAAGACATTTATCTTCAATTGTATCTATATGGAAGTTCAAATATGAGATTATTTGCACTGAAAGAAGCATTTAAATTGTGACTATTGCGAAAAGTGAGAGTGAATATCTCTGGTTTTGAATAATTCGCCGAGGCATACTGGGTGTAACAAAAAGGTGCGGCTAAACTTTGGTTCAAATGGTTCAAATGGCTCTGAGCACTATGCGACTTAACATCTGTGCTCATCAGTCCCCTAGAACTTAGAACTACTTAAACCTAACTAACCTAAGAACATCACACACATCCATACCCGAGGCAGGATTCGAACCTGCGACCGCAGCGGTCACGCGGTTCCACACCGAAGCGCCTAGAACCGCACGGCCACATCGGCCGGCTGGCTAAACTTTCGGGAACATTCCTCACACGTAAAGGTATGAAAAGTGGTACATGGACAGTTTCGGAAACGCTTTATTTCCACGTTAGAGGTCGATTCTGTTCTTCTTAATCACATTAATCATGGGAAACACACAGAAACCAACCATACCAGCATCACATGAAAAACTTTCTTACGCGAAATGTTCAATATACCCTCTTGATTGCTTTCTTTTAGCATACAGTAAGTTGCAGTTCTTCGGTTCAGCCGGCCGGTGTGGCCGAGCGGTTTTAGGCGCTACAGTCTGGAACCGCACGACCGCTACGGTCCCAGGTTCGAATCCTGCCTCGGGCATGGATGTGTGTGATGTCCTTAGGTTAGTTAGGTTTAATTAGTTCTAAGTTCTAGGGGACTGATGACCTCCGATGTTAAGTCCCATAGTGCTCAGAGCCATTTGAACCATTTTTTTCTTCGGTTCAACGCCAGTGTTCGTCGTTCCGATTGAACGAAGGTAATGTAGACATGCTACTCACATAATTTTCTGTGCCTACACACGTCTATCTTCGTTGCTCTGCTACTATCAAGCGCGTAAAATGTTTAACATTCTTCACGTACTTGGTTTCCAGTACAGTGCAATGAACCTGCACTGAAATGGGGAGTTGGCAGATGCCCATTTCTTGTACGGATTAGCGGGTGATGATGGCCGTCGCGTGCAATGTTTGTGTCGGGAGAGATTTTCAGAGCGACAGTGCCCCGACAGGAGAACATTCGAGGGAATTTCTCGTCGTCTAAGAGAGCATGAGACGTTTAAGCGTTCTACTAGCGTTTGTGGGAGGTCTAGGACGAGCACACCTCCACTGCAAGAGCGTAAGAAAATTAACTGCAATAAATGACGTTTACTACATGTCTGCAGAGCGCAACATGAGTACCTACCGTATCCATACCACGTACAGCGTGTGCAGTCGCAAATCAGTAGCTAGGTTGCCTGCAAGTTTACAATTCTGCATAGAGTTCATTTCAACAATGTCTCAACCCTCACTTTAGTGCTACTGTTCTGTTCACGGATGAGACTTTGTTTCAAAGTAGATTATTGTGTTGAACAGCTGTAGAAACTTAGCTCTGACATGGAAATAAAGCGTTTCCCGACCCATATCCAGACAGCAAATTTCCTTCGTCATCCTTTCCTGAAAGTTTGGCCATAGCTTTTTGTTGCACCCTGTACTTCCAAAATAGCAACTGGTGTTTCTAAGGACAAATTGGGTTACTGATGAACTGCCGACAAAAGATTTTGGTTCTGATTATTTGAATGTAACCACAAAATATGTTAATGTGGAAATCATTTAATTCCAATTCGTCAGATAGTGTAAAAACTTGCGACACACGATGTTATTTTAGCATTGGATTAAATATTATCGTTGGTTATTATCAACAACCTATAACTGCAGTCTAACGTAACAGTCGCGACATTTCATCTCGTTTTTGTTACCCACAGCGACAGCAGAGACCCAAGAGGACAGGAATCGACATTTCTGTATACGATATCGGCTTAGAGCGAGTACTAAAGTTTGTATTGATTGTCAACATACTTTTTATAATAGGGAGTGTATATAGTGCCATAAAAATCGCGCGCTAACTAAAAAAATGACATCACATTTGTCGTCCTTTAGTTTCCTAAGCACCCTGGGAAATTTGGAACGGTACATTCAGCACAGTCTATTTACGATTCTTTGTAATGTACAGATATTTATCGAATACTGTCGTTTTCGTTAAATGACAAGAAATTGCTAGTAAACCCCCAAGACCTGGCGTTCTACAGAAAGACGCCGCATATGGACCCAACTAAGTGGAGTCCTATTCGCTACATTTTCAACGATATCAGTGAATGTGGAAAGCAGGAAATTATATGGAACGTAATACTACATTATCCGAAGCACCAAACAGGCCACCAGGCCTGTAGCGCAAGAGAAAACCAAGCAGACGTGATAAAAAAAGCGTCAAAATCAATAAAAAATTTTCCCGACACAGAAGAAACCAGTTCGGTAGTTGTTGCTACCTCTGAGCCACAAATGGCAAGAGTATTCAACACATTCGATTTTGAAGAAAAAAAAATAGTGTATTCGAAAGTCGAGTGAAGTGCAAGAACGGGCCAATCATTAGACCCCATAAAAATTTTTGGAATGTGAAGGGAAGTCCCTATGATAAAAACAACAGAAATACATGATTTTCATTCATGAAATATGTGTTTACGCTCTTTTGCTTTCTGGGGAGTAAGCTGTAAATACACATATTTCAAAGAATTTTTTCATGTATGCGTTGTAGCTTATATCATTGGGTCAGTGTCGTTCGCCTCATTTCATATGTATTTAGTGATACTTAACGTCCATTGGTAGCTTACGACAGCATTGAAAGCCGGCCTCTGTAAACGAGCGGTTCTAGGCGCTTCAGTCGGTAACCGAGCTGCAGCTACGGTCGCAGGTTCGAGTCCTGCCTCGGGCATGGATGTGTGTGATGCCTTAGGTTAGTTAGGTTTAAGTAGTTCTAAATCTAGGGGACTGATGACCTCAGATTTTAAGTCCCATAGTGCTTAGAGACATTTATTTGACAACACTGAATGCCAAAATAAAACAATTATTTTGTTGATAAAGAGAAAATAACTAAAAACAAACGGTACCCTTACGGCGCATGTGACTGTCTGCCTTTTCACCGCTTGGAGCGCTACTGTCGCTCCAGCTGTCAACGGTAACAAACTTCGCACCAGAGTGTGCTATGACAGTGTGTGTTCAAATGGTTCAAAGGGCTCTGAGCACTATGGGACTTAACATCTGTGGTCATCAGTCCCCTACAACTTAGAACTACTTAAACCTAACTAACCTAAGGGCATCACACACATCCATGCCCGAAGCAGGATTCGAACCTGCGACTGTAGCAGTCACGCGGTTCCAGACTGAAGCGCCTAGAACCGCACAGCCACACCGGCCGGCTACAGTGTGTGTTAGACTGTGGTATAACGACTACTTCTGGTAAAAATTACAGCGATAATTCTTGTCTTACCTTATTCCACTCCAAATCAGTCGTACCTGCAAACCATTACTGAAGTAACTACACACAGACAAAGACGATCACTGGAACCTGTAGTGAAGACGTACGTGCACCGTCAGTGTATTATTGAAATACATTTCGACATTTTCAGACTTCAAATTACACACTTTTCATTTTACATCACCTTTACTTTCACTATTGTCAGTGGCCAAACAGCGAAACACAGCGCCTAATCTCATTTCCTAAACTAATTTCTTTAGTATCAGTTGCTATTGAAACATCCCCTTAGAAAAATTATGTATGACAGTGCTGGTAAACCCCTTACTTTATTTGATTTTCAAACAGTTGAGCAAAACTGAACATACTCAGACATTTCTCTCTTTACTTATTCTGACCAACACCAAACTGAAAAAAAGCATTTTTAGTGCAACGCAATCTGACTTTCAATAATCCCTATAAAAGAATGGCCCTGACTAACAATAACCTGTACCTTTCATGAATCACTTACCTCACAAAAATCTTTCTTACTCGAACTACTGCAATACAGCGAGCGCCAATACTGCCAGCTAAATAAAAGATTCTAACCATTGAAGGCACCAACTACTGATAGGTATAGTTAGCAAATTAAAGATTTTGAAAGAGAACAAACAAAGTATTTACATTAATAGTGTTCAAAAGTGATCCAATATTACAAATTAACTCTTTCTGATGGACACAAAAATTCAAATGGCTCTGAGCATTGTGAGACTTAACGTCTGAAGTTATCAGTCCCCTAGAACGTAGAACTACTTAAACCTAATTAACCTAAGGACATCACACAAATCCATGCCTGAAGCAGGATTCGAACCTGCGACCGTAGCGGTCGCGCGGTTCCAGACTGTAGCGCCTAGAACCGCTCGGCCACTCGGGCCGGCTGATGGATACACGTCCAGATCGTCCGCTCTCAAAATTCTGTCATCTCTCTCCCCACATGCACCACTGCTGGCGGCTCGCCTCAATCTGCGCAACGCTAGGCGCTGTTCACATCCAACTGGCAACACTACAAGAGCGAATATTGCAACAATGCAAACCAGCCACAGACTTCACACAGCACAGTCAGGGATTTTCATACAGAGCGCTACATGGCGTTACCAACATAAAAACCTAAACAGCCTACTTACAATATCAACCGACTACATTCTGTTACCGTTGATATCCACCAAAGTTTTAAGAAAATCTCTTCTTCCTTACCTTCAAATCGCTTTCAACGTTTCTCCTTAGTTTTTCCATTGCTTGTTGAGTGTACAGACTGAATAACATGGGTATTTACTTTTTGGAACAAAATGTTGTACGACGAAGTTAAAATAATCTTCTTAGATACGATGTGAGCCGGCCGGAGTGACCGAGCGGTTCTAGGCGCCACAGTCTGGAACTGCGCGAGCGCTACGGTCGCAGGTTCGAATCGCGCCTCGGGCACGGATGTGTGTGATGTCCTTAGGTTATCTTCACTTAAAACTTCCGGGCTGATAGGCCGCGGTCGAAGTATAAAACTCTCTCCTGACGTTTCGTCTCCGACTGCGGGAGACATTCTCGGAGGTAAAGCAGATGAACTGCGAAGAGAACTCGAGAAAGCGGTAATTATATAAGCAGTACAGAGGGCGTCACAGCTGATCACGTGGCGTCGGCTATAAGATTGTCTCTGGTGATGCCAACATTCTCGATTGAAAGTAATCGATCGTCACGCTTGCGGTGCAACGCTGACATCCAAATTTTATCCAGTTTAACACCTTTGCCTTTCCTGTTAAAATTATTACGATGTTTATCAATCTCGATAGCCTCTCTATACAAGCGTGCATAATAATGCGAGGTTTTTGATATGACGCTTGTCTCGCTGAATTTTATTTCATGATCACCTTTCTGGTAAACATGTTCCGCTACGGCCGATTTATCCGTGTGACCCAGGCGTCAATTCCTCTTATGTTCAACAAGACGGGTGTTCACACTTCTCTTTGTGGTACCGATGTAAACCTGTCCACAACTACAAAGAATTTTATATACCCCCTGTGTAGCCAAAGGGTGTCGTACATCTTTTGCCGACCTTAAAAATTCTTTTATTTTCCTAGTGGGTCTGAAAGTAGTTTCCACCCCACACTTGCCTGAAACTTTCCCAATGCGATCTGTGACCTTACTAATGAACGAAAGAAAAACTTTGCCCTTGGGCGACTGTTGTTCGTCGTTACTCCTTATTCTCTGCCTAGAGCGAAGTGCTCGATCTATATCCTTGCTAGAATAGCCATTCTTCACGAAAGTTGACCGCAGATGTTCAATCTCATCTTTTAAATAATCAGTTTCACAAAGTTTGTGCGCCCTGTCTACCAAAGTATTCATTACACCTCTTTTTTGTCTAGGTTGGTGGTTTGAATCTTTATGTAGACAACAATCAGTATGTGTGGGCTTTCTATACACCTCATGGCCCAAAGTTCCGTCCCGTCGTTTAATCACAGACACATTCAGGAAATTCAATTGCCCATTCCTTTCCGTCTCCATAGTGAATTGGATGGTCCTTAGGTTAGTTAGGTTTAAGTCAAAGTTCTAGGGGACTGATGACCTCAGAAGTTAAGTCCCATAGTGCTCAGAGCCATTTGAACCATTTTGAGATACGATGTGAATTTTACAAGAGTGTTGTGAGCGTATTAGGATAAAGCTTTTCGACGTAGGAGAACAATGGGAAGTTACAAGTAATGAGATGTGAACTCGTATCCGTGGAAGAGACGGGTGGTCTCGTTTTGGTAGCGAGCCGATGAAGTCACTGGCACACTGCATCCGGCTCGACTTCTGCAAGAGCTGCCGGCGGCGGCGGCGCACAGTGGTTTTAGGGAGGGGGGCGGGGGGGGGGGGGACGCAGGGATGGGAGGAACCGTTATCGCTACCGCCTTAATAGAATCTTTGCCGAGTGAATAAGGAACAGACAGCGGGATAAATATGATGGAAGATTGCGCTTTCGGACGGGTGCTGTGGAGCGGTGGGGATGGAAAATGGCGGAGCTGACGGAGGAGAGACAGAGAGAGGTAGAAAAGGGGAGGAGGGGAGGGGGACGGGTAGAGAAGGGAACAGAGCGCTCGGAAAGAAGTTTCAGTCGCTTATTCCAGCGGCGCCTTATCTTCCCGTTTCCGGTTCAGTGAATTGGAAGACAGCGCGGCGCGGCGAGACAGAGCTGCGGGAAGCGACGGGCGAGGCACAGCGCGCGCCTGCAAACGGCTGCTCTGGCGGGAGGGGGGGGGGGGGAAGTGGCAAGGGGGCCTGAGAGGGGGGGGCGGTGCCGAGAGTGGAGTGGCGCGACGCGCGAGGGGCAGCCGTCGTCTAATGATGATGACGGCGCCGCCGATGACGCCGCCTCTTTGTCCCCGGCTGGCTGCTGACGCAGCTGGCTGATCGTATTAAGGGCCGCGGCCGGGCGGATGACTGCGCGAACGCCGTAGTGGCGGGCAGTGCGTGGCCACGCGCGCGAGCGCAGTGGGGCGGGACGTCGCCTAAATCCAAGAAGCGCGACCGAGGACTTCCTCGCGCGAGTCCTTGCCTGCCGCTCTTCTGCGACGCCTCACTCGAACCGGTAATTCCCTCTCAGGCGAGCTGGAGGGCTGATGTTATTAGCTGCAACAGTCCAGCAACGCGCATATTCCCCCTGCAACGTTCACCACAGCTAGGTGTAGTGGAGCAGCAATTGAAAAGTGATTTAACATCACTCAGTGCGCAACTTTATTTACATGGAACTTATAGACCATGTGAAAATTACACTACTGGCCATTACAATTGCTACACCAAGAAGAAATGCAGATGATAAACGCGTATTCATTGGACAAATATATTATACTAGAACTGACATGTGAGTATATTTTCACGCAATTTGGGTGCATAGATCCTGAGAAATCAGTACCTAGAACAACCACCTCTGGCCGTAATAACGGCCTTGATACGCCTGGGCACTGAGTCAAACAGAGCTTGGATGGCGTGTACAGGTACAGCTGCCCATGCAGCTTCAACACGATACCACAGTTCATCGAGAGTAGTGACTGGCGTATTGCGACGAGCCAGTTGCTCGGCCACCGTTGACCAGACGTTTTCAGTTTGTAAGGGGTCCGAGCAGATGTAATTTTATGTAAGAGGTCCGAGCAGATGTAATGCAGATGTAATTTTATGTAAGAGGTCCGAGCAGATGTAATTTCGATGTATTGCTCATACGCTGCCTGCGATATGCAAGGTATAAGAGAATCGCTGACCAGAGAGCAGTGTTGACTGCAGTAGGTACCGTGTAGCTGTAGCAGCAAGTTGTGGCTAGTCTAGTCTGGAGTCTGCTCTGGTCTGGAATAGTGTATCGTGTTCGCTGGGCCGGTCGCGGTGCAGCGATGCCGGAGCCTGAGTATTATTGTACAAGGTAAAAAGCAGCCTCGCGCATATCTAGTAATGTTATCTGAACTCCGATGTAAATGTTTTAAAAATGTCATAAAAATAATCTTTGTCATATAAAGGAATTTTTGATAAGCATTCATTCAATTTAAAGAATTTACTAATTTCTCCAATCCATGATCATTCCGATTGTTGCAAAAGAAAAATCAGTTTCTTCCTTTCATAAATGACAAATCTATCGGCCAGTATTGCACAGAGCTATGCCGGAAAAATTTATTGTAAGAGCAGATATTTGGCGACTTTACTGAGGTAAGAATTTTTTTGCTTTTTTTATTCAGAATGATCTTACAGGGCCATGACGCAGCACTGCTGTCGTCCAAAATTTACGAGGTTACTGAATTTATTTTTTATTACGAGGTTTAGGAATTTTTCTGTTTCGAGCTTACATTAAATGAGAAAAGAATTTTGTGGGTACATTAAATGGGAAACAAATTTTGTGTGGAGGTTAAATGTGAATGAATTTCTGTAGGGAGGTTATAAATGGGAACCAATTTTGTGGGGAGGTTACACTAAAATTAGAATCACTATCCATAATAATAATAATAATAATAATAATAATTATTATTATTTTTTTTTTTTTTGTGGGGAGGATACAAGTTGTTGAGAGATCTGGAGAATGTGCTGGCCAGGGCAGCACTGGAACATTTTCTGTATCCAGAAAGGCCCGTACAGGATCTGCAACATGCGGTCATGCTTTATCCTGCTGAAATGTAGGGTTTCGCAGCGATCGAATGAAAGGTAGAGCCACGGGTCGTAACACATCTGAAATGTAACGTCCACTGTTCAAAGTACCGTCAATGCGAACAAGAGATGACCGAGACGTGTAACCAAGGGCACCCCATACCATCACGCCGGGTGATACGCCAGTATGGCGATGACGAATACACGCTTCCAATCTGGGTTTACCACGATATCGCCAAACACGGATGCGACCATCATGATTCTGTAAACAGAACCTGGATTCATCCGAAAAAATGACATTTTGCCATTCGTGCACCCAGGTTCGTCGTTCAGCACACCATAGCAGGCGCTCCTGTCTGTAATTCAGCGTCAACAGTAACCGCAGCCATGGTCTCCGACCTGATAGTCCATGCTGCTGCAAGCCTCGTCGAACTGTTCGTGCAGATGGTTGTTGTCTTGCAAACATCCCCATCTGTTGACTCAGGGATCGAGACGTGGCCGCACGATCCGTTACAGCCGTGCGGATAAGATGCCTGTCATCTCGACTCCTAGTGACACGAGGCCGTTGGAATCCAGCACGGCGTTCCGTATTATCTTCCCGAACCCACCAATTCCATATTCTGCTAACAGTCATTGGATCTCGACCAATGCGAGCAGCAATGTCGCGATACGATAAACCGCAATCACGATAGGTTACAATCCGACCTTTATCAAAGTCGGAAACGTGATGGTACGGATTTCTCCTCCTTATACGAGGCGTCACAACAACGTTTCACAAGGCAACGCCGGTCAATTGCTGTTTGTGTATGAGAAATCGGTTGGAAACTTTACTCATGTCAGCTCGTTGTAGGTGTCGCCACCGGCGCCAACCTTGTGTGAATGCTCTGAAATGCTAATCATTTGCGTATCACAGCAGCTTCTTCCTGTCGGTTAAATTTTGCGTCCGTAGCACGTCATCTTCGTGGTGTAGCAGTTTTAATGGCCAGTAGTGTACATAACGCCTCTAGATACAAAAGCAGAGAAATAGACACAGGGTGACCTAAAAGTCGCGTGCATGAGATCTTTCACCCATTGCTTGTAACATACACTGAGGCAACAAAACTAAAAGCATACCGGCCGGCCGGTGTGGCCAAGCGGTTAAAGGCGCTTCAGTCTGGAACCGCGCGACCGCTACGGTCGCAGGTTCGAATCCTGCCTCGGGCATGGATGTGTGTGATGTCCGTAGGTTAGTTAGGTTTAAGTAGTTCTAAGTTCTAGGGGACTGATGACCTCAGATGTTAAGTCCCGTAGTGCTCAGAGCCATTTGAACCATTTGAACCAAAAGCATACCTCCGAATATCGTGTCGTACCTCTTTTGCCCTGCATAGAGCAGCAATTAGACGTGACATGGACTCCACAAGTCGTTGGATTTACCCCGCAGAAACACTGAGTTATGTCTATAGCCGCCCATAGCTGCATAAGTGTTGCCGGAGCAGGTTTCTGTGCCGATGCAGGAACTGACCTCACCATTGTTTCCCATATACGTTCGGCGGCATTCATGTCGGGCAATCTGGGTGACCAGACCATTCCCTCGAGCTTTCCAGAATGTCCTTCAAACCAGTTGCGAACAATTGTGACCCAGTGACGCGACACATCATTGTTTGGGAACATGAAGTCCATGACTGGCTGCAAATGGTCGCCAAATAGCCGAACGTTTCTAGTCAATGATAGGTTCAGTTGAACCAGGGGGCTCAGTCCAGGCTGCAAATGGTCACCAAATAGCCGAACGTTTCTAGTCAATCGTAGGTTCAGTTGAACCAGGGGACTCAGTCCAGGCTGCAAATGGTCACCAAATAGCCGAACGTTTCTAGCCAATGATAGCTTCAGTTGAACCAGGGGACTCAGTCCAGGCTGCAAATGGTCACCAAATAGCCGAACGTTTCTAGTCAATGATAGGTTCAGTTGAACCAGGGGACTCAGTCCAGGCTGCAAATGGTCGCCAAATAGCCGAACGTTTCTAGTCAATGATAGCTTCAGTTGAACCAGGGGACTCAGTCCAGGCTGCAAATGGTCACCAAATAGCCGAACGTTTCTAGCCAATGATAGCTTCAGTTGAACCAGGGGACTCAGTCCAGGCTGCAAATGGTCACCAAATAGCCGAACGTTTCTAGTCAATGATAGGTTCAGTTGAACCAGGGGACTCAGTCCAGGCTTCAAATGGTCACCAAATAGCCGAACGTTTCTAGTCAATGATAGGTTCAGTTGAACCAGGGGACTCAGTCCAGGCTGCAAATGGTCACTAAATAGCCGAACGTTGCAAGTCAATGATAGGTTCAGTTGAACCAGGGGACTCAGTCCAGGCTGCAAATGGTCACCAAATAGCCAAACGTTTCTAGTCAATCATAGATTCAGTTGAGCCAGGGGACTCAGTCCAGGCTGCAAATGGCCGCCAAATGGCCGAACGTTTCTAGTCAATCATAGGTTCAGTTGAACCAGGGGACTCAGTCCAGGCTGCAAATGGTCACCAAATAGCCGAACGTTTCTAGTCAATGATAGGTTCAGTTGAACCAGGGGACTCAGTCCAGGCTGCAAATGGTCACCAAATGGCCGAACGTTTCTAGTCAATGATAGGTTCAGTTGAACCAGGGGGCTCAGTCCAGGCTGCAAATGGTCGCCAAATAGCCGAACGTTTCTAGTCAATCATAGGTTCAGTTGAACCAGGGGACTCAGTCCAGGCTGCAAATGGCCGCCAAATAGCCGAACGTTTCTAGTCAATCATAGGTTCAGTTGAACCAGGGGACTCAGTCCAGGCTGCAAATGGTCACCAAATAGCCGAACGTTTCTAGTCAATGATAGGTTCAGTTGAACCAGGGGACTCAGTCCAGGCTGCAAATGGTCACCAAATAGCCGAACGTTTCTAGTCAATGATAGGTTCAGTTGAACCAGGGGACTCAGTCCAGGCTGCAAATGGTCACCAAATAGCCGAACGTTTCTAGTCAATCATAGGTTCAGTTGAGCCAGGGGACTCAGTCCATTCCATGCAGACATCACCAACACCATTATAGAGCCATCACCCGCTTTCACAGTGCCTTGTTCACAACTTGGGTCCATCACTCGGGGGTCTGCGCTACTCTCGAACCCTACCATCAGCTCTTACCATCTGAAATCGGGACTCATTGACCACGCCACGACTTCCCAGTAGTTTAGGTTCTAACCAATACGGCCACGAGCCCAGGAGAGGCGCTGCAGGCGATGTTGTTCCGTTAGCAGAGGCAGTCGCGTCGATCGACTCCTGCCATAGCCCAATACCGACAAAGATCGTCGTGCGTCCCGCATTGGTTTCTGCGTTTATTTCAAGCAGTGTTACTTGTCTCTTAGCACTGAGAACTCTGCGCAAACGCTGTTGCTTCCAGTCGTTAAGTCAAGACCGTGAGCCACTGCATTGTCCGTGGTGAGAGGCAATGACTGAAATTTGTTATTCTCGGCACACTCTTGACACTATGGATCTCAGAATACTGAATTCCTTAACGATTTCCGAAATGCAATGTCCTATGCGTCTATCTCCAACTACTATCCCGCATTCAAAGTCTATTATTTTTGTCGTGCGGCCACAATCACGTCGGAAAACTGAGCGCCATACCACGAGGTGAACAGGTCAGAGCGCGCGCTGCCCAATCAGCCGCTTCGGCACTCTGTTTACGACGGACCAGTCCTCAGAGGAAGGAAACACGAGTACGACGACACACGCAAGGACAACAAACACCTACAAGCAAACAACTTACCATGTGGCCGGTGCCAACGAAGAACAACTACAGCTCTGCCTAGGCAGCGCTGTAAAACACCTGGAATAACTCCACGGGTGCACAAAGCCTTAATGGAAGACGACACCTTCGTGGACCACGAAATGAAAGAAGCTTCATGGTCATAAAGTGCGGAACAAACGAAACAGGAAAACGAGACGCAAAATCCATAGGAGGACGAGTCTGAGATGGTCCAATACAAATGCAGCCAATACCCCCCCCCCCCGAAAAAAAAAAAAAAAAAAAAATAAAAAAAAAAGAAGCGGAGGGAAATCCGCGCAAAGGAAAATGTGGAAACGGCCAATGAAATAACTCTTTTATATTTTTTTATTAAACTTGTCATTACATGTTTTGGATTTATTTGCGTCCGATTGACCTCTCCCCTCCTACACAAGGAGAGGCACCAGCAGAGATAAGCAACACTACAGCCAACGCAGAACCTGCAGAAGTGACGCCACCCCACTCCAAAATACCGCAAATTACTGTACATTACATGAAAAATTATGCGCACAATGTCCCGTGGAGTTGTGGTAGCGTCTTTCATCAAGAATCAAAACTTCATCAATCATAAGGAGTCATCAGTCATAAAAAGTCACCCCCATTCTGTCAACGGCCTTGTCAAGGCAGCGGAGGAGTGGACAGGGTTCAGGGTTCTCTTTTGTCCTAGGGGTGAGAAATTGCCCCTAAATGAGGAAGAATCAGCAATGGTCAAGGATGCAGAAGGCAATGAAAACAATTGCTTTATAGACACCCACCGTGTATCCACAGGACACACGGACACACAAACACACACAGTCAGACACACAACACTACAAACACGACCAAGAACCTCTCAAGGAGCTATGAAATGAAAAAAAATTGTAAATAGTAAATAAGATTCAATGTATATCTTGTATAAACATATTTCAAAATTTAACCAAGAACCTCTCAATAAGGTATTAAATCAAAAAATTTGTAAATAGTAAATAAGATCCTATGTATATCTTAAATAAATATATTTCACAATTTAACCAAGTACCTCTCAAGAAGTTATTAAACTAAAAAATTTATAAATAGTAAATAAGTTCCTATGTACATCTTGCAAAAATCTATTTCAAAATTTGAACTGTTCAATTGCAGGAAAGGTACAATATTAAACAAGCAATAGAATTTTACGATATATCAATGTATTAAGCAAATATTTAAATCATACTATTATGTTATAACAATTGTACTATCAAAATGAAACATGCACTGAATTACGTCACCTAAATAAATGTAAAATAAAAATAAAATGTGAATCCCAATGGCTGAAAAGGGCATACAGCAAACCCTCGAACAGCCCGCCCTTCTCTCTCAGACAAGGGAATGGAAAGTGCAAAAAAAATAAAAAACTCTACATGACACGTGACTTGTAATTGGAAAAAGTGTCATGACAATATCTCCATTGGCAAAAGATTCCAGAGTACTCCCCCATTCGGACCACCGGAAGAGGACTGGTAAGTGGGAGGTGACACTGAGGAAAAGACTGAATTAACAACGAAAGGATAATGTTCTACATGTCGGGGCGTGTAATGTCACAAGCTGAATGTGGTAAGGAAGCTAAAAAATTTGAAAAGAGAAAGACAAAGGCTCAATCTCACTCTAGGTATTGTAGGGGTCAATGAAGTAAATGGAAAGAAGACAAGGATTTCTGGTCAGATGAGCAGAAGGGGAGTAGGATTCGTTGTGAATAGGAACGTAGGGCGGAGAGTGAGTTAATGTGAACAGTTCAGCGTTGTTCTCATCAGAATCGACAGAAAACCAGTACCGACAACGATAGTTCAGGTATACATGCCGACGTTGCAAGCTGAAGATGAAGAGGTAGAGAAGGTGTATGAGGATATTGGACGTGTAATTCAGCACGCAATGGGACATGAACATCTGATAGTCAAGGGGGACTCGAATGCGGTTACAGCGCTAGGACTAGAAGGAAGGATTACGGGAGAATATGGGCTTGGTGAAAGGAACGACAGAGGAGAAACCATGGTATCATCATATAAAGTTGATCGTCGGTAAAGCAGATGCCAGACTGAGATTCATTGGAAGAATCCTAAGGAAATGCAATCCGAAAACAAAGGAAGTGGGTTGCAGTACGCTTGTTCGCCCACTGCTTGAATACTGCTCAGCAGTGTGGGATCCGTACCAGATACGGTTGATAGAAGAGATAGAGAAGATCCAACGGAGAGCAGCGCGCTTCGTTACAGGATCATTTAGTAATCGCGAAAGAGTTACGGGGATGACAGATAAACTCCAATGGAAGACTCTGCAGGAGAGACGCCCAGTAGCTCGGTACGGGCTTTTGTTTAAGTTTCGAGAACATACCTTCACCGAAGAGTCAAGCAGTATATTGCCCCCTCCTACGTATATCTCGTGAAGAGACCATGAGGATAAAATCAGAGAGATTAGAGCCCACACAGAAGCATACCGACAATCCTTCTTTCCACGAACAATACGAGACTGGAGTAGA
Source organism: Schistocerca piceifrons (assembly GCF_021461385.2). Taxonomy (NCBI): domain Eukaryota; kingdom Metazoa; phylum Arthropoda; class Insecta; order Orthoptera; family Acrididae; genus Schistocerca; species Schistocerca piceifrons. The sequence goes on from NC_060138.1 coordinate 1,149,147,517, forward strand.
AGGGAGAACCGATAGAGGTACTCAGGGTACCCTCCGCCACACACCGTCAGGTGGCTTGCGGAGTATGGATGTAGATGTAGATGTAGATGTAGGTAGCAGAGGATATGCTTCAGTTGATCGATGAAAGAAGGAAGGACAAAAATGTTCCCGGAAACTCAAGAATACAGGAACACAAGTCGCTGAGGTATGTAATAAATAGGAAGTGACGGGAAGCTAAGACTAAATGGCTGTATGAAAAATGTGAAGAAATTGAAAAAGAAGTTATCGGAAGGACAGACTCTCATACAGGAGAGTCTAAGTAACCTTCGTTGACATTAAAACACGCGAGGGTAGTAACATTAAGAGCGCAACGGGAATTCAACTGTTAAATGCAGAGGAGAGAGCGGATAGGTGGAAAGAGTACATTGAAGGCCTCTATGAGGGGGGAATATCTGTCTGATAGAAGAAGAAGAAACAGCAGTCGATTTAGGAAATGTAGGGGATCCAGTATTAGAATCATAATGCTAAGGGAGCTTTGGAGAACTTAAAATCAGATAGAGCAGAAGCGATAGATAATATTCCATCACAATTTCAAAATCTATTGGGAAAAGTGGCAACAAAATGTCTATCCACGGTGGGTGTAGAGTGCATGAGTCTGGTGAAATACCATTTGACTTTCAGAAAAATATCATTACACAATTCCGAAGACTGCAAAGCTGACAAGTGCGTGAATTATCGCACAATCAGCTTAACAGCTCATGCATCCAAGTTGGTTACGAGAATAATAATGTACAGAAGAATGGAAAAGAAAATTGAGGATGTGCTAGATGACGATCAGTTTGTCTTTAGAAACGGTAAAGGCACCAGAGAGGCAATTCTGACGTAGCGGTTGATAATAGAAGCAAGACTAAAGAAAATCAAGACACGTTCATAGGATTTATCGACCTGGTTAAAGCGTTCGACAAAGTAATATGTTGCAAAATGATCAAAATTCGGAGAAAAGTAGGGGTAAGCTATAGGGAGAGACGGGAATATGTAATAGGTACAAAAGATGAGGCGGAATGATAAGCGTGGACGACCAAGAACGGAGCGCTCGGGTTGAAGACGGTGTAAGACAAGGATGTAGTCTTTCCCCCCTACTGCTCAATCTGTATATCGAAAAACCAACGATGGAAATAAGAGAAAGGTTCAGGAGTGGATTTAAAATTCAAGGTGAAAGCATATCAATGATAAGATTCGCTGATGACATTGCTATCCTGAGTGAAAGTAAAGAAGACTGAGAGTAAATCAGAGAAATACGAACGCAATGGGAAATAGCAGAAATGAAAACAGCGACAAACTTAACATCAAGATTGATGGTTACGAAGTAGGTGAAGTTAAGGAATTCTGCAACATAGGCAAAAAAATAACCCATATCCAACTGGTATGATGAGCCCGAATATCCTATTTTACTGAACTGAAAAGCAATTATTTTCCTTGACAAAAGTTAACAAACCTTGTGGAGTTGCAAAGTACATAATTATTTAGTGAGCGTAAGTTTTGAAATATTCCACGCAATTTTAATGTATGTTCAGTTAAATCATTCATTTCAAAGATTCTTTTAATTGAAAAGACAGTGTCTACAATTTCATGCGTAATGTAGTTAAAAGTGTTTCCCATTCTGTGTTATAACTGAAGTGTTCAGTCACGATCTGAACCTAACGATGAATTAGTTTCTGGGTCCACATGCTAGTTGTTGAGCCATTTTTAAATGTCATAATACAATAACAGCTATCAAGAATAAGCATCTGCCTACTATCCTAGATCCAGGTGCCACATATTCCATTTGAGGCAAATAATGCGAGGTAGTGACTATTCCCTGCGAATACAAATGATATTCGGTACAAAGATGCTATTAATTCATAACTATTTCAATAGTAATAATTTCCTATAATTAAAGTGAAGAAAGAACCTCTTGGACATGCCAATAGTGCTCAACAGTCAGCAATCATTTACCTATAATTATCATCATTTTCCTGTCCGCCCCCGGTAGCTGAGTGGTCGGCGCGACAAAATATCAATCCTAAGGGCCCGGGTTCGATTCCCGGCTGAGTTGGAGATTTTCTCCGCTTAGGGACTGGGTGTTGTGTTGTCCTAATCATCATCATTTCATCCCCATCGACGCGCAAGTCGCCGAAGTGGCGTCAAATCGAAAGACTTGAACCCGGCGAACGGTCTACCGGTCGTGAGACCCTAGTCACACGACATTTACATTTACATCATTTTCCTACTGTCATGTACAGATAGTACGTGTTATTGAGAGCCAGTTGTTGCCTCAACACATTAATACTTATTCATTGTAGTTCAAGTCAATTCACTGGAGCATTACTTGCTAAATTCTGCTACTGTCCTGTATCTTACACAAAAACAGAAGTTGAGTATCAAGAAAAGTGAACCCACACTGATAATTTTCTTTACGAATCTTGCCAGTACTGACTACAACTTTGGGTAATAAGGCTGGTGACAGTTTCTTGTTTCGTAATTCCTATTTGCTTGATTACTAATAGAATCTTGGTTCGGTTCCCGTTCGTTTTGCTGTTGCTTTCTCTCAATAACAGTCTTTCCAGAATCGAAAAATAGTCCGATACGTTTCCATTACACATAGTCACGATCGCAAAAGTCCTTCCACAGGTGTAACATTGTCGGCATGGTCCTAATATAATAGCAGCCGGTAATGTCACACGAGGGCTATCCACAAAGTACATTACGTTTTGAAATTAAAAATAAATAAAGTATTGGAAAATTTTGTTATTATATACAGATGAAAGCCACACTTAAATACTGCATTTCTACATAGTTGCCATTTAAATTAAGGCACTTATCGTAGCGATGGACGAGCTTGGAAATTCCTTCGTCGTAAAATTCGGCCGCCTGCGCCTTCAACCACGTGGTTACCTCTTTTGGGACAGAAAAGGTGTGATTTTTGTGGATTTCCTGGAAAGAGGCACTACAATAAACTCTCAAAGGTATTGCCAAACTCTGCACAACCTCAGAAGAGCAATACAAAACAAGCGCAGGGGAAAGTTGGGCTCAAAGATCTTGCTGATTCACGACAACGCCCGGGCCCACACGGCAAATGCCACTCGTGAAGTTCTCGAATCTTATAAGTGGGAGTTGTTTCCTCATCCGCCGTACAGTCCTGACCTGGCATCGAGCGACTTCCACTTATTCCCAAAAATGAAGAAGTGGTTGGCTATGCAGCGTTTTGATGACGACGCACAGCTTCAAGAAGAGGTAACCACGTGGTTGAAGGTGCAGGCGGCCGAATTTTACGACGATGGAATTTCCAAGCTCGTCCATCGCTACGATAAGTGCCTTAATTTAAATGGCAACTATGTAGAAAAGTAGTATTTAAGTGTGGCTTTCATCTGTATATAATAAAAAAATTTCCAATACTTTATTTATTTTTAATTCCAAAACGTAATGTACTTTGTGGATAGCCCTCGTAAGATGAGTATAGGGTAACATCGACAGCAGCGAAAACCGGGTGTGGGATTCGTTATGAATAGGAAAGTATGAACAGTTCAGTGATAGGGTTGTTCTAATCACATTCGACAGTAAACCAATGCCGAAAACGGTAGATCATGTATACATGTCGACGTCGGAAACACAGTTTGGAAAGGTGGAAATAGTATACGAAGATACTGATAGGGTGATTTTGTATGTAAAGGGAGATGAACATCTAATAATCATGGAGGACTGGAACGTGGTTGAAAGGGAAGAAACAGAAGAAAGGTTTACCGGAGAATATGGGCATGACATTCAAAATGAGACAGGAGAGGGACTAATTGAGTTCTGCAATAAATATCAGGTAGTAATAGCCAATAATCTGTTCAAGAATCACAAGAGGAGGAGACAGACTTGCAAAAGATCAGGAGACAATGGAAGATTCCATCTGGCTTACATCATGGTTAGACAGCGATTCTGAAATCAGATAAAATGCGTACCCAGGAGCAGATATATGCTCCGATTAGAGCTGATGAAGAGTAGACTCGAGTTTAAGAGAATCATTCGAAAGAATCAATGTGGAAAAAGTGGTATAGTGAAGTACCGAAGAATGATGAGATGCGTTAGAAATTTACGGAAGATGTGGATGCTGCGATAAGGAACACGACAATAGCCAATTCAGTTGAAGATGTGTGGACATCTCTAAAAAGAGTAATCAGAGATGCTGGACAAATAAATGTAAGTAGAAAGGAGGTAAGTCGGGAGAAATCTTGGGTAACAGAAGAAATACTTCAATTACTCGACGAAAGATATAAATACAAAAATGTTTAGGGCAAGACAGAATCAGCAACATAAATCCCTTAGGAATGAAATAATCAGGGAGTGTTGTGCAGTCAAGGCGAAATGGCTGCTGTAAACGAGTGAACAAATCGGAAAAGAAATGATCGTCCGGAGGGATGATTCATCATACACAAGAATCAAAACAACCTTCAATGAAATTAAAAGCGAGGGTGGTAATATTAAGAATGCAATGAGGATACAACTGCTACACACAGTGGAGAGAGCAGGTAGGTGGAAAGAGGATACTGCAGCCCTATATGAAGGGTTGGGCTTGTCTGATGACTTTACAGAAGGAAACCTGGAGTCGACAAAGCAGACAGAGTCAGATTTTGAAAGAGGTCTGGAAGACTTGACATCAAATAATACAAAATTGATAGACAATATTCCGTGGGAATCTCTAAATTAAGTGGGGGAAATGCCAACCAAACGACTATTCAGAGTGATTATGTAGAATGTATGAAACTGGCAGACTTTCGGAAAAATGTTATCCACACAATTCTGAAGGTCTGGGTATTACAAGATCTTTTCCAGCCTCAACATCTTTACCCGGTTTTGGTACTGGTACGAACCTCCCTGTTTTTCACTCTGCTGGGAAGTATGCGATCATCAAGCATCTGTTTGTGATCCTCGTGAGGAGGGCTAGAGCTTCTCACGGGAGGTGCCGCAGTCCAGCATTGGTTAAACGGACAATTCCTGGTGCCGAAATGTTTGTCCTCCCGATGATATACGCTACCTCTCGTGGAGTTGAAAGGTTAGGTTAGTGCCTAAGATAAATGACTAAGGAGCAAATTCGGGGGCTCAAGACAAAGTTTATACAGGACGCAAAATTGTTACTGAAAATTAAGGCATATACAGTAACTGGTCCAAGCAATCATACAGTACTCAGCTGCTAATGTGAGATGAAGCTGGTGGTAGCGTCGATCTTCTGTGCTATTCAAAAAAGGGTGGAAAAATTATCCATGGCTCCTCCCGTGTAACGAACAGTGAAAATTCTCTTCTTAGCGTCGGACTTTCGTAGCACAGAGCTATCCAAAGTACGCCACGAATAAGCCGCATTACTTCTGCATCCGAGGCTGTATTATATAATCTTGCAGTTCTTTTCGCCTCTTTCAGGTCACAAGATGCACACCCATTGCCTGCCAGCCACCGACTGACTCATGCCACACAGGAGCCTTGCAGTTCGACCGCAGTACCCACCTTTTTATGCTCCTCTATCCAGTTCCGTTGCGCAGGCACTTCCCTCCAAGTTTTACATGATTATAACTAAATTTACCTATGCATGAACCATTATTTCAACTAAATTTTTAGCGTTTACATTCTTTTACACGAAATTAATTTTGAAATTATATTCATGGATTAAATACAATTATATAAATTAGCATAAATAAAGAATAAAGCATTTACATCGATGTTACACTAAAGAGCATATTTATACAAAAGTCACATTGTGTAAAAACAGAAAAATAATTTAAATTAGACCACTATAGATAATTCGATAGTTGTGTTATTATTTGAGCAGAAACCCTTGTCTTCTTTCCACTTCGCATTAGTGACACCCCGCTATATCTAGACCGAGCTTTACCTATTACGTTCAAAGTTCTGACAGTCCCAGCTACGACTCGTAGAATGTTCTCTCGTCATTGATCACTCAATCTTTTTCTCGTAGTCACCTGATATCCTCCTTGGTAGTTTTCTTCCGAAGATCCAAATGGGGATTATTCCGGAATCTTCAGCCAGTGGAGAGACCATCGTAACACTCTTTGAGTAATAGGCCACATGTCCTGTGCATAAAACTTACGTGACTTCAGTGCAGTGGTTTCCATTGCCTTCTGCAATCTCATGCCGTTGCTCATTGGCGATGCTTTCACCTATTAGAGGAATGTTAAGAACGGGTGTCATGTGAATTAGGGCACTTTGAATCGCCGCCTTCTGCGACAGGTCTCACCTTGACTTAACACAGTGGTCTTCCAACAACGTCGGCCTACTGAAGCTCCGCCAGACCTGAGTGGGAACAGGGACTCAGTCTGTGGAGAGCCAACGATGAAGGACTTGATAAGGAAGCAGCAGAGCCTACATTGTAGGTGGTACAGACGGAGCTGCAAGTTCGCGTGACTAGAAATGGAGCAACCTGTAGTCTGATACAACTTCTACTGCAGTGGTGGAGAGCTATTCTTACGATGTTAGGATAGCGTATCTGTTTCTCCACCCAGGCCTTATGACTAGACAGCGGACGTGGAGGTCGAGAAAAAGTCATCAGTGCGTCAGCAGCTGAGAAATACTCTTCATTTAAGCAAGATATCAGATACATTTGCTGGAAACTGGCAGATGTCCATGTCCCGTGGATGCAGTCAGGTGTCGAAATATTCCTCATGCAAAGCTATGCTGCGTTGTGGCACGTGACCTACGCTGTATTGAGCAAGCATAAAATTATAAATTTCGTAACATTTATTACTGAATGAAGTGCATACGGCACTTAACTGACTTCTGAAGAGCACTGATATTAGACACAATATATGGTTAGTGATCACATTGCATGTGTGTCCTAAAATAAGTTCATTCTCTGAGCGATGCATTTTGTGAGTGGCGCCCTTCGGAGACACGTTGGGGCGCTAACTCTCCAATTGAACTCCAATTTACTCTCCAACCCGCTCCGTTGTCGTCGGGTCACGCAGCCCCCTAAATATTCACTGGGGCTGAAGAAAACTGAGCAGAGCACTAATATTGCCCCGCCCGCTATATACTAGACCGGAGCCAAGGTACCGTCTGACCGCATACGCCTGCTGTGCGGGCAACCCTGCCGACTCAGCTGTACTACGTGATGCCCGATTGACCCGAGAATACTGCGAGCTGCATAGCTGTGGTGCTGAAGCACCGGACGTTGAGTCGACGTTTGGTCGTCACGACCGCCTCATCCACGGTGCTAGACAACAACGAGTCGCGGCCGACGTCGTCGATCAAGTGGGAGCTATGATGCATGACGGTTGTCGCTCAGATGCTGGAGGGTTCGGTAACACAGTGGGCGTGTAGTAACAGCTGCCACCTGATTTCTGTGTGGGTGAGAATAAATAGCGCCTAGGCGACCATTTGTTTGGTAACGAAGCTGACACAACAGTAACTCGGCACAGTCTTGCGTGTGATACTGCTGCAAAGCTGCCTTGTTACGGCAGATCAGCTGCTCTGACGACGTCGTCAGCTATGGGTTAATACCATGTGGCAGGGGCCAGAATTTTGCCTTATTTTCTTGCTATAACGTCACGCCTATAGTCCTAAGTTTTTGTTTTGGACATTCTCTTTAGATAGAAGACTACTTAACTTGTAAGGTTTCCTACCCTCAGCTCCCAAAAGTTTGTTGTAATTCAAATGGTCAGGGTGAATAGGGTACGGAAATAAAATATTGCTCTTTTCAGACTTAGTTTACTACAAATCCAACACGTGCATTGTGTATTCCCAGAATTAGCATACAGATGAAAAAAAGAAATGCGAAACAAAATACCAGGTGACAGATGACATTGATGGCTGGCAAAGTTACTACAGGGGAAGGGGGTCATGCTAAAACAATGCCACCCTCATGGTAGTAGCAACAACGCTTTCTGACTATATTGACGATACTGACGAAGGTTGTGAACCGCTAGCTGATCGTCGATACATAGGTTGGTTGAAACACAGGGCCGCAGGTCAGATGGACTCGGTGCAGAGAAAACTAAGTCCTCAGACAAAGATTGCTAATAGGTCCCAGCTGCTGATATGGCCACCACTGAACTACACAACGGGTGATGAGGAGACTGGCCGCAGGTGCGCAGCTACAAAGGCCGTGGCCGGCGTAACCTCGCGCTAAGATGTGCAGAGAATCACGGCTGGCGCGTCGAGAAAACCAAGACAGTCCGCAGTGGGGGCTGTCCGACAATTTACTGAGCGTACGGCATATCTCGGGTGAACTACCCAGACCGTTCTCTATACTGGTCATCCACTGAATGTCACGAAAATCTCTCCTCTCTCCCCTCTTCGGCACCAAATCTGCGAGGAGTAGCCAAAAATTGTGCTCTCCAATGGCCAGGTTGCCTGCGTAAATTGCGCCAGTGGTGTATTTATCACACTGCACCAGAACTCCCGCCTGGACACAGCACAGCACCGAGAAAGTCTGCCGCCAAAATCTATGCTCTACCTCGCTAAACTTGACGCCAAAGAAACGAGCGTGCATTGCACGCCCGTCGCAGAGCCGATCATAAAGCTCGGCGTCCGTCTGTCAGTCGCACACCCGAGGTCGACAGTACGCCTTGTAACCTCCCCACACGAAATATAAAAAAAAAGAAAATGAACGAAATGTAACCTCCCTACAGAAATAATAATTATTAAATGAATTTTAATTATATTGTAACCTCTGAACAAAATTAATTTTAATGTAATCTCTGAACAAAGTTGGCTCCAATTTATATTCTGTGTGCAGAAATGCATTCAATTTAATGTTCCCACAAAATTCTTTTCTCATTTAATGTTAAGTTCGAAACAGAAAAATTCCTATACACCAAAATAATAAAAAAAAATTAGTTACCTGGTAAATTTTATGAGGACAGCAGCGCTGCCCTTCGGCCCTGTATCCTGAATAAAAAAAGCAAAAATTCTTACCTCAATAAAAACTGCGAATATATCTGCTCTTATGTACAAATTTTTTTTTTTACACAGCTTCGTGCAATGCTGGCGTATATTTTTTTTTTTTTTTGATTCTTGGAAGGAATGATCATGCATTGGAAATATTCTTTGAATTGAAATGAATGCTTTTCTTTAAAAAAGTTACTTTATATTATAAAAATTATTATTGGGGGCATTTATTTTTAAAGAAATTAATGACAATTAATAAACATTACTAGATATCCGCAAGGTTGCTTCTTTACCTCCTCCAGAGTCCCGACCAGAGCAGACTGCCGACACGCGCAGACACGCGCCGACTAGCACGGACTCACGCAGACTACTACTACTGCCGACTGACTACTACTGCCGACACGCGCAGACTAGCGACAAGCAACAACTAACTACATACTACTCTCTGGTCAGAGATTCCGCCATGGCTCGCCCATCGCCGGCAATTCATACGTCTTACAGCCTGTGGAATGCAGGCCGCTGCCCGTTGTCCGGCCCAAGACCTGGCAGCCCTCTTGGGCCGACCTTATGGCGACATGCTTTTTTAGAATCTCAGATACTTTCCTGGACGAGCCTGTGGCTGTTTCTTTGACTTCTGCCACCCTGACCACATCCCCCTGCCATCCTCGCCCACGCAGAAAAGGTCTAGTGGCACAATTATTATTGCTAGAGGCAGACAAGCTCTGTCATACCCTGTCATACCTGCAATTACTCGTCCTGATGGCTCGATACGTAGCTGAGATGGCTGCAATGCCTCTGCAGGGACTACGTAATTAATAAAGGGTGAGATATGGCGTACCCAAAGAGTCGCCATCTTTCAAATTTCGATACAGAGATGAATGGTACGTTCACATATACAATCCTACTTTGGAGCAGGAAAAATGCCCTGTTACATACCTCTGCTATGGGGGCGGATTATAGCTCGTAGGCATATGAAAAAAGTTATATTTCAGAACCGCCAATAGCTATTGAGCCGTGCTGCGGTTCGCGTTGGTGCTGTTTGTAGGTTTCCGTCCTCTGTTGGAGGCCAGACCGTATCGTTTAGTTGATATGGTTGCGGTAGTTTGTCTTCTTCTCATGTTGACTGGCGCCACTTAGTTTCACAAGCGCTGCCTGTCCGCTAGTGGCGGTTATCGATATGTTGTAACTGTGGCCCTATCTTTGGCGGCGACGTCGTGGTTCTTATGGGTCGAGTGAGTATGCAGTTCGGTTGGGGACTGAGGAGAAGCCAGGTCCGCGCAGTGCGAAAACACGCCGGGACCACTGGCGGCACGCATGGACTGGCGGATCGAAGGTCTGTGGTCACGAGAGTGCACGACCTCGTCGTAAACCGGATCCTGCAAGCTTTAAGTTGAGTGCATTTGGATTCAAGTAGAGAAATCTCCACCATTGTGAGATATTGCGATTCTCCAGTGACTTGGGTTCGTGTTGCTGCTCGTAGTGTTGCCGAGGCGAAGAGCAGCGAGTGGAGTGCTTCGGGAAGGCGGATCTGATTAGGTTTCCTGGACTTATGATTACTGTTTTTGCGTTCAGTTTGTTACTATTTGTTAAGTTCAAGCAGCGGTATTTTTCCTGCCTAGTGGCCGCTAACGCCCCAGTTAACTGCCCTGGGGGCTAGTGTATGTAACGGCAGTGGACGTTTCCTCGCCTTGCCGCTGCTGTCCGGTGAGGGGGTGTAGTTTTGACAGTTTTCTTGAGTGTAGGTTGGTTGACGATTCTTCTACTCTGGCAGTAGTGATTCCTTTCTCTTTCTGGGCGCTCTAAGCACATTATTCTGCGGACGGAGTCCAGACGCCAGTTCCGGCTTTGGCGTATTTTTACATCTTTGCATTTGGCTTATTGGACCTCAGGCAGCCTCAGCAAGATTATCATTAGTCATTCGTTAGACTGCCACTACTCTGAGTTTCCATCTTGTGAAGTGTATGCAGCTCTTGGCTGTCTATCTCATCGCTCGCGAAAGTGTTTTTTGTCGGACCTACTCAGAGGTCGATTCCTGGTGCACCGTCTGTGACTGGCCCTTGTGTTTTATTATTGTATTTGCTGTTTTATTGTATGTTCCTAAAATTTTTTTATATAGTTCCATTGTTGGCGTTACAGCAGGTTTAAATGATTGTGCTACCAAGTTTACCATCTTTTGTCTCACCCGTTTGGTGATCAGTTGCATGTCTTTTTAAATTAACCTTTGCTATTGCATTGCTGTTTTACTGTGTGTTGTTAAATCTTTTATAATTGCCGTTCTTGGCGTTAATGGCCTTCAGCCGTGACTGTGGTTACTTGCCTTAAAATTCTAATTGGGATCACATTGGCTTGTTTTTAAAACATTATTTGTTGTGTCTATATTTTATGCTCATTTGGTAAATTGTAACGCACTGAAAGCACTATTAATTACACAGTTGGTTATTCTTTCATTAATAACGTGTGATATCTTTATTGCTGAGTGTGAAATTACCGTTTTAAAATAAATGTGTGTAATTGCAAAAGGGAACCAATAGTAACTGATTACGCGTCCGTCCACAATCGTAACCGAATCCTGCCTTCCTTGACTACCGGGTTTCAGCTATTGCTAAAACAATCTTTATTAAGTAATAGTTTCTATCATCTGATCGTCTTCAGTTGTCCTGTAGAGCAACGAAGAGGACAATGATATGTATTTAGCATTTCAAAATCACTGTCACGACATGTGGTGAACACACTCATGAGAACTATCAACACATAACGTAACACACTAATACAAAATTATTGACAACCAACATGACAACGTTCTTAATATGCTATCGAATATTATAAAAGCTGTTGAGTTCAAGTATTCCCAAACTCAGGGAATGAGCGTAGGGGAGCAGACGCAAGAACCCTCCATCACTGTTCTAGGCATGGTCATAGTAGAGGTGGTTTTCCACTGCCTTCCGCCAGCCTGTTATGAAGTGTTAAGTGTGTGCATGTGTACTGTAGATGCCTTGCATGAGTGCTTGTACAGTGTAGTACTGGCTATGTGTTACTATGGATGAAGAAGAGAGGAGAGTGAAACCCGATGGTGGCAAATAGTTACGGGCGGATCACCAGCTACGTCACTTCATGAGAGACTGAGGAAAAGTATCGAATGTAATGCAGGACTTCCCGCAAATACGGGTGACCAGGAAATTCGGACCATCACCTGCTCTTCCTCTTGCCGGTCAAATACTGGCACCGAAAATTTTACATCCTGTATAGCAACGGAGAGGAGAATTAGATGTGTTTAACACTTCGCTATCGTTCTAACGATACATGGTCAACTCGCTCACGGCATGATGTAACAGTCGAACACAAAATTATTGGCAACAGCCTCCATGCCAACGTTCTTACTGTGGTGCCAGATATTGTAATAACCTTACTGTACCACTGAAATCAATATACGAAGCGCAGACTATTGGTACTTACAGTGTTCGTACGTATAAACTAACTAGTTGAACATCACACATTTCTACAGTGTTAAGGGTCGCTTGATGCCTTCCTAAGAGAGAGTCTCCATTCCTTCCAAGCTAATTATGTAATTGTAGACCAGATATGGCTCAAATTCAAAGATACAGCATCGGCAGCAATAGATAGATTCATACCGCATAAGTTAATAAGAGATGGGACCGATCCACCATGGTACACAAAACACGTCAGAACACTGCAGCAGAAGCAACGAATAGAACATGCCAAATTCAGAAAAACGAAAAATCCCTAAAACTGGCTAAGTTTCACGGAAGCTCGAAATTTAATGCTGACGTCAATGCGAGATGCTTTTAATAGTTTCCACAATTAAATATTCTCTCAAAATATGGTCGTATGTAAAGTACACCAGTGGCAAAAAACACTCAATACCGTCACTGCGCGATAGCGATGGAAATGTTACTGATGATGGTGCCACTGAAGCGTCGTTACTAAATACAGTTTTCCGTAATTCCTTCACGAAAGAAGACGAAGTAAATATTCCAGAATTTGAAACCAGAACAGCTGTTAGCATGAGTGACAAAAGTTTTGGGTATACGATAAACGGCACAAATCTAAGGGCTGTCAGTTGAACTAAATGCCTAGGAATTACAATTACGAGCAACTTAAATTGGAAAGATCACATAGATGATATTGTGGCGAAGGCGAAACAAAGACTGTGCTTTGTTGGCAGAACACTTAGAACATGCGACAAACCCACTAAAAAGACAGCCTACATTTCACTTGTTCGTCCTCTGCTGGAATATTGCTGCGCGGTATGGGATCCTTACCAAATAGGATTGACGGAGGACATCGAAAAAGTGCAAAGAAGAGTAGCTCGTTTCGTGTTATCGCGCAATAGGGGTGAGAGTGTCACTGATATGATACGCGAGTTGGGGTGGCAGTCACTGAAACAAAGGCTTTTTCTTTGCGGCGAGACGTATTTACGAAATTGCAATCACCAACTTTCTCTTCCGAATGAATAAATATTTTGTTGACACCCACCTACGTAGGGAGAAATAATCATCATAATAAAATAAGAGAAATCAGAGCTAGAACGGAAAGATTTAGGTTTTCCTTTTTCCCACGCGCTATTCGAGAGTGGAATGGCAGGGAAGTAGTATGAAAATGGTTCGATGAACCCTCCGCCAGGCACTTAAGTGTGAATTGCAGAGTAACCATGTAGATGTAGATGTAGTAATTGTTGACTATATACTGCTGAAACGATATTTTAGTGGTTGGGAGTGGAGGGCTGAGTATAATTAATTAACTTTGTTGAGCTGAATGTCATTTGATGAAACTTTCATTTGAGCCAGATTAAATGATCTTGAAGGCTATAGTGCAGATCCTGTAGTGGCTGTGGGACCATCAGCACACCAGTTCCAAACGCAAGACACCACCAATCCCCCCGTGATGGCCATGGATACCTTCCTGTAATGAAGATCGGTACAAGAACCACGGCCCAATCACAAATTCATCACCCAGTAAGTACTTCAGAGAAGACAACATTTGAGATCGTAGCAAACATATACTGAAGGGATTTTACGTTTAAAGTTTCATAACTGCGTGGTGCTACTCAGATGAAGCAGAGGAACTCGTGGCGGACAGCACAGAAACAGTCACAAGAATGGTGATTCAAGACAATATACCGATTCTAGACATGTGTTGATATTGTAAAAGAAATAAGGTGCACTTGCCGTATTCAGAAGGAGTCGTGCTGCTCCCCAGTCCTCTGTACCTACCTGCTGTTTTCTGAGACACAAACGTCACTTACACGCCCTACTCCGTGCTGCAATAGCAGCAGCAGCGGCGGCGCTTAGGTACCTCGCAAACTGCACCTCGCGTTAATATTTAGGGCGCGACCTGGGGCTACCCCGCTCGCTACCTGCTACACCCCTCTTCACGCTCCGTTTACTCTGCCACGGAATCCGCGCCGTCTCAGCACGGTGGAGTGGGGTAGGACGGGGGGAGGGGGGGGGGGGAGCGAGCGTCGTAAACATTATTTATTATGCGGCCCGAATTCCTCGCAGCTCCGCCGGAGCGGGCCCTATTCGAACTGCTCGGCGCTACAAGCGGCCTGTCCCTTCGTCCACCTACTTCCTTTTCTGTTAAAAACGGAGAGGAGCGTCCGTGAGGTGGGGCGGCCGCGCTGCGTGTCCTGAATAAACAAACAGCCCGCACGGAGACTCCGCGCCGCGCCTTAAAGTGGGGCCGGCGAGTCAGCGCACGCCGCGCCGGCTCGAGGCGCCTTCCTACTCGCGGGATCCGCCGGGGAGAGGAGCCGCGGAATGGCATTACCGCTGCAGGCTTAATAGAATCTTTGTCGGGCGAGCGGGGAACAGACAGCGGGATAAATATCGCGGAGGATCGCGGAATGAGGGTGCTGGTAAAGGGTGTCCGTAAAATGAAAAGAAAACGGAAGAAAAAGGCGGAGTAGAAAAGCTGCCTCTCCGTGCGCCACTTCAGGAAACCCGCTTGGAATCAAGGAAGCCTTTTCCGTCGAATTTCTGTACGGCACTGGACACAAATTCAGGCCATTCCATGGTATACAGCACATTTCGCTGGTGACAAAACAAACTTAAGGTGTGATGAATTGTAGCAAATGAATTAGGACGAATCTCGGACAAGACCGGGTCGAAAGCTACGAGGAACGTTCAATATGTGATACAGCATATTTATTTCTCAGCCAATTTCGGCAGAAAAAACGCAGAATTTGTTGTGGGACACGGTGAAATGTTCCCGCTTCAGGCCCTATAGTTTCATGAAGTTTCAAGAGGTGGCGGTGCTGTACGTAGTCTTTCATTTGGAGGAAAACCAGAGCATCGCCAATGAAGGCGCTTTCAGAATGGTTATGGGAACCTACAAGAGTATCGCCTACGAAGGCGCTTGCAGAATGGTTACGGGGACCTAGCAGTAAACAAAAGCACTTTGACCCGTTGGGCGAGGCGTTTGTCCTCATCGAAACAAGGTCGCGCAAACCAGTCCGAGCCGGCCTCTGTGACCGAGCGGTTCTAGGCGCCTCAGTCCGGAACTGCGCTGCTGCTACGGTCGCAGGTTCGAATCCTGCCTCGGGCATGGATGTGTGTGATGTCCTTAGGTTACTTAGGTTTAAATATTTCTAAGTCTAGGGGACTGATGACCTCAGATGTTAAGTCCCATAGCGCTCAGAGACATTTGAACCATTTTAAACCTGTCCGATCTCCCTCGTGCCTGTCGGCCGCACATAGCTGTGATTCCTGCCGTCTAGCAACGTGCGGACACTCTCATTCGAGAATCACACTCACACACCTCCTTGCTCAACTATACGTCTCTGTTGATAGTGCTGACACAATCGTTCAGCAGTTGGGGTACTGAAAGGTGTGTGCCCACGGTTTTCCTCCCCGCTTAACACAAGACTGTAAAAAGGACCTTTTGTGCGGAATTGCTTGTGCGTTACAAGCCTGATCGTGACAACGTTTTGTCGAAAATCATCACAGGTGATGGGACACAGGTCATCACTTCGAACAGGAAACTAAATGTCAATTTGTCGAGTGGCCCCACACCAGCTTCCTTCCGAAGAAAGAGTTCAAAACCAATCCTCAGCCGGTAACCTCATGGCTACGGTCTTTTAGAGCTCTGAAATTGTTATTTCGTTTGGCGTAATCTCTCGTGGTGCAACGATCAGCTTTGAAGTCTGCTTACTGTGCTACCCTCAAGAAAATGAAGAAACGACTTCAGCGTGTTCGCCCCCACAAAAATGCACCCGAACTTCTTCTTCTTCTTCTGCTTTTCCATGACATCGCAAGACCTCCCACAAGTCTGCGAACCCGAGAGGAGCTCACGAAACTTAATTCGATTGTTCCTCCTCGGCCACGGTGCATCCCGCGTCTCGCATCTTTCGATTTCCATCTGTTTGGCCCAACGAAGGATGTACTTCGCGGAAAGCAGTGCGTGGATGATGAGGAAGTTATTGATGCAGCAAGACCTCTGACATCGACCAGTAGATTGGTACCACGCGGGCAATCAGTCCTCCCAGTAAGATGGCGTAGCATTGAACGGAGATTATGACGAAAAATAAGGTTTTATAGCCAAAAGAGTGGAGAATAACCCTTATTGAATAATCAAAAAATGTGTCTCAATTCCTAAGGGACCAAACTGCTGAGGGCATCGGTCCCTAGACTTACACACTATTTAAAGTTACTTAAACTAACTTATGATAAGAGCAACACACACACACATGCCCAAGGGAGGACTCGAACCTCCGAGGGGTGAGACCGCACAATCAGTGACATTGCGTCTCTAACCCCGCGGCCACGCCGCGCGACTATTGAATAATCCTAGGATAGTCGAAAAGAATGAATTGCATTTAAGGCTTCCAGAAATATCTGCAACCAGTCGCTTTTGTGATGCTTCAATTTTTATTTACCACGATTTTAATGAATGTTTGGAGCGTTTTGGGGATCCGGTAGAGTTATTAGCACCCATGGGTTTATTCGTGGAAAACGTAACTGTGTTGGCAAAGTATTTGTAATACTATAGATTTGAGGTAATTTTTTTTTCTTTTTTCATTTTTTTGAGTCGTCTGTCTTCTGACTGGTTTGATGCGTCTCGCCACTGACTTCTCTACTACGTAACCTCTTCCTCCATAGTTTTCACTCTCTAGAGCTCCTTCAAGTACAGTGGCAGTCATTCCCTGATGTCTTAACAGATACCTTCTTAACAGATATCTTACCTCTCATGTCTCTTCTTCTTAGGCCGGCCGCTGTGGGCGAGCGGTTCTAGGCGCCTCAGTCCAGAACCACGCGGCTGCTGTGGAAGTAGGTTCGAATCCTACCTCGGGCATGGGTGTGTGTGATGTCCTTAGGTTACTTACGTTTAAGTAGTTCTAGATCTAGGGGACTGATGACCTCAGTTGTTAAGTCCCATAGTGCTTCTTATCAGCATTTTCCATACATTCCTTCCTTCTCCGATTCTGCGAAGTATCTCCTCATTCTTTATTCTACCAGTCCACCTGAATGTCAATATTCTTCGGTAGACCACAGATCTCAAAGGTTTCGATCCTCCTCTATTCCGTTTTTACTACAGTCCATGATTCACTACCATACAATGCTGTACTCCAAACATACATTCTTCCTCAAATGAAGACAAATGTTTTTCACCAGTAGGTTTCTTCTGCCCAGGAATGCCCTCTTTGTCTGTCCCAGTCAGCTATTTATGTCTTCCTGGTTTCGTCCGTCATCAGTAATTTTTCTTCCAAAGTAGCAGAATTCGTTAAATTCGTCTACTTTGTGATTCCCAATGTTGATGATAAGTTCTTGCTATTCCCATTTCTGCTACATGTTATTACCATTTTTACGGTTTACTCTCAATCCATATTCTGTGCTCACTTGACAGTTCATTGCATCCAACAGATCTTGTCGTTGATATCCTTTCACACTGAATTTTAATCCCATTCATTAATCTTTCTTTTATTTCCATCATTCCTTCTTCGATGTGTACATTGAACATTAGGGGCAAAAGACGTAACTAGAAAACATATAATTTGTTCCCCAGAGAAATGTTGCGCCAGGAATAAACCCATGTATGCTATTAACACAATGCTCCAATCATTCATTAAAAATGTGTACCATCTGATGCTGAGTCGCTACGGGGTTCGAAACCGATAGTGATAAGTAAAAATTGAAGTGTCAGAGGCGACAGGTTGCTCTTCTTTCTGGACACCTTTATAAATCACATTTGTTTCTTGGGGCCCGCGGTGCAAAATATGTTCTCTAGTGACATTTATTTATTTATTTACTCGTTCGGCATCACAGAGGCATAATTTACAATATGCTTATCGCTATATACTAAAAAAGAAAACAATATTATTCTACACTATATTAGATATGTTTTTGAGCCACTCTATGGCTGAGTCACTGAATCTATGTATGTCCATGAGTTCACCACCATAGCCATACACTTTGCACACGAGTGTCTGTATTTCACCGCACTCACATACAGGCCCCACTTGTTCATCAGGTGTTTAAATCTCCCAACACTCGTTCTGACCCGGTTTAGAGCTGTCCACACTCTTCTTGGTAGGTTGATGCCATTAACCTTCTTGTTCGGATCGTGTACTAAATTTTTGTTCTTAAATTCACTTGCCGACCATACTTCGTTCCAGGCCGTTCTCGGCTCAAAGGCTTGTAGTTCTTCACCGATTTTCCAAAAGGGTAACATGGCACAGCGGCGAAAAGTCTACACATCTACGGCGGCCGGACGCGACAATGCCTCCCGGCCCACACAGAGGCAAATAGAGCAGAGTCTAGTGACATGATTATTACGAATATTAGTCAGCTACACTGCTCTTTAAATGATTTTTATTTTATGCCATTTCGGCGTATTTCCTTCTCGAGGTGGTTCAAATGGTTTGAGCACTATGGGACTTAACTTCTGAGGACATCAGTCCCCTGGAACTTAGAACTAGTTAAACCTAACTAACCTTATGACATCACACACATCCACGCCCGAGGCAGGATTCGAACCTGCGACCGTAGCGTTCGCGCGGTTCCAGACTGCAGCGCCTAGAACCGCTCGGCCACTCCGGCCGGCTCGAGGTGGCCTGTAAATACTAAGTGATGGTGTTAATATAATGATCTGTAACTATGATCATAAAAGTTATAATACATTCGTTTGATGTTCTTACGTTACGTGTAATATCATTGCTGCTGTAGCGTGTCTCAAACGGCGTTGGTGAATATGAGGAATCAGGTAAAACATCAAATCTCCGACATCGCTGCTGCCGGCAAAAGATCGTGCAAAACCGGGACCAACGACGACTCCAGAGAATCGTTCAACGAGACAGGAGTGCAACCCTTCCGCAAATTGTTGCAGATTTCAATGCTGTGCCAACAACAAGTGTCAGCGTGCGAAACATTCAGCGAAACATCTTCGATATGGGCTTTCTGAGCTATAGGCCCACTCGTATACCATGATGACTGCACGACACAAAGCTTTACGTCTCGTCTGGGCCTGTCAACACCGACATTGGACTGTAGATGACTGGAAATAAGTTGCCTGGTCGGACGAGTCTCGTTTCAAATTTATCGAGCGGATTGACGTGTACGGTTGTGGGGAGAATCCATGGATCCTGCTTAAGGGGGTGGAGGTTCTGTAATGATGTGGGGCGTGTGCAGTTGAGTGGTATGGGACCCCCCATACGTCTACATACGACTCTAAAAGGTGACACGTACGTAAGCAGCGTGACTGGTCACATGCATCCATTCATGTCCATTGTGCATTCCAACAGACTTGGGCGATTCGGCATGACAATGCGACACCCCACACGTCCTGAATTGCTACAGAGTATCTCCAGGAACACTCTTCCGAGTTTAAACATTTTCGCTGGTCACCAGACTCCTCAGATATGAACATTATTCAGCACATCTGGGATGCCTTGTAACGTGCTGTTCAGAAGAGATCTCCACCGTCTCGTACTCTTACGGATTTGTGGACAGCCCTGCCGGATTCATGTAGTCAGTTCCATCCAGCACTACGTGAGACATTAGTCGAGTCCATTCCACGTCATGCTGTGGCACTTCTGCTAGCTGGCGGGGACCCTACACGATATTATGTGGGTGTACCAGTTTCTCCGACTCTTCAGTATATTAGTTTCTCCTTAGATGTACGTTGTAGACGTACAGCTTGGATGACAGTGAATCAGCGATATTACATGTTTACATAGTTACCATTACAAGTAAGAGATGTATGGAAGTTCAGTCGTTTTTTTATTATTTTTAAGGGTTTGGTTATCACACTCGCAGCGTTTCAATATCCATACTGGATAAAAGTTTAAAATTACAAATTTAACGTTAGAAGTAGCCTAATAAAAAAAGTATTAATTGTAGTTTGTGCAGGTGCTGCTACTTAGTTGCTAGATCACGCCATATTAGTTTCAGGCTCGAGGAATAAGATTATGTGAGAAGACGCAAGAATCCTACATCGCCGTTCTAGGCAAAGTCATACTGGAAACGGTTTGCCGTTGCCTTCCTTCGAACTGTTATTGAGCTTGAAGTATGTATCGCTGCCGTGTGGATGACTGTGATGAGTGTTTGGACAGCATAGTGTTGGGTTCGTGTTGTTATGGATGAAAGGAAGGGAAAAACTGAAAGCCGGTGCCGGCATGTGGCCCACTCCTCTCGAATAGCACCAAGGAGGCCCGTTAAGCTTAACGTTCCCATAGGATGGCCGAATCACCATCAAGCGTATCACAGGCCCTCACTTCATGAGACACTGCGGAGAGGCTTGGAATTTAATCTCAGACACTGGTACAAAGACTGGTGATCAGAAACCTTACGCCACCAGCTCTCATCTCCTTGAAGCCCAATACGGACTGTGAAAATTTCATCCACCAACAGGTTCAAAAATGGTTCAAATGGCTCTGAGCACTATGGGACTTAACAGCTGTGGTCATCAGTCCCCTAGAACTTAGAACTACTTAAACCTAACTAAGGACATCACACACATCCATGCCCGACGCAGGATTCGAACCTGCGACCGTAGCAGTCGCACGGTTCCGGACTGCGCGCCTAGACCAACAGGTTTATAACCGACTTTCTACAGAATCGAGCGCCACGGCACAGACATTTGTTAACGGCCGCGGCTACGGAGAGGCGTCATAGTTCGCAAGCATTTTTAAAAAATCCGTATTTAAGAAGCGCCAAGAGCTGCTGATAATGCAATCTTCATTAACTACTGGTTTCTGGTCGTCTTCAAGGATCGTGTATAGCAACGGAGAGGACGGTGAGATGTATTTAACACTTCGCTATCAGTGGAACGATTTATGGTGAACATGCTCACGAACACTGTAAACACATCATGTAACAAACATAAAGTTACTGATGACAGCCTCCATAGCACTGTGGCGCCAGGTATTATAAAAACTGTCCTGCTTCACTGATGCTATGTACGAAGTATAAAGTAATGCTAGTGAACGCCTTAGTATATGTGAACTACATTCTTGATCACGATACATATCTACAGTGTTATGGGTCGCCAGTAGTAAGTGTTGACTATATACTGCATGTTACTGTTCTCGTGATTTTCCCCAGGGCTAAAATATGGGTGACAGCTACATAAATTGGCAGGTACATCGATATTTCTGCAAGTCTATACCACAGGGCAAAGGTGCTCTCGTTTTCTTGGTTGTGAGCGACTTGTGATATGACCATGTATCCGAAGGATCGGCTGCTGTGTTCATTTCAGTTCTGACCCCTACCTTTTCTGACAGAGCTGCAACGAGTTTTTAATATTGCTTAAGAGCTCCGGATGATGAATTTGGGTCCTAAAAACGCTGGGTCCAAAAATACGGGCAGAGCGAGCAAACGTGTTCTCTGACCTTATACATTTAGAAGAGCAGCTTTCAAGCTGGTGGTCAATTCAATTTTGTAGAGTTCGGACTTACTGACTCGAGAAAACAGTTTCGTAGTGGTTTTGCCATACTAGCTGTGAAATCTGTTTCGCATGACAATTCTCTTGCCAAACGCTCAAAACATGGTACCTTGGTTAACACTTTCCAACTCCTTAGCCGTCAGCCTAGGCGAAGATGTACACCCAGAAACAAGAATGCAGCTGACAATGACTGACAAAACCAACAAGTGTTATGTCTTGTACAATGTAAGATTCCATCGCTTCCTCCAGTGTAGTACAGTTTTCAAAGTTTCTGTTTCACGAATTCCTCTAATTTATTTTCTTGTCAAATTCTCACTGACATTTAATCAGCATTTATGAATATTTGGTGAACGACGCAAGCAGCCGCAAATACTTTTTAAATGTTTTGTATTAGTGCCATACCCCGTGTTTGGCTACCACGCTCTTCTTCAAAAGGCTAATATTTTAGTTACTCAGGTATTTTGACCAACAGAATGTCGTCTGCTTCCATATATCACAAGAATATATGAGTATTTAGTGCCTCTTCCTTAGTAAAAATAATGATTTATTTATGTATGGTGCAATTTGTTTTGTTGGAGTCCATGTGGTTTTTAAGATCTTTGTGTATGTTACAAACAAATATTGTTGGGAGAACATCCGCAACTGAGCATTATAGCAGAGGTTGAAAATACCGTTTCAGTTGTAAATTACTTTATTTTCACAAGACCGGTTTCGGACTGTTATAAGCCCATCCTCAGGTGTCGTAGCTGTGCTGTGGTCCCCGAGCCTCGCGTGTACCAGCCGCGGTGTGCTGCCTATGAGAGCAGAACACTCGCTGTTTACAACTGAAGCGGTATTTTCAACCTCTGCTATGTTTATGTTGTTGAATTCCACACAGCGCATATATTGCAAATAAATTACTGTGGCACACTTTATGGTATTTCTAGTGTCGATGTTGAGCATCACACATGTACTATACACTTGATGTTTTTATTTACAATGCAAAGAGACAATGACATTATTTATTAAATATTGACCAAGGATGTAAACAGAGCAAAGATAATGTGTGAGATGTGCAAAATGTAACATACTAATAACAGAAAAATGTTTGCACTATAAGAATGAACTTATTCTCAAAACACAGTAGAAAAAATTGTTTTTGGTAGACATTAAAAAAAAAAAATACTGTTCAGTACAAATATTTGACGAAATACTTAAAAGCCAACTGATTCCATGTTATAAAGTAGACAAACATGAACACATATTTATCTATACATGTAATTGATTATCATTACTTGTTATTAGTTAATTGCAGTAAATGCAAAATTAAGAAAGACAGAGTTCGCTTTGTGGGGAAGCCGCAATTGTGCAAGCTCGTTTTGAAAAATGAAGAAACAGCAGAACAGTTCTTTTCCTTCATTTTTCAAAATAAACAAAATTAAAACGTTGGAGGGAGAGATGAGAGCAACACCTTTGTTCATCATGGCAGTTTATACTTTATAATATATATGCTGATATCTTAAACTACAGCGTTGTGACTGTTGATGTCACAATTTGTGTTTGATTTGTGTGAACTGCCCAAGGAAACTATTTAGAAAACGTTTGTTGGACAGCTGCTGATTTGGGGTTTTTGGGTGAGCTGGGCATATATATATATATATATATATATATATATATATATATATATATATATATATATATATATATATATATATCCTCTAAAAGATCTATTCTCTTGCCTTTGTTAGTGGTATGTAATATCTGTAAGCTGTCATTAATTTATGAATATAGCAGCTTCTATTACTTTTTTTATTATTATTGAGATAAAAGTGTGTATGTAACATACACTACCAGACAAAAAGTGAAGCATCGAAGCGGTAGGGGAATCAAAATGTAACTTTACGAATAGAGGGGGGATGTGCTGTTATTTCAGTAATTGCAAAATTGAGCCAAATTCATAAAAAAAAGGAAAAAGAAAAAAAAAACATGGAATCATACGCCCGCTTAACAGTATGGCGCAGCTCTCCCTTTGTCTTATTCGGTTGGACAGGGCCTTGTAAAGTCATTTAGTCCTCTCATGAGCAAACTAGGCCACAACTGTTGTAACTGATCCTTGACATCCTGGATACTGGCTCTGAGAAGCAACTGATGGCCGAGCTGGTCCCACACATATCCTGGTGGGGCCTGATCTGGATACTTTACTGGAGTACTTCAACATTACGCATATTTTATAGAGGCTCATGGCCTGTGTTGACAAGCATTGTCCTCGCGAAACACGTGATCACCCACAATTTCCATAAAGTACCGTTGTGATGTTCCCTCAATCACTGTCATCGTGACCTGAAGCTATACCCGATGGGTCCTCGCACCATGACGCTGAAAGTAACACATTTATTATCATTTCTGTAATCATAGTTATTGATTTCATGGACAATTTACCACTTGTGTGACTAGTGTAACGCAAGGCTTACAGTTATGGGTGATCTTATAATGTCCGAATAATCCGAAACTGGTCATCAATAAATAAATATTCTTCCTGTGCGGGTTAAGACGTTTTTCATAACAGTTCCTGAAAAGTAACACTGTTGTGCCTCTCTAAAATATTACAAGACCGGGAACCCCCTCCCTCCCGCCCCAGCACCCATCCAAGGTCGCCGCCACACTCGCCGACGATGCTCATCCGGAACAGTGTAAAATCACTATTCATCGCTGAACACAGTGCGAAACCACTTATAAGCAGTGAATGCTTCCTGGTCACTGCTCCACTCCAGAGGATCTGTTTGTGTTGTTATCTTAACGGCACATAGGACGGTAATTACCTAGCCCGGCTGCTGCTAGTCTCCCACCAGTGGTGCGGGATGACACAGAAAGTTTCAGCGATATCATGGCAGGCGCAGATGTGAAAGGGTTGCGATATGCTTAATTCGGCAATCTTCCCTTGTGGGGGTCAGAAGTGTTCGACCGTAAACATGACGACCATTATGTCTACCCTTATGTTTCCATCTAGTCCAACATCGGAACACTGACACATCCGAAAGCCCCACAAATCTAGATATTGCACGATTCGATTAACCGGCTAAATAGAGACCCAGGAAGAGGTTCCTTTCAAACTTCTTGTTGGCTTCTGTCTCGTGTTCTTCGGCCGACATTTGTTTGATGATTTTCCTGATGTTTCGCCAGCGCGCGTGGCTGGCGTTGTCAAAGTTTCTCCCTCCATACGTGGTAGTGGACTGGAGTCGAGCTCGCGGACGCTTACCTGGCGACCCATCATTTATGGGCTTTTCTGTGGTCGCTTCCGGTGCGGTTCTTCTCTTGCTGCCTGCAACGGTCGGTCGCTACAGGACAGAAATGCAGCATCCATTCACCTTGAGGCTTTCTTCTTTCTTGTTGAAGCAATTCTCATGTTTGTGTATTTCTAAAGGTTCTAGTTGTCAGAACCAGTGGATGTGATAGCTCTTCTCTACTGCCACAATTTCAGTGTCGGCGAATTTTCCGTATGGTCGGCCTCACACAGAGCGTGCTTTGCCACGGCACATTTTTCCACCTGCCCCAACCTGAAATGTTGCTTATATTCTGTGATCCCGGTCTTGATTGATCGTCCACTCATTCCAACATAAACTTTTCCACATGTGCATTGTATGCGGTATATTCCCTATCCTCCTTTGCCGATCTGAGATATTCTTTACGCTTCTTTATCGGTTTATAAATAGTCTTCACGCTGTATTTGCGAAATATACGGCCGATTCTGTCCGTCAAGTTGAGAATGTGTGGCAGGAAGGCCGTACCTAACATTTCTTCTTCCGATGCGTCACTTCGCCGAGTTTTCAATCTGTTACGTTTCTCGTGTAACTGGTAGAGTACGCACTACGCAAAAGCGACCTAAAGACTATTTATAAACCGACTAAGAAGAGCGAAGAAATTCTCAGATCGCAAAGGAGAAAAGGGACTCACTTGTAATGTCGGGAATATACCGCCTACCATGCACAAGCGGAGAAGTTTATGTTGGAATGACTGGACGATCAATCAACACTAGGATCACAGAACATCAGCTGCATTGTAGGTTGGGTCGGGTGGGGAAATGGGCCATGGTAGAGGTCGCCCTGTCTGATGCCGACCACACAGTAAAATTCGGCGACATTGAAATGCTGTCAGTAGAGAAGGGTTATTACACCCGCTTGTTCAGAGAAGCTAAGAAAATACACAGACATGAGAACAGCTTCAACAAGAGAGAAGAAATCCTCAAAGGTGACTGAATCCTGGATTTCTGTGCTGTAGCGAAAGATCGTTGGAGGTAGCAAGAGGAGAACACCGCCGTAAATGACCGCGAAAAAGTCCTTGCACGTTGGCGCGCCAGGTACGTACAGTCTGCAGCCGCGAGCTCGGCTCCAGTTCACCGTCGGCAATGGAGGGTGAAGCTTTGACAATGCTAGCCATTCGTGCTGGCTAAACGCCAGAAAAATCATCGAAACAAACGTCTGCCAAAGAACCCGAGGCAGAAGCCAACAGGCAGTTTGTCAACAAGTGGCCACGAAAGCTTAACATGTTTGCCCCTTTAAAACTCTGCCACCTGCTGATAACGCTGTCTCACCTGAGTATGTATGTCCTTGATAGTGGTCACTCAACATCTGACGCTCTTCACCTCCACCTTACATACCCTACAAGGGCTGGTAAAAGTGCTAAACACGAACAACTCATGGCCACTGTACCTTAACCCGAGAACTGTAACTCTAAATAATTCACAAGCCCGCCGATGGTCTGTGCGTGTTCGAGTTTACATAACGTTCGACCATGTCTTCTGGATGCCTCATTTTTTTCTCAGGCGGTGAATACCTAAAGTATCACAAGAAAACCTCCAGTCTTTCCAGCTACCAAAATTACGACCAAGAGCGACATTACGTGGCGATTCTCTCCGCTTTACCAGCCTGTCTCTAAGATGTCTTGGGATCGTTTAAGGCTCCACATATCCAACTCTCAAACCCCTTGTTTCGGAAACAAACAGGATCTATGGATCTTTCTATATCGAGTCTGGTGTCAAGCGAGGTTATAAGACTTTCTCCATTTCTTTTCAAAAGCGTTCTGAAGAAAGGCATTCAACAATGTTTGTGAAGTCACATCATGGGGCTGCCACAAGTTGCTAAATTAATAATTATTTATTTGATGACTAGTTTTGCTCTCATTAAAGTTCTTCGGGGATCAGTACATTAATCTATATTAAACATCAATATAATGACCTGACTGTGTTCAATTAGAATGAGAAGAACCATGAGATCAGCATTTTTTTTTTTCTTATAGCATCTTGGCACGATTGCATGACGTATTTAGTCAAGTTTGTAACAGATGCGTAGCATAGTTTACTAAAGGTGTTTGTTGTTGTTGTTGTTGTTGTCTTCAGTCCAGAGACTGGTTTAACGCAGCTCTCCATGCTACTGTGTCCTGTGCAAGCTTCTTCATCTCCCAGTAGCTACTGCAAGCTACCTCCTTCTGAATCTGTTTAGTGTATTCATCTCTTGGTCTCCATCTACGATTTTTACCCTCGACGCTGCCCTCCAGTACTAAATTGGTGATCCCTCGATGCCTCAAAATATGCCCTACCAACCGATCCCTTCTTCTAGTCGTGCTACAAATTTTTCTTCTCCCCAATTATATTCAATACCTCCTCATTAGTTATGTGCTCTACCCATCTAGTCTTCAGCATTCTTCTGTAGCACCATATTTCACATATTTCAAAAGCTTCTATTCTCTTCTTGTCTAAACTATTTATCGTCCACGATTCACTTCCATATATGGCTACACTCCATACAAATACTTTCAGAAACGACTTCCTGACACTTAAATCTATACTCGATGTTAACAAATTTCTCTTCTTCAGAAATGCTTTCCTTTCCATTGCCAGTCTACATTTTATATCCTCTCTACTTCGACCATCATCATTTATTTTGCTATCCAAATAGCAAAACACATTTACTACTTTAGCGTCTCATTTCCTAATCTAATTCCCTCAGCATCACCCGATTTAATTCGACTACATTCCATTATCCTCGTTTTGCTTTTGTTGATGTTCATCTTATATCCCCCTTTCAAGACACTGTCCATTCCGTTCAGGTGTTTTTTCAGGTTCTTTGCTGTCTCTGACGGAACTACAATGCCATCGGTGAACCTCAAAGTTTTTATTTCTTCTCCATGGATTTTAATTCCTACTCCGAATGGAAAAGTAATCGGATCAGAATGTGGTCAATCCATACTAGATCCTAGACTCAAAGGCCTGATTGTGGCATTGCTGTGCCGCTGAAAACAAAAAACCTTCGGACAGCACTCGGTCGTAGGATCTTGAAATTTGTCAGGGCCTACTATCTGACCAAAAACTTCAGAAAACTGAAGGAACTCCCCACGGAGTCCAGACACTTTATCGTGCTTATGAAATAAATATAGTAATTTGCAGCACAGCTATTGCCAACGAGCAGAAAGTGAAAACCAATGACGCCTTGCGACTGCTTCTCTTTTTCTTATCAACTTCTCATAATGGTCCAGTGAACGAGGAATATAACAAATGGATATTCATCGCAGAATTAATTCACATATATATTGGACTATTAATTGCATTATCGACGAAACCGTAAGACAGGTCATGGAGAGCAAAGACACGCTGTGGAAGTAGGAAAAGTAAAGCGAGCTGTCAGGCACTTTTCCGAGCTAGCGCAACACCAGCTATACTTCGCAGAGGAACGTCCCAAACGAAGAGCAAGAATAATATTTGCATACGATTCTTCCCTGAGAGATACCATGCGCTCCTGCAGAGAAATTTCAAAGGGTACCCCTCTTCTTCGCGAGCCGTTCCTTTCATTCTCCGCTCGCAAGCTCTTAGTCGCCTGCCTTCCTACATCATCTTTCCTTCTCTGCGTTACACACACACACACACACACACACACACACACACACACACACACACACACACACACACACGCACGCGCGCGCGCGCGCACGTCATATGCGTACGCGCAAAAGGACTCGCTTACCCCTTTGAGAGCTGTTCCCATGCAACATCGTCCGGTTTCCTCGAAACGAACTTGCGTCACATGTTCTTCGCGGCACCAATACGCAACCTCAGGTACCAAGAACTCTAGCCTTTGACATCGGAGGCCATAAATGTAACAGACGTTAACTGTTATTGCCATCACGGCCGAATTTCAGTAGCACCAGTGGCAATGATGAACTGCTGCCTGTTATTCCGTAACGTGTATTCATTTTTAGGATTCGATATCGAATGCGAAGGTGACGTCTTATTAAGTTTATTTCTCTGACTTAAACACCAACAGCTGCTACGCATTGCATGCACTTTGAGTTTTGAACCATTACGTAACCAACATAACAGACATTCGAAGACACTAAGACTGCCTATTACAGTTTATTTTTCCCCCCTACATGTTCATTTGTTCAGGTTACATTGCAGTAATGCGTCAAGATCCTAAAGGTGCGTTCGCATTGCCCGCCAACAGGATGTTCTCTGTCCTCAATGTGATTTTGTATTTCCGAAATTTCATTATTTTACGTTAATTTTTTTTTGCGATCTTTCGGTCGTGGTTGCGTAGTTATTTATTTGTGTACATGCCAAACGTAAATTGCGCTGCGAGAGGCTCATACCGCGTTTATTTTGTGCTACTATGGCGAAGTCAGCTGGTGTCCCCAAGGTCCAATGTACATTTCATACGTTGTTGTGACAGATGGATTACATATCCAGTTACTTTTGCGTCCTTTTTCCATTTTCTATGGCTTAATGACGGATGGGCTACATATCCAGCTGCTTTTACACGATCTGATGATGGCGCAAAAGGGTGAAACGCGTTATTGAGATTAAATGGCCGGCCAGTGTGGCCGAGCGGTTCTAGGCTCTACAGTCGGGAACCGCGCAACCGCTACGGTCGCAGGTTCGAATCCTGCCTCGGGCATGGATGTGTGTGCTGTCCTTAGGTTAGTTAGGTTTAAGTAGTTCTACGTTCTAGGGAACACATGACCTCAGATGTTAAGTCCCATAGCGCTCAGAGACATTTGAACCATTTGAGATTAAATAACTTCACAACCCTATGACTGTTTTTTATCCGAAATAATTCAAAACCGGTTGCTGTGGCACCTAGCGATAACGGAATAATTATATATAGTATGAATGACCTAAAACTTGCACCGTCAATATTGCAGATACTGAAAGTGCTATTGATGTGTGATTTTCACAGATTGAACAAGTAGGTAGAAGCGCGCACTGTTAGCCAATAAACATATTGTAATAATAATTATATTGTGTATTTTTGAGTAAACGTACATTTTTAAATGGAACAATGCCTATTGACATGCACAAACTAAAAGTACAGTAAATTAGAATGTCAGTGGTGCTTCTTGCAGGATTCTAGTACGAGTCGTTCACGAGCTATAGTATTTTGAAACGTTTCACACCGACACTTGTTTGTGCTATACAGCCTACGTAGTTGCTATGTTTGCTTGCACTGTGCTTGTGCGTTCCTTGAGTGCTTCGCGACCTGTTAGAGTGTGGCAGTCCAAGCAGTAGGTCGTGAGTGGACGATGCGATTTAGCAGCGCTGAAAAGCCTGACAGGCTCACTGTGTAAGGAGAGTGTAGGAAGAATGCAGTTCGTTCTCGTACGGTGTATGCGGCGACATATCCCAACAGACGCCAACCATCTCGACAGTTATGTCAACCTCTTCAACCAGTTACGCGAATGTGATAGTGAAACACTTAGACAACGCAAGGGAAGGAAACAAGAGACGACTGAAGAGGAGGCGATAAATGTTCTTGCTGCTGTTAGCAGTTAATAAGCACGTCAGCTCCCGCGCAGTAGCATGAGAAAGCGCCATGAGTCAGGTAAGTGTCCTAGACATTCCCCATCGGCATAGGTTTCATTCCTATCACATCTCTGTCCATCAAGAGGTGCAAGAAAACGATTATGAGAATCGTGTTAACTTCTGTACATGAGCATTAGGACAGGATACTCCAGATGTATCACGTATATAGTTTAGCGATGAAGCCACATTTACCAATAATAGCCAGGTAAAACAGCGAAACATGCAATATTGGCCTGTTTGCAATCCCCTTTAGCTTCTTCAGGTGGAACATCACCGTCCACGGAGCGTGAACGTATGGTGTCAGATAGCGAACCATCAGCTCATAGACCCGTTTCTGAACGCACACAAGTTTCAGAGCCTCCTAACAGACCAT
Source organism: Schistocerca piceifrons (assembly GCF_021461385.2). NCBI lineage: Eukaryota > Metazoa > Arthropoda > Insecta > Orthoptera > Acrididae > Schistocerca > Schistocerca piceifrons. The sequence continues at coordinate 1,149,178,515 of NC_060138.1, forward strand.
CTTCCACGGACGCTAGAAGACGTTCCTCTGCAGAATAAGAGCAACCTGTAGTACCAACATGATTAACCAGCCCATGGTGCATCAGGTACTACAACAGGCCATTAAGAATTGTTTCCAAATCGTTGGACTGGACGCAGAGAATCTGTACCTTTACCGGCGCGTTCCCCCGATTTGACGGCTGTAGAATTTTTTCTGTGGGGAAAACTGAATGATGTTGCCTACGAGGTGATACCAACTACATTCTATGATATCCATTTCTACATCTACAACTAAATCTACATTGTTACTCTGCAATTCACACTTAAGTGCCTAGCAGAGGGTTCATCAAACCATTTTCACACCGTCTCTACCATTCAACTCTCGAATGACGCGTGGGAAAAAGGAACACCTAAATCTTTCCGTTAGAGCTCTGATTTCTCTTATTTTATTATGATGGTAGTTTCTCCCCACGTAGGTGGGTGTCGACAAAATACACTCCTGGAAATTGAAATAAGAACACCGTGAATTCATTGTCCCAGGAAGGGGAAACTTTATTGACACATTCCTGGGGTCAGATACATCACATGATCACACTGACAGAACCACAGGCACATAGACACAGGCAAGAGAGCATGCACAATGTCGGCACTAGTACAGTGTATAAATACCTTTCGCAGAAATGCAGGCTGCTATTCTCCCATGGAGACGATCGTAGAGATGCTGGATGTAGTCCTGTGGAACGGCTTGCCATGCCATTTCCACCTGGCGCCTCAGTTGGACCAGCGTTCGTGCTGGACGTGCAGACCGCGTGAGACGACGCTTCATCCAGTCCCAAACATGCTCAATGGGGGACAGATCCGGAGATCTTGCTGGCCAGGGTAGTTGACTTACACCTTCTAGAGCACGTTGGGTGGCACGGGATACATGCGGACGTGCATTGTCCTGTTGGAACAGCAAGTTCCCTTGCCGGTCTAGGAATGGTAGAACGATGGGTTCGATGACGGTTTGGATGTACCGTGCACTATTCAGTGTCCCCTCGACGATCACCAGTGGTGTACGGCCAGTGTAGGAGATCGCTCCCCACACCATGATGCCGGGTGTTGGCCCTGTGTGCCTCGGTCGTATGCAGTCCTGATTGTGGCGCTCATCTGCACGGCGCCAAACACGCGTACGACCATCATTGGCACCAAGGCAGAAGCGACTCTCATCGCTGAAGACGACACGTCTCCATTCGTCCCTCCATTCACGCCTGTCGCGACACCACTGGAGGCGGGCTGCACGATGTTGGGGCGTGAGCGGAAGACGGCCTAACGGTGTGCGGGACCGTAGCCCAGCTTCATGGAGACGGTTGCGAATGGTCCTCGCCGATACCCCAGGAGCAACAGTGTCCCTAATTCGCTGGGAAGTGGCGGTGCGGTCCCCTACGGCACTGCGTAGGATCCTACGGTCTTGGCGTGCATCCGTGCGTCGCTGCGGTCCGATCCCAGGTCGACGGGCACGTGCACCTTCCGCCGACCACTGGCGACAACATCGATGTACTGTGGAGACCTCACGCCCCACGTGTTGAGCAATTCGGCGGTACGTCCACCCGGCCTCCCGCATGCCCACTATACGCCCTCGCTCAAAGTCCGTCAACTGCACATACGGTTCACGTCCACGCTGTCGCGGCATGCTACCAGTGTTAAAGACTGCGATGGAGCTCCTATGCCACGGCAAACTGGCTGACACTGACGGCGGCGGTGCACAAATGCTGCGCAGCTAGCGCCATTCGACGGCCAACACCGCGGTTCCTGGTGTGTCCGCTGTGCCGTGCGTGTGATCATTGCTTGTACAGCCCTCTCGCAGTGTCCGGAGCAAGTATGGTGGGTCTGACACACCGGTGTCAATGTGTTCTTTTTTCCATTTCCAGGAGTGTATTTTTGCATTCGGTAAAGAAAGTTGGTAATTGAAATTTAGTAAATAGATCTCGCCGCAAACAAAACCGCCTTTGTTTCATTGACTGCCACCCCAACTCCCGTATCATGTCAGTGACACTCTCACCAATATTGCGCAATAACACGAAACGCGCTGCCCTTCTTTGCATTCTTTCGATGTCCTCCGTCAATCCTACCTGGTAAGAATCTCACACTGCGCAGCAATATTCCAGCAGAGGACGGACAAGTGTAAATTAGGCTGTCTCTTTAGTGGGTTTGTCGCACGTTCTAAGTGTTCTGCCAACAAAGCGCAGTCTTTGTTTCGCCTTCCCCACAATATTATCTATGTGGTCTTTCCGATTTAAGTTGCTCGTAATTGTAATTCCTAGGTATTTAGTCGAATTGATAGACCTTAGATTTGTGCGATTTATCGTATACCCAAAATTTATCGGATTACTTTTATACCCATGTGGATGACCTCGCCACTTTTCACACCGTACAGAAATTCTCTCTAGATCTTTTTGTAATTGGAATTGACCGTCTGACGAGTTTACTAGACGATAAATTACAGCGTCTTCTGCAAACAATCTAAGGGGGCTCTCAGATTATCACCTAGATCAAGAACAGCAGAGGGCCTATGACACTACCTTGCGAAATGCCAGATATCACTTCTGTTCTACTCGATGATTTATCGTCTATCACTACGAACTGTGACCTCTCTGAGAGGAAATCACGAATCCAGTCCCACAACTGAGACGATACTCGATATGCACGCAATTTGATTAATAGTCGCTTGTGAGGAACGGTATCAAAAGCCTTCTGGATATCTAGGAATACGGAATCGATCTGAGAACCCTTGACGACAGGACTCATTACATCGTGGGAATAAAGAGCTAGCTGCGTTGCACAACAACGATATTTTCTGAATCTGTGTTGGTTATCTGTCAATAAGTCATTTTCTGCAAGGTGATTCATAATGTTCGAGTACAGTATATGCTCCAAAACCTACTGCAAATTGAGGTCAGTGATATGGGTCTATAATTCAATGGGTTACTCCTATTTCCTTTCTTGAATATTGGTTTGGCCTGTGCTACTTTTCAGTCTTTAGGAACAGACCTTTCGTCAAGTGAGCGGTTGTATACGATTGCCAAGAAAAGAGCTATTGTACCTGCATATTCTGAAAGGAACCTGATTGGTATACCATCTGGACCGAAAGACTTGCCTTTCTTAAGTGATTTGAGTTGTTTCGCAATATCTAAGATATCTACTTTTATGTCACTCATGCTAACAGCTGTTCTGGCTTAGAAATCTGCAATATTTACTTCATCTTCTTTCGTTAAGGAATTACCGAAAACTGTATTTAGTAATTCCGCTTTAGTGCACCATCATCGGTAACATTTCCATCGCTATCACGCAGTAACGGTATTGATTGTTTTTTGCCACTGGTGTACTTTACATATGGCCAGAATCTCTTTGGGTTTTCTACCATATTTTGAGACAATGTTTCAATGTGGTAACTAGTGAAAGCATCTCGCATTTACGTCCGCACTAAATTTCGAGCTTCCGTGAAACTTAGCCAGTCTTGCGGATTTTGCGTTCTTCAAGAATTTGGCATGTTTTTTTCGTTGTTTCTGCAACAGCGTTCTGACGTACACAAAACACGTCAGAACACTGTTGTTCCCATAGTTTGCTCTTCAAATTAAAATCAGAATGATCTTTTAGTGTTTTATTGAACAATGCAGGCCTCTTTTCCACTTCATCCCTCACAACAGCCATTTTACGAACTTCAGTTTCCAACTACAGACAACAGAGACGGCGACCACATTGTCCCCCGTGCGCGCGCACACATATAACCTGTGACAGAGGCGGCCGGAGCAACTGAAAAGTGTGTCGCTGTCGCTATCGCGTCGCTCCTTGAGCGCTCTTACATATGATTGTACAGCCTCTGCGGGAAAGACGAGACAGTTGCGCGACAAAAAGTCTCTCGTCTGCTCCCGCTCCAATTTAAAGTGATAATCATTAATAAACAGCTGATTAAAGAGATCGAGCTGAGCACTCGAATCTTTACTCGTACTGACCGCAAGTATTTTCAATATATTTCTTAAAAATAGTTTTCAGAAGATTAAGAAGTTAAATTAAAATGACGGATCAATGGATCTCTGACGGAAATGCGCTCTTCGCGGCTGGTCATGAACAGGTGTGCTCATTAAGCAAATCGGTACTTGGTGATGTGTAACTCGTTATCGAGCGAACAGTAAACACCTTTTTAGTTAAGTGAAAAACATAAAGAGTCACGCAACGACCCAAATAATTATAGGGAACTGGCGGTGACCCCTGTCGTTGGAAGACTGTACTCGAAGCTGCTGAAAGATCTCGTAGAGAAACAAACGAGTCGCGAGTAACAAAAAGAGCAAGGAGGATTCCGAGAAGGAAGATCGGTAACGGACAGCTTCTTCACAATGAAACTAATATTTGAAAAACGCAGAAAGGTTTGACTGGGGACACATGTGGCATTGATTAATCTAGAGAAAGCATGTGATAACATACTCACCAACAAACTGTGGGAAGAGTTGAAAGAGATAGAGTTACAGCAAAAATTGCGAAACTCTCTTACGAAATTATATTAAAATAACACTGCGAGAGTAAAGATTAGGAATAGTTGGACAGAAGAATGTGAGGTGGATAAGGGTCTGCGGTAGGGATGAGGGCTGTCACCGACCTTTTTTTAAGCTGTATCTATGAGCAATCCTGCAGAATTGGCATAGAAAATGCCACGTTATGGGAGTAGCAGTAGAGGACAGTAAGGAGATATTTAACCTGTATTTCGTAGGTGACTATATTGCACTAGCAGAAGACGATAATCTGAACCACCAAGAAATGTTAAAAATAAAATATATGATAACCAATATCTTTCCATTATTGTTCCTGTTATTAGTCCAACTAAAAAAGTTTGTAGGATAATGAAAAGCATTATTGATATTGGGTAAAGAGGAATACAATAAGTCTGGCCTTAAGAAGAACATGAAGTGTGAGTACGTGGATGTTGGAACAGAAATAGCAAATAATTTGGAGGTAGATGGTGAATAATTGTAGACGTGGAAAAGGTAAACGGGGCACATGCAATTATGAAATCATTAGTGGGATTAATAAAGGACGAGCTGTAACTAGGTCAATGAACTCTTTTCTGTGGAACTAAAAAACAGGAACAACGACGAAGAAGAGACTGTATAACATAATAGTCCAGAAGCTGGTTTTGTACGGAGCAGAAGCCTCTGACATTAGCAAAAAATAAATAAAATAAAATAGACTAGTAGCCACTAAGATGGATTACTTAAGACGAAGTTCTAGCTGTACTAGGATGGATAGGATGAGATACCACGTAATCTGAGAAAGGATGAAGATGGATAGGCATATCTGTTACGATTCCAACAAAAACAGCTGATGGCTTCGCCATGTGACTAGGATGAATGAAGACCGGATACCAAATAGGATATTACATACCAGCGGTAAATATCTGGTCGCTCACAACACATCTGGTAAAATGATGTGGAGGAGGCAATGGAAGCAAGGAATATGAACGTTAAGGGCAGCCAAGACAGAAGAATATGGCGACTGCGGGCTTAGGTGGCGCCAGCAGTAGATAATCCCCAAGAAGAAGTGAAAAACATCGTCGAGTAATTATTTCTTACGCACAAGTGGACAGTTAAATAAGTTGGACGTTGTTTTTCTTAAATAAAATACTTTGAAAATTTCTTGAGAGAAATCGCTTTTTTTGCATGGGCTCGTCTTTTATTAAAATTTAACAATTAGCTGATGTCGCCCCCTTCAGCGTTAGCAAGCTGCATCACTGTAAAATTCCATTATGCATGTAACATGATCTATAGCGGGCACACACACTCTCACAGGGGTTTTGTGGCTGTGCCATGTTTAAATCATTAACGTAAACATAGCGTACCTCCACAATCATAACAGTGCCAAAGCCGTGGTTTCGTGGTTTCACATTAGCCTATCATTAATTGCCCTCCGCCACACACCGATGGGTGGCTTGCGGAGTATAAATGCAGATGTAATTATTTATGAAATGTCCAAAGATCTAAAAACTTCCGTGAAAATGTTTATGAAAAATGCACTATACTCATTTGCTCAGAAAGTTCCTTGTGATAACGAAACGACCGTAAACAGAAACAAAACTTAACATACGGTAAGTGCACCAGAAAGCAATATGGCAGACTCAGAGACGTAACTACAGCAGACAGCTACCAGCTCGCGCATGCGCATTGAGGCCACTAATACCGAATTTAGAACTGGCCCTATTCCTTTATCTCTAGAATTATCGCGCTTCGCTACTAACGCGATCATAATAGTGAGCCCGTTCACACGATAGACTCCCGCCATCCACGCAACTGGCTGTTAATCGATTACAAGTTCGTTCATCGTGTAAAACGGGCATAAGACACGCTGGCTTAAAACACCGGAAAATGCCGCGATTATTTATGGACAAATCAAAATTACTAAGACGCGTGAAAACTTCAAGAACACAGACATAAACCGTATAGACACAAACAGCAATAAAATGTCAAGCGGAATTAAGAATAAAACTTACTCAAGATGGTGCTGAAACTACACATGGTGAAATCACTACCACGTGGTATGAAAAAAGCTATACAAACTTAAAATAAAAACGAAATTAAAAGCAAAAGATATAAAATACATACACACCAGAAAAGTTCACACATACTATCCAGTTAAAAGAAAAGTTAGACAACCGAATTTTAAATTTGCGCTGGCGTAAGAAACTTCCTACACCACGTGTTCTGTTTGCACAAAACAACGACCGGGAAAACTTACTACATACAGAAAATATACTCGTGGTTATATAAGAATCGCCTACAGAACTTGAAAATGAACTGTCAGATCAAATGTGTACATCAGTCACACACTATCACACACATTAACGCACTCAGCAGCGCCAAGTCGCTCTTAAATGTACAGTCTTCACTCACCGAAAGTCCAGTCCCGTGTGCCGACAACACGCTCTCCCTCAACGAACTTCCCCCAGTTAGCTGGAAGAGACCATAGGGTACTTTCCGCCAACAACTTAATTACTGTCGAATGACAACCGAAAGGGTGCAGATCTCTTTGCCTTTGTAACACCGAAAATAGAGATAAAATACCTTCTGCACCATTCAAAATGTTTCGTCGTTTAATATTCGTTGATAACCTGCACTGTACTTCTGATTCTGAATCTGTAAGCTTTATTACAGACGCGGGGTGCGGCAACACAACGTGATCAAAAATATCCGGACGTTACCAAAAACATACAGTTTTCATATCAGGTGCATTGTGCTGCCAATTACTCCATACCAGAGACCCCAGTAGTCATTAGACATCGTGAGGGAGCAGAATAGGGCGCTCCGCGGAACTCACGGACTTCGAACGCGGTCAGATGATTGGGTGTCACTTGTGTCATACGTCTCTGCGTGAGATTTCCACACTCCTAAACATCCCTAGGTCCATCGTTTCCGATATGATAGTGAAGTGGAAACGTGAAGGGACACGTACAGCACAAAATCGTACAGGCCTACCCCGTCTGCTGACTGACAGAGACTGCCGACAGTTGACGAGGGTCGTAATATGTAATAGGCAGACATCTATCCAGACCGTCACACAGGAATTCCAAACTGCATCGGGATCCACTGCAAGTACTGCGACAGTTAGGCGGGAGGTAGGAAAACTTGTATATCATGGTCGAGCGGCTGCTCATAAGCCACACATCACGCCGGTAAATGCCAAACGACACCTCGCTTGGTGTAAGGAGCGTACACATTGGACGACTGAACAGTGGAAAAACGTTGTGTAGAGAGACGAATCACGGTACACAATGTGGCGATCCGATGGCAGGGTGTGAGTGTGACGAATGCCCGGTGAACGTCATCTGCCAGCGTGTGTAGTGCCATAGTGCCAACAGTAAAATTCGGAGGCGGTGGTGTTACGGTGTGGTGGTGCTTTTCATGGAGGGGCTTTGCACCCCTTGTTTCGTGTGGCACTATCACAGCACAGGGTGTTTTAAGCACAGGATGTTTTAAGCACCTTCTTGCTTCCCACTGTTGAAGAGCAATTCGGGGATGGCGATTGTACCTTTCAAAACGATCGAGTACCTGTTCCTAATGCACGTCCTCTGGCGGAGTAGTTACACGACAATAACATCCCCTTAATGGCCTGGCCTGCACAGAGTCCTGACCTGAATCCTACAGAACACCTTTGGGATGTTTCGGAACGCCGACTTTGTGCCACGCCTCACAGACCGACATCGATACCTCTCCTCAGCGCAGCTCTCCGTCAAGAATGGGCTGGCATTCCCCAAGAATCCTTCCAGCACCTGACTGAACGTATGCCTGCGGGAGTGGAAGCTGTCATCAAGACTGACGTTGGGCCAACACCGTATTTAATTCGTTAACCCGCGAGTATTAAGAGCACGACAGGAATGGACAGGCGAACGAAGCTGCAGTTCCAATTGCTGCCTGTCCCATAATTAGCCGTAACTCTGGAGACGACTCGGGGTCCTCATCCAGCGGCAGTTCAGCATTGTCGTCGGCTACATTTTTCGTCGTCCGCACAGCTACAACGTCGCAAGACTGTTACGCGAAAAATTATGAAGTTAAGAAGGCACTGCCAAGTGACATTTCTTTCACAAAGTATGATTCACTTGAATAATAACCTTCAGTAGTTAAAACTCTTAGGACACCTGTATTGTCATTGTCCTCAGACGTTATTACCAGGCAGGGTCCCTTTCTTTTCCATGCAATCACCGAGTGTCGTAAGAATATGAAAATTGATTAACTATTTGCTGCCAGTTTTATATGTTTTCCAATGACCAGTTTCAGTCTAAATTTTCTGCCTTCGTAACTATTCATTCATGTATTGCGTTACAGAGCTTAATAGATTTGAATATTTGGGTATTAACTTCACTCACTTAAAGTAACGCAAAATTTCACTGGCAAAACTAATAACTTAAGATGAAACTTCTTTATTTAAATGAATGTGTCTCTATTTAAATTGCAGAAAGACTGAGAAGATGAAACTTCTACGTTATTTGATTCTGAAACAGCTGAGTAAAACTGAACGTACTGAGCCTACTTTCTCTTTACTTTTTCTTATCATGTCAACACTGACCCACAATAATCTAGCGCAACGAAATCTGACTGCTCAAAAAAATTACAACCTGACTTCAAATAATTAATTCAAAAGAATGGCCCTGACTAAAAATAAATCTTAACAATAACCTATACATTCCATAAGCACTTACAAAAATCTTCATTACGCGAAGTACTGCAATACAGCGAGCGTCAATACTGCCAGCTAAATAAAAGGTTCTAACCACTAAAGCCACTAACTACTAATAGGCATGTGGTTAGCAAAGGAAAGATTTTGTTGCAAACCAAATAATGTATTTTTTTGCCGTAATAATGTGACATTCAGTTCAAACAGGAATATAAATCGTCATTGACATCTAGTACAAAGGTGTATACTCATGAATAATATTCCATCTCCAAGTCGAACAAGTACAGATCGTTAGCCTACGCTAACACTTCAGACTTCTACCCTCCATCAATGCCAACTTCTCACATCTAACATCCATCATAGCTGGCTGTTCACCTCCAACTGCCCAACAGTACTTCCATCACTGCTGGCGACTAACTTCCAATTGCCCAACAGTACTGCCGATTAACATCCAACAACGAGTCCAACAAGCTACAGAGTCTCTTACAAAGAAAGCGCAGTCAGAGATCCAATGCAAAACGCTACACAGCGCTGCCAACACAGAAGCAGCCCACTTACAAAGATACAGCACAAATTAAGAGAGCGCAATTTCATTTATTCTGTATTTAGCTTATCGAGTGACTTCTGCTCACTTGGTATGTATTTTATTGTTGTTATTTTAAAAGTAAAATCAGATTATTCCTTCAGAGGGGTCTGCTGTACACTTTCCTACAACTAACCGGTGTTATTTTCCTTCGGTATCGATAGCCTTACTCGCTGTAAAATATCATTAGGGATGCTCGATTACTGTCAGTTATATGGCAATCCAGTTGGCCGATTAGGAAGGAGGAGGTTACACCTTGACTGAGAAAGCTATGCTGGCTACAGCTGTTGTTACCACAACAGACAGCCAGATGCTGTACTGTTACAATATTTAAGACAAACTTGACGTCACACTCACTCATTCATTCATACAGATGATAGAGAGAGAAAGGAACTTTGGGGGCACAAAATGTAGGTAATGTAGATAGGATTAGATGCTTACTGGAAAAATTGATACTTTAATGTAAACGTGCACTACTGAATGGAGACAAACACGAAGTACAAAACTAAATTACAGGCTAATGGAGTGTGACAGCATGCAATACAAGTTAAATAGCGTGAAACGAATCTAACAGAGATCTTTTATACTAAAGTAATGACTCATTGTGGCTGTATTTTTCGCTATCTACGAAATGCCACGTACATGCCTGTTTGGTTTTCATAGAATTGATACTCTATTCGCCTGCCTCAGAAATTCAGACTAATACTAGAGTTTTTTCGTGAGTTATTGCTGCATTTCACGTCGTTTTGACCTACTTCAATGTTTACTCGTGTAAATAAGACTAAAAATTGGAGAGAATCGTACGCAACGTCTTCTCCACAGTACACGATAGCCAATTTAGGACGTGTTCTCCCTGTTCTCAGCTTCACAAGTTTAAGCGTCACGTTTCCAGAGCACGCTCGGTGGTGGGTGTGGTCCTTCGACCCCCGTTGCCGGCAGCTGCGGTTATCTCCGGACGCGCCGGCAGGCGCCTGCGGGTCACGCTAGCTACACACAAACACGCACGCAGGGGCGACACCTCCGTTATGTACACACGCACATAGAGCGCGCCGCCCCGAGGTCCCCCCTTCGAGCTCCAAACACAATCAGGTAATTGCGGAGCTCCGGTGGCCAGAGGCACCTAGCGGCCGTACGCCGAACTAGAGGCCTCCCGCGCGTTGCGGTAACGGGCGGTGCGCACCGTCCCATCTACTGATTAACGGGCGACCTGAGCGCTGCGGATGCACTCTAAAGGTGGGTAAAGGATGGATCTTGCCAACGGATGAAATCCGCGAAAAGCAGCTTAAGGACACGCTACCATGACGAACGGAATATATTACTTCGCCCTCAACTACAATTGACAGGCAGATATTTTTGACAGTGGTACTGTAAGCGCACCACCTACAATCGCGCTTAGTCTTTGTGGATCACTTTGCCTTCCGTCGGAGGTTACGTCTCAGCTCCCGATGTCCGGTGCGAATTTGCATCAGAGGGATGCGTGGATTGCAGTCCGCACCGGGGGGGGGGACGTGACTTACTATGCTCTTTGATACATCTACATGGATACACTCCAAATCACATTTAAGTGCCTGACAGAGGGTTCATCGCACCATCTTCACAATTCTCTATTATTCCAATCTCGTCTAGCGCGCGGAAAGAGTGAACACCTATATCTTTCCGTAGGAGTTCTGATTTCCCTTATATTATCTTACTGATCGTTTCTCCCTATGTAGGTCGGTGTCAACAAAATATTTTCGCATTCGAAGGAGAAAGTTGGTGATTGGAATTTCGTGAGAAGATTTCGTCGCAACGAAAAACGACTTTCTTTTAATGATTTCCAGCCCAAATCCTGTATCATTTCTGTGACACCCTCTCCCATATTTCGCGATAATACAAAACGTGCTGCCTTTCTTTGAACTTTTAGATGTACTCCGTCAGTCCTATTTGGTAAGGATCCTACACCGCGCAGCAGTATTCTAAAAGAAGACGGACAAGCGTAGTGTAGGCAGTCTCCTTAATAGGTCTGTTACATTATCTAAGCGTCCTGCCAATAAAACGCAGCATTTGGTTAGCCTTCCCCACAACATTTTCTATGTGTTCTTTCCAATTTAAGTTGTTCGTAATTATAATACCTAGGTATTTAGTTGAATTTACGGCTTTTAGATTAGACTGCTTTACAGTGTAACCGAAATTTAACGAGTTCCTTTTAGCGCTCATGTGGATGACCTCACACTTTTCGTTATTTAGGTTCAACTGCCACTTTTCGCACCATTCAGATATCTTTTCTAAATCGTTTTGCAGTTTGTTTTGATCTTCTGATGACTTTATTAGTCGATAAACGACAGCGTCATCTGCAAACAACCGAAGACGGCTGCTCAGATTGTCTCCCAAATCGTTTATATAGATAAGGAACAGCAAAGGGCCTGTAACACTACCTTGGAGAACGCCTGAAATCACTTCTGTTTTACTCGATGACTTTCCGTCAATTATTACAAACTGTGATTACGAGGTATAAAAGAATTCTTTTTCGTCCTTTGATTCCTGGCGTGCGAGCGGCGGGGCAACTGGAGAGCGAATGAACTGGGACGGGACCTTTCGTGCCCATGTGAGCGTTTTACCGCAAAAATCCCTTGCATGCAAAAATTATTCTCGCGCTGTAATTTGTGACAGTAATGTCAGTGTTGTGACTTGGCAAGACAGCCAAGTCACTATGAGGTAGCCGAAAGGCACGCGTTTAAGCTCACGCAGGCTGGCGTGAGGTCCGGAACAGTTAAAGGAGTTGAGTCTAGTAAAAAAAGTACGGAGCTTCTGGAATACTTAACTTTAATCCATAATTGGTGAACATCGGTCTGACGGTACATGCATCACAAGATAAATAGCAAATGATAATGGCGCCTTGCTAGGTCGTAGCAAATGACGTAGCTGAAGGCTATGCTAACTATCGTCTCGGCAAATGAGAGCGTAATTTGTCAGTGAACCATCGCTAGCAAAGTCGGCTGTACAACAGGGGCGAGTGCTAGGAAGTCTCTCTAGACCTGCCGGTGGCGGCGCTCGGTCTGCAATCACTGATAGTGGCGACACGCGGGTCCGACGTATACTAACGGACCGCGGCCGATTTAAAGGCTACCACCTAGCAAGTGTGGTGTCTGGTGGTGACACCACAGTCAGTTATCTTAATTTCTTAAGATACTTCAGATATACGGTGGAGATCTCAGTACTAAGCTGTTAAGCTCGCGTTTGAGTGTTTTAAAAGGATTAACAATCCCATTAAGGAGCTGTTAGATTATTTGGAAACTAGAAACTGGACAGTTATGTTGCCTACATTATGTGATACCTCGTTTATGTGTTTTATGTTTACGAAGCGCTGTCTGAGAAGAAGTCAACCAAACTGAGAATTATTTATGGCTTCGTGGGGTCAGCTTCGCAAAGTGTGTTACTAAGATGATAAGTCTGAAGTTCTTCATCAAGAACAAGAGAAATATCTTGTTGACGAAGCACTTGGACTTGCGAAGTTAGCATGTGACGAGTTAGACACTTCTGTGGAGACAAAGGATGATTATCAAAAAGAAGAAAATGGTTTGTAGAGAGTGGGCTGCAGACTAAACGCCGAATCTGCACAAGCAAGTGGGAAGGTCACTGTCAGAAATAGCAAAATGTTTCTACAAGAAATAGAAACACGTTGCAAAACAATGGAAGGTATACCAGATCGTTTTGCTATTTTAGCGCCCATAAATATGGTTAATATTTCATAAACGGAACTTTCTATGGTTGTAAAAAGTTTAGTTGACAATTATGATGATATTTATGAAGCTGTTATTCTTGCAGAAATTCTACGTCTAAGAAGAGTACTGCAGTCTCCCAAATTTCCATAAGAAAAGTTAACTGGTGGGACTTCTTAAGATTTTTACAGTTTGTGGTTGAATATGAATTTTCCGAATATGTTTCCAACCTTATTCTGACAAGATTTTTGTGAAATGCAAACTTTCACGGTCGTAAATGTTGCAATTAATAAAATTTTCCCGGCTATTATGCTGTGGTCGAGTGGATTTTCACATTTAAACCCAAATGAGAAATCCATTCCACACGGCATAATATCCCGGAACATTTTATTGATTGTTAAGATTTTTTTCTTAACTTCGTGTATTTCGTTAGCTTCATTTGAGAGGAGCTTTTCAATACTCATATTAATTGAGATGTGTCGTAAGTCCACTATGAGTCAAGCATGACTCTCTACTTGGGCAGTTTTTTCAGCCGAAAATAGTGTAGCTGAAGGTATCTATTCTGATGACGCAGTTCCAAAATTTGCAGCAGAAAAAGTTAGAAGGAAGAGCTAAGTGACATTTTGAAGTCAACTATCGCTACGACGATTTTTGGTTATTTATACTGCTTCATTAATAATCAGTTAAACTATGTTACTTATAAAAAGCGTTTTACTTCTCTGTTTCCATTTATAAAACTATTTACAAAATACTTAACTTTATACTTTGTTTAGTAAACTACTTTTATAAAAAAAATTGTTTCTCAAAGAGAAATTATTGGATGTTTTTGTAGGTTAGTTGGGGAAGGAGTGGAAAAGAAGTTCAAACTCCAGGCCAATGTTTGGTTTTATGGACGTGGTAGTGACAACGTGAAATTTGAGTTGGAGAGGAGAGTTCGTCAAGTGATTTCATGGAATATGGTCGATGTGTATGAAAGACACACAGTAAAGTAAGAGTATTTTCATAATGAATTATTCTTCGATGGATGTTTATGATTACAAATTTTTCTTCTTTAGGGCCAGCAGCATATGATCTGTCTGATAACGACATCATTATTATAATAGATCGCACCAAATAGCTGCCTGTAATAAGTAATAAATAATGAATAAATATCGTAAGCAGCTATGAGGCGCATCTACTCTAATAATCATGTCGGTGTCAGTTTGTAATTGCCATAAAGTCAAAGGTTGAAATACTGCAAATTACTTGAGTTCAGTTCCTCTGGAGATAACTGAAACTGGTATCGACTGGTGGAAGCTTAATTGCTTTTACAGTTATATTTGACAATAGCGAAAATTTTTTGTAACTAGACGATAGGGTTTTGTTTTTACTTGACCGTTGTCTTGTTACAGTACGACTAAAGATACAAATTTGACCACCCTTACCGAAATGTACTTACTTTGTTCTCCCTCTTCAACAGATGCCAAGAGCACTTACCTATACGTTTTTGCGCTACGTCACTAGCTGTCAGCGCGATTCGAGAACACTTTGCTGCATAAGCTACTTACTATTTGGTGACTACCCTCTTTCCTGTACCTCTTACATTTTCATCCATCTCAATCTTCGTTAATAATTGTGATACGCACTTACACAAATCTGACACTAGGTCGACTGCGGTACAGAGCTCGGCTCGGCTCCCCAAGCGGTCGATACTGATAGTGACACGTCCTGTTCGGAAATCGTAGAGCTCCGCGCTGCGGAATTGTGTCTGCTCTGTAGTGAGTGTTCCGTTATTATAAGCGCGTTCGCCAAACTTGTGTAGTTGGTGGTGGCTCGTTATTACGAGTTGCGGTGAGCGAACGTGGTTTTGGTATTTTTTGGTTTGTGGCGTTGAGGGAAAAGAGCATAGTGACGTGGTATACCAAGAGGGTATGTTCCTTACCGGTGTATGTAGCTAGTTTGTTGGCTCAGGACGATTGATGGTGATCGTTCAGAAGTGGCATAGTCTCGTATGTTGGTAGTGTGCGTTCCTGAACAATTGGTGACACGGATTGGAAATTGATTTTTGCTCCCGCATGTTTCCATACTAATGTGCTGCTTCTGTTTGGAAGACGCTTGTTTTCAGTGTGTGTGACACT
This sequence comes from Schistocerca piceifrons, assembly GCF_021461385.2. Taxonomy (NCBI): domain Eukaryota; kingdom Metazoa; phylum Arthropoda; class Insecta; order Orthoptera; family Acrididae; genus Schistocerca; species Schistocerca piceifrons. The sequence continues at coordinate 1,149,194,086 of NC_060138.1, forward strand.
ATGGTGCTATCAACGAGTTGTGGTTGTTGGTCTAATACCATTTTTTTCAGTTTGGTGTCTTTGAATAGCGGAAAGAATGACAGTAGCTTCCTTGTAAGAGGAAAACACTATCCGGCCAGGCAGTGAAGCGATGGCGAATGAATTCAGCCACCGAAAGGACAGAATACATAAGCTAGGTTTCTTTTATTATTTTAAGTGGCTGCTTCATCGCTGTTGCGAAAGGTTGGCGGTTGACACTGGGCACACCACGTAAGGTTAAGATGTCCTGGCGTGAAACTCTCTTGGTTGGCCGGCCACTGCGACCGAGCGGTTCTAGGCGCTTCAGTCTGGAACCGCGCTGCTGCTACAGTCGCAGTTTCGAATCATGCCTCGGACATGGATGTGTGTGATGTCCTTAGGTTAGTTAGGTTTAAGTAGTTCTAAGTTCTGGGGGACTGATGACCTCAGATGTTAAGTCCTGTAGTGCTTCGAGCCTTTTGAACCATTTTCTCTTGGTTGTATTGGCCGGTGACGTGAAGTGTGATGACAGCTTGGCGGCAGGTGTGTGTCGCTTGCGTCTAAGACCTGTCGAGTCTCCTGTCAGGCATTTCTGGCGCCAAGCTTCGTAGGTAATACGCAGTTGTGTGGAAGATGTTAACACAAAGAGAAAGGGCTGACAGTTTTTTTTATGATTTTAATACTTATCACCGTTGCCTTTGTATTTTTTTATGTGTATAGACTGGAGCGACGAGTGAAAAGTTGTACTAAGGCCGGGAATCGAAGTCGGGTCTAGCGAGGACTGGGCAGGTGCGTTAAGCACTATGCTGCCTAGCCACAGCGGTTCACAAAACTGCACAGATTATCCTGGCATACCTCCGTTCTCGATCCAAATTCTCACTGCGACCCGAATCTACTTTAACTTCCCCCTTAACACGAACAGAATTGCCGAAGCTCTCCATGTTCTAGAATAGCACCTCAGCATCGATCGTAAATGGGAGATCCAGCCCGAAACCCAGATCCAGTTACTTATACAAATGAAATGACACAATTTCAGAGACTTTACTGATCTCATACGGATAGAATTTGACAGGGTGAGCCGGCCTGGGTGGCCGAACGGTTCTAGGCGCTACAGTCTGGAACCGCGCAGGTTCGAATCCTGCCTCGGGCATGGACGTGTGTGATGTCCTTAGGTTAGTTAGGTTTAGGTAGTTCTAAGTTCTAGGGGACTGATGACCACAGAACTTAAGTCCCATAGTGCTCAGAGCCATTTGAACCATTTGACAGAGTGACAATTATTGAACTATATGAAATAAAATCGTCATAACTTCTGAACGGTTTGCGTTAGGACGCTCAAACTGCACGATTGGTCGCGGGGCATGATAAGAATTATGCGCATTATGGTTTCGTTTAGCGAAAAAGCCCACTTTCATTTGCATGGGTTCCTCAAGAAGCAAAACCGGCACATTTGGGAAACTGAGAGTAGGCGTTTCACGATCGAGAAACCTCTTCACCCTGAACGGGTGACTGTGTGGTGTGCATCATCCAGTCACGGAATAATCGGTGCGATACTGCTTGATGTCGCTATGAATGTCACGGTGACTACCGAACGGTACGTGAAAGTTTTCGAAGATGATTTCATCCCCATTATCCAAAGTGACCCTGATTTAGACAAGATGTGGTTCATGCAAGATGGAGCTCGACCCCCATCGAAGCAGGAGAGTGATGTCCTGGAGGAGCACGGGAGACCGCATTCTGGCTCTGCGGTACCCAGAGGCCACTGACATGGGGTTCGATTTGCCGCCATATTCTCCGGATCTGAACACATGCGACTCATTTTTTTGGCATATATTAAAGGGAAGGTGTACAGAAGTAACACCAGAACCACTGCTGAGATGAAAACAGCCATTGAGGAGGTCATCGACAACATCGATGTTCCAACACCTCAGCGGGTCATGCAGAATTTCGCTTTTCGTCTGCGCCACATCATCGCCAATGACGGCAGGCTTATCGAACATGTCATAACCTAAATCCGAATAACTGTAGTGACGTTTACATGTTGAATAATGCGTGTGCACAGCGTAGTCTGTAACTAATGACTTTTTTTTCATTTAGTTCAATAATTGTCACCTTGTATGTATAATAGACTTAAGTAGCGATTAAAAATTTGTACCGAGGCTTTGTATCGAATCTGGGTCTCCTGCTTAACCGGCCGCTTCAGTCTATACAAATAAAATAACAGCTGTTTGCAGTAAAGTCTTGGAAAACGTGTCGTTTCATTTGTATAAGTACCTGCACCTGGTTTCAGGCTGGATCCCCCGTTTACGTTCTATGCTGAGCTACTGTTCTAGAATAAGGAGAGCCGGGGGCAATTTTGTTAGTGTGTAAGGGAGAGTTGAAAGTAGGCATAGGAGATAACGAGAATTGGCATTGAGAAGGTAGGAGCGCCAAGGTAATCCGACTACTAGTTATGTAAACCACTGTGTCAAGGCGGCTTAGTGTCTAGTGCACCTGCCTAGTAAGCAGGGGACGCGGGTTCGTTCCCCGGTGTAGGTACAAATTTTCACTCGCTGCTTCAGTTTGTATACATAAAACCATATCTAATGAGACCAGTAACGTCTCTGAATTGTCAGTTCATTTATACAAGTTACTACATTTGTCTAAATGCTATCTTCATATAAATACAAAACAAAATGGTATGCAACACATTCACAGTTCTTGTTCCAAACGTCCACACACATGTTCACTTCGCGCTCTCCTGCAAACACATGCAATGCTTCTCCCACTACAGTCAAATTCCTCAATGACATTGTATCTGTGAGCACTCGACTTTCTGGGATTGGAACACGTGAAGATGGCGAGGCGTTTACTGTAAGGTTTTGAAGACCACGATTGATGGAAGGAGCAAACCGAACACACGTTAAATTAATTTTGGCTAGGATAATAATTATTATAGATCACAATCTGATAGCTCGACCAACGTACTACTCACATAGTAAAGTTAGGATTGTGTTGTACACATTCCAGGTGGTTTTTCTGTTTCTACAATTATTTTGGCAGTCATGCTCTACGTATACAGTTCTGCATTCGTAATTTTAAAAAAGGTTATAACGTGCTGGTGAATAGTGTAACATGGCGCCGGCCGCTGTGGTCGAGCGGTTCTAGGCGCTTAAGTCCGGAACCGCGCTGCTGTTCCGGTCGCAGTTTCCAATCCTGTCTCGGGCATGGATGTGTGTGTTGTCCTTAGGTTAGTTAGGTTTAAGTAGTTCTAAGTCAAAGGGGACTGATGACCTATGATGTTAAGCCATTTTTGTAACATGGCGCTACTGACTTTCTGAAAACAACAATGACATCGTACGGAGCTACTTACTGCGTGAAGTGGTACGAAGAATTTGCTGTTCCTTACATCAAGTGGTATGAATAATTTGCTGTCCCCTGTACAAAACTGAGTCATATAAAGAACTCCATGACAGCAGCAACCCCATCACACAATCTGCATGTACGTGTGACGTTACATTCTCTTCTGACCAATCGTTAGCTGAAGAGCTTTTTATCAGAGTCACATACAAATGGCATCGTTGTATGTCTTGGCTTTACAGATGTTCATTTTTCATATTTCCCTAGCTTCTTTAAATCACTCAGGAAGGCCTTGGCAACGTTCTCATTCTCTTCTGACCAATCGTTAGCTGAAGAGCTTTTTATCAGAGTCACATACAAATGGCATCCTTGTATGTCTTGGCTTTACAGATGTTCATTTTTCATATTTCCCTAGCTTCTTTAAATCACTCAGGAAGGCCTTGGCAACGTTCTCATTCACTAGCAGATTTCAGAAATGTGTCATCACATGAAATGAATTATGTTCACTATTTTATTATGTGCCCACCGTCGCAAATTTGTGGACGTTGCTCTTGCAAAACTGTATTTGCTGATTCAAGTCTGTTGTAACGATTTGTTGCCAGTATATAACAACATTTCATCTTGTCCCTCTTTGTTGGTGACGAACCAGTTAGTAAGAGAAGAAGATAATTTTCTTTTCTTTTATTTGTCAAACAATTATTAGAGCAATAGAGCAATTCTTTTCCTGTTACTAGGGTGTATCATAATTAATGCCGTAAACGCATACAGTTGAAAGTACACGATACTAGAAGCAAAAAAGTCTCAGTAAACATAGGGTCTAAAATGCGTACCTTAAGAGTTACGAGCAATTTTTCATCTTCGATAATGTGAAACAAATCTCTTCTACTACAAGTTCTTTGCTTTCCATATTTTGGGAGCTGGTAGTATGGACCAAAAAAGAAAAAACATGTGCTCTAAAATGCATTTCTTAAGAGCTGTGAGCACTTTTTCATCTTTGCTACTTTGAAACAAAACTTCTAATGATCAAGTGCTCGTAACTTTTAAGGTATTCGTTTTAGAGCACATGTTTACTGGACATTTTTTCTTATTTTGGTCCATACTACCACTTCCCAAAATGTGGAAAGCAAAGGACTTGCAATAGAAGAGATTTGTTTCACAATATCGAAGATGAAACATTGTTCGTAGCTCTTAAGGTATGCATTTTCGACCCTATGTTTACTGAGACTTTTTTGCTTCTAGTATCGAATACTTTCAGCTGTATGCGTTTATGTCATTAATTTATGCTACACTCTGTATGTACTTACACATTCAATCATACTGCAGAACCAAATCTTACTCTCAGTGTTGTAGCCCACCTGGAGGGTATAGTTAAGAACTGCTTTCCTGTTTCTAAAATTACCGACGCCATACATTTGCGTCCCATTAAATGTTCTCAGATCGTAAAGAATGTGACTGGAGAGAGCCATAAAAAAGAACTTGCAGAAAAACTTACAAAGTTGATAGCTCTTACTGATGAGTCAACTGACCGATAATCTGTTAAAACGTCGTTTGTCGTGATTAGATATTTTGATAAAGACACAAATCAAACTGAAAGTAAATTTTGTAATCTGTGAAATTTTTAAACAGGATGAATATGATAAGACAAACGAAGGTCCAACAAATAAACACCTTTATTTTTACTTTATACTTTCATTTTCTGAGTACAATGTTTCTGAAAACAGTATTATAGGATTTGCTTCTGATTGTTGTAATTCTATGATTGGGTCAAGAAACTCTCTTGCTACTCGGTTAACTGAAAGATGTTCTGGACTAATTATTCTCAAATATATATGTCACTCGCTTCATATACGTGCCAGCCAAGTAAATGTCTTCCCAGACGATGTGAAGACCTAGCTGGGAACATTCGTAACCATTTTAAAGCTAGTGCTAAGAGAGAAGCACAACTGTATGAATTTCAATTTTTAGCTATCATTTTGACTCTAAGTACCTAGAGGAGAAGCTACTTGCGGCAGAAGAAATTCGACGATCCCTCAATGACAATTTTTTAGGATTATGTTATCCAAAAGCTATTCACAGATTGCTAGGCGAAGCTCTTTCTAGTCTTGAGTCATGAGCCGTGGGAAGAACTTGGCGGCAACACGATGCGTTCCAAGACGCTGTGTCAGGACTTCATGACGTGATCCAGCTGAATGTTATATTCTTCTGCAATCTCTCTGACAGTCAGCCTTCGATTGCCACGCACAGTTTCGCTGACATTGCTGACATAAACGTCGTCGGTAGACGTCGAAGGGCGTCATGAACGAGGGTCATCTTCAACTTCCGTCTGACCATTTTTAAACTGTAACAACGAGTACAGCTTAAGGACTCATTACCGTAGGCTTCCTGCATCATTTGGTATTTCTCTGTAAAGGTTTTCTTGAGTTTCACGCAAAAGGTAATGCATACGCGTCGCTCCTCTAACTCTGCCATCTCGAAATTTGGAAACTGTGCAACACAACTTTCTACTCAATACGGCACTCAACAATAACTAACAGAATACAACGAAATTCAAAATATTTGGTAGAATTTTCGGAGAATAGTGATCTTGTAAGCTATGTTAAATTAGTGAAACACAGTCTAGATCGCAATAATTATTTTATTTAAAATGACTGGTTTCGGCCTAGCCTTAGGCCATCTTCAGAATAGCACCATCAGCTGAAGTCGACAATGTCCAGACTAGTCAGGAGACCTCAGTCCCTGAAACTTGCGGCAGTTACACATTAAACTATAGACCGTAGATAACACAGACCGCGCGCGCACCAATCTTTGTCGTGTTGACGTTTGAAAGCAACATCTAATAATAAGTCACGTGATTAGAGGCAGCAAGCTAAACTCGTTGCAGCAAGCAGAATCTCTGTCATTACGCGCTATGCGAAGAGGAGCTGACAGTTTTTCTCATTTATACCTGAAATCAATCATAGATTTTAACAATAAAATCACTTGAAACTTCCTGGCAGATTAAAACTCTGTGCCGGACAGAGACTCGAACTCATTCTAATAAAATGACCTCTCTTACTGCTATTATACGTAATGTACTAGTAGAGTTAACCTACTTTTTCCGAAATTCCTAATACTAATGCGATGGTTATTGTTGTTACACGTGGTCACTTGAAAATTGTTGGCAGTTCTTTTCACAAACGACAGAATTTCAGTTATCTAGTGAAAGCCTGTTTTTGTTGCACTGTCTTAATTCACCGCGTCCACAGGAGCGAAAGACAAACTATCGGTTTGGCAGGCAGTATTAGTTTTCTGACGGCTACTCCGCAAGAGGTATGAAAATTTTTTTACGCTTTTATAAGATCTGAAATCCGTTTATATTCATAAGGTCCGTTTTTTCCCATAATAAGCGTTTATATTTTATGGCTTTTGCTTAATCCAGAACAGATACCAAAACAATGGACATAATGTACGTATTAGAAAATATTATAGATAATTCCTGTAGTGAGTTAGATATTAACGTTCTGTCATTTTAAGACTATAATCTTTCATCGAGTTTTACATCTAAGGATCAATATACATTCCTTCAACTCCTGAAAATATCTCTGCAAGTATTTTAAAGTTTACTTTCACAACTGAGATTTTAGTCAGTTTACCGTAATATGCAGGATACAAAACAAGACCTATCTGAGCGTATGTAAAGCTCAATACTTCTCCTTTTAGTAAAAAGCACAACATTTGATCAGCAACAAAAATGCCCTAAATTGTGCACTGTAAATGCTTAATGACGTACTAGACTTCGTGCCCCGAGTCACGTGGCTTAGTTGTTGATTTCAAGAAAATGTCATCATGCGCAGTCTATCTACGGTATATGCATTAAGCACAGGCATGTGCAAGGTTGCCAAACGCATTTTGCTTCAACACATCGTTGAGACGAAATAACGAATGTTGTAAGGAGTGTGTCAAAACTCTCCATCGAAAACAATATAGTCAACGTTACGCTATTCTGTGCAATGTGTAAGACTAAAAATAAATAATCACTCAGATGTCGATAGTAACAATCTGAGGGCGAAACATTGGAGCGAATTGTTGTGAGACGAGTCAGTCGAGAGTTGGGAGACTGAAGATGCGTCACGCTGCCCTCTCGTCGGTGATGGCAGATCCTACCACACTCAAGGCCTCATTTCATTTATGTGGCTAGGAGAGATTTAGATGGCTTAACTACGCTTGAAGATGGAATTCAAGGTAAAATTCGCAAGCATAGCGCAAAAGCAATTGCAGGGTTAGGCTCGTGATTGTTAGTCGGAGCCTGCAATAATCCTGTGTTTTGCTTATCAGTTAAAGAAGCCTCCTTATCCTCCAAATAATAATAATTATTCTCCACGTTCCATTCATAAATATGCTGTGGTTGTTAAATGTTAATGTAACTTTGAAATTCAAATAATTTGTTAATCTGGCACTCAGCTATTATTGATACTTGTGTCATTGCCAGGCATTTCGCCATTATTAATACTTGTCAAACTATTATTGGTCATGATGATTTCTGAAGTTTTCAAATAGACTTAATTTATGAAATCTCCTCTTACAAATTATTTAGTAGTTAACAGGACCCAAGCAAAGTCCTTTTTATTAAATTCATTCTTAGTAACATTAAGCTTTAGCTGTGCCGCTACATGCTTCTGCGGATTGCTGTAAACCACATGGAAAAAGGCAGTACCTAAAGAGGTGAGTGCAAAATGTACGGCCAAACAGAGACACTGATGCACCACAACATGGCAGGTACCCTAATCCAGTAAATTCCGTTGCACAAGCCACATTCTGTATCACCTGTAAACTCTCGTTCAAATATGCAATAGCTTAGGTATTCATTGTTACAGGTTCATTTGTTCCAGTAGTTTTTCATATCCCAATACGCAGTCAGATAGCTTATCCAAATGCTAGTTTTAAGCTTTTCATGTAACCATCTGTTGAGGGCTTAAATGACTGAAACATGCACACAGTGTTATGCAGGTTAGATTCCAATTACTGACAGCTCCGGTTGCTTATCGAGTCACAGACGAACATAAGCTTTATTTGCTGTAGGTACGTTACATTGTACGTTACATATATAGTTGTATGTACGTTGACAATATTTCGGAATTTTTTGAACACACCTCGTATGCGACACACGTGGTGTGCAGGTAACGCGGGTGTGACACTGACCGACCAATGCTGCTAGGAAAACTATCGCATTCTACGCTGCGGTAGCCTACGGTAATTTTTACAGCAGTTGCGGGGAAAGTCCGTGTTGCCACTTGGTCATTGATTAAGGCCGCGTAGAGCGGGACGCGGTACAAGAAACAAGGAGCGGCCCTCGAAAGCCGCGGCATTGAACCCTGTAGCCGGCTGGAGAGGCGCTGACGCAGCCTCCCATTGTGTCTCGCCCCACGGTGCGAGGGGCTTTCCTGTTTGCCTCATCCCGGCCTGTGTTCCGCGTTTTTGTCGAGCTTCGTCTGCGCCAGCAGCAGCAGCGGCGGCGGCGACAAACCCATCAATCTTGCAGCGTAAAGCGCTTTGCGGCGTGGGACACCAGGAAGGGACGCGTATTCTCTACACAGACACCACGCTGTAGTGTTCTGTTCGGGTACGTTTCCTGTGTGTACGAAGGCTGGAATATGGCGATAGAGGGGAGCAGCTACGATAAATGTCTGATAAAATTAGTTTCTAGCGTTAACTTGTAGCACGGACCTATGTAACCAGACAGGTGCAGTATTCGTGAGTTATGAAAAGCACATGACACTACTGTTGGATCCGGCAGAGGTCCTGACTCCAGCATTGGACGAAGGTCCGCTGACAAAGTGGGCTTAGGTCTAATAAGTCACCTCTAACGGAGTGAACGGGAGGAAGTCTACTAGGATGCTTAGCATAGATGGCTTTGGATCGGGAAGGAGAAGTAGTTGGCTTCGTAGGAAGTGAAGAAGGTTCCACACACTTAAGGATTCGGAACCATTTATTTCCCAATAGTTCATCCTTATTAGGGAACGTGTCTCCAGTGCCGTTATATCTTTGCATATCAACGATTACACCCTCCCACTGTATATGTTAGTCCTTTTCAGCAACTCTCGATTCCTTAGTTCTACCTTTCGCTATTAAAGACGAACGATGTGCTTGTTAACTCGTTCCGACACTACACTGTCCACCACAATGGGAAACAAGTGCGAATCAATACTTGTTCCTTTCTAGATTCTTGCACACAGTAAGTATCGAAAATTACTCTTTGAGTCTATACGCAATTATTCACAACAGGAGACAAGTGCCAGACATTTTAACACACCAAAAAAAAATCAACTATTGCTATATATTACTCGTTGCTACTCCAATATAGCCAAGCTCGGCTGACCTTGTTCTTCTCCAACAGGCAGAGATCTCAATATAATAACTGTTGCTGAATACTTATCGGAAATTCAGTTGTCCTCCCTCGAATGTGTACAGTCTTTTCGTAGTTTATTGCAGCAACATCGAAATTCCATTCTATAGTGACTCCGAGGCTAGACTGTAGCACTGCTTCCTGGTAATAACTCTTTTGTCACTGGCCGTTTATGTACTGGTTTTTCAGGGATTTCTGAACGAGTTTCCCCAGTAGAAATGTTTTCCCTGACTCTTTCAAAGGACTTTCTAATGATTCATCCAGCAGGTTCTCGAGCTTCTTCTAGTCGCTTTGGTACCTGTGGGCGTTGTTCTCTCCTAGCCATTATAGCACCACCACATCCGCGGCGTGTTGTCAACAGATCTAACTACACAAGGAGCTCTGGACACCTTTCTGATGTCTGCCACGCACCACACATTGCAGGTTCTCTTAAATAGAATGCTTGATAAAATTTCTCTCCTTTCTCATGATCACGCCACTTTTCACATTAAAAAATTAAATAACGAAATTGCGATCGTATGTTGAATCAAACGAGATATATGACGGGACGGAGAATTTTTTGACAGGGAGAGTGCAGCAGGCTGCCTTGGATGGGGAGTCAGTCCAAGATATGGAGTAACTTCAGGAATTCCACCGGAAAGGCCGGCCGCGGTGGCCGTGCGGTTCTAGGCGCTCCAGTCCGGAGCCACGCTGCTGCTACGGTCGCAGGTTCGAATCCTGCCTCGGGCATGGGTGTGTGTGATGTCCTTAGGTTAGTTAGGTTTAAGTAGTTCTAAGTTCTAGGGGACTGATGACCACAGCAGTTGAGTCCCATAGTGCTCAGAGCCATTTGAACCATTTGAACCACCGGAAAGTGTGTTGGACCCTAGCTTTCAAATTTCATTTTAATGACGTAGCATGTTAAAAACACACTGAAGCACCAAAAAAACTGGCATAGGCATGCGTATTCAAATACAGAGATACGTAAACAGGCAGAAAACGGCATTGCGGTCGGCAACGCCTATATAAGACAACAAGTGTCTGGTGCAGTTGTTAGATCGGTTACTGCTGCTAAAATGGTAGGCTATCAAGATTTAAGTGAGTTTGAATGCGGTGTTATAGTCAGCGCACGAGCGATGGGACACAGCATTTCAGATGTAGCTATAAAGCGGGGATTTTCCAGTACGGCCTTGAGTGTGCCTTACATATCATGAATCTGGTAAAACATCAATACTCCGACATAGCTGTGGCCGGAAAAAAATCCTGCAAGAACGGAACCAATGACGACTGAAGAGAACCGTTCAACGTGACAGAAGAGCAACCCTTCCGCAAATTTCTGCAGATTTCAATGCTGGGCCATCAACAAATGTCAGCTTGCGAACAATTCAACGAAACATCATCGATATGGGCATTCGAAGCCGAAAGTCCAGTCGTCTACGCTTGATGACTGCACGACACAAAGCCTTATACCTTACCTGAGCCTGTCAACACCGACATTGGAATGGTGATGACTGGAAACATGTTGCCTGGTCGGACGAATGTCTTTCCAAATTGTATCGAGCGGATGGTGTACGGGTAAGGAGATAACCTCATGAATCCATGGACCCTGCATGTCGGCAGGGCTCTGTTAAAGGAGGTGGAGGCTGTGTAATGGTGTGGGGCGTGTGCAGTTGGAGTGATATGGGACCCCTGATACGTCTAGATACGACTCTGAGAGGTGACACGTACGTTAGCATCCTGTCTGATCACCTGCATCTATTCATGTCCATTGTGCGTTCGGACGGACTTGGGAAATTCCAGGAAGACAATGCGACACCCCACACTTCCAGAACTGCTACAGAGTGGCTCCAGGAACACTCTTCTGATTTTAAACATTCCCGGTGGCCACCATACTCCCCAGACATGACCATTATTGAGCATATCTGGAATGCCTTGCAACGTGCTGTTCAGAAGAGATCTCCACCCCCTCGTACTCTTACGAATTTATGGACAGCCCTGCGGGACTCATGGTCTCAGTTCCCTCCAGCACTAAGTCAGACATTTAGTGGAGTCCATGCCACGTCGTGCTGTGGCACTTCTGCGTTCTCATGGGGCCCCTACACGATATTAGGCATGTGTACCAGTTTCTTTGGCTCTTCAGTGTAATATGAACCCCAGATTATTTGCAGATAATGTAGCTGTCTATAATGAAGGACGCTCTAAAAGAAAGAGCATCACAAATATTCAAGTAGACCTTGATAATATTTTAAAGTGATGCAAACTTTGGCAGCTTGCTCCAAATAGAAGGGTGCCGGAGTTTCTGAGGAAACGAAATCGTTCGATCAAATAAGGTGACCCGTGCGCGGCTCGTGTTCGTGCCGTTTATTGCCAGACAGCTTGTCTTTGCGGTGCCGCCGTCTCGTTTCTTATTAGATTTATTGGCGCCACTAAGTTGCTGGTTTGCTTGCCCTTGAGTAGCAGCAGGAGTGCTTATCGATAAGTGCACTGTCATATTATCTCTGGAGCGACCACTGGTATCTGACCAGTTTCCCCCCACCTGCTCTCGGGTGTGGTATGTCATATTTGTGCCAACTTTTTAGTGCAGTGTTTAAGTGAGTGTTCAGTGTTGTGCGTCTTTCCACAGTGTTGCAAACAGAAATCATGCTGTCGCTGGGTGTGCATTTTATATCTCTTTCGAACAGAACCCAGACTGTCGCCGTGTTTTTTAATTGTCTGTCTATTATTTTTCTGCTTCCTGTGTATTTTATTAGCATCATCAACCATGTGTTTTATGTTTTAAGCTCCAGAATTTTCTGCCATTTTACCTTTAAGTCACCGATTTTATCGCCAACTGTTATTATTTTTTTTATTATCTTCATCTTTTTAAAACAAATTCTGTAGGCTGAAGAGCGGCGTAATAAGCTGCTGCCAGCCCGCCCCCTTTAGGGGGAATCGAAACTCAATAAAGGAAAAAATAAAGACCACTAGTATTTCCGGCTCGTGGTCTGTAGGAGCTCAGTCGGGACGGAGCGCCAATGAGGTCCGGACAGTCAGTACTCGCCGACCACTGGCGTCACACATGCACTGTCCGACGGACGGAGACTGGAGCGAGAACGACCGTTGGTTGGTCGGTCGTTCGTCTCATTGGGCAACGTGTATTTGGTCTTTTGACGGTTCGTGGGCCTCGTCAGTTGGTCATCTTGCCGGACGTGTGTCGGTTACTTCCTTGTACAGAGATGTCGGGTGGCCAAAGGGAAAGTGTTCCCTCTGGATGGTTGGGTCCGAGCCAGTGTGCCCATGTCGCCGTATCTCCGAGTTTCGAATGGACAACAAGGGAATCGGGATGGAGCTGCAGTGAGCTCCAAACAGCCATGACTCGCCTAGCCGTTGCCGACACACATAACTTGAGTGGGGACGACGACCTTGGTTGTTCGTTCGGTCGGTCGTCTCATCGGACGACGTGTATTTGGTTGCCGACCGCTTATGGAAACTTTGCGTGTGCCGACTTGTGATTCGTCCTTGTTGTGTTCCACAGTGACTGGTTTTAGGATTGTCGGAGTTATTGGTGCAAGTGTTTACGTGGGACTATGTGTAGCTTCTGTGATCTCCACTGAGCAGTTATGAATGCTGTCTGCGTACTGGAGTAGGCAGTCGGTCGGTTGGGACAGAGCAGCTAGTGTTTGTTTCCTCGCCGTGTTGATGCTGTCCGGCACGTCGCGTAGTTCGACAGCCTCTGTGTTTGTTCATATTTTTGGGTGGGTATTGTGTCTTGGCTTTGTTTAGACGCCAGTATTTGAAGACGTAGTGCTGCTGGTATCTTCGTCCTTAGTGACATTTTCCGTTGTCGTGCCGTTGTTCGGGCGGAAGGGAACTGATTAGGTTGTTGGTCGGTCCTTTAGCCGTCCCTGGGTCGGGTTGCCATCCAATCATTTGATCTTACTTGGCTGCCTATCTCAACTAACGTTACGTTAAAGTTACCTCTTCGGGACGACCATTGGAACACTTCCGAGCAGTACTGCTCTGTTGGTTTTAGATTAGTCTGAAGTACTTTGCGAGGCCTTCAGCCGTCTATTTAGTTTGTTTTAAGTTTAAAATAAGGCCTTAAGCCTTCAGTTCTTTGATGTTCAGTATGTGGCCTTCAGCCGAGTTTTTACGTGAATATTTTCAAGATAGTGCCTTAAGCAGTCTTAAATTAAAATCCGAAAATTCACTTATTTAACACCTTTCTAAAATCCAGTATTTATTAGCTTTCCGGCTCTTTGCCACTGCCACTTCATTCTTCTCTTACAGTACAAAAAAGCGCCAATAAGTTCGAATACCAAAATTTTTGGGAAAAATTTTTAAGATGGCGAGGAAGGTAGAATGACGCAGCTGGTACCCCACTTTTCAGCCAGTCTGTTAAGCACACAGGAACATATTAGCATTTTTTGGGCTCCGATAGGAGCATTTTTCCGCTGGTCCCTTCTTCTCCCTGCTGAAGCAGGGCATGTTAACTCATATGAAAAGAAATGTCCTGGTGAGTAAAATTTAGATAGTTTGCTTTTGTGAATCTGAGATAATGCAGAACTGATTTTACAGCTTATACTGGATTTTACGTGCAAAAAAAAAAAAAAAAATGCATGTCCTTCAGGACTACAACATGGAGTTACCAGATAATAAAGGAGTCAATTAACAGCGTATTTCTTCTTGTTGCGTCACTTTATAAACTACCGTTTCACCGGAGTTTACTTGCTTATTGCAGGTAAGGTAACACTGAAGCTCTGTATCTCGGAAACGGATAAATATAAGCAGAAAATTTTCGAAGCTGTTTGAGATCGGGATTTTAGGAATACATTGTAAAAATTACGGCCATGTCCTGTGCTGATGCGATCGTTACATTTTATATCCCTACGAAATGTTCCATCCTGGTATTTACATGAGTTGACGTGTTCCAACAGTGACTCGTTAGTATTGTATTCACAGCATACTACGTCTTTTCATTTGTGAAGTGCACCATTTTACATTTTTGAACATTTAAAGCAAGTTGCCAATCTTTTCAACACTTCGAAATCCAATCAAGATTTGACTACAAATTGTGCAGTTTTTTCAGCGAGTACTTTATTATCGATAACTTCATCATCTGCGAAAGAATTGATGTTATTATTAATATTGTCTGTGATGTCGTTAATATACAACATTTAGAGCAAGAGTACCAACACACTTCCCTAGAGCACATGAGAAGTACATCTGTCGATGACTCTCGATCCAAGATAACATGCTGTGTCCTCCGTACAAAAAAAAAAGTCCTCGATCTAGTCACAGATTTTCTACATCTACATGGTTACTCAGCAATTCACACTTAAGAGCCTGGCAGAGGGTTCATCGAACCATTTTCATACTACGTCTCTACCGTTCCACTCTCGAATGGCGCGTGGAAAAAAGGAACACCTAAATCTTTCTGTTCGAGCTCCGATTTCTCTTATTTTATTATGATGATCATTTCTCCCTACGTAGGTGGGTGTCAACAAAATATTTTTGCATTCGGAAGAGAAAGTTGGTGATTGAAATTTCATAAATAGATCTCGCCGCAAAGAAAACTGCCTTTGTTTCAGTGACTGCCACCCCAACTCGCGTATCATAGCAGTGACACTCTCACCCCTATTGCGCGATAACAACGAACGAGCTGCCCTTCTTTGCACTTTTTCTATGTCCTCCGTCAATCCTACCTGGTAAGGATCTCATACCGCGCAAAAATATTCGGACGTCGCATCTTCTAAGTGTTCTGCCAACAAAGCGCAGTTTTTGTTTCACCTTCCCCCACAATATTATCTATGTGGTCTTTCCAATTTAAGTTGCTCGTAATTGTAATTCCTAGGTATTTAGTCGAATTGACAGCCCTTAGATTTGTGCGATTTATCGTATAGCCCAAATTTATCGGATTTCCTTTAGTACTCATGTGGATGACCTCGCACTTTTCTTTCTTTAGTGCCAATTGCCACTCTTCGCACCATACAAAAATTCTCTCTAGATCATTTTGTAATTGGAATTGATCGTCTGATAATTTTACTAGACGGTAAATTACAGGGTCATCTGCAAATAATCCAAGGGAGCTGCTCAGATTATCACCTACATCATTTATGTAAATCAGGAACAGCAGAGGGCCTATGACACTACCTTGAGGAACGTCAGATACCACTTCTGTTCTACTCGATGAATTACGTCTATCACTACGAACTCTGACCTCTCCATATGCACACAATTTGATTAATAGTCACTTGTGAGGAACGGCATCAAAAGCCTTCTGGAAATCTAGGAATATGGAATCGATCTGAGATCCCTTGTCGACAGCACTCTTACTTCATGGGAATAAAGAGCTAGCTGTGTTGCACAAGAACGATATTTTCTGATTCCGTGTTGGTTATGTATCAAATCATTTTCTTCAAGGTGATTTATAATGTTTGGAAGTAGGCTGTAAAGGTTTTTTAATTGGTAACGCCACGTAGCGCTCTGTATGAAAATCACTGGTTGTGCTGTGTGCAGTCTGTGCCTGGTTTGCATTATTGTTGGCTATTGTAGTGTTGGGCAGTTGGCTGTTAACAGCGCGTAGCGTTGCGCAGTTGGAGGTGAGCCGCCAGCAGTGGTGGATGTGGGGAAGTGAGGCGGCGGATGTTTGAGAGCGGATGACTGGATGTGTGTCCACCAGAACCAGTACATTTGTAAGAATGGATATCATGAACTGCTATATATATATATTACGACTTTTGAACACTAGTAAGGTAAATACATTGTTTGTTCTCTATCAAAATCTTTCATTTGCTAACTATGCCTATCAGTAACTTCCTGGCAGATTAAAACTGTGTGCCCGACCGAGACTCGAACTCGGGACCTTTGCCTTCCGCGGGCAAGTGCTCTACCAACTGAGCTACCGAAGCACGACTCACGCCCGGTACTCACAGCTTTGCTTCTGCCAGTACCTCGTCTCCTACCTTCCAAACTTTACAGAAGCTCTCCTGCGAAAGGCAAAGGTCCCGAGTTCGAGTCTCGGTCGGGCACACAGTTTTAATCTGCCAGCAAGTTTCATATCAGCGCACACTCCGCTGCAGAGTGAAAATCTCATTCTGGAAACATCCCCCAGGCTGTGGCTAAGCCATGTCTCCGAAATATCCTTTCTTTCAGGAGTGCTAGTTCTGCAAGTTTCGCAGGAGAGCTTCTGTAAAGTTTGGAAGGTAGGAGACGAGGTACTGGCAGAAGTAAAGCTGTGAGTACCGGGCGTGAGTCGTGCTTCTGTAGGTTAGTTGGTAGAGCCCTTGCCCGCGAAATGCAAAGGTCCCGAGTTCGAGTCTCGGTCGGGCACACAGTTTTAATCTGCCAGCAAGTTTCATATCAGCGCACACTCTGCTGCAGAGTGAAAATCTCATTCTGGAAACATCCCCCAGGCTGTGGCTAAGCCATGTCTCCGAAATATCCTTTCTTTCAGGAGTGCTAGTTCTGCAACGTTCGCAGGAGAGCTTCTGTAAAGTTTGGAAGGTAGGAGACGAGGTACTGGCAGAAGTAAAGCTGTGAGTACCGGGCGTGAGTCGTGCTTCGGTAGCTCAGTTGTAGAGCACTTGCCCGCGAAAGGCAAAGGTCCCGAGTTCGAGTCTCGGTCGGGCACACAGTTTTAATCTGCCAGGAAGTTTCATATCAGCGCACACTCCGCTGCAGAGTGAAAATCTCATTATGCCTATCAGTAGTTAGTGCCTTCAGTAGTTTGAATCTTTTATTTAGCTGGGAGTAGTGGCGTTCGCTGTATTGCAGTAGTTCGAGTAACGAAGATTTTTGTGAGGTAAGTGATTTGTGAAAGGTATAGGTCAGGGCCATTCGTTTGTAGGGATTATTGAAAGTCAGATTGCGTTGCGCTAAAAAAATATGGTGTGTCAATTTAAACACAGTCATGTACAATTTTTCTAAGGGGACGTTTCATACGTCGACCCCTAGCCGAGGATACCTCACTGGAATCTTCTGATTTTTTTCTTGTAGTTTATGTAATTAGTGTACCTATTGTTTATTGCTAGCGCATAATCATAGAGAGAATTTCCTTTGTAGTTGTAGTTTTTCATTGTTGTTCAGTAAAACAGTTGTGGCGTGCATGTAGATTTGCACCAGGTATTTTGCAGCTGCGCTTGCAATTAACTACATATTATTTTCAGTGCTATGTTAATGTGTTCTCTTATTTTTGCTCTTCAAATTGTGCTTTTCTCTGTTATCGTGTGAAATATAGTGACAATAATATCGTGTGAAAAACGTAATACTAGGCTCCAAAGTAAACTGAGAAATGACAGTGAAGACGAAAGCAGTGTGTTAGCGCCACCGAGTAATGAATTAACTAATGTTCAAAGTAGCAATTTGGTAATTGTGCATAGGGAAATGGAGCGGGCTGCAAATAATGGCGTAGACAGTGAAACAATTAGTGAACAGGGAAGCATTATCGATCGATCGGTCGGCAACAGCTCGCCTCATGATTCCGAAATGACAGGACACAATCTTGCAAATACTGTAGATTCAGGTTTTGCGTCCTCACCGTTTTCTCAAATAAGTCAAGACACATTTTCTGCTTTTCAAAATGCGAATATTGCCGGTTCAAATGCACTGCCGAATAGCACTGAGGAACATGTTTCAGACACCAGTGTATTGTTATTACAGTTAATGCAACAAATGGGACAAAGGCTACAAAAGTTAGACACAACGCTTGAACAAAATCATAAACAAATGGGACAAAATCTTCAAAAGTTAGACACAATGGAACAAAATCTTCGGAAGTTAGATACCACGCTTGAACAAAAACGTGAAGATTTAACTACTGAGTTACATAAGATTGAATCTAAATGTCAAAAAGTCTGTAATGACGTACAAACACAAATTTGTGAGCATTTTCAACCTATTTTTTCGCGTCATGAAAATGCATTACAGAATCACGAAGCAGCCATAAAAGAACTGCAAACTATTGTTCATGAAAATCATGAGACCTTGCAAGCTAAAACTGACTCACTTGCATCTACCGATTCGGTTACGCAACTTGCAAAAACTCAGGAAAATTTAAAGGACACAGTAGATTCTCTGAAAATTGGTTCAGAAAGACACATGGTGGAAATTAGTTCATTATCAGATAAAGTAGTTGAACTTTCGGATCAGCTAAATAATTTATCTACGAAGGTAGATGATAATCTGAATGACACAAAACCGGTAGTCTTTAATGACACAGTAGAGTGCGAACAAATTAGGAAATTCAAACAAAATCAGAATTAAATTAATACGCAACACAAAAGAGAAATCTGGGAAGTACAATATCAGCTGACACAGGTAATACAAGAATTACTTATTTCAGAGGACACTCGCGCTCCAATACAGGAAGAGGGACATAGAAATACGGAACAGCCACAAAATAATAACACCGGCTATTTCGGAAATTATGAAAGAAATTGGCAAGGTGCACCGAATTTTCACATTGAACCGCCGACACGACGTAACAATGACCGATATGCGACTCGCCGACACGATGATTTTGACTATAAGCTGTTCATTACTACACGTAAATTTAAAACATTTAAGAATTCTGGCAACGACATTCATCCACAAGCGTGGCTTCATCAATTCTCTCATTGTTTTCCTCCCAACTGGTCATTAGAGCATAGATCAGAATTTATGTGTGGCTACTTAGAGAATGAACCAGCTGTAAGAATGCGATCGGTCATTCACGATTGCCACAGTGAAGGAGAATTTTATCATGCCTTCCTCTCAGCATATTGGTCTCAAGCTACACAAGACCGAGTAAAACATAGCATCATAATGATGAAACAATCTGAATTCTCCAGTCTTGTGAAATATTTTGAAGACATGTTGCACAAGAATCAGTACCTGTCAAACCCATACAGCCCCTCAGAACTCATCCGCATTTGCTTAATCAAATTACCTGAACATTTATGACATATTATTTTGGTAGGATGTTGCGAAGACGACATAGAAGCTTTTCAGGGACTCTTAGAAGAATTAGAAATTGACACTGGCAATCGCGGAACGCGAAAACAGAAACACAACAATTATAGGTCACATCCGTCGCAATTCCATGATGAAAGAAATAATAACTGGACACGACAAGGCTATTCTCACAACACAAATCGTGACCAAAACAGACACCACCCGCATGACAACCGTTGGCAGAGTAGTAATAATTACAGGGAAAGATCACCTCTCCATGGTTATGACTATAACAGAGACAATCAGAGAAACAAACGATATGGGAACCAAAATAATTATTATCAAGTGAGACAGAACAATTTCAGATGCAATGGTCCACCACGAAGTTACGATTCCGGGGGAAATTCTTCACCATGTGACCAACAAGCAAGAAATTATGGAATCTACTGACATGACGACAGACGATATAATCATAATGACAGACCTGAATTTCATCAGAACTGGTGAGATTCAAACAGGGCAGGGCCTTCTCGTCAAGGTGAATTTGTAGAAGTTAGATCTCCAAATCCCAATAACGACGCGCGCCAACAAAGAGACAGACAATGACTCGCACTGCAGGCAGCCACGTGCGCCGGCTGCCTCAGAGAAAAATAACATAGACGCTAACCTTGAGAAAAATTTTAGCATTCCTTACCGATGTATACAACATGAAAATTGCTTTGAAGTTGAAACTCTGCTTTCTAGGAAGAGTAAAGGTTTACACTACATTTCTTGAATGATAATCTGCTTTTTAACTTAGTCTTTGCTATAAAATTTTTCACTTCGCGTTACTGGTACTCTTTGTCACACTTACAAACTGTTAACATGCAACTATGTTTTAAAGTTAACTATCCAGTCAAGAACCTAGGGAACTTAGACAAGTAATTACGAATTCATTGTTATAGTGAACAGACGACACAGTGTTGTTATTTGTACATTCTTCCTTGTTAGTTGCACGATTACGTAACGAGTATATGGCTTACATACTTAGAATGTATATTGTTAATGAGATTTTAATGCAACATTTTGGTTTACTTGAAAAGACATTCTTTATTTGAGGTACTTTATGTGAGATTACTGATGACTTAGTATTTGGTTTCTTTGACAGCTACACGGCTATATCATGACGCTACTAATATGTGACACGAATTACATTGTTGCTTTTGCGGTGTATCTGTTTTATATCTGCACAGTTTTTCTGAATTCTTCTGGAAAGTAAAACATGTTTTAGTAGTAGCTTTTGTGGTATAGCTACAATGAGACAGCCTTTTTTGTAGCACAACAATACATTACAGTATAGTACTTTCTTGATCACGGTACTGTACGTAATAACTACGATATCTATACACATAGCATTTCACTTTTGTTGATTACAAGATAAGTACATTGACTTCTACAGAACTTTGCTTACGGACGACGATAATTACTACACTTAGCACATTTTTACCGTTAAGTAGTGACAGAGATTATCTTACAACAAAACGCACAGTTTAGCGCTAAAGGACACGTATCTAAGTGATTAATTTTGTACTTCAAACGTTTATTTTTAAAGATTTTTGAATTACAAGGTTTTCCCTGATACATTTCATTCCATTGCTGTAATCTGTAACACCTGAGGGTATAATTACATTAATTCTCAGGGGGTTACACGCTTACTTTGCGTACCATGTGTTTGGCAAGCACAAGGAGCCCTAGCTAATATGGTATTTACTTATATAACTTTACACATCGGTACCATATTTCTCTAACACATGAATTACACAGCTATCTGATCATTTAACTGAGAGATAAACATTTTTTTTACTACGTCAGTGACACATGTTTACGCAATTACACAGTTGGATAACTTCACACTTATGAAATTGTATTTCATCTGTACTTTGTGAACTGTTCATACTTTTTTGGAACCATTGTGATGCTATGAGAGCTTTGAATGATGTATTTGGTATGGGATTGTGATTTTTAAAGTACGTTTGAGGTAGATGACACTATTGAAATGAGCAGAGAATTTTTTTGTAGGTTTTGACATTATTGCAGAAAGCTACGGCGTTTTAGAGATTTGACTGAGGTGTTATGATATTTTTATGACGACGATGTGTATTATGCTGTTGAGGTATGTTTATGATCAATAAGCTGATGCTATATGAGGAATTTGATTATGCTATGTATTTATTATGATGAAATATTGAAGAAGTGTCGACGAATATGTATATGTGTAACAAGGTAAGGAATAATGAGTAGTGGCTAGGGACTCTGATTTGTGAAAAAGGATGTTGGAAACCAAGAATCGTACTTTAGGAGTTATGAAATGTGTGTAAATGCATGAATGTATCACAATGCCGGAGAAAATTTTTTGGACACTGTTATATTTATAGGATTTTGTTTCTTCAGATTTGCAACGCAAACTGTCGACTTGTGAAATTTTTATATGAGACTGTCACTGTAGTGCAAACTGGTGTCGTAAATATTTCAGTAAGAAAGTTAAGTGACCAACTTCACGTAATGCGTCGTGGGCACCCAGCTGCGCGGCAGTTGCCTGGAAAAAAGTCATTAGTGTGTGCCTTTCAGAGGCACAGGTGGCGAAAAAAAGAGGCCATTATCCTCGCTATTGACATTCCTTCGTAGGAAGCATCGCAAATACGACACGCTCAAACTTGAAAACATATGATTGCACTGTGGAGCTCTTAATTTATGATGTTTACTGTGGTGTCACCGCCAGACACCACACTTGCTAGGTGGTAGCCTTTAAATCGGCCGCGGTCCGGTATATACGTCGGCCCCGCGTGTCGCCACTATCGGTGATTGCAGACCGAGCGCCGCCACACGGCAGGTCTAGAGAGACTTCCTAGCACTCGCCTCAGTTGTACAACCGTCTTTGCTAGCGATGGTTCACTGACAAAATACGCTCTCATTTGCCGAGACAATAGTTAGCGTAGCCTTCAGCTATGTCATTTGCTATGACCTAGCAAGGCGCCATGTTCAGTTACTATTGATATTATGAATAACGTACCGTCAAGAGCGACGTTCATCATTTATGGATTAAAGTTAGGTATTCCACCAGCTACGTCCGTTTTTCCTAAAGTCTAATTTCCTTGTCCTGTTCCGGACCTCACGCCAGCCTGAGTGAGCTAAAACGTGTGCCTTTCAGCTTCCTCTAGTAACCCGGTGTTGGCTATCCTGCCAACCCACAACATTTAAAATGCCTAATGAAATGATGAGAAACATTTTATATCTATTGTCTTTCTAGTTGAGAGATTGTTTATTTTGTTTAATATCTAGTTTCTAGCTGCACTGCAGCACTGGTTAATATAAAATTTAATAGTTGTACTAATGAAAACATTTTCTGCCTACAGATCCATTAAACAATAATTTTATGATCTACTTCCTTAAAAAAAGGGGGAACACAAATAGACATTGCCCTTCACAGGAATTGCATAAATGATTTTTTTACGATTTGGTAACTTGTCTGCTAGAGTAAGTTATCGTGATGCATCACTCTAGTGTTAATGTGACATAGGTATTAGACATGGCCATCTTTACTGTAATATTTTTTCTGCTTGAGCTTTGTCATGTTTAGATATAAGTTATTGCATTTGCTGCTGCTGTTTGCCAGGCATATTGTCACTGAATTTGACTTTGTATTACTCTGTTAATCCAGTTTTACTACGGATTTATTTTTCTTGTTTGCTGCACATTGCCTTATATTAGTTGTAATATTGCATTTGCTTTGCTAATTTATGCTGGTTGCTTCGCCAATTTGCATTTTTTGTCATTGCTGTTTGTGTTAATTGTTTTGCACTGTTGCATTACCTCGTCCCTTAGTTTAGCATCTGAGCTCAGTAGATTTAAGGTAGCTTAAGATGGGGTAGGCTATATAAGAGAACGAGTTGAGATGAATGGAAAGAAATGCATTGAGAAGCTATAAGAAAATGGTTTGGCAAAAAAAGTATTTTGAAAGAGGATATGAACAAAAATATAGGGTTTAGGGACAACAGGTTTAGGTAGGATTTTCTTGGAAGTAAATGATGAGGTAAGATAATGGAAAATAAATAATGAGGTAAGAAAAATGTGAACATATAAATACAGAAAGCATGCTTGGATAGAATTTTTTTTGGTGGAAACAAATGTTGAAATAAGATGAAAGATCTATGGAATGAAGTTTTGGGTTGGACTGCAGTACCAAATGCTACACTGAAAACAAACCCTGCACTTTCCTCTTGTGTTATTCTGCTATGTGTTTGTGTACCCTTGTTTATTTGTGGTTTTCCTATCTTTATGTGTATAGCTGATGAGAGTTATGTTGTAGAATTTTTCTAATACTATGTTATTTACTTTGTAGAGATGTTTAGACATTATTAATTCTGTTCTGTTTCAATGCTCATATGTGAAATTAATGTTTCGAAAACTATTCTCATTATTTTACATATTTACTTATGTCATAATTCCTGTAACACTGATGTATATATTTATTTCTATTCTTTTGTAAAGCCTGTATTACTACAAATGTTACCTGTATTATTATGTTTTTAATGATGTTTTCTGTATCTCTGTAATTGTATTCTCTTGTTATAAAATTGTAATTGACACCAGTTTATCAAATTAAGTAACTTGTAAGCATTCATTTCACTGCACACATATCGTTGGTCATAGTATATGCACAATATGTGAAAAAAAAGAGGACTGTTAGTGCTTGCACTTGTGTTAATAATTCAGCAAGGGACTGATTAACAGCATTGCTGGTTCTAAGGACATTCCAAAAAGTTTTGTGAGTACACAAGTAGTGGTTTATGGACTTTCTATATTCTCTGCAAGACTCTTCGATGGTGATTGTGCACCTGCACTGTCGAAACAGATGGGTGCTGGCCGTCTCTACAAGGACTTCAGTGGGTCTGCACCTTCGATGGCCCACCAATACCATTATTTCTACAAGGACTGCAGTGGGTCTGCACCTTTGATGGCCCACCAATACCATACTCTCTACCAGGACTACAGTGATCTGTTCTGTGATGACCTACCTACCAATATTCTTCAAAACTTCGACTGACTCTGCTGTGGGTTTGCTCTGGTGTGTCCCATTACCTGTCTGCAAGTCAAGAGTCAGTACTCTCTTTCCATTGGAAGGACAACACTACTTCTTCAAGACTGCATGGAAATCCACTACTTCCGTGTGCATTTTCTTTTACTGCTTAGACTTTGAGAAAAAAAACCACTGCTATTTTACTGTGATGAACGATCTTTATGGACTGTGAGAAAATTTTAGCTTTTGACCAACATTGTATCAATACGTGTGTGCATTTGACTTCTTTGTTATTGTAATTATGAAAAAAATTTTCAAATCTGTATTGGCCACTGCCCATAACGATTTGTAAAAATGTTTTGTGGGGAGCATGAGGACTATGTAAGTAGGCTGTATAGGTTTTTTTATTGGTAACGCCAAGTAGCACTCTGTATGAAAATCACTGGCTGTGCTGTGTGCAGTCTGTGGCTGGTTTGCATTGTTGTTGGCTATTGTAGTGCTGGGCAGTTGGCTGTTAACAGCGCGTAGCGTTGCGCAGTTGGAGGTGAGCCGCAGCAGTGGTGGATGTGGGGAAGTGAGATGGCGGATTTTTGAGAGCGGATGATCTGGACGTGTGTCCATCAGAAACAGTACATTTGTAAGAATGGATGTCATGAACTGCTATATATATATTATGACTTTTGAACACTAGTAAGGTAATACATTGTTTGTTCTCTATCAAAATCTTTCATTTGCTAACTATGCCTATCAGTAGTTAGTGCCTTCAGTAGTTTGAATCTTTTATTTAGCTGGCAGTAGTGGCGCTCGCTGTATTGCAGTAGTTAGAGTAACTTTTGTGAGGTAAGTGATTTGTGAAAGGTATAGGTTAATGTTAATCAGGGCCATTCTTTTGTAGGGATTATTGAACGTCAGATTGCGTTGCGCTAAAAAAATATGGTGTGTCAGTTTAAACACAGTCATATATAATTTTTCTAAGGGGACGTTTCATGTTGTTTCATACTCCATGGACGGTACTTTTGAAAATAAGTCTAGATCCGGTACTGAATCATATGCTTTTCAGAAATCAAGGAATAGTACAGGTACTTGAATGCCCTGCTCCATGGTTTTCAGGATGTCATATGAGAACAATGAGAACTGGGTTTTAGATGATCGACATTTTCCGAAACCATGCACACTCAGTCTTCGATTATTCGTCGTATATATTTCAATCTTCCACTACAGGTTTTGTTCTATGTAGTTCCTTTTAATATCGTGGAAGTTATTACATGATATCTCAACACACATAGAACCATCATTTAGCTTCTTCTCGTCAGTCTTTTCCTCAAATTCTTTTCCTCAAATTCTTTTCCTCGTCGATGCTACGGAACTCAATCTCATTTCTTATCAGTTTACTTAAATTGCAGCAGCCTTCTGTAACTTCACATCTTCTAGTTTTCTGCCCCATTCCTTTCTGGTTTTCCCGCAATCTGCGATTCATTTCCTTCCACTGCTGGGCTTCACGTGTACACTCTCATATTAAGCCCTATGTTTGTTACTAGTAAAATTCTTTAACGAGGAATGCTCTGGAGCTTAGGGGGGTCTCTGCAAAATTAATCGAAGAATCTCTCTGACTTATGAAGAAAAGTGTACCTATAGCAAACAAATGCAGCCATTAGTAAGTGAAAAAAAATTATTTTATGTTTTCGAACTTCCACTGCAATGAGTGTGAATCCTAAATCCTTTCTGGTGTTGCTGACAAAGTTTTATAAACTTATTTGTAAAATTATAGACACTGGAAATTAAAATGTCCTGTGATGCCTCTCCTGCTCCAAGTCGGCCCGTTTGACGTCCTACCCCCATTAAGGAAAAGAAGTAACGTTCAGCTGGGTTCATGAGGAAGGGAAAGTTTTGGAGAGTAACTTAAGAAGACATATTTGAAAACGAGATTTTTAGAGAAGAGTTCCAAGCAGGAGGGAAAAGAAAACTAGCAGAAAGTGGTCTGAAGACAGGAAAATGATATGTAGTGAAACAATGAAAGGATACGTGAAGAAAAGGAAGTAACAACAGAGGAATAAGAACTGACGTTGGAACGTGGTCCCAAGAAGGCTTTAACACAAGCAGACACCTTGATTTGCCAGTCTGCTGCAATATTCTCACTGTGTCACTACTGCCAGATGTAAATCACTCTTCTTCTAGTGGTTACACAACCGCCAGCTGTGCAGTGGGAGGTCGAGAGGCGACTTTGGCGTACACTGCACCTCGCACTGTTGACGAGTGAATTACGTTACCTGGTAATCACAACCGGGTAGCAGACAAAGGGATGGAACAAACAGACCAGAACAAAGGGAACAGAGGTGAACAAGCACGCACTTTGTCCTCCGACGCTTGTCGTCAGAGCAACTGCAGCAACACCAGCGTCTGCCGGAACGAGCACTCCCTCGTCGACGAATCGAGGGAACAGCCGTCAAACAAAGGTCCGCGTCCGATATTTCTCTTCTTTCTTTTTTTTTGGTAGGCGCGTCCGGGAAGGCGTCCAAATTAAGGTTGCGATGCGTCGCCGGGCGCTCCGCCGCATTTGATCAGCGCTGTCCGGCTTGACGCCCTCTACCGCCCCACCCACCACCCCCACCCCGACTTCCATACACCCCTGATGCCGCCTCCGACGCCGCCCCCCTTTGAGCGTCCGCCGCCGCATTACGCCGCGCAAACATTCGGCGGCGGTGGCGACGCGCTTGCCACGGGCCGAGCGTAATTGGTTTAGGCATTCGACAAACAGCGGAGGCGTGTAGCACGGCGAGCGTGAGGCGGACAGAAAGGACGCAACGCGACGCCGGGCGCCGGCCGACTAATGGCTCGTCCCAGCACTGCAGCTTCCCCCACCCCTCAGGCATTTTCCGTTCCGCTGTCGCGCGTTTTTCCCCCATTGTGTAGCGGCTGCGCGCTTTCACCGCCCGCTACACAAGTGTCAGCGGCTCCAGCACTGCTGACGGGGAGATGAGGCTTCGACGTCGCCGTTGACGTTGAGGCCATTACGGAGGGATCAGCTGCGCTGAGACTGGCGCGGACGACCGGGCAAAAAGAAAAAAAAAAGATCACCGCGCTGCTTTTATCGGAAATGTCGGGGAGTTTTCGCTCTAGACCACTAGACGTCTGCACAACCGACAGCAGCACCTCGCAACAGCACACTTCTAGCAGAAGTCGTATCAGCAGGTAGTATTTTCGACTATGTCACAAACAGATCTTTCGCAAATACACTACAGCTCGCGCAAAATAACGCCGGACCAGCGCAGAACTGCATCCTCGTAGAGAGCGCTGGCCGATTTCGTCGCGTCATTCCTAAGGGGCGTCCGGATCAGTTGACTGACACTTGGTGACCTGCACACTTCGAGCATTCCCGTTAATACCTCTTTACGTCCACCCCCGGTAGCTGAGTGGTCAGCGCGACAGAATGTCAATCCTAAGGGCCCGGGTTCGATTCCCGGCTGGGTCGGAGATTTTCTCCGCTCAGGGACTGGGTGTTGTGTTGTCCTAATCATCATTTCATCCCCATCGACACTAAAGTCGCCGAAGTGGCGTCAAATCGAAAGACTTGCACCAGGCGAACGGTCTACCCAACGGGAGGCCCTCGTCACTTTACATTATTAATACCTCTTTACTGCGGGGGTTGCACAAAAATATGGAGACATCGCCAGAAACTCTTGCTTCAACAGAAATGGAGATATTAGATAAGACTGCAGATTACGCTGTTGTATTTGACTACGAACAGCTCCTGTGGAATGCCCTCAATAAGTCACAAGTCGTAGTCATAAAATACCTCTGTCTAGTTGTGAGTGCATTATGCTGGAGTTAAGTAAATTCGAAAGTGAGCAAGTTGTCGGGACCCGTATGGCGGGAGCTTCCATAACCAAGAGAAGCACTGTCGCCTGATAAACAAAGTAAGAGCCTACGCATATCAGACCAGCTGTGTGGCTGGATTGAAGAGTATTTAGCTAACATAACACAGCATGTTGTTATCAATGGAGAGACGTCTACAGACGTTAAAGTAACCTCTGGCGTGCCACAGGGGAGTGTTATGGGACCATTGCTTTTCACAATATATATAAATGACCTAGTAGATAGTGTCGGAAGTTCCATGCGGCTTTTCGCGGATAATGCTGTAGTATACAGAGAAGTTGCAGCATCAGAAAATTGTAGCGAAATGCAGGAAAATCTGCAGAGGATAGGCACTTGGTGCAGGGAGTGCCAACTGACCCTTAACATAGACAAATATAATGTATTGCGAATACATCGAAAGAAGGATCCTTTACTGTGTGATTATATGATAGCGGAACAAACACTGGTAGCAGTTACTTCTGTAAAATAACTGGGAGTATGCGTGCGGAGCGATTTGAAGTGGAATGATCATATAAAATTAATTGTTGGTAAGGCGGGTGCCAGGTTGAGATTCATTGGGAGAGTCCTTAGAAAATGAAGTCCATCAACAAAGGAGGTGGCTTACAAAACACTCGTTAGACCTATACTTGTGTATTGCTCATCAGTGTGGGATCCGTACCAGATCGGGTTGACGGAGGAGATAGAGAAGATCCAAAGAAGAGCGGCGCGTTTCGTCACAGGGTTATTTGTTAAGCGTTACGAAGATGTTTAGCAAACTCAAGTGGCAGACTCTGCAAGAGAGGCGCTCTGCATCGCGGTGTAGCTTGCTGTCCAGGTTTCGAGAGGGTGCGTTTCTGGATGAGGTATCGAATGTATTGCTTCCCCATACTTATACCTCCCGAGGAGATCACGAATGTAAAATTAGAGAGATTCGAGCGCGCGCGTAGGCATTGCGGCAGTCGTTCTTCCCGCGAACCATACGCGACTGGAACAGGAAAGGGAGGTAATGACAGTGGCACGGAAAGTGCCCTTCGCCACACACCGTTGGGTGGCTTGTGGAGTATAAATGTACATGTACATGTAGAGAACCGAAGTGCTTAGTGTGTCAAGAGGCATTGTATCGAGGATTTATGCCACATTCAGAGAAACTGGACCGAGCGAGGTGGCGCAGTGGTTAGCACACTGGACTCGCATTCGGGAGGACGACGGTTCAATCCCGCGTCCGGCCATCCTGATTTAGGTTTTCCGTGATTTCCCTAAATCGCTCCAGGCAAATGCTGGGATGGTTCCTCTGAAAGGGCACGGCCGACTTCCTTCCCTGTCCTTCCCTAATCCGATGAGACCGATGACCTCGCTGTTCGGTCTCTTCCCCAAAAAACCAACCAACCAAACCAGGGAAACTGGTAGAACATAGTTAAGGCAGACGAGAATTTAATAGTCATGGGGACTGGAATTAGACAGTGGGAAAAGAAAAGGAAGAAAAAGTCGTAGGTGAAATGAGAGAGGAACCTTTCTGGTAGAATCTTGCAGAGCACAATTTAACTTGGTTTAAGAATCATGAAAGTAGGTCGCATACGCGGAAGAGACCTGGAGACACCGGAAGGTTTGGGACTGATTATATAACTGTAAGTCAGAGATTTGGGAACCATGTTATAAAATGTAAGACATTTCCAGGGAAAGATGTGGACTCTGACCACAATTTATTGTTTATGAACTGTAAATTAAAGCTTAAGACAATGCAAAAAAGTAGGAATTTAAGGAGTGAGGCCTGGATAAGCTGAAAGAATCAGCGCTTGCACAGAATTTCAGGAGCAGCATTATGGAACGATTGGCAAGCACAGAGGAAAGGGATACAGTAGAAGGAAAATAGGTAGCTTTGAGAGATCAAATACTGAAGTCAGCAGAGGATCAAGTAGGTAGAAAGACAAGGGCTAGTAGAAATCTTTGGGTAACACGGCAGATATAGAGTTTGATTGATGAAAGGAGAAAATATTAAATGCAGTAAATGAAACAGGCGAAATCGAATAGAAACGTCAAAAAATGAGATCTACAGGAAGTGCAAAACGGCTAAGCAGGAATGGTTAGAGTATAAATGTAAAGATGTAGAAGCATATAAGTTGTAAGATAGACTTTCTCTACACGAAAATTAAGGAGACTTTTGGAGAAAAGGGAACCACCTGCATGAATATCAAGAGCTCAGATGTAAAACCAGTCATAAACAAAGAAGGGAGAGCAGAAAGGTGGAAGGAGTATAAAGAGGGACTATATAAGGGAGATGTACTTGAGGGCAATACTGTGAAAGTGGAGGAGAACGTAGATGAAGAAGAGAAGGGAGGTATGATACTGCGTGAAGAATTTGACAAAGCACTGAAAGAAAGGCTCCGTAGAATTACTGATAACGTTGGGAGAGTTAGCCATGAAAAAACTCTTCCATCTGGTGAGCAACATGTTTGAAACAGGCAAAATACCCTCAGGTGTGAAAATTACCAACCTATCAGCTTAATAATTCACGGTAGCAAAATACTAACACCAATCCTTTACAGAAGAATGGAAAAACCTGAAGAGGCCGACCTCGGGGAAGATAAGTTTTAATTCCAGAGAAATGTAGGAACACGGGATTATCGGTTAAAGAAAGGAAAACCTACGTTGATAGCATTTGTAGACTTGGCGAAAGCTTCTGATAATGTTGAATGGAATATTCTTAAATTCTAAAGGTGGCAGGGTCAAAATACAGAGATCGAAAGACTATTTACAATTTGTACAGAAATCAGATGCCAGTTATAAGAGTCGAGGGGCATGAAAGGTAAGCAGTGGTTTAGAAGGGAGTAAGAGAGGATTGCAGCCTATCCCCGATGTATATTGAGCAAGCAGTAAAGGAAACAAAAGAAAAATTTGGAGCAGGAATTAAAGACCATGGAGTAGAAATAAAAACTTTGAGGTTTGCCTATGACATTGTAATTCTGTCAGAGACAGCAAAGGACTTCAAAGAGCAGTTAAATGGAATGCACAGTGTTTGAAAGGAGGATATAAGGTGAACATCAACAAAAGCAAAACGAGGATAATGGAATGTAATCGAATTAAATCAGTCGACGCTGAGGGAACTGTATTAGGAAATGAGACACTTAAAGTCGTAGATGAGTTTTGCTATTTGGGAAGCAAAGCAACTGATGATGGTCGAAGCAGAGAGCATACAAACTGCAGACTGGCAATGACAAGAAAACGTTTCTGAAGAAGAGAAGATCGTTAACGTCGAGTATAGATTTAAGTGTTAGGAAGTCCTTTTTGAAAGTACTTGTATGGAGTGTAGCAATGTCAGGAAGTGAAACATGGGCGATAAACAGATAACAGACAAGAAGAGAATAGAAGCTTTTGAAATATGGTGATATGGAAGAATGCTGAAGATGAAAGGGTAGAGCATGTAATTAATGAGGAGATACTGTACAGAACTGGGGAGAAGATAAACTTGTGGTACAGCCTGAATAGAAGAAGGGATCGGTCTGAGGCATTGGAGGATCACCAATTTAGTACTGGAGTGAAGTGTGGGGAGTAAAAATCGTAGAGAGAGACCAAGAGATGAGTACAGTAAGCAGATTCAGAACGATGTAGGTTGCAGTAAGTACTCGTAGATGAAGAGGCTTTCACAGGATAGAGTAGCATGGAGAGCTGCATCAAATCAGTCTTTTTGACTGAAGACCATAACAACGACAACAACAAAAACAACAACTACATGGTATTCCATGAACTCCGTGGTTATTCTCCAAGGTCACATTACTGCCAAGGATTCTGTGACCATTTTGGCTAACCAGGTCCATCACATCGTAAAGTATTTTCTCCCCAACGATGATGCTGAGTTCCAAGAGACTGGACCATGTTCACATAGATTTCATCGTCCAGGACTGGTTTTACGAGCTGAAATATGATTGTCACATGTTCCCTGCCCATCACAGTCACCAGATCGCAGTATTATTGAGACTTAGATGTCTGATTTTGAGGGAAGGGTGCGTGATAGCCATCCACCTATACTATCTTTACTTGATCTGGGCCCTATTTATCGAGAAAAATGGTATAAGTTTCTCTTAAAAACTAAATATGACCTCCATTTATCCATCCTGAGGCGACTGGAAGCTATTTTGGATGCCAGCAGCTTTCGTACATCGTAGTAGGCACGTTAATGTGTTTTTGGTGGTTTCGTATTTTTGTCCAACCCCTGAACGTAGCATGGCACTGGAGTCTTGGTGCATCGCAGGTGCAGGGAAGTCCTCGATAATCAGGCACATGTCATTACCGTAAAACAGAAATTGCCGAACAAGTTCTATGCCACCATATAGAAAGACAAAGGAGAATATCACTCAAAGATGTGTCTGTCTAGGTTATTAGTCAACCGTTCTGAAAGGGAAATCATGAATTTCGATGTTGACAACACTGTCAGTTGATATTTTGTTCACTGTGAACAAATATGGGATATTGTTCTGTATTTGCTTACTTATTTAATCTTTAAGTAACAATCTAAGTTGTGTGGTTTTAATTTGAGTACATGTAAGCATATTTGCAATTCCGTTTCATTAACCAATAGTTCTGTTCTAAAGTACACTTTAAACTGATTTATGTTTCAGGTAATTGAAAATCTAGGATTTCGTTTTCGTTTCTTATGGAGAAGAACAGAAACAGTAATGGTCAATGTTCTTTGAGAAGAAGACCAAGAATTTGACGCAAATGAAGAACCACCTACCACTACTTTCAACTCAGGAGATTATGCTGTGATTATAGTGTATGGAAAAAGCAAGTAGTCATTATTACATATAATAGAATTCGGCTTATGTATCTTAAAAGAATGAAGTTTAATAATTGTTATGAATTATAATCATTAAATTTTGATTATCAAAATCGCATTAGGATCTTCATGTCCTTACTTATTGCGCTGGGTAAAATGTTAGCTACAGAAATTTTAAATATTAAAAACCAAATCAAGTTCATCTACTTAAAGTTACAATAGAGTAATAAGAGATATAGGAATTTCTTTGGAAAACTTGACTAAAATAGCATAATTCATATAATATTATTAGTTTTCGTATTGCATAAAAGTTTTTGAACTAAATAAATTTTGTTTCATATTTTTCTATACGAAAAACATTCACCCCGAAGACCAGTGAACAGAAAAAGTAATTCGAATAATATTGCTGCTTCTACTCATCCCTCTCTCTGGGGGAAATGGAAACACCAAACTTGTTATACTTTTTAAACGTATGAGCTAGATATGGAAACTAATCACTAATTTAAAGTTAGACATAAGACCTATAATCCCATGCAATTTTTATTCGCATTCTTATTTTTAAAATTACATTTTTCCAAGTTTAAAACTGTTTCTATTCATGCTATTTTAGAGTATATGAAATGTTATTAATTTATTTTTTTTTTTTTGATGAGACAAATGAAGACGCAAAAATCTCATTAAAACTGTGCCTAGGAGAACAGAGAAAAGAGGGGAAGGGTAGGGAGATAGCGACAAGTACTTCCCTAGGCTTCTCTACTCCGGAAAGAAGTTTCGTTTTTAGGTTATGTTGCTGAACAGACCTGATACCTAATTTACATGTGACACATGTACTTTATTTTACGTTGGCGCTATCGTGGTAAGCAGCGTCTCTTTTGTTTTATGAGCTATTGTTCTGAAAGTGCTTGGTCTCAATTGTCTTGCTTTCGTCGATCCTTTTATCACGCGTCTATTCTTTTTAGGTAGTCTAGTGAGAAACTATTGTCCCTGAATTTCTATATTTGTCCTATTACTGCTCGCACTGACATTATTTGTTAACACAGTCTATAGCTTACAAATTATATAAGATAAGTGTTTCCTCGTAAACGGACGCACCTATGCTCTATATTTATTGCGCCATCGTCCAAAATCGGTAGTGTGGTTTGTGCAATATATTGAAGAAAACGCTCGCTCAGTATATTGTGCACTGTATAGTGTGAATCCAGAACGTCAGTGACAAACGATGAGAAGTTATTCAGCGATGTATTCTGATTATATTGTTAATAGAACCCTCGGTCTCCGGCGGTACGTTACAGAGTAATAATTTGTTTCATTTTGTTATGGCAATCAGGCTCGTTTCTGTGAAAATATATTTAAACACTAAAGAAGCTTGTAATATGCAATAACCAAAACGCACAGCACACAACACAGAGTAATGCACTAACCCTCAGCTGAGTTTGTTCTGTCAGTGTACAGTACAGCACGTAACAAACGCAGAACTGTTCTCTTACATCTATGAAGGTCACTCCAAAAGAAATGCACACTATTTTTGTAAAAATACAGTTTTCATTCTACATGTGTGAAAGTTTTACAGTGTGTAGATACATATTTCCCAGTTGTTTTCACACTTCGTTCAACCTGTTCCCGTGAGTGGCACCGTCACAGCATGCCTTCAAGATGGCTGCTACATTTGACGTTCGTCAGAAGCAACTTGCTGTCATAGAATTCCTGTGCTGTGAAAACTAGGCAGTGGGAAACATCCACAAGAGGTTGAAAAAGGTGTATGGAGATGCTGCTGTCGATCGCAGTACAGTTAGTCGGTGGGCAAGCAGGTTACGTGGTGAAAGCGCGCACGGCAATATTCAGGATTGTCCTCGCAGCGGCAGGCCTCGTACTGCACACACTCCAGACAATGTGCAGAGAGTTAAAGAATTGTTGACAGCTGACAGGGGCATCATAATGAATGAATTGTCACGCTACGTTGGGATAGGGGAAGGAAGTGTTTGCAGAATATTGAAAGTGTTTACGGTAAAAAAGGTTTGTGCCAGGTGGTTCCCAGGATGTTGACAGTGGCTCGCAAAGGAACAAGAAAAACGGTATGCAGCGAACTTTTGGAACAGTACGAGAATGGTGGAGATGAATTTCTTGGAAGAATTGTGACAGGTGATGAAACATGGCTCTATCATTTTTCACCAGAGACGAAGAGGCAATCAATGGAGTGGCATAATGCAAATTCACCCAAGAAAAAACAATTCAAATCCACACCATCTGCTGGAAAAGTTATGGCTACGGAGTTTTTCGATTCCGAAAGACTCTCGCTTGTGGACATCTTGCCAAATGGAACCATCAAAAATTCTGATGCATATGTGACGACACTGAAAAAACTTCAAGCTCGACTGAGTTGTGTTCGATCACGTCGGCAAAAGCAGGATGTTTTGCTGTTGCACGACAATGCATGGCCACATGTCAGTCAAAAAACCATGTAAGCGATCACAAAACTCGGTTGGCAACACTGAAACACCCGCTTTACAGTCCTGACCCGGCTGCATGTGATTATCATCTCTTTGGAAAACTGAAAGACTCTCTTTGTGGAACAAGGTTTGAAGATGATGACTCCCTCGTGTACGCTGCCAAACAGTGGCTCCAACAGGTTGGTGCAGAATTTTACCGTGCTGGTGTACAGGTGCTCATTCCAAGATGGCGTAAGGCACTTGAGAGGGATGGAAATTATGTGGAAAAATGAAAATATTGTTCCTAAAGGATGTAGCTACACATTGTAAAACTTTCAAACATCTAGAATAAAAGATATGTGAATAAAATAGTGTGCATTTCTTTTGGAGTGATCCTCGTATTATTTGAAATTTCGACCGCAACGACCACGGCATAGTGTACAGCGACGCCCCATAGACTGTGTCTTACACGCTCAACAGTTCCAGGAGTCTGGCTAAATGCTTCCGCAGCTGCGATAAGCCTAGTAACCAGGTCCTTGTGAGTGTCGACCAGAGTCTTCGCAAACTAGTCTCTTCTCGTGACCTAGAAGAAGAGGTCCATTGCTGTCGTGTCTGGTGACCGAACTGGACGACCACGATCAATTCACTTTAGAGAAACGTATTTGCGGTTGCGAATATGGACAACCGTGTAATGGATTGACGACAATAAAAAATGTGTGCCGGATCGGGACTCGAACCCGGATTTCCCTCTTACCGCGAGCGCGGCTTTTCGCGGATGATGCTGTAGTATACAGAGAAGTTGCAGCATTAGAAAATTGTAGCGAAATGCAGGAAGATCTGCAGCGGATAGGCACTTGGTGCAGGGAGTGGCAACTGTCCCTTAACATAGACAAATGTAATGTATTGCGAATACGTAGAAAGAAGGATCCTTTATTGTATGATTATATGATAGCGGAACAAACACTGGTAGCAGTTACTTCTGTAAAATATCTGGGAGTATGCGTGCGGAACGATTTGAAGTGGAATGATCATATAAAATTAATTGTTGGTAAGGCGGGTACCAGGTTGAGATTCATTGGGAGAGTGCTTAGAAAATGTGGTCCATCAACAAAGGAGGTGGCTTACAAAACACTCGTTCGACCTATACTTGAGTATTGCTCATCAGTGTGGGATCCGTACCAGATCGGTTTGATGGAGGAGATAGAGAAGATCCAAAGAAGAGCGGCGCGTTTCGTCACAGGGTTATTTGGTAACCGTGATAGCGTTACGGAGATGTTTAATAAACTCAAGTGGCAGACTCTGCAAGAGAGGCGCTCTGCATCGCGGTGTAGCTTGCTCGCCAGGTTTCGAGAGGGTGCGTTTCTGGATGAGGTATCGAATATATTGCTTCCACCTACTTATACCTCCCGAGGAGATCACGAATGTAAAATTAGAGAGATTAGAGCGCGCATGGAGGCTTTCAGACAGTCGTTCTTCCCGCGAACCATACGCGACTGGAACAGGAAAGGGAGGTAATGACAGTGGCACGTAAAGTGCCCTCCGCCACACACCGTTGGGTGGCTTGCGGAGTATAAATGTAGATGTAGATGTAGAGGTGGGAAGGAACATTGCATCGTTATTCGGAATAACACAGGCACTGCAGTATCCGCCGACACCGGGCAAGCGACTGTCAAGTGAAATTTCTGTCCTGAATAATAATATACGAGTAAATAATGGATGTACGAGAGGCTGCAGACGCGTGGTTGACGTCGCATGGATGTTTGTGTCGGGCCGCGAGTCATGCTCAGATAGCCTAATGGTAAGGCGACCACTAACGATTAGCGGGAAATCGGATTTCTAGTCCCTGTCCGGCACAGATTCTCACTGTCGTCATTCCATCATACAGCTGATGGGTGTCCATATTGGCAACTGCGAATACATTTAATGTATTTCATAACGGCTGTAGTCGCCGCATTGCTTTTTTCCTTGGAACATATATGCATATCCGAAGGGACATTGCTTCGTAATTCGGAATGACACAGGCGCCGCAAATTCGTATCATACTGCAGCAACCCACTTTCATCCCCGCGAAACGCAGTAATTCTATAAAGAGCTGCCAAGCTGTCCATTACATCAAAAACTCAAAAGCCTCTGAAAGTGTGTGGGTGTAATTGTAATCTCAGAAGCGAGATGCAAATCCTGGAAAGTGTTCTGAATATCAACGGGTACTCGACCAGTTGCTTAAGAAGTGTCACAAAACCTAACACACAGCGAAGTGACACGTCAGAAAAATAAATTTGGGTGCGGCCTTCCCGCCATACACCCCCAGGGTAACGGAGAGAGTCGGCCGTACGCTGCGCACAACATGGCATAAAATACAAACCGGCCAAGAAAATTAGAGAGCATCTCAGATCCTTCAAACCATAACTTCTGATAATTACATGTTTCGATGTTTCAATAAAAACTTTAAAAGCGACAGGAAAGAAAGGGTTCAGCAGGGAAGCAACCTAGCAATGTCCATATCGCGCAAAGTCTGCTCAGCGTGTATGCCGTTAGTAATGAAAACCGATTGTTAATTGGATACTGGAAATAATACAGTTATAGGAGCCGTTAAGAAATGATGGCTATGATTCTGTGATAATTCCTCTCTTGCTATGTGCCGATAGTCTGGAAGTTCTTCTGGAATGGTGAGCCGCAGAATCATAGTGGTTTTCTCAGAAAGACCTAACTACTAGGTGTGATTGGAAAGTTTTAAGAATGGGCTTGTAATTGTACAATGGTGGTACTTACATGCTACTGTGATGCATCTCCTTCAAAATAGTCCCCTTCTGACTGAACATACCGACTCCAACGGTGTTTCCACTTTTGGAAACATTCCTGGAATTTTTTTTTTCCTGGCTTGTGTTAAGGACGCTCTCAGTATTTGCCTCGATGTCTTCAGTCGAATCAAATCGCTTCCCTTTCAGTGAAAATTTCGGTTTAAGAAACAGATAGAAGTCCGCAGGGGCAAATCAGAGGAATATGGCGGTTGTGGAAGCACTGGAATTTTGAATTTGGTCTAAAATTCAACGATGGAGAAGGAACGGTGAGCTGGAGCATTGTCATGGTGTACCACTCAACTGCTGTCTTTCCATAATGCAGGCCTTTCTTCCGCACCTTTTCGCGCAAACGTTCAAGGATACATTTGTAGCATTCCTGGTTAATTTTCTGTCCTCCAGGGGTAAATTCATGATGCACAATACCGGTAGAATCGAAAAAAGTCACCAGCATTGTCTTCATCTTCGACCGACTTTGTCGCGCTTTTTTCGGTCGTGGTGAACCTGGAGACTTCCACTCCGAAGATTGCGGTTTAGTTTGAGGATCATATACATATACCCACGTTTCCTCACCAGTAATTATCCTATTTAACAAGCCTGGGTCATTGGTAGACCGATTAATCAGTTCTTGGCACACTTCAAGTCGGTATTGTCTCTGGTCACTTCGCAACACTTTTGGAATGAATCTTGCGGACACTCGACGCATGTTCAGATCTTCAGTTAAGATTGACTGACCTGCATAGAAACTTAAATTAAGTTCATCAGCCATCACCCTAACTGTAAGTCTACGATCAGAGCGCACTAAGTTGCGAACTTTCACAACATTTTCATTCGTTTTTGAGATGGAAGGACAGCCGGAACATGATTCAACAATTCGCGGCCATTTTGAAATCTGTAAATTTTTTGAACCAGACACAAACATTTGGCTGGCTCATACAATTATCTGCAGAAGCTGGTTTTAATAGTTCGTAAGTCTCAAAAGCTGATTTCCCGGTTTTAAAACAAAATTTCACACAAACTCGTTGATCCATTTTTACGGTCCGCAGCTCGTGATCGTGCGGTAGCGTTCTCGCTTCCCACGCCCGGGTTCCCGGGTTCGATTCCCGGCGGGGTCAGGGATTTTCTCAGTCTCGTGATGACTGGGTGTTGTGTGATGCCCTTGGGTAAGTTAGGTTTAAGTAGTTCTAAGTTCTAGGGGGCTGATGACCATAGATGTTAAGTCCTATAGTGCTCAGAGCCATTTGAACCATTTGAGCCATTTTTACGTTCATTTTCACGCAGACAGAATCTGGCAACAAGCCCTAACAGATCCGCACTCTGCCAGCTGACACAACAAATCATTCCCATTCTGCTGTCCTGGTTCGTTTTTAAAACTCCCTCCTAAAACCCGTAAAACGAAAAGGATGGTTGTTTCTCTCTAGTTTCTTTTTCGTTGTGTCCTGGAAGTTTCGGGCACACGGTAGAGTCGTGACCGATGATGAGATACGGGCTTCCATTGCGACTGGAAGAAGGAAACAGCAGACTGAAACTTCAGCCTCGAATGGTCAAGTAACTTGCGGGCAAGCAGCCGGGTAACGCCCTCGAAAACGGCTGTTATTTCGACAGGTGAACACCCCGTCATTTTCAAGACACAAGGGAATGCCGTGCATGGCAATTAAGGGATTCCAACAAAAATGTAAGGAAAATATGTGTGGAAAAAAGATTTATGCTAAAATTCTGCTTGGAATTCTGCTCTCTTGCTGGTCAAACAACAGAGTTACCACTATTGGCTCATCCGTTGTTAATTAATACTTCGCTACTGATTACGTCCGACTTGGGACATATTCAGCTGTGTGGTGACGTCAGGTGTTCACTGCGTGTTTTGCCTTTCTACATATGACGCCTTTTGGTTTCCTGGAACGCATAGCCCCCCGACTATCAAGGACTTAGCTTTCCGCAAACGGAGTGTTTACCTGTCGTGGCCAATGCCCGTCTGCATTTGTATCACTTATTATAACATAACAGCGGTCTGTGATGGCGCTATAGCACCTTGCTAATCAAACCAAAATTATGGTTTCTACTTTTTTTTAGGTGTTTCATCATATTTTTTCTGGGTTTTATGGAACGTAAAACTCCAGTCAGTTCTGAGACATTAAGAATGTCGAGATTAATCATTCAAAACAAGCATTGCTGGTTTTTACTAAAGGTATATTGCCTGTGCACGACATGCTTGGGTTCACTCTCCAAGGCAAATATGACGGCATGCTGAAGAAAATCGCCGTCTAGGTTGCTACATGACTTGCCCCATCTGTTTATTGATTGGATAGCCACTGAATTGCTATTTATTTATTTAATGGGATAATAATAATTATTAAAAGGTGGCAATTTTATTTAAGCATCGTTTTTTCTTTTTCGATTGTTGCGAGTCAGCGATAGTGCAATGCTGCTCGCTTTGGAAAATACACATTTTATAAGAATTATTTGGTCCAGGAAACACTTTTGCGATCACGGTTGCGATTTAGACGGTATTCGCATAATTGTACTGATTAAAAGTTATCGTTTCCGAAAGACGCAGGTTCGATTAAAGCTGTGTGCACTTTTGCGCGTATAATGAAAATATTCATAACACGTCGCGTAACAAAAAGAAACATGCGAATCACAACCGTGGTCAAACGAAGAAAATATATGATAACATAAATGTTCTTCTCTGTTATTCAGGACAGGCTCAAATTAGACCTTGCAATTTTTAGTTATTGGAAATGACAAGACGTTACACTTGGGAGATATTTGTTTTGAATAACTTGTATTTACCTTCTCTCTCTCTCCTTTTTACAGCCTTCCTACCTTCACATCGATTAAGGAACTTTTCCTTCTCTACCGACCAGTACGAGAACAAAATTCAGACTCAACAATATGTCTTACATCGAATTATTACATGCTTAACCCTTAACAATCATATATAGTTTCGTAGTACAAACAATGCTAATTTATTCCGTGCACTAGAAAGTCTTTGATACACTGAGCACAAAAATGAAAATAATAAAATTACAATTACATTTTTAATATCATGAATATTTTTTTAAATCATGAAAATAAGGTTCGACATCGTCGTAATATTCATTTTCATCGTTGTAGCACTACATTGCCCTTTTTGGATGTACAGTCACACTATGTTTGACTGGACATCCAAGCAGGCTTATTTTCCTTGTCTGTTCTGTTTAAAGTTCACTGTGTTCCTTCACTTGGAAGCATGTGCTTTGTTTACTTTTAAGTCTCAGGGATTTTGAGTTACGCTCCCCCATTCGGGCAAAGGCCAATGGGAAAAACCCCGGAAAAAAACCACGGCGGAGCGAGCACATCCTCCATTCCCTCATTTTTAATTTTCTATATTTGAATATTCACTTCGTATGACATTTAACAATGGTACAATTTCGTGATAGTGCTGCTGGTAACGACGGCTGGCGACTTGGTGTACTGCAACACCGATGTCTCGCCCCATCAGGTAAGTCTGCGATGGACTGCGATGACGTGGCAGGGTGTGGCAAGGGATGACGGATGATGTCGCTGCAGTATGCTGTCCTTACCGACACGTGTGCTCAGCATCCCAGCATACAGTCACATGAAATTCAAATAGCAGTATCAGTTGCTTAAATTAACATCTAAATTACATCATATTTCACGCACTCTTTCACTCAACAATAAGAATTTTTTTTTTTTTTTTTTTTTTTTTTTTTTTTTTTTTTTTTTTTTTTTTTTTTTTTTTGTGAGGTGTTCGACTGTTTGTGAGTTTCTTTATCATGATGCAAGTCCATTCGTCCTCCCGAAGTAACTGACTATCTGCAATTAAAGGTTCATGTAATTACGTTCCAACATTGATACAGTTCTGCAACGGGTTTAATGATATAGTCAGTAGCAGTTCCCAACACTGTTACGACTCACCACTGTTGCTGACTGATCGATAAAAACACTTTCTCTTGAGTTTTAGTTTGCCTGGAATGTTACGCCCACGCATGTGGTCCCAATAACACTCTGAATACTTGGCATTACTGAACACTCGTAGCACAAAATTTGAAAACGAAATCTGGTAACACAACGCACTCATTGAGCGTCCACTTTTGTGTTAAATTCCACTCTTTCGGCAGTGAAATAAAGTTCGTACGCGTAGACGATAAAGTTCACAGGAAGTCTTTGTTCATAGGTCATCTGTGACATGTTCACTCCACCACGTAGTCACTTGATCACAGTTATCAAGTCTGACAAGGTAAAGTCCTTGTGCTACCCATAAGAATGTCTTTACACAGTCCGGTTGCATAATGATGAATAACTGAATGATTGTACATATCAAATGAAGTACATAATTGTAGTCATTTACAATATAAAAGCAAATCCTAAGTCATATATTTTCTCGAAAAGGTGCTCCTGGACTTACAAAGAATTGTGCAGTGATAAACACAAGTCTGTATATGTTTGTCTTTGTCATTTAGCCATGTGTTGAATGTGGTCACAACGCCTTCTTCTTGTTCTTTGCATTTTTGTTCTATTACGTTTTGATTATCAACCGTAAGGTTTTCTATAC
Source organism: Schistocerca piceifrons (assembly GCF_021461385.2). Taxonomy (NCBI): domain Eukaryota; kingdom Metazoa; phylum Arthropoda; class Insecta; order Orthoptera; family Acrididae; genus Schistocerca; species Schistocerca piceifrons. The sequence goes on from NC_060138.1 coordinate 1,149,237,147, forward strand.
GTGTACTTATGTTGCGTATTTCTGCTTCCAAAGAAGTGTGTGTTTGTTGTAATTTGTCCACATCCTGGGTTACTTGCTTTACATTCTGTGGTAAGTCATGGTATGTTTGTTGCATACCTGAAATGTTGTTCTGTATAGCAGACAACTGGGCATCTATTTGCTGTCGCAGCTGGCGATCGTGTTCTTTTAATCGGTTTTCAAGCTTTTGATCTATCTCTTTTGAGAACTGTGAAAAGCTTAACTGCGTACGCTCGTCTAATTGACTGATGCGTTCATCCAAGGTCCTAATCCGTTCATCTACTCTGCTAATACGTTTACCTAAATTATTATTAATCTCAGTTGCACGCTGTATCTGTGATTGTTCCTGTATTTTGAACATTTGTTCCATTTTCATCATTAAGAGAGAAAATGGATCCATTACTGTTTGTGTTGGCTCTACCGGTGGTAAATCGATTGTAACTGGTGTTTCTTGTGGTTCTGCTTCAGTATGCACTTGAACTACCGTCTCTATTCTGCCTGAGTGTTCTACAGCAGATGGATCACTGACTTTAATATTAGTATCCTGTTCTATATCCTCTGTCTGATCTGAAAAAATATTATCAATTTCTACGTCACTAGTTATTCCTTCCTCCTCTGAATGTTCTACAGTTACTTCCTGCTGTGTAGCTTTTCTTACACGTCGCACTGTTTTCACCATGTTTGCAAATGTTTGGGTGCAAGTCTAATCGGGAATACGTCTCACGCAACACATCAATTATTCCGTCACACAAAACATAAAATAATTACTACAGTGCACCAGATTGGAATCAGTACTTCGTTTGATTAAAATTCAGTTCCAGTCTCGTTCAGTTAACCTCTACTGAAAACACTTGATGCTGTATTTTACTGATCCTTCTCGCAGTTATTTAAATATAATTGACTGTTATAGCTTCCTAAGAGGTCATTCGTGCTTAGGGTCGTCGTAGATTCCCGCCCATTACAGCATGAAATAAGCAGAAAAAGCACACATTAGCAAACACACATCCGCCCATTACAGCATGAAGTAAGTAGAAAAAGCACACATTAGCAAACACACATGAGCTAGTCCTGTTAACAGAGTAGATAAAACACACATGAGCTAGTCCTGTTAATAGGTTGCTACTGAATTGTCCCCCTCTGTTTATTGATTGGATGGCCACTGAATTGCTATTTATTTATTTAATGGGATAATAATAATTATTAAAAGGTGGCAGATTCCCGCTCATTACAGCATGAAATAAGTAGAAAAAACACACATTAGCACACACATATGAGCTAGTCCCGTTAATAGGTTGCCACTGAATTGTCCCCCCTCTGTTTATTGATTGGATGGCCACTGAATTGCTATTTATTTATTTAATGGGATAATAATAATTATTAAAAGGTGGCAATTTTATTTAAGCATCGTTTTTTTCTTTTTCGATTGTTGCGAGTCAGCGATAGTGCAGTGCTTTGGAAAATACACATTTTATAAGAATTATTTGGTCCAGGAAACACTTTTGCGATCACGGTTGCGATTTAGACGGTATTCGCGTAGTTGTACTGATTAAAAGTTATCGTTTCCGAAAGACGCAGGTTCGATTAAAGCTGTGTGCACTTTTGCGCGTATAATGAAAATATTCATAACACGTCGCGTAACAAAAAGAAACATGCGAATCACAACCGTGGTCAAACGAAGAAAATATATGACGACATAAATGTTCTTCTCTGTTATTCAGGACAGGCTCAGATTAGACCTTGCAATTTTTAGTTATAGAAAATGACAAGACGTTACACTTGGGAGATATTTGTTTTGAATAACTTGTATTTACCTTCTCTCTCCTTTTTACAGCCTTTCTAGCTTCACACCGATTAAGGAACTTTTCCTTCTCTACCGACCAGTACGAGAACAAAATTCAGACTCAACAAAATGTCTTACATCGAATTATTACATGCTTAACCCTTAACAATCATATATAGTTTCGTAGTACAAACAATGCTAATTTATTCCGTGCACTAGAAAGTCTTTAATACACTGAGCACAAAAATGAAAATAATAAAATTAGAATTACATTTTTAATATCATGAATACTTCTTTAAATCATGAGAATAAGGTTCGACATCGTCGTAATATTCATTTTCATCGTTGTAGCACTACATACAGTAAGTATTTCTGGCAAACCGTTTCAATCTGACAAACATACCAAATTCAGGTCATCTAGTACTGTACGGAGCAGATTGTCCAACACAGAAGTAAAATCGTATGCTTATACCGTGCAAGATCTGTGCATAATCTGTATATCAGCTAGAAAAAAAAACTACTGTTCTGAGCTCTATGGTGATTCGCTTTCTGTGAGTCAACAGCGGTCAGGGTTCGCTACGGCATAGTGTATACACTTATGAAATACGAAAATTATCACGTTAAGTTCAAAACGGTCGTTTTTCAATGCCAGGACTCCAATGAACAACTTAAAATCGCTGACGGATGGGCTTCAATCTCAAGTGGCAGAGTGGTGTGCGAAGAGACTTAGTCACCTGCTTACTAGACACAGTCTTAACGCTTGGAAATAGATGATGGTTATGTAGAAAAGTATTACAAAGTTGTAGATTTAATACACAGAGGCAACAAAAGTCATGGGAAAGCGATATGCACATATACTGATGGCGGTAGTACCGTGTAAACAAAGAAAAAAAGGGCAGTGCATTGGCGGAGCTGTCATTTGTGTTCAGGCGTTTCACCTGAAAACGTTTCCGGCTTGATTATGGCCGCACGAAAAGAATTAACCGACTCCGAAGGCCGAATGGTAGTTACAGCTCGACGCATTTCGGAAATCGTTAGGGATTCGATATTCGGCCATTCACAGTGTCATGAGCGTCAAGAGTGTGCCGAGAATTCGAAATTCAGCACTGATGACCTCGCCGTTGGCCGGCCGGAGTGACCGAGTGCTTCTACGTGCTTCAGTCCGGAAACGTGCGACTGCTACGGTCTCAGGTTCGAATCCTGCCTCTGGCATGGACGTGTGTGATGTCTTTAGGTTAGTTAGGTGTAAGTAATTCTAAATTCTAGGGGACTGATGACTTCAGATGTTAAGTCCCATAGTGCTCAGAGCCATTTGAACCATTTGAACCTCGCCGTTGAACGCCCATAAGATCCAATACAACCGTTTCGGGCATTGCATCTCACCACGGACAACGCAGTGGCCGATGGCCTCCACTTAACGACCGAGAGCAGAGGCTTTTGTGTAAAGTTGTCAGTGCTAAGAGACAAGCAACAGTGAGTGGAATAACCGCAGAAATCTATGTGCGACATAAGGACATATCCCTTAGGACAGTGCGGAAATTTGGCGTTTATAGGCTATGGCGACAGACTATCTATGAAAGCGCCTCTGCTAACAGAATGACATTGCCTGCAGTGCCTCTTCTGGGCTCATGGCCATTTCCATTGGACTCTAGACGACTTGAAAACCGTGGCCTAGTCAGATGACTAGGATTGGAGTGTGGGGCAGAACCAAGGATCCAAGCTGTCGACAAGGCACTGTGCAAGCTTGTGGTGGTTACGTAATGGTGTGGGCTGTGTTTGTATGAAATGGACTAGGTCTCCTGATCCAAATGAACTGATCATTGACTGTAAAAGGTTACGTTCAGATACTTGGAGACCATTTGCAGCTATTCTGTCAAACAGGCAGTGGTAGCCGACCGAGAAAGACGCAGCAACAGAGAAATAACCGCTTTTGTGACATTTACGAGTTCCTAACCAGGAGCAAATTTTATTGTATCATCTGTGTGGTTTAATAGTTTAGTTTCTTGAGTTTCTGCGTGTAAATTTAATACCTAATAGCCACTGTTACCGCGCTTTCGTTTGAGTCGCAAAGTAAACCGATTTTGTGATATATTACAAGTTCCTAATCGGGACGAATTATTTAGTTTTAGCTGAGTGCTTCGGTA